>NW_027507788.1:21656280-22256280 GCF_037356315.1 Lithobates pipiens
TGCTATACAGTAGACCTCTGCATTATGAACTAAAATGGTGGGGAACTAAAACGTAACAGCCCTCAAAAATTCCACTCGCCCCCCCCCCCGTCGCATTTTGCGAGTAGATTGGGGCTGGCGAGAAGGGCTGCCTGGGAGCAGGGGGGGGGGGCGAGCCCCGCCGATCACAGAGGGGAAGAGAGGAGAGCCGCCGGCTGGATGATCAGAGCAGGGAACATCACAGCTTTCATTTCAATAGCTAGGTAATGAAGCAGGTAGACTTCTCGCACGTTCTATACAGGCCACATCCAGGCAGACCCTTATTCAGGTTATTGGGCATACAGAGAATCAAAAAGCTACTAAGGCTGCATTCACACCTGAGCGTTTTGTAGCCTGAAGCCTTAAGCTACAAAACGCTAGAGGGGAATAAATCCATTATTCTCAATGGAGATGGTCTACACTTACTCCCCTGGATATCCCCGAACCATTGGCTACAGGAGACCCTCACACACCCTCTCATTCACCTCTCCCTTGTGGCCTTTGGGAGAGCGACAAAAACCGGACTGTCTGTTTTGGTGCCGTGACCGCTGACTTCCTTAAGAGGAAACCCTGCCTTTCCCCCGGGGGAATCCCGCTCCTTTCTGCTTCAAGAATGTCCACATGAGGATGTCCTAGTTCTCCACTTCTTCTCAAAGGGAGCCCCTCTTACCTTCGAGACCCTGGTTAACACCTCTAAAACTGCCTCATTCCCCCCTTGGTCGTTCAGACAAATCCATCATTTTCTATTGACCCATGCTCACCAGTCCTGTTGGACCAGGCAACTCACCCAGTTTGAATCCCTTTGCCACTGTAAAACAACACAGAGACACTTGATATCCACCCTGTACGCGCTCCTTACATCGGCACCAGCTTCAGCTCCTGCCCCCTCACAGACGGCCTGGGATAGGGACATCTAAACGCCCTTCTCTACAGAACAATGGGACACGGTCTATGAATATGCCCATAAATGCTCCCTGAATGTTCCCATTCAGGAGAATGCCCACAAAATAGCCACTAGATGGTATAGAACCCCATAGCGGCTCCACACATTTTCCCCCTCCATTCCCAACACATGCTGGAGATGTGGAAATCATGAAGGCACCATGCTCCACATATGGTGGGACTGTGAGAGCATTCAACCCTTCTGGAGGGAAGTCAGAGAAATCATTTCACACATTACGACATATACCCTGGACTACACCCCCGAGCAATTTCTCTTACATCGCACATCCTTATCAAAGAAGGCCTACTACAAATCATTGGCTATGCATATGGTGAATGCTGCCAGACTATGCATCTCAATCCACTGGTGCTCCGCACACACCCCAACGATTGGAGAATGGTTCAGGAAAATTTCTAAAATCAAAGAAATGGAAGAGTTGATTCACATTTCGCAGGAAAGAACACCCAAATTCTCATTCACCTGGGCATGTTGGATTCACTTCACGACTACTGAACGATACCGTCAGCTTAAGGCTAGGTTCACACTATTGCGATGCGGGAACGCCGCGAATCCGCGGCGTTTTCCCGCATCGCTCACCTCCCGCCGGCAGTTCACACTGCCCTATGCGGACGGCTGGGGGTGTCAATGTTATGTTAATGACACCCCCAGATCCGTCGGCATATCGCAGTGCGATCTGCCGACTCGCACAGGAATCGGATCGCATGGTGTGAACCCCCATGCGATCCGATTCCGTTGCGGACCCAAAAAAGGGTCCTGTGCGAGTTTGCTGCGGGACAGCTGCGAGTTCAGCCATACTATCTGTATGGCTGAACTCGCAGTGCTACGGAGATCGGATGTGATTTGCTGTGCGAATCACATCCGGATCTCCCCCCGCAGCAGTGTGAACCCAGCCTTAGGCTAGGTTCACACTATTGCGATGCGGGAACGCCGCGAATCCGCGGCGTTTTCCCGCATCGCTCACCTCCCGCCGGCAGTTCACACTGCCCTATGCGGACGGCTGGGAGTGTCAATGATATGTTAATGACACCCCCAGATCCGTCGGCATATCGCAGTGCGATCTGCCGACTCGCACAGGAATCGGATCGCATGGTGTGAACCCCCATGCGATCCGATTCCGTTGCGGACCCAAAAAAGGGTCCTGTGCGAGTTTGCTGCGGGACAGCTGCGAGTTCAGCCATACTATCTGTATGGCTGAACTCGCAGTGCTACGGAGATCGGATGTGATTTGCTGTGCGAATCACATCCGGATCTCCCCCCGCAGCAGTGTGAACCCAGCCTAAAGGTGAAGCCTGACACTTGCATGCAGAACCTAACCGTAGAGTTACCCCGAATGGCGGAACCTGGTGGGGAGCGAGCCCAGCGGGGAGATGGCTTTCGAAAAGCCTCTCCGAACCCTCCTATTCTTGACCCCCCCCTCCTCCCTCCCTTCCTAAATACCTCTCTCTCTTCATCCTCCTCCTTCCTCATCCTGTTAGTTTACCCGACGATCTCCCGCAATAAACAGATCTCATGAAGGCCCTGCCCATTTTCCCTCGAGGATACCTCTTGTAAGATATCGGAACTGTTACCAACCGCTCCAACACCTTCTCTCCTAAGCCAGACCTCACGGCCTGGGGGGGGTAAAATGAACAATAAACCTCCACCCCAAATCTAGTATTTTATGTTTGCTTGGTTGTGTTGCTGGTTCTTGAATTTAATTTACTGTACATAAGATGTATCCTGTGTGTCTTTTGCATGTAAACCCTGCTTGTTGAGTAACCTACCATATATGTTGATGTAAAATGTTCTCCGCTTCTATATACTTAATATAATCTTAACTGCTAGAATAACCGTTGCACGTTGTTGGAATCAACCTGGCATGACACTTAAAGAGGAAGTAAACCCTGATGAGTTTACTCCCTCTTTCATTCCCTGCAAAGGCAAAGCATAATGGACTACTATGCATTGCATCATTGTTGGGGGAGCCCTTGGCTGCCCGCTGAAGTTCGGCCACCTTCGGTGCTGGTCGCATGCTGGCTGCTCGTTACTGCCACTTGAAAACACAGAAGCACTGCTACACTCTGCACCCACCTCAGCCTCTGCACTTACCTCACCCCTGCACTCTGCACCCGCCTCAACCCTGCACTCTGCACCCGCCTCAACCCTGCACTCTGCACCTACCTCACCCCTGCACTCTGCACCTACCTCACCCCTGCACTCTGCACCTACCTCACCCCTGTACTCTGCACTTACCTCACCCCTGCACCTACCTCACCCTTGCACTCTGCACCTACAGTACCTCGCCCCTGCACTCTGCATCTACCTCACCCCTGCACTCTGCATCTACCTCCCCCTGCTCTGTGCATCTAGCTCACCCCTGCACTGTGCACCTAGCACACCCCTATACTCTGCACCTAGCGCACCCCTGAACCTAGCGCACCCCTGCACTCTGCACTTAGTGCACCCCTGCACTTCAAACCTACCTCACCCCTGCACTATTCACCTAGCGCACCCCTGCACATAAGACACACCTTAACTCTGCACTCTGTACACAGCTCACCCCTGAACCCTGCACTTTGTTTGAAGCACACCCCTCAACCCTGCATGTAGCATACCCCTCGACCTCACACTCTGCACATAGCGCTCTACACATAGCGCACCCCTCAACCTTGCACTCTACACCTAGCAGCACCCCAACCCTGCACTCTGTAAATGGCTCACCCCTGCACTCTGTACCTAGCGTACCCCTGAACTCTACATTCTGTACATAGTACACCCTTCAACTCTGTATGTAGCACACCTTTTAATGGTGCACGCTCTATGTAGTGCACCCCTTAACCCTGCACTCTGTACATAGCGCACCCCTCAATGCTAGTGCAGTTTGGCCACACCCACAATTTGCAGAGGTTATGATGTGCAGTATCCTCTAGCAACCAATCAGTGAGCAATAATGATTTTCAGTAACCTCCCGAAAACCAATTAGTGAGCAGTAATGATGTTTTGTAACCTCTAGCGACCAATAGGCAAGTGGAAATGATGTGCTGTAACCTCTAGCAACTAATCAGTGAGCAGGAATGATGTGCTGTAACCTCTGCCAGCCAATCATAATCGCTGCCTGATCTGCTGCAGTAAACACATTTTTAGTCTAGCTGGGGGGGGGGGGGGGGGGGCAATGCAATGTTTGCCCAGGGTCCAATCAATATCGAAGACGTCCCTGAGCACCTGCATAGATAAAACCAAAAATAAATGTGCCATGCTTATATATTCTCCCAAAGTGTCAAACAAACTTAACAAAACTATGCATGCCATAAATAATATGAACCCAAATGCTTTTAAATATGTACTGTATATGACTATGAAGCAGATCATATGTGTTAATGTTCGTTGAAACATGAATCTTCTACTTGTGAATCTTAATCCATCTTCACTTTTAACCTGCTGTGCAAAATACAATGGTCATTGTGTGACCCTCACCAACCCCTGTGAGCACACTCTCATCTTAGTCAATGAACCTTTAAGTGATAATATGTATATACTATATATACTGTGTATACTGTGTGTGTGTGTGTGTGTGTATATATATATATATATATATAGTGGAAGACTATCTTTGTTGCAGATATTTTTTATCACTTCTTGCCTGGTAAAACCATTGTCAGCCAGACAGGAAGTGAGGTTAGATTTCTCTAACAAATTCCTAATTTGCGGTTAAAACTTTAAAGCCCCGTACACACTATCAGATTGTCCGCTGAGTTTTTCCTTCAGATTTACCAAAACCATGTAGTAGAAGGGCCTGCCTGATTGCATACACATTGAAACTCCTAAGGTTTGACCTCATATTATATGGTATTGGTAAATCTGAAGGAAAAACTCAGCAGACAATCTGATAGTGTGTATGGGGCTTTACACTAACAATTATGCAAAGTGGAATATTTAGCGCACAGGGTAAGATACTCATTTCATTTAAATGTTTGCGCTTCCTGTTTATCCCGCAGCTCCAATAGTGTATGAGACTACGTGTCCCTCTGGCAATGGACTTGATGGTGGGAAAATTGCTGTAATTGTCATTGGAACAGTTATCGGGATATTCATCCTTGAAGCCATTGTGTACTTTGTTATAAAGAAAATGAAAAGTATGTATTCACATATATTATAGTATTCTTGTTCCTATGTTAGCTAAAAGCTCCTCATAGTGTGTCAGTTAAGTGCAAATCTCTAGTTATGTCACCAATAACTGTGGCAAAGGAGCTGTTGAAGTTGTGACCTTAAATTTGGCCAAATACCAGTAGAATATTGTTTGAAAACATTTTGTTAATTTGATATTCTAATAGATCAAATTGACAATCGTAGTGACAAGAAAATTTGAAGAAGCAGGATGGCAATTTCTTTTCTTAACCACTAGAGATCCGCGCTATAGCCTAATGACGGCTACAGCCTGGACCTATTGACATCGTCCCGTGCGCGAGTGGCCTGCGCGCCCCCCGAGGGGCGCACGCGGCGCGCTCTGTGATCAGCGAGTCTATGAGACTCGCCTGATCATGGATCGGAGCAAGGGGTCGATCCCGACTCCTTACCACATGATCAGCTGTCAGCCAATGACAGCTGATCATGTGACACAACAGAGCCGGTCAAACGGCTATTTTTCCTCCTCGCGCTGACAGCGCGAGGAGAAAAAAAAAGCTGATCACTGGCGGCCGTGATCGGGACATCAGTCCCAATCACGGCCAGCTTATCAGTGCCCACCTGCCCCCTGCCAGTGCCACCCAAAAAATAAAAAAGTGCCCCCCATCAGTGCCACCCATCAGTGCCCATAGTGCCACCCATCAGTGCCCACAGTGCCACCCATCAGTGCCCACAATCTGCCTCAACAACAGTGCTGCACCCCAGTGCCACATATCCATGCCCATCAGTGTCATCTACCAGTGCCCAGCAGAGCCACCTATCAGAGCCACCTATCAGTGCCACCTATCAGTGCCCATCAGCCCCATCTATCAGTGGTACCTATCAGTGCTCCTTAGTGCCACCCATCCATGCCACCCATCCGTGCCACCCATCAGTGCCACCTATCAGTGCCATCTTATCTGTGCCCATCTTTGCCCATCAGTGCCACCTTATCTGTGCCCATCAGTACTGCCTTATCTGTGCCTATCCGTGCCACCTTAACTGTGCCTATTAGTGCCTACTTAACTGTGCCTATCAGTGCCCACCAGTGCAGCCTATCAGTGCCCACCAGTGCCGCCTCATCAGCGCATTTAAATGAAGGAGAAAAATTACCTGTTTGCAAAATTTTATAACAAACTAAGAAAAAAAAATTTTTTATTTTTTTTATTTTGCAACTTTTTTGTTTGTTTAGCAAAAAAATAAACTCCCAGCTGTAATTAAATACCACCAAAAGAAAGCTCTATTTGTGGGAAAAAAATAATAAAAATATAATTTGGGTACAGTGTTGTATGACCGCGCAATTGTCATTCAAAGTGCATCAGCGCTGAAAGCTGAAAATTGGTCTGGGCAGGAGGGGGGTTTAAGTGCCCAGTAAGCAAGTGGTTAAGCAACAAATTTCTAACAGTAAATGTAATTTTTCATTCAAGAAATTCAGTTAATTCCAAAACTGATGTTGAAAGCAAACTTAATTTTGAAGTACTTTTGCATGACCACTCTCTGATTGCTAAATGTACCGATGGGATTTTTCATGAAAAAGTTTACAGCTTAAACTTTGCAACCGTGGCTCTTTGGTCCCAAGTGTCAGGTTTTCCTTTATCCTGATACAAAGTATGAGCTTCCAGTAGAAATGACTGCAGATCCTAACCCATTCAAATCCAGAAGTAATCAAAATGTTGGTGACCAGATAAAATTGTATGATATGCAGCAGTTTTCTCAACAATAATTTTTAAAACCGCTTTGCATTCCATAATTATTTTCACACACATGGGATCAGTTTTAGTTTGCTTACTACATAACTTACTTCATATAATTAATACTAATAATACTATTCCAAATATTTTCATTGTTCTCTATTTTTTATTGATGTAAAAATACAGACAGAGGCCTCTTGGTTAAAACATTATCATTATCAGGTGCCATTGGATAATGTAATTATAGTAATTCACAACAATCACAAGTAAAATGTAATATGTCGGAAAAGTTGAATTTTTATCAAAATTTGGGGTATTTTTTTTGTTTATACAGCTAGAAATACACAAACCCAGTGGTGATTAAATATCGCCAAAAGAAAGCTCTATTTGTGTGAAAAAATTATATAAACTTCTTTTGGGTACAGGGTTGCATGACAGAGAGCACAGGAAGTTATCACCTATCAAACTCATACTTGCCAACTGTCCCGAATTTCCCGGGACATTCCCAGGGTTTAGACCTTTTTCCCGGTCTTACCGTTTCCCAGAAAATGTCCCAGGAAATTGCCGTGTTCCTGATTTTCGCTGCCGCTGCTAGAGGCTGCGACCGGTGTTCTGGCAGATAGTGTCCTGCCATCATATAGTGTCCGCCCCGTACTGTGCATGCACAGTACGGAGCAGACGAAACTTCAGAAAATCTCTGAAGTTGAACGGCGCCTGCGCCGCGAGTGGAGGTAGTAGCCCCACCATCCAAGCGGACATAGGGTTGTGAATATTAGAGGGTCCCTCGCGGGCGAGCTTCGCTCGCCACGCTTCGGGCTTGGCCTCGCTGCACTCGGCTCTTTTATATTCCTACTCTATGTCCACTTGGATGGTGGGGATGGAACCTGGACTAACGGCGCAGGCGCCGTTCATCCTCGGCAATTTTCGGAATCTGTGTTGCTGTGTACTGCGCATGCACAGTACACAGCGGACACTATCGGATGGGGGACCTTATATGATGGGACACCGGCACTGGCATGACAGAGAGCACAGGAAGTTATCACCTATCAAACACATACTTGCCAACTGTCCCGAATTTCCCTGGGACATTCCTGGGGTTTAGACCTTTGTCCAGGTCTTACCATTTCCCAGGAAATGTCCCAAGAAATTGCTGTGTTCCCGTTTTTTGCTGCCGCTGCTAGAGGCTGTGGCCGGCACTGGTAAAATGTCTCCCCCAACCGCCATTTTTACTGAAGACCAGCTATCGTGAGGAAGAAAGGAGAGGCAGAACGCAGGAACTATTGGTTCTTCCCTTCGGCTGGTCTTCTGCAATGGTGCGGAGGAAAAATCACCTGCACCCGAAGGGACACCTGATGAAAGGAGGGACTCCGCTGGCTGGGGACAACTGATGTAAGGAGGGACTCCACTGGCTGGGGACACCTGATTTAAAATTATTTGTCTACCTCTGGCATGCAAGGGGATATCTAAGATGAATTAGATGTTTACATAACCACACATGTGTGTGTTACGGGCAAAATGAAAATGGGTCCTTAAGATTTCTACCCAACCCTTGGGATGTGTCCATTAATATATCAAAGGTGTGGTTTCCACTTTTGGTTGACACTTAATGAAAAGCATGATAGCCAAAATGTGTGCTCTACCATTTATTGTGATGACTGCCAAATAAGTTGGATACTTAGAAAGTAGGCAAGACCGGAATTGCTGCTTCTTCTACTGTTGCAATAAAGCAAATATAAAATCTTTAGGGTTTTTTTTTTTTTTTTAGATATCTACAATTAATATCTCATAAAATGTGACCTAATCTTCATCTATGTCAGGGATCGTCAAACTACAGCCCTCCAGCCGTTGCGGAACTACACATCCCATGAGGCTTTGTAAAACTCTGACATCCACAGACATGACCAGGCATGATGGGAATTGTAGTTCCTGAACAACTGGAGGGCCAGAACTTGAAGACCCCTCTTGAAGATCTATGTCATAGAAATCACTGATCGGCCTTAAACTGGACTTCAGCCTGCCCCTTGTCAAACTAGTACCTTGATTGGGGTAGATTTGACCCAGTCACTAAAACCTCATAAAATATTGAATATGTCATACCAAATTTTATTTTCAATTATTTGAAATCTTTAGTAATCTTTAAAGAATTACCCAATGATCCTGCCATATATAGGGTGACAACTGTCTCCTAATTGTGCTCTCGCATTCTCACTTGATCACGATTCCCTGATGAAGACTATGTAGTCGGGGTATCTCATTGTACAGGCATGGTCCACTGCTGTCCCTATCAGGAAGCCAGTCCAGGGCAATGATTTGCGGTCAATACTAGAGCAAATGCATGTAGACAGGAAGTGGCTGAAAGAGACTGAAATAAATCACCAACACTAAGATGCAAAAAATGATAAAAATGTGAACAGAATATTTTATGACCAAAAAAAGGGCAATGTTGTTTATGATACACAGTTCTATGGCAAACTAAATCCCCAAAACCCTCAAATACCAGGAATTCCGTGAATGATCATTTTCACACTTGCTTGTGCTCTCCACCAAGCCATCAAATGGCCGGTATCATAATAGATGAATTGTGAAGCATCGTGGCAACTGGAGATCAAACCGTGGTTAAGATGGCAGCTTCCTTGGTTGTAAAAGGGAGGAGGGTTTAGTTCTGCTTTAAACTTTTGACTGTGCAGCATTCATATTTCCCTTGATGCGTGGCATTACCTACTGGAAGTATTTCTTCCATTTTATATTATTGCATTTTGAAAAATCTTTTATATTATTTATAGTGTATTTTCTATACAGGTAAACCAAGTGGTGTATTTTCTTTACAGGTAAACCAAGTGGTTCAGTATATGAGAATGTAAATGTTTCTCAACCACACAACAATGAAGTGACTTTTGCAGGATCTGGGGTAATATATTCCTTCTTCTTGTTATATATTTATCAAATATTTTATCAAATTAAATTCTAGTAAAGTATAGAAGATTCTTACATTGAATGCCATTTAGGATATAGCTTTTACAAAAGGTTCATCATGTTGTTTTTTATTATTATCTTTTTTTCAAATAGAAAAATATTCCCCTTGTAGAATTGATCCAACATATTGCCAAGCTGTTATGCCAACCGTTCTTTTTTTATTACGTTTAGTTTGAGATAGAGCAGGGAAAGGTTAGAACCCCTTTTGGGTTTTTACCGATATCCAGGGTGCTGTTAGCCCTTGTACACATGGTCAGAGAATCCGTCGGAATGTGTCCTATCGGACCGTGTTGTCGGATAATCCGACTGTGTGTGGTATGCATCAGACTGATTCCGTCGGAATATCCGTCGGACCCAATTTTCCAACTTGTTGGAAATATTTTCCGACCAACTGGTTCGATAGGACATACTCCGATCATGTGTAGAGAATTTTGATTGGACCAAGTGCCACGCATGCTCAGATCAAATTCCTACATCAAAGCTATTGGCTACTAGCCTGAACGTAGTCCCATCCTAACGAAATTACGTCATCACGTTCTGAATGATCGCATTTTTCGACAACTTAGTCCGACCGTGTGTATGCAACAGTTTCGGACAAGATCCGACGGACAAAATCCGACGGACAAAATCTGACGGATTTGGTTGGCAGAATGTCCGACCGTGTGTACAGGGGCTTAGAGGAATTTCCCATCACTTTTTGTCACAGGGACAACATTTTTATCAGATGGAGGTAAAAGAAAAAAAAATTTCAACAGGACACAGGCACTGCAGCATTTGCACTTATAGGTTTCCCTTAGCCCCCCAGCCAACTTCCACAATTATCTGTTGTTCCTGCCAATAAAATTGTCTCATGCAGCTTCTTGTAATAGTGGGGCAACAATGCTGCACTGCTCCTGAATATAAGCAGAGTTGTCACTCTCATCTAGGCTTGTACAAAAGCTGGATGAAAAAAAAAATGTTGCAGGGGACAAATCAGAATGGTCACTTCCCAAGCCTGTAGTGTTTTATTGGGCACCTGACCACACCTAGTGCAACCCACTGCTTTCTGGATTGGCAGCACTTCCTCTGTTATTGAAACCCTCCCACTTTGAGCTGCAGTGTCTTGGAGGGGGAGCAAATGAGACACATATGAAGGTGTTTTTGGCTCATTCAGGGAAGGTAAATTACATATTTGTATTACTTTTTGAGGCTTGTGCATGAAACCGACTTGTTTTAGGTTTTGTAGAGACTGTTAAACAGGAGACTTTAGTTGTACTTTCAGCTCCCCCTTCTGAGCCTATGAGATGGACTGTACTCTCTGGGTGCAATGTATTGTAGAGAACTCAGATTATGATAAACAGTGTTTTTTTTTCTAGCTTAGGAAACTAATTGTATCATAGTGAATAGGATAGGGGACATTCAAATGTCCCCTTTTTTTGGTCATTAGATATGGTACATGCATCCAATATGGTGCAAAACAGACCATGTCCATTAACATGAGGTTTGCGTTTGAAGAAAGTAGATTTTTTTAGGCCCCCCCCCTTCATGAACCACATTATTATTATTTTAGCAACGACAATTTACATGTTGTACATTCACATCAGACCCTGCATTCACGGAGCCTACAATCTAAGGTCCCTATACTAGGGCAAATCTAAGATTTGATCTTGGATTTGGAATACCTTTGTATGATGTAATATATGCATTTTCTTTTATACGTAGGTGAATCCAACACAAGAGTCTAACTATGCGGTAAATATAAATATGTATTCTGATTATAAATATAAATATAATGATTTTGTGGCTGATTTTGTGGCTGATGTCACCAGTGATGGGTGAATCAGCCGGGGTTCGTTTCACCAAAAGGTTCAGCAAATCTTGTTCATAAGTCAGTGAACCAGAATTTAGAGATGAATCCCATGGGGGGGAGGGGGGAATCCTTGTAGTTCTATTCCGACCTTTTGTAGGGTAAAAGGCAAACTACTGTAATAATAAAAAAAAAAAAAAGTACGAGAACATGTATCAATACAAATAAACAAATACAATTTAATATGTTCAATATGCAACACGTTTAACATGTAATGGTAGAGGAGCCCCAAACCTCCTGTTCTGGGTCCCTGGCTGGTGCTATAGGCTCCTCCTCTTCTCTATGTGCCCCCCATTGGAAACTTTTTCTTCTGCATGCTTGCTACTCAAGCTGGGCTGTGTGTGTGTCTATAGACACACACTGTGCAGCTTGGCCCCGCCCCTGCCTGCTGCTGCTGTTGCCTGCAAGAGAGGGTAGAGAGGAGGGAGCCACTGCAGATGGGCACAGCACTGTATCAAGTGAGGACTCAGGTAAGTATAAGGGGGAGGGGGGGTACTACTACTAGGACATTTTTTTTCCTTAATGCTTTGCCATTGTAACAGCTTTAAAGCTTTTCGTGGTGTTATGGAAAAATTCTATTTTTATGAACAATTTAAATGACAATAAATAATTATTTTTATAAATCAATTATTATTAAATTATTAAAAATTAAATGAGTACTGTACTTCAAAGAGCAGCAATCAAAATTAAAGTGCAGTCTTCCAACTGACCCCAATCTATATTATAACTATATATATATATATATATATATATATATATATATATATATATATATATATATATATATATATATATATATATATATATATATATATATATAATTAAAGTGCAGTTTCCCATATATAATTAAAGTGCAGTTTCCCAACTGACCCCAATCCATAATAAATATATATATGACCCCCTATACATTGTAAAGCGCTGCGTAAACTGTTGGCGCTATATAAATCGTGAATAATAATAATAATAATAATAATAATCTTTTCCTATGCATCAGCTTTTCCAGCAGTAGCATCCAAATCAATACACTATGGCTGCTCTGTGCCCCTTTTAAAGTGAGTGCACTGGCCTAGTCAAAAAAGAGAAATGTAGTTATAGAGCAAGTGTAAAAGAAAAACTAAATTTGAAAGCGCCCCATCCCTCTTAAAGTAGAAAAACACAGAAATATTTTTTTTTGGGGGACTTTTTAAGCGCATGCATATACAAAAGGAGAAATATATATAGAAAAATATACATTTTGTTCAATTAAAAAAAATACATAAACAAGGATAAATTGATCAGTAACACATACCACTATACGTGAACATTGTTATCTCTACATGTTTCGTCTGTTGAGGCTTCCTCAGGAAATTATTTTGCAATGAACACTGTAGGTGTGGACTGATCACTACAATAAAAAAAGAGATGTATATCAAAACAAACAATTATACAAAGTAAATACATGTAAAAAAACAACAACAACAAAAAAAAATGAATAGAGTACATAGTTTAATATAGGACGGTGTGCTAACAAACAAAATGCATGCTCTGATCTGGTACCAACCTTAAAAAGATCAGTGATCATTCAAAACTGTGGAAAAGCAAGGCAGGACCATTTAATAGCATCATACAAAGGGATAGCCTGTTTGGGAAGATCTAGGTCAGAAGGTATATGTATATAAAATCAATCAATGTTCAATAAGATCAAAAAACAAAAAATCTCAACTATAAAAAAGCCTACCTTAAAGAAATTTCAAAATGAAAAAATAGAAACACTTCCAAAAATGCAAGTTTGTAGACGCTATAACTTGTGCGCAAACCAATCATTATATGCTTTTTGGGATTTTTTTTTAACAAAATATGTAGCAGAATACATATTGGCTTAAATTGATGAAGAAATTTGATTCATTTACATTTCTTTATTGTATATGTTTTATAGCAAAAAGTAAAAAATTATGTTTTTTTTTTTTTTTTCAAAATTGTCAGTCTTTTTTTGTTTGTAGCACAAAAAATAAAAACTGCAGATATGATCAATTACTACTAAAAGAAAGCACTATTTGTATGAAAAAAGGACATCAATTTTATTTAAGGACAGCGTCACATGATGCGTAATTGTCACTCAAAAAATGACCTGGTCATTATGGGGGTAAAACCTTCCAGGGCTGAAGTGGTTAAAAAGGAATATATAACAACAGGATTTTTTTTTATTTTTTATTTTTTTTATTTTTAGCAACAGAATAGTCATATTGAAAGCTGAGGCTACAAGTAGTCCTATTCCTGTGATTATATCCCAAACCATGCTAACTTTTTTTTTTTTTCTACATACAGCAATTGTCACATAAGAACAGATATATATACAGCACCATAGAGCCTGCTACTGGAAAATAGGGAAGGTAACAACACATGTACTGTATGTATATCTTTTAATCTGTCAAATTATTGCATGTCAACCACTTCACCACTTCCTATGGTCTTTTTCCCATTTACAACATTAAAATGTTTGTTACCCCAACACTTCATATTCCTGATATATGCCTGCTGTGCCATGTACTTGTATGAGAAATTATCTCTTTGTATGCTTCCTTTGCATGAAATCCCTGCTGCTAGTCCCTCTGCTTTCCTATTAAAAACTGACCATGCTGGGAACTCAACCTACTCTCCTCCGATGATCAGGCTTGTCCTGACCCCCCCCCCCCCCCCCACACGCACATCCATTCACTGGGAAGCTCAGTGTGCTGCTAGTTTTCCTCCCACCAGCTTATATGCAGCTGAGAACAGAGGCAATGTGATCACTTATAAAAAAAAAAGGAAAAAAGGGTATGTATCATTTTTTTATATGTAATGTTTACACAAATGTTTTGCCTTTCATTTCAATTTCAAACGGAATGAGTTGTTATACAAGGTGGTTGTTTACAATTCCTTTTAAATCCCAAAGCATTCTTTTAATTTTGCATATGTTTCCTTGTGATGACTAGTTCTTGACATCTACCCTAATATATTATGTAGCAGGCATGTTGTAATGAAATTTCTCCTGTTGGCCACAATATGGAGCCTGAGAGATGCTGATTGGTCCTTCCAGAAAAACTCAGACACAGAGCATATTCGGAAAATAAGTTTCAGGAAGTGTTGAGGGGACAGAAGAGAGGGAAGTATTGAGGTAAAAGAGAGAGAGAGAGTGCTGACAGGAGACAGAGAAGAGGAGATTGCTTAAAAGAGAGGGAGATGCCAAGGCTAAAATAGCCCTCTGCTGGGACACAGTGACACTTAACAGTGAGGAGAGCTGGAGTGTGTGAGGGGAAGGAACTGAGGTGCCAGAGTGAGGGGAGAGACGCACGCTGACACCAGGAGTCTGTGAGGAGAATAAGGAGAGAGGTCTGAAGAGAAAAGGGAGGGAGGAGAAAGTGTGGTGAGGTGACAGGTGTGAGGAAAACCACTGAGAGAGAGAGAGACTCTGGCAACATCAGAGGGGGAGACTGCCAGGAGAGTGTTGCCTGGAAATGGAGGAGTGAGGACGCCTGAGGGGAGCCAGGAGCAGAGACAGCCACGTGATTCACTACTATTTAGTTCAGGGCCCCTACTTAGCAGCCCAGCACCACTTAGCTCAGCAGAGACGACTCACGCCTTTCAGGGATCGAGATACACATCCGGGTAATGGGTCCGCCGCTGCCTGGTCACCTTGCAAGTTTCGCTACCAGTCATCTCGATCGGCCATCAGCAAGAGATCCAATGCCTTACAACATCGCTAGGAGCATCAGGAGCCTAAACCAGCACCTGGGACCATTGTTGTGTCATTGCACAGAGGACTGGTGAGTGGGTGAAAACCCAGCATGCTTCTTGACACCATACTGACACTGCATGCAGACACCAATTTCCTATTTTTGGTGTCACGGGATGCTTGTTTGGAGCTGCCATCTCTATAGTTTGCCCTTTTAAATCTCTACCTAATGGAACATTCTAGAGGATTACTAATCCATGCAAGCTTGTTTAAACCTTCTTTTAAAACAAGGGCCCCACCGTTTGCTAGCAAAAGACACTAGTATTCTTCACCTCAGGACCTGCAACATTACAGAACTGTGATTACTGTACTTGTGTAACCCTTTTCTTTTCATTGTGTGTTTGCCTCTCAAATGTGTTTGCGGCCCAGAAGGAACTGAGAAGTTGACAAGTCTTCTCTCCTCTCTCTCAGCGCCTGTGTTAAGGGCATATAGATTACTGCCCTTTCTATACCTGCAGTTACTAAATATTGAAGGTTGTCTTTTCTAATGTATTAGTTATTTGTAGCAAGGTTTAACAGTGTTGTAAGTTTCCATATGCTTTAACCGTGCTAATAGATTCAACTTGTTGTGTGTCTATTTTTGGTGATAATCCACAGCCAGGATAATGGTATTTACCACATGTGTCCTTAAATGTGTTTGCAGTAATTTTATTTAACCAGGTGTGTCAGAGGGGCTGAGGTCATTCTTGGAGTTGAGGCGGAGATCAGAGAATCCAAATTCACCAAGAGGCTCCTACGAGGTAGCGCATGAAGATAAAAAAACTTCTTCCTTTAGAATCCCTTTAAAGCAGGCATGTCCAAAGTCCGGCCCGCGGGCCAATTGCGGCCCGCGGTCCGGTTTTGAACGGCCCGCCTGGTCTTTCTCAATTTATTGTGCTGCGGGATCAGGGCTGTCAGATCAGCCGATCCCCGGCACTGTGAGAAGCTCCGTGAGCTTCAAAAGTGAAAGTAAAGTGCAGAGGATTGTGCTGTGCTCTCTGCTTCCCCTTACAGTGCAGTACCCGGCTGAATGAGAAAGCTGAAAAGGTACTGTACTACAAGCTAGATTAGTGTTAAAAAGGCCTTTATTCGTGTGTGTATGTATGTGTATGCATGTGTCTGTATTTGTGTGCATGTATGTCTGTATGTGTGTGTGTATGTGCACATGTGTCTGTATGTATGTGTGTGTGCACATGTGTCTGTATGTATGTGTGTGTGCACATGTGTCTGTATGTGTGTGTGCACGTGTCTGTATGTATGTGTGTGTGCACATGTGTCTGTATGTATGTGTGTGTGCACATGTGTCTGTATGTATGTGTGTGTGCACATGTGTCTGTATGTATGTGTGTGTGCACATGTGTCTGTATGTATGTGTGTGTGCACATGTGTATGTATGTATGTGTGTGTGCACATGTGTCTGTATGTGTGTGTGCACGTGTCTGTATGTATGTGTGTGTGCACATGTGTCTGTATGTATGTGTGTGTGCACATGTGTCTGTATGTATGTGTGTGTGCACATGTGTGTGTGTGTGTGTGTGCACATGTGTCTGTGTGTGTGTGTGTGCACATGTGTCTGTATGTGTGTGTGCACATGTGTCTGTATGTGTGTGTGCACATGTGTCTGTATGTATGTGTGTGTGCACATGTGTCTGTATGTATGTGTGTGTGCACATGTGTCTGTATGTATGTGTGTGTGCACATGTGTCTGTATGTATGTCTGTATGTGTGTGCACATGTGTCTGTATGTATGTCTGTGTGTGTATGTGTGTGTCTGTATATATGTCTGTATGTACGTGTGTGTGCACATGTGTCTGTATGTCTGTATGTGTGTGCATGTGTGTCTGTATGTATTTCTGTATGTGTCTGTAAGTATGTGTATGTATGTCTGTATGTGTGTGTGTGCACATGTGTCTGTATGTATGTCTGTATGTGTGTGCATATATGTCTGTATGTGTGTGCGGCGTGCATTTGTCTGTATGTGTGCCTGCATTTGTGTGCTTGTGTCTGTGTGTATGTTACTTTTAATCCGGACCCCCCTCCCCCCATTCTTATACCATCAAAACTGCTTTTGTAGGGCTTGTGTGTGATATTAGCCAGGACTGCTGCTCCTCTGAAAAGCAATCCATGCACAGATCTCTTTTCAGAGGCATTTGAATGGCGGTAAAGAGGCATTATGTTGCCTCCTCACCACCTGTTTTAAGCCCGTAAATGCAACATCTGTGTGGCTGTGTACTGTGTGTAGGGCAGCCCATTAATTTCAATGGACTTCCCTACTCACAAAAATGCTGGGAAAGAAGTTCCCGAGCTTTTTTTTTTTTTTTTCTTTATTGCACTGCACCAAAAGCACCCTACATTTTCCAATGTGTGGGGTACCATTAAGAATTAACGGTGCCCCCTAAAGTGCAGAGCATTCGTCTGTGTGTTGGGAACGAGTGCGACAAAGGCAAGAGAATTCTTGTGGGGAAGTGTATTAGTGCTCGGATGGACACACTTAGACCGAATTTTCAATGGTTCAAAGAATGTCAGGCAAAATGGTCGGCCCTCACGCATGTTCACTTCATCAAATCCGGCCCACTTTGAAAAAAGTTTGGACACCCCTGCTTTAAAGGAAAAAAAGGCTTCAAAGCTACTTTGTTTTTTCTGATGTGTGATGTTAAATGTAGATCTTAAAACAAATAACAAACATGTTATACTTACCTGCTCTGTGCAGTGGTTTTGCACAGAGCAGCCCAGATCCTCCTCTTCTCCGGTCTCTCGCAGGCACTCCTGGCACCTCTCTCCTGCCGAGTGTCCCTATAGTAAGCAGCTTGTTATGGGGGCACCTGAGCAGGCTCACGCCAAAGCCACTACCCTGTGTGTCCACTCACAAGTGGAGCAAGGCTATGCCCCACCCCCACTCTCTCCTCTTTGCCTCACTTGCTGTGATTGATAGTAGCAGGCAGGGCTGCTGATATAAATCATCGGGCTCCTTCAGCCTACCTGATGGGGCCCCCATCAGCCCCACACCTGGTCCCTCCTTCAGCCCCACCCTGACCCCGCACCTGGCCCCTCCCCAGACCCCACCTTAAAACAAAGTGTATGTTTGTCTTCAAGTGATATCTATCTTTCTCCAGCCAGTTATAAGTTTGGTTATCCAAAAGAAATACTGTGATAATATAAGAGGTGGTCAGACACTGCAGACATGATACAAGAGCAATCAATGCAGCCTCACTGTGTCATCTGCAGCCTCACTGTGCCCAACTGCAGCCTCACTGTGCCCAACTGCAGTCTCACTGTGCCCAACTGCAGTCTCACTGTGCCCATCTGCAGCCACACTGTGCCCATCTGCAGCCTCACTGTGCCCATCTGCAGCCTCATCAGTGCCATCGGCACAGCCTCACTATGCCATCTGCAGTCTTACTGTGCCCATCTGCAGCCTCATCAATGCCTTCAATATAGCCTCACTGTGCCATCTGCAGCCTCACTGTGCCCAAATGAAACCTCACTGTGCCCATCTGCAGCCTCACTGTGCCCATCTGCAGCCTCATCAGTGCCATCAATAAAGCCTCACTGTGCCCAACTGCAGCCTCACTGTGGCCATCTGCAGCCTCACTGTGCCCATCTGCAGTCTCACTGTGCCCATCTGCAGCCTCATCAGTGCCATAAATACAGCCTCACTGTATCCATCTGCAACATCATCAGTACCATCAATACAGCCTCACTGTGCCATCTGCTGCATCACTGTGCCCATCTGCAGCCTCACTGTGCCCATCTGCAGCCTTATCAGTGCCATCAATACAGCCTCACTATTCCCATCTGCAGCCTCATCAGTGCCATCAATGCAGCCTCACTGTGCCCATCTGCAGCCTCACTATGCCCATCTGCAGCCTTGGGCCGCGTACACACGCGCGGACTGTTCGCCCAACCTTGTCCGCTGAACAGTGTTTGGGCGGACAGTCCGCTCGTGTGTGGGGCTTCAGCGGACAGTTTCAGCGGACAGTTGGCCGAACAAGGTCTTACGGAAATTCCGAAAAACTGTCCGCTGAAACAAGGTTTCAGCGGACTGTTCGCTCGTGTGTAGGCTTGTTCGGCCAACTAAGTCTCGCGCATGCTCAGAAAGGATTTCCACGTCGGAAGGTTGCATTGCAGTGTATAGGACGTCGTATTTTTCGTCCCGTCGTACGTGCCGTTCACGTCATCGCGCACGGTTTCAGCAAACTGTTCGTCCGTCGTGTGTGGCCATGTCCGTCCATGCTAAGTTTGAGCGGACTGTTCGCTCAAACTGTTGGACGGACAAAGTTGGGCCAACAGTCCGCGCGTGTGTACGCGGCCTTGCTGTGTCCATCTGTAGCATCAATGTGCCCATCTACAGCCTCATAGGTGCCATCAATACAGCCTCACTGTGCCCATCTGCAGCCTCATCAGTGCCATCAATAAAGCCTCACTGTGCCCAACTGCAGCCTCACTGTGCCCAACTGCAGCCTCACTGTGCCCAACTGCAGCCTCACTGTGTCCATCTGCAGCCTCATCAGTGCCATAAATACAGCCTCACTGTACCCATCTGCAACCTCATCAGTACCATCAATACAGCCTCACTGTGCCATCTGCCACCTCACTGTGCCCATCTGCAGCCTTATCAGTGCCATCAATACAGCCTCACTATGCCCATCTGCAGCCTCATTAGTGCCAGCAATAAAGTCTCACTGTGCCCATCTGCAGCCTCACTGTGCCCATCTGCAGCTTTGCTGTGTACATCTGTAGCATCAATGTGCCTATCTGCAGCCTCATCGGTGCCATCAATACAGCCTCACTGCACCCATCTGCAGCCTCATCAGTGCCATCAATACAGCCTCACTGTGCCACCTGCAGCTTCACTGTGACCAACTTCAGCCTCACTGTGCCCAACTGCAGCCTCATTGTGCCCATCTGTAGCCTCACTGTGCCCATCTGCAGCCTCATCAGTGCCATCAATACAGCCTCACTGTGCCACCTGCAGCTTCACTGTGACCAACTTCAGCCTCACTGTGCCCAACTGCAGCCTCATTGTGCCCATCTGTAGCCTCACTGTGCCCATCTGCAGCCTCATCAGTGCCATCAATACAGCCTCACTGTTCCATCTGCAGCCACACTATGTCATCTGCAGCCTCGCCAGCATCCTGAATACACAGAGCGGGAATCTCCCACTGTGTCATGGAGCTGGGGTCTGAACTGTTCAGCCGTCCACTCACTGTAACAAAGGCCCGCCTTCTAGACCGTGATAGACAGAACACTGGTCCAATTTCCCGACAATGGACCAGTGTTCTGTCTATCATGATTTAGCAGGCGGGGCTTTGTTACAGTGAGTGGACGGCCACCGAACAGTTTAGCCCCAGATGCATAACACAGCAGGAGATTCCCCATGAATGAGTGGAGAGATAAATCACTCTGTCAGGGAACGCCGGCCAGGACTTGAGCTCTGCAAAGCATGCATTTAATACCTACCAGTCCCACTGCTTGTGTTGCTGAACCCTGCTGCTTTGAATGGATAATCTTCCTGTAACATCTTCTGTATTCTACACTTGCCGGATATCCAGCATTCCCCTCTGCTGTCTATGGTTCCTTATTCCAAACCCCAGACACTAGTGATGTAGGAACCACAGAGTGTAGAGGGGGACCAAGCATTTCTGCAGCTTGGGTGGTGGGACAGGTTAGGGGAATTGCTTGCTTTGCATTGGGCTCTTTTAAAATAAGCAACGGAGTTACTTCAAATTCAAGGTAAAGTTTCATTTCCAATTTAGGATAGCTTTTAAAGTATTCAAAGCCACATCTCAACACAATGAGGAAATAAAAAATTGTATGTGTAAATTGTTAATATAGCATTAAAGTAAGATCAAATTGGGGTAGTGCAGACAAAAATAAGCAAAAATTACAGTAACATGGAATTGTGTGATTACTTATAGTGGTATTAAACCACTATAAGTGGGTGCATTTGTTTTCTTTTTTAGTCTTGTTTCCTCTTATTTTCACCTGGTAAGTAAATCAGTTTTTTGTTTTTTTTTCCAACTTCTTTTTACAAACCAAGCTGTCCAGCAAAAATGGCAGTTAGAGGGTCGGGACAAACCCTTTATCACTGACAGGCGTGGTTACCAAGGTCAGCTTTTATTCATTTATGTAAAACATTTATCCCAAAAAAACAAACAAAAAAAAACAGTGCTGTAAATGCTTAAAGTGGTTGTAAAGTCAGAAGGTTTTTTATCTTAATGTATTCTATGCATTAGGATAAAAAAACCTTCTGTGTGCAGCAGCTGCCCTTAGCTCTCCTAATACTTATCTGAGCCTCCTCTAGATCGGGCGATTTCCATGGCAGGATCAGCTTGGTCTTTCAATCCTAGGTGTCCAGAATTGGGTGAAGACCTGATTAAGCACCCAGTGCTCCACTAAAGCTGGCCATACACCTATAGATAATCTGCGGATTTTCTATGGTTAGATGGAAAAAGTGCAACAGATTTCTCCATTTTCGCTAAACTGTGTGGATGGAGGAATCTCCCACTTTTTCCATCTGGCTTCTGGCCATCCGGGACTCTCCTCCTGATTGACTGAGGCATAGCAGTGGCACCATTGGCTTCCGCTGCTGTCAATAAAAGTAAGCCAATCAGTAGATAGAGGGGGCGGGGCTCCGTGTCTGAATGGACACAGGGAGCTGTGACTATGCTTGCTTACTGTGGGGGCACTAAACAGGAGGGAGGGGCCAGGAGAGTCAAAGAGGGACCCGAGAAGAAGAGGATCCGCGCTGCCTGGGCAAAACCACTGTATAGGGCAGGTAAGTATAATATGTTTGTTATTTTTAGAGAAAAAAAAAAAACAAGACTTTACAATCACTTTTAAAAAATGTTAGCTGAAGTTTAGCTTTATTTGTTAGTTAAGTCATTCTAAATGTGCTAATGTATCTAACTCCCTTCCTCCCAGATTGACAATGCTGCTGTCCAAAGTTATCTCCTTTGCTTTTCCATCCTGGAACATGGAGCCACCCTAAGAGAAGTGTTATTGACAGGATCACCAAAAAAGCCTAAAAATATAACTGATATCTACTGTTTTATATTCCATGTGGCATTGCACACAATTATTTGATTGTCACTGAATCCACACAAATATCATCCTGAGCATCCTATGTCACCTTTTTATTGTGGAGATTAGTGAAGAGAAAGGATTCTTTTTTTTTTTCTATATTTTTCATCATTTTTTAATTGATTTAATTATTTATCTTATTTTACTTCTTTGTACTTTTTCTTTATTGTTTACATATTCTTATTATTTGTCTTTAGATTTCCCTCCAGCATTTCACTGATGTAACTTACCTGGAGGTAATGTCAGATCTGCCGTATGTATCCTCATCCATCATGAGAGAGGACAGTGTGTCTATCATGGATCTCTCCAGTCCTCAGACTTTCCTCAGCCTGCAAGATCTCTAACCAAACCTTCCACTAGAGTTGCCACCTTTTCTTCAAGTCAAACCCGGACACTTTAGGGGCGCACAGCATTTTTATTTTTTTATAGTATAAACTACACATATATTTTGCTATTAAATAACATTTCTAATCATAGGAAGTTAATAACAAGAGTCCCCCTTCACATCAGAGTCCACAGAGTTCCCCTTTTACATCTGAACTTGCAGAGTTCCTTTACACTGTAAGGGGGACTCTGCAGACTCTGATGTAAAGGGGGACTCTGGGAACTCTAACATAAGGGATGCTCTGGGAACCCAGATTTAAGGGGGGACATTGAGAACTCTGATGCATGGAGAGGACTCTGATGTAAGGGGAAACACCGTGGCCTCTGGTGTAAAGGGAAACTCTGATGTAAGGGGTGCTCTGAGAACCCTGATTTGCCTTAGTTTATTCACTCAGATGCGGGAGAGAGAAGGGAGAATACTTCAGTCACAGACAGGGATGGATGGTGGGCTCACTCACCCCTTGGCACCTCTCATGGGGGTAAGAGGTACAGATCGAGCCCTCTCTCCTCTCCTGTCTGTGTTTGTGTGTGTGTTTGGGGGGGGGGGGGGGGGTTGTTAGTGCTGGCTTTGGGCAGTGTGAAAGAGTGTAACAAACATTCTAAGCTTAGACAACTGCAGCCAGCAACCCTGCTGGGAGGCCATAGTCCAAACCCAAACTGTCCGGGTGAAACCTGGACAGGTGGCAACCCTACCTTCCACACACTATTCATTGCTCTCTAATCTAACCACCCATGATACTGTATAGGGGTCAATAAACAATGCAGCAAGTGCCCTACTCTGATTAAAATGCTTGTTGTTATATGTTGAAAATGTCAGAGAACAATTAATGATCATTCTATTTTTCTTGTAAAAAATAAAAATAAAAAAAAGAGCCTGATCAATTATTTTTCTTTTTATTGCTCAAGACAAACATAAATGGTGCAGGGTGATTGCTATTGAAGCTGTCCATGACATGGTGGTCATGGTGGTAGGAGTCACTATGTGCAGTGTTTCTGCTTAAAACAGGTAGGGGGGGGGCTGAGAGAGAGAGAGAGAACAGTGAGGCTGAGAGAGAGAGAATAGTGGGGCTGAGAAAGAGGGCACTGAGGGGGGGCCGGGGGCGGCTGACAAAGAGATGGGGCAGAGAGAGAGGGGGACTGAGAGAGAGGGGGACTGAGAGAAAGGGAGGGAGGCTAAGAGAGAGGAAGGCTGAGAGATTGTGTTTGAGAGAGAGGGGGCTCAGAGAGACAGGGGGAGCTGAGAGAGAGAAAGAAGTGGGGCTGAGAGAGGGGGGCAATTGACAGAAATATGGGGCACTGAGAGAGAGGGGGCTCAGAGAGAGCGCTGTGGACAGAGAGGGGAGCTGAGAGGGATATAGAGAGGGAGGGGGCTGAGAGAGGGTGGTTGATAGAGGGAGAGGGATGGCTGACAGAGAGAGGGGGGCTGAGAGACAGAGAGCAGGCTCAGAGAGAGTATGGCTCAGAGAGAGAGGAGTGGGGTTGAGAGAGGGGAAGGGGCTGAGAGATGAGGGACTGAGAGAGAGGGGGCTGAGAGAGAGAGGGTGGAAGAAATTGGGGCCGACAGAGAGGGTGTCAGAGAGAGAGGGTGGCTGAGAGAGAAAGAGGGACTGAGGGAGAAGGGGGTTTAGAGAGGGGGGACTGACAGAAGGGTGGCTGAGGGAGAGAGGGGGAGATAAGAGAGAGGGGGCTGATAGAGAGAGAGGGGGGAGATTAGAGAGAGGGGGAGATGAGAGAGGGGGGGCTGACAGAGAGAGGGTAAGATGAGAGAGGGGGGCTACAGAGAGAGGAGGAGATGAGAGAGAGAGGGGGGAGATGAGATAGAGGGGGCTGACAGAGAGAGAGGGGGAGATGAGAGAGAGGGGGCTACAGAGAGAGGGGGAGATGAGAGAGGGTGTCTGAGAGAGAGGGGGGGGCTGAGAGAGGGTGGTTGAGAGAGAGAGAGGGGGGAGGCTAAGAGAGGGTGGCTGAGAGAGAAAGAGGGACTGCGAGATAAGGGGGCTCAGAGAGGGGGGACTGACAGTCAATGGTGGCTGAGGGAGAGAAGGGGAGATAAGAGAGAGGGGGCTGACAGAGAAAGAGGGGGAGATGAGAGAGAGGGGGACTGACAGAGAAAGGAGGCTGAGAGAGAGGGGGAAGATGAGAGAGAGGGGGCTGACAGAGAGAGAGGGGGAGATGAGAGAGAGGGGGACTGACAGAGAGAGGGGGAGATGAGAGAGAGGGGGGCTACAGAGAGAGGAGGAGAGGAGAGAAAGAGGGTGTCTGAGAGAGAGAGGGTCTCTGAGAGAGGGTGGTTGAGAGAGAGAGAGGGACTGAGAGAGAAGGGGCTCAGAGAGGGGGGGACTGACAGAGAATGGCGGCTGAGGGAGAGAGGGGGGAGATAAGAGGAAGGGGGCTGACAGAGAGAGAGGGTGAGATGAGAGAGGGGGAGATGAGAGAGAGGGGGACTGGCAGAGGAATGGGGCTGAGAGAGAGAGAGGGGGGTTGAGAGAGGGTGGTTGAGAGAGAGAGGGACTGAGAGAGAAGGGGGCTCAGAGAGGGGGGACTGACAGAGAATGGTGGCTGAGAGAGAGAGAGAGAGGGGGGAGATAAGAGAGAGGGGGCTGACAGAGAGAGAGGGTGAGATGAGAGAGGGGGAGATGAGAGAGGGGGAGATGAGAGAGAGGGGGACTGACAGAGAAATGGGGCTGAGAGAGAGAGGGGGTTGAGAGAGGGTGGTTGAGAGAGAGAGAGGGACTGAGAGAGAAGGGGGCTCAGAGGGGGGACTGACAGAGAATGGTGGCTGAGGGAGAGAGGGGGAGATAAGAGAGAGGGGGCTGACAGAGAGAGAGGGTGAGATGAGAGAGAGGGGGACTGACAGAGAAATGGGGCTGAGAGAGAGAGGGGCTGACAGAGAGAGAGGGGGGATGATAGAGAGGGGGAAATGAAATGTTCATGTTTTTGTTATTACTTTGTTTAATTTTCATGTTCTCACTGTACCCACAAACCTCAAAGTTCTTTTTCAAAATATTTTATTTGTAAAACAATTAAATTAAACAGTTTACGTTGACACTTAGGTGGTTACTTTAAATGTAGCATACAGGAAAAGATCCCAAACGGGAGGATGCAATTGGAATATTAGAACCATCACCAGAACACTGTAAGGTTAGTTAAAATCTACTAAAGCTGGCCATACACCTATAGATTATCTGCAGATTTTCTATGGTTAGATGGAAAAAGTGGGAGATTCCTCCATCCACACAGTTTAGCAAACATGGAGAAATCTGTTGCACTTTTTCCATCAAACCATAGAAAATCTGAAGATAATCTATAGGTGTATGGCCACTGGGTGCTTAATCACGTCTTCACCCAATTCTGGACATCTAGGATTGAAAGACCAAGCTGATCCTGTCGCCCATCTCTGCTCTAACAGCACCACCTACAGGTAAAAAAATGGCATTGCACCCATTTCTAAATGACTTTACTGCCACTACAGGCATCCCATTTAAGAAGGTCCCATGACATTATCCATTGTCTCTTTAAATGTACATGGCTTGAACAGGCCATTTAAAAAAGCCCTGTGTGGAGAAAAATGGACAAATTGAAAGGAGAAGTGCTCTGTGTACAGGAGACACACTTTATGTCCAATAAAAAACCTATATGCTCACACTTAGCTTTTCACACATCTTTACTGCTTCAGCCCCCTCCATCCCCTGCGGCGACTGGGTGCAGTGCCCCCTGCGCACCTGCCCATGATCGGCCCTGCAGCCGGGATCTTGGACAGCACTTGCGGGTGTCGGGAGCCGCAGGCAAAATGTGGGTGACTCTCACACCTCGCTTGAGACTTGGGATGTCTGCCTACATGGAGTGAGTCTGACCGTCTTATAGCATTTGGGCACTCCCAGTTTTCTCCTATACAGCTGAAAAATACAGTCAAAAATATAGAAAATATACAGCGCTGTCTCTTTAAATGTTAAGCAACAGCCAGCACAGCAAAAGAACAATTGCAAACAATGTGAAAAATAAATAAAAGTGCAGCGCCAATGTACAATATTAGAATGAACTGAAAAAAAAAAGACAATGCTAATAAAAAAAAAAACCGTAAAGGTACAAGGCACACAGTACATAAAATAATAGTGCAAAAAACCAACCTTGGCCAACCTCCTCTCTCCTTGTGGGGTTTGTGGTCCGGGAGATAGGGGATCACAATAAATATTTAGTGTCAGGGGTGTATTATTATTGACGGCCTCTGCCTTCCTCATTTTCAGCTTCCCTGTTGATACGGTCCCGGTTTGCCTGCAGGTGTTTTGTTGGCGTCCACTTTTCCCCATTAACCAGGGAGCTGCATTTGTATTTTTTAACCGCTGTGCCATATATCTGTGTCTCTTGGCCTTTGTTGGCCTCTTTCTTTCTAGTCTGAACTTCTTCATTGGACATGTGAGTGGTGATGCACATATATTATATATTTTTTTTCTGTAAATACCGATCCAATGTTGTTTAAAATATATATATGTTTTTACATTCTATATTTAGAATTGATTATACATTTTCGATCACCCCTGAAGAAGGAGTGGAGGACACTTCGTAACGCTTAGGATTTATTGAATGTATATGACCAATTGTCACTTGTTCATATCCTGAGTGTATTTATTCTCTGTGACATATCGGCGGTATTATACACCCGAAAGCTATTGTGCACAGATATATTTATTCTTTCTATATATGTATGAATTTTGATTTGTTTCACAGTATTTTTTTATATATTGTCTAAATAAAATTATTTTATTTTTATTATACCATATGTCTGATAATCCATGCCTTTAAAGTTCCACCCTTATGGGGAAAACTGTGTTTTTTAAGAATTTACAGGGGGGCTTAGGGGCGGCCGAGGTCATCTGTGGTGATGATCGGTTGTCCAATATTGGTGTACAAATCAAAAATGGATCAGCGGGGCAAGGGTAAGAAAGTGCAGGTATTTTCAATACCGGGTTCACCCTTGTGCCCAGTGGGGTTGGTTAAGGGATTCCTCGCGGTACATCCAGACGTGGCAGGCTCCTTCTTAGTACACCGAGATGGCAACTCATTATCAAAATTTCAGTTCATTGCAGTTTTTCAAAAATGTTTGGTGGCCCTGTGGTTTGGAGATCAGAAATTTTCATCCTATTCGTTCTGCATTGGAGCTGCTACGGAGGTGGTCAGTTGGAGGTTGGATGAGGAAGCAGTGAAACGCATTGGAAGATGGGAGTCGCGGCGGTTCAAGGCATATGTGAGACCCCACCTGTTGGCAGTTTAGCTGGGTAGTAGGATGCATAGAATATGTGGTCTTTGATATACCTGCTCGGGTGAGCAATTATTGTTATGTGGGTTGTTTTCTTCTCTTTCAGGAGGAACCCAAGGATTAGTCTGATTACTAGGCCACTCATATGCCTTTTGGGGGAAAAGAGGGCAGATGTGCGGCTCAAGGGTAGACAATTGAGCATTTCAAGAAGTGAGGCTTGTATTAGGTGGCTGGGGGTACCCAGGATGCTATGGAGCAGAACTATTCCAGAAGTGCACAGATTTGCGTGTTTGGATAGGCTGCCTGACATTCTAGTTTTTCATGTGGAATGCAATGACTTGGGGCTCAGGTCTATGTTGGATATTGTACGAGATTTCAAGTTTGATTTCTTGCAGCTCCGCATCGCCTTTCCAGATAATAGTGTGGTCATACAATGTAGCACGGGTGACTTGGCGATTAGCTAGGTCAGTGGAGCTGATTAACAAGGCCAGGAAGAGGTCAGTAGATTTGTTGTCTGGAATGGGGGGTTGACAATCAGACATTTGGAGCTTAAAGTTGATACATGGTGTTACCTTCGTGGTGACAAAGTGCACCTCAATGCTGTGGGGGATTGAGATGTGGGCTCTAGGTTTACAGGATGGGATCCAGAGAGCGTCGAGGGTGCGGCGGGGCCCACAAGGGGAAAGGTTTTCCCCTTGTGTGCTGTGGTGGGTTGTTGGTCTTTGCGGGTGAGGGAAGAAACCTCGGAAGAGTTCGGGACTCATCGGTGGTATGGGTCCCATTGGTTGTATTCCAGCTAATGGTGGTTTAGCAGGAATTTGGTTAACGGGTGCACTGCGGTCAGTGTTTGGTTGTCTCCGAGCTAGTATGTCAGCTGGAGGCCTATTTAAGTTAAAGGTACAGCAGTGCCTGATTGGATCATGTGGCAAGCTTGGGGTTTTCCTGCAAAGACCAACGCACGTATGTAACTGATGGGTGGTGGTTTAACGGTTGTTTTTATAAAGTTATGTAAATTTACTTGAGTTGTTAATAAAAAAATGGCTACTACGGACAATATGTACTCCAGCTTGGTGTGGTCTCCATTCATGGGTAAGGCAGGGCCGTCTTTAAGACAGGGCAAAAGGGGCAGCTGCCCTGGGCCCTGTCATTGTTGTGGGGCCCAAAGAAGCTGCCTCATACTTGCCAACTATCCTGGTGTAAATTCCCTTGTCCCGCAAGGTTTTAGTCCTGTGCTGTGTCCCGATATCTGTGTGAAGTTCTGCTACTAATGCTGCCCAGCTCTGCCCTATTGTTGTGTACAGCTGACTCACCTGCCAGACCCTGTGTTTACATGTAAATACAGGCATTCATATGTAAATAGCAGCGTGGCTGGCAGCATTGATATGTATATCATGCCTCCCTGAGGTCATATCCACAATAATCTCTAGCAACCAATCAACAAGCAGAAATCATGTGCTGTAATCTCTAACAACTAATCAGTGAGCTATAATGCGTGCTGTAACTTCTAGCAACCAGTCAGTGAGCGGTAATAATACTGTAACCTCTGGCAACCAATGGCAATAGCTGCCTGATCTGATTCAGTAAACAGATTTTGAGTCTAGCTGCTATTTATTGTATGTCTCAGAGCAGGTAGATAGCAAAACTGCATGGGGGGGGGGGGGCAATAAAACTTTTGCCCAGGATCCAATCAATATTAAAGACAGCCCTGGGGTAAGGGTAAGGTAAAAGCATAGCTGGGGATTGGTCTGGTAGAGAGATGGTTATTATGTAGTATCTGTTATACAATGTCATGTAAAGGACTTCCCATATTGCATCAATCATGTATTGCGATGCCCAGTACACAGAGAGGGACACTGACACTGAAGATCGTATGTTAAACACAACTGGATATTTACAGATCTAGTTAAAATTAAAGGAGTCCAGGGAGCTTAAGGAATCTGAGAATCAGAGCAAGGAGGTGCTGGGATCCGCGTGTTATATAACAACTGTCAACGGGAGAAAATGATCTTCAAACAACACAATTTGGGCTCCTGGACTGCTGTGTCAGGTAAGTCTAGCAACAGACACTCACTGCTGAGAATGTTCTAAGTCTTGATTATTGCTGACATGCTGTTTATTACAATTTACACAGCACTGTACATATATTGCATATTTAAACCAGTCCCCGACCTAAAGCTGACCATACATAGTTCATTTTTCTTTTTTCTTTTTTCGTTAAGCCACATTGTAGTGTTAGGCCGCGTACACACGCGGGGACTGTTCGCCCAACTTTGTCCGCTGAACAGTGTTTCAGCGGACAGTCCGCTCGTGTGTGGGCTTTCAGCGGACAGTTTCAGCGAACAGTCTGCTGAACAAAGTTTTTCGGAAATTCCGAAAAACTGTCCGCTGAAACTTGGTTTCAGCGAACAGTCCCCTCGTGTGTAGGCTTGTTCGTCAAACTAAGTTCCGCGCATGCTCAGAAAGGATTTACACGCCGAAAGTTGTAATGCAGTGTATAGGACGTCGTATTTTCCGTCCCGTCGTACGTGCCGTTCACGTCATCGCGCACGGTTTCAGCAAACTGTTCGTTCGTCGTGTGTGGGCAAGTCCGTACATGCTAATTTTGAGCGGACTGTCCGCTGAAACTGTTTGACGGACAAAGTTGAGCGAACAGTCCCCGCGTGTGTACGCGGCCTTAGGGTGACAGTATGTAAAAAAAAAATGTAAATGTAATATTTTTAACAATGATGTATTTTTTTTCTTTTTTTACTTTTATTTTTAAATTTAACATTTATTTTAACAATACAGTATAATATGTATTTATACTGAGATTAAATTACACAAAGGCGGATTCTGTTTACTAATTAGGTGACTTCTAAGGGCAATTGGCTCCACTGGATTTTAGTTAGGGGTATCGGAGTAAAGGAGGGCTGAATACAAATGCACGCCACATTTTTCACATATTTATTTGTAAAAAAAAAGTTTGAAAACCATTTATCATTTTCCCCCCGCTTCACAATTATGTGCCACTTTGTGTTGGTCTATCACATAAAATCCCAATAAAATACATTTACGTTTGTGGTTGTAACATGACAACATCTGGAAAATTCCAAGTGGTATGAATACTTTTTCAAGGCACTGTACTAGGAGAACAAACCTGAACAATACAATCAACTAGTATCAAATTAGGCAGGCCTTTGTACTATATAGTCTATTGGCTGAGATTGTACAATCAAATTATCTTTTATATTGTTGTCTTATTTTATCTGCTTGAAAGCAAAATAGTATGTGCCCATAGGCGTGCACACAGGGTGTGACAGTTGTGCCTGTGCACACCCTAATCACCCTGTGCTGGGCACATTTCCCCTGCTGCTTGGCTGCAGAGAAAGGGACTGGGAAATATCTATCTTTAGTCCCTTTCTCTGTCTCAAAAGTGAGACATCAGGGGTCTGTTTAGACCCATGATATTTCATCAAAGCCCCCCCCCCAATGGAGCTCCTAAAAAAACTGTAAAAAAAATAAGTACCGTATTTATCGGCGTATAACACGCACATTCATTTTAAGAGGGAGGTTTCAGGAAAAAAAATTATAAATTATATTTTAAATAAGGAACTTTGAAGCAATATAAGGGTCAGTGCCCATCTGCAGCCTCACATGTGCCATCAATGCAGCCTCATCAGTCCACATCAATGCAGCCTCATCAGTCCACATCAATGCAGCCTCACCATTGCCATCAATGCAGCAGCCTCACCATTGCCATCAATGCAGCAGCCTCACCATCCCCATTAATGCAGAAGCCCCACCATTGCCTTCAATGCAGCAGCCTCACCATTGCCATTCGTGCAGCCTGATCGATGCCCATCTGCAGCCTAGAGGGGACAGGGAGGGGAGCAGGACAAGCGCCAACAGATTCCATACTGTGTGAATCTCCTATGTTAGACAGAACAGTCGCCCCACTACCCTGTCCCCTCTGAGGCAGCTAAAAGTGAAGTATTGGCGTATAACACGCACCCTCTATTTGCACCTGATTTTCATGGTGAAAAGTGAGTGTTATACGCCAATAAATACAGTAATACAAAATTGTAAAAAAAAAAACAATTTGTAAATAATTATAAAATTGTAAAAAAGTAATAATAAACAAATATATAAAAAATAAACTACTGACGCCAATCTCTGCCCTTCTGACACCGTCCACTGCTCTACCGACACTGTCCATTGCCCTACTGCCCTATAAATACAGTATATGCACCCATATGAGCTTTGGGGTGAACACTCTAATGCAATAGGCTGCGCACACCTATGTATGTGCCATTCTAACCTACAAATAAATGACAGCTGAAAAATGTTTAGTTCTTTTATGCAGCTCCAGCACTATTTTATTTTGCATTTTAGCATGGGAACAAAGTGGCTTTAAACCAGGATTTTGTTATGATCATTTTTCATTTCTCTTGCAGTTCTCCTCGGTGTGATGGTGGATGTGTCCGGTGGAATTATGAGTATTCAGCTGATCCCTCGGTATTCGGCCATTGGGAGATCTGTCACTCTGAGTGTTACTGGGATTACTGGAACAATTCAGTCTTTTACTTGGTATAAAGCACCAAAAGCGGAAATCTTTACATATTTCCATGATGTGGATATTATTGTACCTCTGCACAATAGTAGGATAACACCTTTCCCCAATGGATCACTACAGATCTCCAATCTAAGTAGAACTGATGAGGGAAATTACACAGTGATGATACAAACAGATACAAATCAAGAAAATATGACTGTATACTTGAAAATCTATGGTGAGTAATACATCAGAACATTTTCAGATTTATCCTAAATGCGCTTTTATTTTCATTTTAATTGGTTCAGGGGACTAGAGCAGATATTGCCTTATTCCCGCATCAGCTCTTCCCTGCTGTTCACGACCTTCAACGTCTGGCCAATCAGAGCGCTCCAGCCAGTCCACCGCCAGGTGATTTTTTTTTTTTTTAAAAGGCCAGTGCATATGTTGCTCGGCATTAAAGAGGAAGTAAACCCTGATGGGTTTACTTCCTCTTTCATTCCCTGAAAAGGTAAAGCATAATGGGCTACTATGCATCGCATAGTAGTCCATTATGTGTCACTTACCTGACACAGGAGCCAGCGAAGTCACCGCTGTCCCCTGTAGTCCGGTGCATCCATCTTCTTGGTGGGTCTCGCTGCTCCGCCGCTGTCATTCAGCGAAGCCGCGATGACGTCACTCCCGCGCATGCGCATGGGAGCCGCCACGTGCGGCATATTCGCCGTTGATGGTGCCATACTCAGTGCGCCTGCACGTCGCTGTCTACAGCGCATGCGCCGTAGACAGCGCCGCGCTCAGTGCGCCTGCACGTCGCTGTCTACAGCGCATGCGCTGTAGACAGCGGTGCCTGTCTTTCGGCAAATATCTCCTAAACCGTGTAGGTTTAGGAGATATTTCTTGGACCTACAGGTAAGCCTTAATCTAGGCTTACCTGTAGGTCAAAGTGTGTTGTAAGGGTTTACAACCACTTTAAGGGGTAAAGTTAGCCATAGACAGATACAAATGTGTCTGGTTTAGCAGAAATAGGACAAATTTTGACCCATCTATGGGCAGGTTGGTTGTACTGAGATAGTTCTATCATTTGACTTCAGCACAACCAGCCAGTTGAAATTTTTTGTATGACTGCTGCCACTGGCTATAGCCAGCAGCAATAATCATTGTATTCTGATGAAGGGGAAACCTCCTGCTGTCAGAATACAACAGCTCAGCCGAAGGGATACCCCCCCCCCCCCCATCAACACTAATGCCCCGTACACACAATCGCACGCAGCAAAAGTCGAATGTGAGCTTTTGGTCCAAAATTCCGACCGTATGTATGCTCCATCGGACTTTTGCTGGCAGAATTTCCGCCAGCAAAAGATTGAGAGCGGGTTCTCTATTTTTCCGACGGAAAAAGTTCAGGCGGGAAATTCCGATCGTCTGCGGCAATTCCAACACGCAAAATTCCTACGCATGTTTGGAAACAATTTGACGCATGCTCGGAAGCATTGAACTTCATTTTCTGCATTTTCTCAACTCGTCGTAGTGTTGTACGTCAACGTGTTCTTGACGGTTGATAGTTCTGTCGGAAAAACCATCCAAGATTTTTCCCATGGAAATTCCGCTGGTGTGTACGGGGCATAACTGTGTTAATGGGAGAATCAAACGGTTTTCTTTCCATGGTGGAAGGAAAGAAAATTGCATTATGTATGGCCATCTTAACTTCATCCTTTCACCAAAAATTAAGAGGTGAACTAACTCCAAATATCCTGGCCACCCCTTCGGACCCTGCTCTACATAGTGGCATTGCTTCCCCTTCCATTAGCAATTGTTTTGAATTAATAACATCCAAGCTGTAGAGGAAATAGCCAGAGAACATTTCATTTTGTCACATTCGCACAGAGTGAATGTACCCACAGTACATTCAACACATTTTAAATACACAGCTTTAAAATATAGTTAATGTAATGCCGCATACACACAACCAGACTGAAAAGAAAAAAATTCCGATCGTGTGTGGGCTTCAGCGGATTTTTTTTTTCAAAAATTCAGACGGACCTAGTAATAGAACATGTTTTAAATCTTTTTGACTGAATCAATTTCTTTCGGGAAAACCGTTCGTCTGTATGCTATTCCGACGGACCAAAAATGACGCAAGGGCAGCTATTGGCTACTGGCTATTGAACTTCCTTTTTTAGTCCCGTCGTACATCATCGCGTTCTAAACTAACGGGCTTTGGTGTGATTGTGTATAGGCAAGTCCGTTTCAGTGGAACTCCGTCGGAACTCGGTCGGAAAGACCGACAGAGTTTATTCTGATGGAAAGTCTGGTGTGTACGCGCCATTAGTTTAATATATTTGCAGATCTATGTGGAAGCCACATTTTTGTGTCAAGTATCGGCACACACACACACCTACACAGGTTGAACTGGATGTGTCTTTATTCAACCTTTACCAACTATATAAGCCCGTTCGTCTGTATGCTGGTACAATGGACCAAACACCACGCAAGGGCAGCTACAGCACCCGCCCGTGAGAATGTTATCGGCTGCTGCATACTGTACGAGAGATAGGCGGCAATGTCCCTTAAGTCTAGTATCGTTTTTAAGGGGAACCCCCCAACGTTGTAAAAACGGTGCGGGGGTCCTCCCAAAGTCTATACCAGACCCTTACCCGAACACAGCCTGGCTGGTTGGGAAAGGGGGTGGGGATGAGCGAGCGCCCCCCCCCCCCCCCCCTGAACCGTACCAGGCCGCATGCCCTAAATATGAGGGGGTGGGTGCTTTGGGGAAGAGGGGCGCCCTGCTGCGATGGCGACAACGAAGGAGAAAGCTGGGCCACTGCTAGCAAAAGAGCAGAAGATAGCTGAGGAGCCCAGCAGAAGAACCGAAAAGTGGGAGAAGAGGCCAGAGAGCGGGAGAAGAAATGGAAAGCGCAGAGAAGTCGGAAGAGACCCCCGAAGTCGGAAGAAGACCCCCGGAGCTGCCTAATAAACGACTTAAAAAACCTGTGTAGTGTGTTTTTTTATTGGCACTTTTTCTTCCAGGTGAATGGGTAGGGGTACGATGTACCCTATACTTATTCACATAGGGTGGGGGGCCGGGATATGGGGGCCCCCTTATTAAGGGGGGCTCCTGGATTCCGATAAGCCCCCCGCCCGCAGACCCCGACAACCAACGGCCCTTGTCCTCATTAACATGGGGACAAGGTGCTTTGGGGTGGGGGGGCCGCAGTCTCGCAGTGCCCACCCCCCATGTTGAGGGTATGCGGCCTGGTACCATTCAGGAGGGGGGGGGCGCTCACTCGTCCCCACCCCCTTTCCTGACCGGCTAAGGGTCTGGTATGGACTTTGGGGGAACACCCACGCCATTTTTTCGGCATAGGGGGTTCCCCTTAAAATCCATACCAGGCGACAGGGCTTGCAAGGTGTCAATCTTGCCGATGAAATCGGCGAGATTGACTTCCCTTTCTAGTCCCGTTGTACCTGAAGTCATGTTCAAAATGAACGGACTTTAGTCCGTGTGTGAGCAAGTCCGTTCATTCTGAAAGTCTGTTGGAACTCCACCGAAAGTCCATCGGGAAGTCCGATTGTGTGTACGGGGCATAAGAGTTGTTAGAAGTCAGAGAGCTGACCATCTTTTAGCCAAAACTTTGAATTTATTTATTTGTTTTTGGTCAACATACCATTTAGTTTGGCTAGAAAGGCCTTCACGTGGTCTAACTGTTCACATTTTCTTCTCTCTACAGACCCAGTTGGTAAACCTACAATCAAAACCTCTACCTCACTTCCGAAAGAAAATATTACAGTCACCCTCACCTGTACCTCTACTAATGCGGAGCACATAGTATGGAGCAGGGACCCTTCTGGGGCCACTCTCCCTTCTAGGGCCACTCTATCTCCAGATAACAGGACTGCCTCCTTCTCCAGGATTAAACGTTGGGACTCAGGAGATTATAAGTGCCAGGCTAGAAACCCTGTCAGTAATAAGTACAGTTATCCCATCAAAATAACCGTAGCGTGTAAGTAGCCAAGACTGTTGTACTAACCCTAAAACAAAAATGTCACTGACTTTAATTAAGCTGGCCTATGAATAGTATAATTCTGGGCCAAAAAGCTGCTTGGGTTTCTTACTGCTATCCATGGCTCTGTTTGAGAGGTTTACCCTCACTTCCTGTACTGCTGACATCATTTTACAAGACAGGAAGTGATGGCAGGTCTTTAAAAGTATAAAATTGTGTGAAACTCGCGCCTTGGTACCGAGGGATAGTACAAGAGGTGCTTAATGCTAGCCGCTTGCTGACCAGCCACCGCAGTTGTACTGCGGCAAGATGGCTTGGCTGCACGAATCGCCGTTATGTTACGTTGCTTCCTTTTTTTGTCCACTAGGGGTGCACGCGTGCCCGCTGCTCGCCCCTGGAGCCGATGCGAGTGCCGGGCTCCCGTGATTGCTCATGACACATCGAGAACCGGGATCTCTATGTGTAAACACAGAGATCCCGGTTCTCTGAGGGGAGAGGAGACTGAACACCGATCTATCTCTTCCCCTAGCAAGTCCCATCCCTGCTTCAGTTAGAACACACACTTGGGAACACAGTTAACCACTTGATTGCCCCCTCGTATTAACCCCTTCACTGCCAGTCACATTCTCTGAGGGGAGAAGAGACTGATCGTGTGTTCATACAAAGTCTGAACACCAATCTATTTCTTCCCCTAGCAAGTCCCATCCTCCCTTTCAGTTAGAACACAAACAAGGGAACAGTTAACCTCTTGATTGCCCCCTAGTATTAACCCCTTCACTGCCAGTGACATTTTTACAGTAATCAGTGCATTTTTATAGCACTGATTGCTGTATAAATGCCAATGGTTCCAAAAATGTGTCAAAATTGTCTGATGCGTCCGCCATAATGTCGCAGTCATGATAAAAATCGCTGATCGCTGCCATTACTAGTAAAAATTTTTTTTATAAAAATGCTATAAATCTATCCCCTATTTTGTAGACGCTATAATGTTTGCGTGAACCAATCAATATACGCTTATTGCAATTTGTATTACCAAAAAATATGTAGAAGAATACATATCAGCCTAAACTGAGAAAAAGTTTGCTTTTTAAAAAAAAAAAATGGGGATTTTTATTATAGCAAAAAATAAAAAGAGAGACGATCAAATGCGATCAAACGCTCATTGCAATTTTTATTACCAAAAAATACATAGAAGAATACATATCAGCCTAAACTGAGAAAAAGTTTGCTTAAAAAAAAAAAAATGGGGATATTTATTATAGCAAAAAATAAAAAGAGAGACGATTAAATGCGATCAAACGCTCATTGCAATTTTTATTACCAAAAAATATGTAGAAGAATACATATCAGCCTAAACTGAAAAAAAGTTTGCTTTTAAAAAAAAAAAAATGGGGATATTTATTATAGCAAAAAATAGAAAGAGAGACGATCAAATGCGATCAAACGCTTTTTTGCAATTTTTATTACCAAATAATATGTAGAAGAATACATATCAGCCTAAACTGAGAAAAAGTTTTCTTTTTTAAAAAAAAAATGGGGATATTTATTATAGCAAAAAATAAAAAGAGAGACGATCAAATGCGATCAAACGCTTTTTGCAATTTTTATTACCAAATAATATGTAGAATAATACATATCAGCCTAAACTGAGAAAAAGTTTGCTTTAAAAAAAAAAAAATGGGGATTTTTATTATAGCAAAAAATAAAAAGAGAGACGATCAAATGCGATCAAATGCGATCAAACGCTCATTGCAATTTTTATTACCAAAAAATATGTAGAAGAATACATATCAGCCTAAACTGAGAAAAAGTTTGCTTTTAAAAAAAAAAAAAAAAAATGAGTATATTTATTATAGCAAAAAATAAAAAGAGAGACGATTAATAATGTAAATGCCTCATTGGGGTCCAATGGTGACATTAGGGGGGCTCAATAGACCCTTGATGTATAAGTAACGGCAACATTTATTTTTATTTATGGATAGAGCGGTCCAGGCTTTTATTGCTGTCAGTGCCCTCGTTAGGGAGATTCACCTCCTCCTGTTCACCATGATCACCAAGAGCGAAATAAAATCCAAAATTTAGAGTTGTCACCAGAACAGTGATAGAGAGGAAATCTTCTAAATATTTTTTGTATCATTTAATCAAAACTATTGTTTGTCTTCAGCTCTTTTATATTAACACTGAATTTTTTGATATTGCAGATGGCCCAGAAAACGTGAAAATAAAAGTCAAGCGGTCATCTTCAAAATCTTTAATTTTATTAGAATGTTCTGCTGATTCTGTCCCACCAGCCACTTACCATTGGAGACTAAACGGGATAGATATAAACGTCCAGCAGAATTCGTTCCAGGAAAATCTAAGCAAAGCCGAGGAAGAGGGGACTTACACATGTGTGGCCAGTAATACAGTGACACAGCTTACTGCCACGCATTCTATATATGTGAATGCAACGTTCGGTAAGTAAGTATAAGAATCATCGGCAACCAGAGCATAATTCTATTGCTAAAGCCTGTAGGCAGTGACGGCCCAACCATTGGGGCACAAAAGAGCTACTCCCCCAACCATGCGCCCGGCTCTCTAATCTATGTGTGAGACGCCAGACGAATGGATTCCAATTGGGGTTTTTGTTTTGTGAAGCACGTGATTACAGCCATAATAGGCTTCAAAAAAGGAGAGCACTGCACCCCGAGGCCCACCCAGTTGTGTAACACTAGTGAATGAATATTTTCTATTGTCACACTGATTCTCCTCCCGGCCAACCAGGAAGTGGGTCCTGAGACCTGTGTCCCGATTAGCCGAAAGGAGAAGCGAGCCCATTGGCCTAGGAGTAGGGTGTGGACAGTATGGCAGCGGGCTCTGGAGCTGCTGGAGTTTATGGCCATGGAGTTGTATGGAGGAAGAGCTGCTGATCAGAGCCAAGCAGGGGCGGACTGACCATTGGACCACTCGGGCCACTGCCCGAGGGCCCCATGCCACTAGGGGGCTCCATCAGGGTTGCCAGCCTCAGTATAACCAGGGACAGTATGTAAAAATTTGTGTTTTATTTTACATTTCTCTCTGTAATGTCCCTTACCGACATCCCTTTGGTCCAAAAATCCAGAGATTATAGCTGCCCCACCTCTCCAGTACCTTCTTAGCCAATAGAAACATGTCTGTGTATACTGTGTGATTGTATACTGTGTGTGTGTGTGTTTGTATATACTGTGTGGCCCCATAATCTCTGATTGCCTGGGGGCCCCATAATCTCCTATTGCCCGGGGGCCCCATGAGTTGTCAGTCCACCCCTGGAGCCAAGTATGAGTAGAGAGGAGCGACGGTCCTCAGTGTGAGTACTGTACTGAGCCTAACCTGACAGCTGTGTGATCTACCGACCCATGGGTGGGTGACCAGCCGACCGACTGGGGGCAGGGTGGTAGGGGGCGCGGGTGTGCAGTCGACCAACCGGAGGGGAGGTGGCTGTGGGTGCATTGTTTGCCAGCCCCCCAAAATATACCACCAGCTGCCACAGCCTGTAAGTACAATATATTTGGTGCCCAAAGCAACACCCATGTTCTCTAATTATTTTTTAGTCTATATTTTATATAAATAGTCTTAACCTAGCTTTAATGTGTATGTAAAGCCAAAGCTTTATATTTGTATTTTGGATAAAGCTTTACAACGTCTGTAATGCCGTGTACACACGACCGGACTTTTCGACAGCAAAGGTCCAACGGAACAAATCCGCCGGACAATTCGATCGTGTGTGGGCTTCATCGGACCTTTTATTTAGAAATAAAACATGTTTCAAATTTTTCCGCGGTACCTGTTCCTATCTAAAATCCGTTCCTGTGTTTGCTGGTCCGACGCACAAAAACCAATGCTAGGGCAGCTATTGGCTACTGGCTATGAACTTCCTTATTTTAGTCCGGTCGTACGTCATCACGTTCAAGTCTGTCGGACTTTGGTGTGATTGTGTGTGTCCAAGTCCGTTCTTCCAGAAAGTCCGTCGGACCTAGTCTGCCGGAAAATCCGGTCATGTGTACGCATTAGTGTTTTATTGCCGTCTGTGTCCTCCATTAGGGAGATTAGTCCTCTCTATTTGATCTGGTGAACATTGTTACTGAAAGTAAAAGGCACTCTCGCCCCCCCCCTTTTCCTGCAGCCTGCCAGGTTGCGTACTAGGATAAGGGTCTGGATTTTTGGGGGACCCCCACGCCATTATTTTTTAACATTTTGGCATGGGGTTCCCCCTAAAATACAAACCAGACCTGAAGGATCTGATATGGATTTTGAGGGGGACCCCCACCCCATTTTTTTTTTTAATTTGGCACGGGGTTCCCCTTAATATCCATACCAGACCTGAAGGGCCTGGTATGAAAATTGGGGGGACCCCCACGTAATTTTTTTTTTACATTTTGGTTCAGGGGTTCCCCTTAAAATTGATACCAGACCCAAAGGGCCTGGTAATGTATTGTGGAGTAATCCCATGCCGTTTTTTTTATCAATGAACTTTTATGTGTATTGCCGGGACCGAATATTCATTATAGCCGAGAGTACTTTTAAATGACTTATTTTCCTTTAGAAATGTAATTTTGTGCAGGGACTGTTTTAAACACGGGAGACATGTGCCACTTTACAGGCATACTATAGACACCCCCCAGGCACGAAATTTAAAGGAATATTTCACTTTTATTGGTTCACTTTAATAATTATTAAAATCACTGCTCCCAAAAAAAAAAATGGCTGTTTTTAACAGTTTTTTTTGCATTGATACATGCCCCCTGGGGGCAGGACCCAGGTCCCCAAACACTTTTTATGAAAATACCTTGCATATAAGCCTTAAAAATTAGCACTTTTAATTCCTCCCATAGATTTTAAAGGGTGTTCGAATTTGTTGTGAACACCCCAAATTGTTTGCTATTCTGCGAACAGGCGAACACCCGATGTTCGAGTTGAACTTCTGTTCGACTCGAACATCTGGCTCATCCCTACTGAAGACTGCTGATGAGGTCAAGATGCAACTAGTCTACTGCAGTACTGGATCAATATGTTGTGGCTCCCAAAAAAACAGCACTGATGAGGGTGATTAGGGGACAAGAGGGAGGGGTAGTAGGGTATATGGGCTTTAAGACACCTTACACAATGCCCACCAATTATGCCAACATAGCAGCACACCTTATGTGGTACACTTTCTTTATCCTGCAGTAAACTATCCTTGCCATGAACGGGCCAAATAGTCAAATATGCCCATGAGCCAAAAGTTCCTAATATTCTATTACTTTTAGTGTTAGGTCTTTTGTTATTGTGGTAAACAATATATATAGAACTTGGAAGTTGTCATGTTAGTCTCAATGGGAAGTCACTTGTTTAAGAAGGTATTGCTGTAAAGACAGTGTTGCTAAATGCTGTATTACACCACCAAGATTTGCACAACATAGTTTTGTCTAAATGTCACTTAAATGTCATTTTACCTAAAAAAAATTTTTTTTATGTTTTTGAAGAGTGTATTTGAAAAACATTACCATCTCTCCATTACCGAAATGTCAACTCTGGGTAGGCTAAGCCTTTAGCCCTTTGGTGAACAGAGGTGCCTAAATGCTCAGTTCTACTTTAGCTGCATCAGAATGTGTTAGAATACAAATAACTCTATAACCAGTTTGCATTAAAACTAATTTGCATTCACATACATATACGGCTTTTATGTGGTATACTGTATAAAAAAAAATGTTCTAGGCTTAGGAATGTGCAAAATGGTAAAGAAAAAAGTTATACATTTCTAATGCCGTAATTGTATCTGACAATTACAATATTAAAGAGGAAGTAAAGCCTTAATAAAAATAAAAATATAAAATAGACCCTGCAAGGCAAAGGTATAATGAGCTAGTATGCATAGCATACTAGTTCATTATGAATAACTAACCCTATGGTCTGTAAGGGTTTACAACCACTTTAAACAATGCACTATGTTACCTTTAGGCAGCTGTGGCATCTGAAATTTTTTTTGCTTTGGTGTCTGAAAAGGTAACGTTGCAATGAAGCAAGGAAGCTTAAACCTTGCAGTGTAATAATGTGCTTAAACTACACAAAAATTCTGCACATGCAAACTGCTACAATTATAGGACTACAATATAAGACTAACAGATATACAGGACCTATAACAAGATAAAAATCAGAATTGTGCGAGGTATAAATTAAGATCCGCTTAATAATAGCCAACATCCCAACATGAAATACTATAGAAGTTTTCCCCTTAAAAAAGGCGGGACTTTTTAGGCATAGACTGTGACACCAATTAATTTGGTAAAAATATCTAAAAAAATAATTTTATTTCAACATAGAAAGAAGAAACAAAGAATAATATATTAACATACATTTCCAAACAGGAGAAAGGGACACATTACTTCCTCCATGTGCATTTTTTTATAGAACCAGAAAACATTTGCTTCCTACATCTTATTCCGAAGGAACAGACTTCTATGACATTGTATATAGGCGTATTCAAAGCATTCTACAAACAAGGTCAAATTGCGTTAATACTGTGCATCCAATGTAACCTACGCGTTACGGAGTTATCTTACTCCTTCTTCAGGGATGATCCATTTTAGCACACTTAAATTTACAAAATAGTAGAATCAGCTATATATACGATCTTCACCCCAAGATGCAGGTTTAGGCTCATAATAAGGGGGAGATGTTTGACCACCTTCTTGGATGGGAACCGGGACCGCAGTGATAGGCGGGCCAAAAGCGTTTCATAGAGTAGTTTGCTGTGTCCCGAAGAGAAAACACCTGAGATTCCTATGTTAGAATTGTTAAAATGAGATGCCCAAATGTTGCAACTCTTTTAGATGTTTAAGGCAATCTATTTGGCTTAAAGTCGCCACAATCTCTCTGTAGTCCAAGGATTTTGGTGCTATGGGAGAAAAAGATTCCCCCCAGAGATAGACGTGTCAGGTCCAGCCTTCAATTGTATCTCTCAGCAAGTCACCTCCTCCATGGCCATTGCAGACTGGACCTATAACAAGCAAAATGCTACCTACTTCCTAGTAAATAAGCAGAAACTATGGTCTGTAAACAGAAGAAATCTGCTGACAAGTTACTTAAATAAGGTTAGAGTGGGTTCATAAACTCCATAGACAACGAGGATCATAGGCTTAATTTATAAGCAGTTGCTGGAGATCAGTCAAAACCATCTTCAGGTATAGCTTCTTCTGGCTGTACAGACCTTCTTTGGTGTTAAGTCATTATAGAGTTCCCCCTTCAGTCTCTGTTATTGGCTTTTTATTTGAACAGTTTTACCATTCCCACATTGGTGTGACCCCGTTCACAATACTGTTTCAATGGAAGAAACATTCTCCCATTGAACCTCTAGATTGCACTCTTGTATCATACATGCCATAGGTTATATATGTCAGAAGGTCAAGCTATTGTTAACCATTGATTAACGTGACTTGTTAATGTCAGTTACATAGTCCAACATTCAACAATGTTACAGTATCTAAGTTCCAATTGCTTGAGGACAGCTTGTGTAATTATTACCAAGGCATTTGTTTGAGAAGTCCACTCAAGCATTCAAAAGTAACTCTGATATTTGCTTCTAAACCACACTAGTAAACAAACAGATTCTTCCATGTACAGTAAAGCCTGACAATAAAAATCATAAAACAGACATATATTTATATCAAACGCAATACAGAAGGCAGGAGGCTTATTTTATCATTGTAGCCTCCAGCATGTGATCAGTGTCAGAGCTGATAGTCATCACATGATCTGAAAACTCGCTGATTGGCTCACAATAGTTCCTGAGGGCCTGGGCTGTTAGTTACAAGGTTTGAGAGAAAGCCGAGGCACTGCTAGCCCTTGAAGGGAGGACATTTATTAATTTATTAATGTATCTTGCTAAGGTTCATTGACATATTGATTATGAGTAGGAATGGTTAAAAGAACCAGTAACCAAAATGCAAACCTGTACCCTGCATTCAGTAAATAGGCTAACAATATAACTGATCAAGCAAACACCATTTCAATTCTACAAATAATGTTGGGGCATTTGGGATCACATGATTGCATGTCCACTGCCGACATATTGCGCCTCTCCACTTACTTGTGGACTTACTTATTTTAATACCTCTATCCCCAAGCAACACATAATAATCTTTCCTTTACTCCTCAATGCCCAGTTTCTTTACCCTGCCTGGCAAAGCTCAGCTTGACTTTAAATGTGACCATTCCCAATAGTGGATGACTCTACCCCAAGAAATTCTGCCTGAAAAAAATGAAGAGAGCAGCTGGTAGGGTTAATCAATAAAGCACCACAAGAAAATTCTCTCTTCAGTCCCAGGAGCAGATATAAAGTTCAATAACATAGAACTAAAATACTGTAAACCTCAACAATCTTAATGATACATATAATGTACATTTAAGTTTCACCTTGGTAGTAGCATTTCATGTTTTTGTATTGTGGCCTGTATCTTTGAAAGGCTTCTTCTTGCTACCATCTTTTAGCTGCAAAAAAATTATCCTCCTCAACTAATATACTGACTGCTCATTATAAACTTAGTACTGACATGGCCATCCACCAGTGGTTTCTTTCTGTGGTCCATGTGACCGAAAAAGATCTCTCACTCACTTGTCTCCTGACTCGATAAAAAGACACCTTACATTTCCTGAATGAAAGAATTTTGTGGACACATCTACCCACTTAGTGTCAAATTCAAACATTTCTAAAATGGTGGAAGCACTAAAGGCCAGTAACATACGGTGACCTAAGTAAAAAAAAACAACGGAAAAATGGTAAAGACAAGACAAATATGTTGGACTGGTGGCCCAAAATGGAGAAACCATTCAGATGTCAATTTAATCATAGCAAGGACTGCAATCAATGACAGTTTATTTGTGATCATGGCATGGAATGTTATTTAACTGCTTCCGACCCGCCGTACTGTAAAAGATGGGTTCCTCCCGATCTTGATGCACAGAGTGGCGATCGGTGGTGAGCTGTGTCCCTCAGACTGCAGAAAAGAGCCGATGCCGGTTATCTTTTTTTTTTTATTTTCTTCATCCCTAACACTGTCTGAGGAAAGGAAAGCCGATAACCGACAACAGGGGCATTTACACTGATAATCAGGGCACTAATCATCAGTGCCCTGATTATCAGTGCAGCACCATCAGTGTGCATCAGTGTTGTACATCAGGGCCTGTCAGTGCCCATAAGCTCTTGTACACACGGTCGGACATTCCGATGGACAATGTCCGATAGGACTGTGTTGTCGGATAATCTGACAGTGTGTGGGCTCCATCGGACTGTTTCCGTTGGAGTATCTGACGGACCAAGTTTTCCAGCTGGGTTATAAAATTTTCTGACAGCATGCTCCGAACGGACTTCGTCTGATCATGTGTAGAGAATTCCGATCGGACAAAGTGCCACGCAATGCTCATATGAAATTCCTAGACCAGAGCTATTGGTTACTAGCCTGAATGTAGTCCCGTCCTAACGAAATAACGTCATCACGTTAAGTACGATCGGATTTTAAGACAACTTTGTCAGACTGTGTGTATGCAACAGTTTCGCACAAAATCCGTCAGACAAAATCCGATGGATTTGGTTGTCGGAATGTCTGACCGTGTGTATAAGGGCTTAGTGTCACCTATCATTGCCCATCAGTGTCACCTATCATTGCCCATCAATGCTGCCTTTACATTAAGCCTCATCAGTGCCTCTTCATCAGTGCCTATCAGTGCAGCCTTATCAGTGCCCATCAGTGCAGCCTCATCAGTGCCCATCAGTGCACCCTCATCAGTGCCCATCAGTGCAGCATCATCAGTGCCTACCAGTGCAACCTCATCAGTGCCTACCAGTGCAACCTCATCAGTGCCCATCAGTGCAACCTCATCAGTGAAGCCTCATCAGTGACCATCAGTTCAGCCTATCAGTATCCATTAGTGCATCCTCTCAGTACCCATCAGTGCACACCAGTGCAGAAGAAAAATTACTTGCATAATTTTGCAACAGAAATTACACATTTTTTTAATTTTCGTTTTTTTTTAGTTTGTTTTCTTGTTCCAATCTTTTAAGGTAATATGCAGATTATAGTACAAATTGAATTTCAATATAATTTGCAATAGAGAGATGGTTACAAAAACAGTCTACTATCTTCCTCATATGTAAAACAACTAGCATTGTACAACCTTCAGGATTGCATAGTAATACAAAATATATCTTAAGAGGCAAGCCTTAGGTAGATAAGGTTGTAATAGTTACATAGTTAGGTTGAATAAAGTTCAATATAGTTAAATTTCAAGTAAATTGTACAGACTACTGTACTGTAGTCCATAACTAAAACGGGTCAGAAAAGGAGCTCGGTTTTGCATATAAAGGGTATTGTATTATATGATCTTTTCCCCAGTGTTAAGTCCAAGTAATGTCAGATGGAAAAACCTTTTTTAGTTTGTTTAGCAAAAAAATAAAAACCACAGTAGTGATTAAATACCACCAGAAAAAAAGCTCCATCTGTCTCACAAAAAAATGCTATAAAACGTATTTGTGTGCAGTGTTGCATGACCGTGCAATTTATCCTCTACAATCCCCCTCATTAGCATATACATCATGTTTATGTAAACAAATATGTCCCAATAAACTTTCCAATGCCCTTTAATGTTCTTTAAAGCTGAAATCCAAGCATAGCCTCCCCACCATACTTCTTACACCTCACCCCACCATCTAATAGCTAGGTCAGTTTAAAAAAGCTACGTTTAAAAGCCCAAAATATTGACCCGAATGACAGTACATGCCAGATCCCGATTCTAGTGTCTCCTTCATTAGGAGAGAAGGGCCCTTCTTTGGGAATCCTCTTCACTGCTAGGGTGACATAAACATTTCCTATTGATTGTCCGGTAGTGGAGCTTTTTGAAGACTGTACACTGAAGGGGTCAAGATGCAACTAGTCTACTGCAGCACTGGATCAATAGGTTGTGGCTCCTAAAAGCAGCACTAATGAGGGTGATTTGGGGACAAGAGGGAGGGTATATGGGCTTTAAAGAGGAAGTAAACCCTGATGGGTTTACTTCCTCTTTCATTCCCTGCAAAGGTAAAGCATAAAGGACTACTATGCATCGCATCGCATAGTAGCTCATTACCTGACACAGGAGCCAGCGATGTCACCGCTGTCCCCTGTAGTCCGGTGCATCCATCTTCTCGGTGGGTCTCGCTGCTCTGCACGGGAGCCGCCACTCGCGGCATATCGCCGTTGACTGCGGCGTGCTCAGTGCGCCTGCGTGCCGATGTCTTTCGGGAAATATATCCTAAACCGTGTAGGTTTAGGAGATATTTCTTGGACCTACAGGTAAGCCTTAATCTAGGCTTACCTGTAGGTCAAAGTTGGTTGTAAGGGTTTACTTTACACTGCTATGGTGATTTTTACCTACCTCACTTATACGCTTAATGATACATAAGATAAGTAAGTGAAACCTTTTATCTATATATGAATCAACCCATGCAGTTACAGATATAACCCATTAAATTAATAATAAAGGATAATGGTGGTAAAATACAGAGATCTAATAACTTTATTTATACAGAGAAGAAACATTAGAACAATTGGATATTACCAAATATAGCATAGTGATGTTACAAATACAGTGTCGCCAGTCTACAAAGTTAATTAATGCAGAAAGGAGATATGGTTACAATTGACATACACATGCTATCAAGGTATTACCTAGGATAGAAAAAAGTTAAGAGAAGAAAAGAGATGTGAGACATAATACAGATACATTACCCTTATGTTACCATTCTTGAAGGGGGGGACACCGAGAGGAAGAGAGAGTGTGTAGCTCTCTGTACTGTCTTTTATACCCACCCCCCCGCCCCTATTCCCACCAATCCATGTTCTAACCCCCCCCCCCCCTCCCCCGGGACCTTGTCATTGGTCCAGAGTTGCATCAAATTCTGATTGGCTGTACTTTCAAGTCCAGGTAAACATCATGCTTAAACATTAGATTTTCTCTGGTGCCTCTTTGCCTGCCTTAAAACAGTTAACCCTCTTTGATCTTAATATAACTAGTTTCGAAATTAGCATATCAAGCCTCCAAGACCAAGTGGAGACACAGCGTCTGATAGGGCCATCTCTACAATCAATAGGGTAACTTAGTTATTAACTGACCATTGAAGACATCAAACAGCTTTTGAGAGGCAGTGAAAAGAAGTAAGCTATATATATATATATATATATATATATATATATATATATATATATATATATATATATATACACATATATATATATATATATATATATATATATATATATATATATATATATATATATATATATATATACACATATATATATATATGAAAACCGATAGGACTCATGCTTCAATGCCAATTCTTATTTAATCCAATAAAGGAACAGTTACATAATTATGCATAGCAGCAGCTGCTATGTATAATTATGTAACTGTTCCTTTATTGGATTAAAGAAGAATTTGCATTGAAGCACGAGTCCCGCTATTTTTTCTGAATGTTTGATTGGTGGTGGATGGATTGGAAGTTCCACCACTTTGATGGTGCTTTTAATATTATCAAGTAATAAGAGAAGGAAGTTACCTGTCTCCTTTATGTATATATATTTATGTGTATATATATATATATATATATATATATATATATATATATATATATATATATATATATATATATATATATATATATATACATAAGACGGGGCATGGTAATTTAATTATAGAGTCCTCACAATGGTTCCCTTGAAGCTCCTTGATATAAATATTAATTTCAAAATTTCCACATCAACACCATGCCCACCAATTATGCCAACATAGCAGCACACCTTATGTGGTACACTTTCTTTGTCCTGCAGTAAACTATCCTTGCCATGAAAGGGCCAAATAGTCAAATATGCCCAGGAGCCAAAAGTTCGCAATATTCTATTACTTTCAGTGTTAGGTGTTTTGTTATTGTGGTAAACAATATATATAAAACTTTGAAGTTCTGATGTTAGTTTCAATGGGAAGTCGCTTGGTTACGATGGCATTGCTGTAAAGACAGTTGCTAAATGCTGTATTACACCACCAAGATTTGCACAACATGGTTTTGTCTAAATGTCACTTAAGTGTGATTTCACATAAAAATGTATTTGTTTTTGAAGAGTGTATTTGAAAAACATAACCAAGACTTTGTTTTTGTAGAGCTCAGATCAGACAATTTGGTGATTCAAACCCCCACCATCTCTCCATTACTAAAATGTCAACTCAGGGTAGGCTAAGGCTTTTATGTGGTACACTGTATAAAACAAATGTTCTAGCCTTAGAAATTTGCAAAAATGTTTTAAAAAAATATACATTTTGAATGCTGTAATTGTATCTGACAATTACAATATTAAACAATGCACTATGTCAACTTTAGGCACCAGTGGCATCTGAAAATGTTTTGCTTTGGTGTCTGAAAAGGTAATGGAAGCTTAAACCTTTGCAGTGCAATAATGTGCTTAAACTACACAAAAATTCTGCACATACAAACTTCTAAAATTATAGGACTACAATATAAGCAAATATAAGATATGCAGGACCTATAACAAGCAAACTGCTACCTACTTCCTAGTAAATAAGCAGAAACTATGGTCTGTAAACAGAAGAAATATGCTGACAAATTACTTAAATCGGGCTAGAGTGGGTTCATGATCTCTATAGGCAACGAGGATCCCAGGCTTAATCTATAAGCAGTTACTGGAGATCAGGGGAAAGCATCTTCAGGTATAGCTTCTTCTGGTTGTACAGACCTTCTTTGGTGTTAAGTCATTATAGAGTCCCCCCTTCAGTCTCTGTTGTTGGCTTTTTATTTGAACAGTTTTACCATTCTCACATGGGTGTGACCCCGTTCACAATACTGTTTCAATGGAAGAAACATTCTCCCATTGAACCTCTAGATGGCACTCTTGTATCATACATGCCATAGGTTATATATGTCAGAAGGTCAAGCTATTATTAATCATTGATTAACGTGACTTGCTGATGTCAGTTACATAGTCCAACATACAACAATGGTACAGTATCTAAATTCTAATTGCTTGAGGACAGCTTGTATATCTATTACCAAGGTATTTGTTTGAAACGTCCACTCAAACATTCAAAAGTAACCTGATTTCGGTTTCTAAAACACACTAGTAAACAGATTATTCCATGTACAGTAAAGTCTGACAATAAAAATCATAAAGCAGACATATATTTATATCAAACACAATACAGAAGGCAAGAGGCTTATTTGATCATTGTAGCCTCCAGCATGTGATCAGTGTCAGAGCTGATAGTCATCACGTGATCTGAAAACTCGTTGATTGGTTCACAATCGTTCCTGAGGGCCTGGGCTGTTAGTTAAAAGGTTTGAGAGAAAGCCGAGGCACTGCTAGCCCTTTAAGGAAGGACATTTATTAATGTATCTTGCTAAGGAACATTGACATAGGGATTATAAGTAGGAATGGTTAAAAGAACCAGTAATGGAAATGCAAACCTGTACCCTGTATTCAGTACATAGGCTAACAATATAACAGATCAAGCAAACACCATTTCAGTTCTACAAACAATGTTGTTGCATTTGGGAACACGATTGCATGTCCGCTGCTGACATATTGCACCTCTCCACTTACTTGGACTTAGATCTAAGTACTCCTTTTCATCAAATCCATGATTTAACCGCTTGCCAACCAGCCGCCGTCATTATACTGTGGCAGGTCGGCACGTTCCCACGAGCCGTCGTAGCCATAAATCTTTCCCATAGTTTGTAGACGCTATAACGTTTGCACAAACCAATCAATATATGCTTACCGTATATACTCGAGTATAGGCCGACCCGAATATAAGCCGAGGCCCCCAATTTACCCCCAAAAAACTGGAAAACTTATTGACTCGTGTATAAGCCGAGGGTGAGACATGGCTGTCCATCCCTGTGTGTCCGTCCATCCCTGTGTGTGTGTCCGTCCATCCATCCCTGTGTGTGTGTCCATCCATCCATCCATCCATCCATCCCTGTGTGTCCGTCCATCCATCCCTGTGTGTGTATCCATCCATCCCTGTGTGTGTGTGTGTGTGTGTGTGTGTGTGTGTGTGTGTATTCATCCATCCATCCATCCCTGTGTGTGTGTGTGTGTGTGTGTGTGTATCCATCCATCCATCCATCCATCCCTGTGTGTGTGTGTGTGTGTGTGTGTGTGTGTGTGTGTGTGTGTGTGTGTGTGTGTGTCCGTGCAGCCTTGTGTGTGTGTCCAGCCTACCTGTGTCCCAAGCCTCCGTCCCGAGCCGCCGTCGTCCCGAGCCTCCTCTGTCCCGTGCCTCCTCTGTCCCGTGCCTTCCGGTGTCCCGTGCCTCCTCTGTCCCGTGCCTCCTCCGTCCCATGTCGTGCCGATGGATCGCCGCTCTTCTCGGCGGCCATTCTACGATTCAAAAGCTGCGCCTCCGTCCTCCGCCTGTGATAGGCGGAACACTCAATTTCCCAGCAGCCTGTGTTCCGCCTATCACGGACATCCTCTCATACTCGTCCGTAGTATGAGAATGAACGGATGTCCGTGATAGGCGGAACACTGACTGCTGGGAAATTCAGTGTTCCGCCTATCACAGGTGGAGGCGGAGAAGGAGGCGCGGCTTTTGAATTTTAATGTCCGCCGTCTGTCTGCTCGATACGCTGATCGAGCAGTCAGACAGCGGTGACTCGAGTATAAGCCGAGGGGGCACTTTCAGCCTCAAAAAAGAGGCTGAAAATCTCGGCTTATACTCGAGTATATACGGTATTTTGATTTTTATTACCAAAAATATGTAGAAGAATACATATCGGCATAAACTGAGGAAAAATGTGCTTTTAAAAAATAAATAAAAATGATGATATTTATTATAGCAAAAAGTACAAGATATATTGTGTTTTTTTTTTCAAAATTGTCGCTCTTTTTTTGTTTATAGCGCAAAAAAAACCCCACAGAGGTGATCAAATACCACCAAAAGAAAGCTCTATTTGTGGGGGAAAAAAATACGTAAATCTGGTTCAGGTACAGCGTTGCCTGAGAGCGCAATTGTCAGTTAAATTGACGCAGTGCCGTAAGCAAAAAATGGCCCGGTCATTCAGCAGCCAAATCTTCCAGGACCGAAGTGGCTAAATCCAGCACCTAAACAGGCAATAGAGGATCAAGTGCTGAATCCAGTGCTCAATTGTTTTATTTGCAGGTTGCCATCTAGCATTGGTGGGTGTTGCTTTTAGAGAAACACAGACACAAGGATTTTACTAGTAGTAGATAAATAGAACTTTTTTTTTTTTTTTTTGGTGGTATTTGATCACCTCTGCGGTTTTTATTTTTTGTGCTATAAACAAAAAAAAAGCGACAATTTTGAAAGAAACATTTTTTTTTTTACTTTTTGCTATAATACATATCCAAAACAATATATATATATATATATATATATATATATATATATATATAAACTAATTTATTCATCAGTTTAGGCTGATATATTTTCTTCTACAAATTTCTAATCAAATAGGTGCAAAAAATGTAGCTCTAATGAAATGTGTACATCAATAAAAAATGGACAAAAATCCAAAGTCCAACATATTAAAGTGAACAAATATGTGAAAAAAAGGTCTCAAAACAAATCTCTTAATGTGAGTCCCAATATAAAAAACATTAATGGAGATCCTCAATGAAGTAGCAATCTTCAAACGTGCTGAGTAAATGCAAGAAGTGAATAAGGTGAAATACCCTTACCAAAACAGTTGGATCCAGATGTCAGCGACACCGAATCGTATGAGCTTGGATACACAAATGGATGGTTCTCTTTGTTGGATGCAGGAACACAGATGGATGGTTCTCTCCACTGGATACAGGAACCCAGAAACCTCCAAGGTGTCCTTCAACAACTTCTGGGATCCCAACTGGCTTGGAAAGATATTTTTTTCAAAAAGAACACCTCCGCCATTCTCATCAAAATACGATATATGTAAATAAAAAAGAGGGGCGCTCCAAATGGTTAAGGTCAAAAAGAGTAGGTTTATTAGACCAACATAAAAAATATATGATACAAATGAGAATAAAAGTGATCACAACGCGTTTCATCCAAATGGGACATCTACAGGGGCATCAAAGTTACATTATTGTGCATGTTCCAGTGTGTCTATCAACTCTTTTTTTTCAGAATTAATAGACACTCTTAACAGTGATCTGGCATCCAACATTGGAATTATCTTTGGAATTGGAATTGGAAATGCAGTTGTGTTACTTGTGTTTTTTGTCGCTGCGATAGTTTACTTTTTTGCCAGACACAGACAACACAAAAGTAAGTGTAGTACACAGGATAAAGTTACAATTTTATCCTACAACTTTCCGGTTCTAGCTAAATGAAAGTCTTAGATGTGTACAAAGGAGTTCCTGGTACAAAAGTTAATTTCACTTAACGCCTTCCTGGCCAGTCTATAGTACAATGACGGCCGGGCGGGCCCACTGTTGTTCTGGGAGGACATCATATAATGTCATTGTACGGCGCGATCACTGTACCGGTGTTCTGCCAAAAACTGTCCCCCCATTGGATAGTGTCCTCCCCGTACTGTGCAGGCACAGCGCTTGCGCAGTACGAAGGACAGGGAGACTCCGAAAGTCGTCGATGATGAACAGTGCCTGCACACTTGCTAGTACCTTCTGTCCTGAGTCCAGGTTCAAGCCCCACCATGCAAGTGGACATACGGTATGCACTTAGTAACAGGGCCCCTCACGGGCTCGCTTTGCTCGCCACGCTTCGCTCTGCAATTTTTTATTCTAACTCTATGTCCACTTGGATGGTGGGGCTTGAACCTGGACTCAGTGCGCACCATCTTCGGAGACCTTCGGCGTCCACTTGTCCTCCATACTGCGCAAGCGCAGTACAGGGCGGGCACTATCCGGCGGGGGACACTATTCGACACAACACCAGCCTGCTCCCAGCACCATGTGATTGCTGTGACCAATCACAGCAGATCACATGACAGTTGTAAACAATGAATGCCTTCCTTTAATGCCATCCATTGTATACAATTGTGTTGCTCGCTGTGAGTGGTCATAGTGATCACATGGTACAGACAGAGCCAATCACAGCCCATCTGTACTATGTGATTAGCTCTGGCCAATCACAGCTAATCGCAAGAGACACTGAATGAACCAATTTCATTCAATAAAATGGTTGTTTACATTGTATTTGTAATTCTATTCAGACTGTTTTCTGATGCACAATAATGTAGATATTTAATAGAAATTAAAAAAAGATGCGCTGTAAAGAGTCTCAATCAATGAATCCAATCGAAACCATATAAAAAAAAAAGTCCATATAAAACACTTGGAATTCTTGATGTCACCACAGTGTGTAAACACGGACAGGAGAGTGCCTGACCACCGTAATTTAAATCTGCTTACCAGCCAAATCCAAACAGCCTTTTTCCCCATCTGATTCAGCATCCTTGTGGAATCTCACGTGGAAACGATTTTTCTTTGTGGCAATGGCATCGGGCTGGGGAGTATCAGAGCTTCAGGCTCTGAGACCAGAAGAAAAATAATATTATTTTTTGTACTCGGAGTGGAACTTAGAACAGCACATGGATTTATTGATAAGTTCTCCTCTTCCTCTACTATCTCTGAGCCTTGGGCCCTACCAATATTTTCAGATCCAATTTTTACCTTCTTCACAAAGACGATATTCCTTCGGTCCTAAGACACTATCTTCAAGCCACAACTCCCTTTCATCTAACCTATTTGTAATACTTAAAAAAAAAAAAAAAAAAAAGACAAGTGCAAAGAAACATCACCTGGGGCCCTCCGGCCATTCCAGGACCGCAGTATCTATCATGCCTAGTCATGTCTGTTAATATTAGAGCTTTACAATGTCTCATGGGACACGTGGTTCTGTGGCAGCTGGGGAGCTATAGTTTTCAGATCCCTGCTCTAGTACAATAGTTTCATGGATAATCAAGCTGGTTAAGAAGGTGTAAAGGGATAGGGGACTGGAACCCCCTCTTCAGTTGGGCAGCATGCCACCCAGTTGTTTTCTGCTTCTTGGATGGCCAGAGCAGACGTATCCATCGAAACGATCTAAAGGGTAGCATCATGGTCATCCCAATATGCATTTACGAGATGTTACAGAGTAGACCCGGCAGCTTTCTCATCTGTAGAAACTGGCAGACAGGCTATCAGGCCGGCATTTGCCTATTTTTCAAATAAAATTTTTACTATGCATCATCCCACCCATTTCAACTAGTTATTTAGACACAAAGAGGGGGGAAGGGGAAATTGGGACTTTATATGAGGCAAAGAATGTATAGATTCAGCTACCTCCATCCCTGATCAAGTATTGTAGGAAAAATAGGATGGGACTTTGAATGAAGCATAGCTGTAAGCCCTTGTACACACGGTCGGAGAATCCGTCGGAATGTGTCCTATCGGACCGTATTGTCGGATAATCCGACTGTGTGTGGTATGCATCGGACTGATTCCATCCGGATATCCATCGGACCCAATTTTCCAACATGTTGGAAATATTTCCCGACCAACTGGTTTGATCGGACATACTCCGATCATGTGTAGCGAATTTTGACCGGACCAAGTGCCACGCATGCTCAGATCACATTCCTACATCAAAGCTATTGGCTATTAGCCTGAATGTAGTCCCATCGTAACGAAATTACGTCATCACGTTCTGAAAGATCGGATTTTTCGACACCTTAGTCCGACGGTGTGTATGCAACAGTTTCGGACAAGATCTGACGGACTAAATCCGACGGACAAAATCAGACGGATTTGGTTGGCAGAATCTCCGACCGTGTGTACAGGGGCTAAGGTAGGTATGCAAGGACATATCTGAAATTCATTGGCTAGGTATAAGATTTAAGGGTAAACAATAATAACATGAGTAGCAATAATATGAATTAATTATATTCCATATATGTGTATATACAAGCAAATATTATAACAAGGTTTACAATGATAATCAACATTTCATAAAAAAATGCATGATTAAAAAAGACAGAAATCATCTTCAATTGATTGAAGAATGAGACATTATAGATAAAGTCAGGGAGAATTTCAGACGCATGCTTGCAAATGGTAGCATAAAAACGCTCTACGCGTTTCGTGGAGTTCATCCGCTCATCAGGAGCAGTTCCAAGGTTAAAATTATCTACAAAGAGATAAGTGAATGCATGAAGATCAGACAAAATCAACACAAAGGGCAAAGGAATAGAGGGAGGAAGGGAGACTCAGCTCCCCCAAACACTCTTACTTACAATAAGATTATTTCTTAGAAAATAAACTGTTGACAGATAGAGGCGCTGTGAAAAACAAATCTCCTCCGGAGCTGAGGCAAAAATCTCAACGACCACAGCACACCACAGTTGATTGGGAGTGACACATCTAGGGCCCTGTAATCCCATAATAACCATATATAAAAAGTTTTTTTTCCAAAGGACCTCTGTAGAGGAATAGATTAAATAAGTATATAATTATAACTGTGCAGGGACAAGTGAAATGAAGTTACAGTCCAAAAGGTAGTGAAGCCAATGATTAAAATCATTAGGATGAAAGGAGACATATACCGTATATACTCGAGTATAGGCCGACCCGAATATAAGCCGAGGCCCCCAATTTACCCCCAAAAAAACTGGCAAACTTATTGACTCGTGTATAAGCCGAGGGTGAGACATGCCTGTCCATCCCTGTGTGTGTGTCCGTCCATCCCTGTGTGTCCGTCCATCCCTGTGTGTCCGTCCATCCCTGTGTGTCCGTCCATCCCTGTGTGTCCGTCCATCCATCCCTGTGTGTGTGTGTGTCCATCCATCCATCCATCCCTGTGTGTGTGTGTCTCCATCCATCCATCCATCCATCCCTGTGTGTGTGTGTCTCCATCCATCCATCCCTGTGTGTGTGTGTCTCCATCCATCCATCCATCCCTGTGTGTGTGTGTATCCATCCATCCCTGTGTGTGTGTGTGTCTCCATCCATCCGTGTGTGTGTCTCCATCCGTGTGTGTGTGTGTGTGTGTGTGTGTGTGTGTGTGTCCAGCCTACCTGTGTCCCGAGCCTTTGTCCCGAGCCTCCGTCCCGTGCCTTGCCTCCTTGCCTCCGTCCCGTGCCGTGCCTTGCCTCCGTCCCGTCCCGTCCCGTCCCGTGCCGTGCCTTGCCTCCGTCCCGTGCCCTCTTCGTCGGCGCCTCGGCGGCCATTGTAAAATTCAAAAGCTGCGCCGCCGCCTTCGTCTGTGATAGGCGGAACACTGAATTTCCCAGCAGCCTGTGTTCCGCCTATCACGGACATCGTATCATCCTCGTCCGTAGTACGAGGATGATACGATGTCCGTGATAGGCGGAACACAGGCTGCTGGGAAATTCAGTGTTCCGCCTATCACAGGCGAAGGCGGAGCCGGAGGCGCGGCTTTTGAATTATAGAATGGCCGCTGTCTGTCTGCTCGACACGCTGATCGAGCGGGCAGACAGCGATGACTCGAGTATAAGCCGAGGGGGGCACTTTCAGCCTCAAAAAAGAGGCTGAAAATCTCGGCTTATACTCGAGTATATACGGTAGCTAAGCCAAATAGGTTGGATATAATTAGTGTGAATGAATAAAAAACATATAATGTGAACAGTGAAAAGCAAAAGATAGTCCAAAGAACCTATAGTTACCATTACTGAGGTGAGTGAGTGTCAAACAGGATACATTGAAGTTGTGAGGAAATATAGTTCAACCGGCGTGTATCAACTAGTGCAGAGGTGCTCAACCTGCGGCTCTCCAGCTGTTGTGAAACTACAAGTCCCATGAGGCATAGCAAGACTCCGACAGCCACAAGCATGACACCCAGAGGCAGAGGCATGATGGGACTTGCAGTTTTGCAACAGCTGGAGAGCCACAGGTTGAGCACCCCTTAACTAGTGGTACGGTATAGCCGCAGAGACCACCTACGTCACGCTGCAAGATCTAGTTATTTGTCACAGGTATGCTGCCATGGAGGCACCAAGAAAACATAAAATAGTTTCATACTTATGTAATTTTCTTTTCCTGGTGCCTATCCATGGCAGCATACAATCCCAACCTCGGTATGCTATATTACATAGAATGCTGGGAGTGCACTAATCCTTTTCTTAATAATAATAATAATAATAATAATTAATAATAATATTCACTGGTCCTGAGGGAGGAGCCAAGGCGGAGCTTGTCACAGGTATGCTACTATGGATAGGCCCCAGGAAAAGAAAAATTACGGTAAGTATGAAAAAAAATTCTTTTTTTTAGGCTCTCTCTTCACTTTCTGTACTGGAGACAATAGACATCAGGACCAATATCAAGAGGGAATCTCCCAAACAGGGATAGCAATAAAAACCCGACAGAGGTTCTAATCATTCTGTTTTCTATCCAAAAACAATAAAAAGGGTTTTGGCTTTGCATAAACTTTCATCATTTTTTTACCTAACAAAACGAATATTGTGTCACTGTTCTTTTTTTCAAAATTTACAGGCACTCATGAGACATCCAACATTGGAACTATCTTTGGAATTGGAATTGGAATTGCAGTTATGTTACTGTTGGTTCTTGTCGCTGTGTTAGCTTACTTTTTTGCAAGACACAGACAACACAAAAATACGTGTAGTACACAGGATATAGTTACAATGTAAGTAGATTACCCTACAACTTTCCAGTTCTAGCTAAATTAAAGTCTTGGATGTGTACAAAGAGGTACAAAAGTTAATTTCACTCAACACCTTCCCGCTCAGTCTATAGTACAATGATGGCCAATAGGGATGGGCTGAACACCCCCCCCCGTTCAGTTAGCACCAGAACATGCGAACAGGCAAAACATTTATTCGAACACCATTAAAGTCTATGGGACACGAACATGAAAAATCAAAAGTGCTAATTTTAAAGGCTTATATGCATGATATTGTCTGAAAAAGTGTTTGGGGACCTTGGTCCGGTCCCAGGGTACCTGTATCAATGCAAAAAAAAGTTTTAAAAACAGCGTTTTTTTCGGGAGCAGTGATTTTAATAATGCTTAAAGTGAAACAATAAAAGTGTAATGTTCATTTAAATTTTGTACCTGGGGGGTGTCTATAGTATGCCTGTAAAGTGGCGCATGTTTCCCATATTTAGAACAGTCAGACAGCAAAATTGCATTTCTAAAGGAAAAAAAGTAATTTAAAACTACTCGCAAGAATAATGAATTGTCGGCCCGGCAATACACATAAAAGTTCATTGATAAAAAAAAAATGCCATGAGATTCCCCCACAGGGGAACCCTGAACCAAAATTAACAAAAAAAAATGTGTGGGGGTCTCCCCAAATTCCATACCAGGCCCTTATCCGAGCATGCAACCTGGCAGTCCGCAGGAAAAGAGGGGGGGGTAAGAGAGCGCCGCCCCCTCCTGAACCATACCAGGCCACATGCCCTCAACATTGGGATGGTGCTTTGGGGTAGCAGCCCCCCCAAAGCACCTTGTCCCCATGTTGCCCGGTGGTTGTGGGGGTATGCAGGTGGGGGGCTTATCGGAATCTGGAAGCCCCCTTTAACAAGGGGACCCCCAGATCCCAGCCCCCCCCTGTATGAAATGGTAATGGGGTACAAATGTACCCCTACCATTTCACAAAAAAAGTGTCAAAAATGTTAAAAAAGACAAGAGACGGTTTTTGACAATTCCTTTATTAATGTTTTCTTCTTTCCCCGCTTCTTCTTCCATCTTCTTCTGGTCTTCATTCAGCCTTTTATTGTTTCACTTTAAGCTTTATTAAAATCACTGCTCCCAAAAAAAACTGCAGTTTTTAAAACTTTTTTTGCATTGATACATGTCCCCTGGGGGAGGACCCAGACAATAACTTGCATATAAGCTTTTAAAATTAGTACTCTTTCATGTTAATGTCCCATAGACTTTAACGATGTTCCGGCAGCTTTCGGATTTTCCCCGAACACAGCATATTGTTCGGTGTTCTGCAGAACATCCGAACAACCAAAGTTTGGCCTGACCCTAATGGCCGAGCGGGAGCACTATTGTTCTGGGAGGACGTCATAGGATGTCATTGCATTGCGCCTCACACGATGCGATCTGTCACCTGCTGTGTCCCCCAGACACAGGCGATGACTGATTACTGTACCAGCCCGCTGCCAGTACCATGTGATCACTGTGACCAATAACAGCAGATCACATGACAGTTGTAAACAATGGATGGCTTCCTTTCATGCCATCCCTTGTATACAATTATGTTGTTTCCTGTAATTGGTTAAAGTGATCACATGGTACAGACAGGACCAATCACAAACCATCTGTACAATGTGATTAGCTTTGGCCAATCACAGCTAATCACAACAAAAAAAACTGAATGAATCAGTTTCATTCAGTAAAAATAGTTGCTTAAATTCACTGGTATAAGCAATCATATGTAAAAAAAAACAAAAAAACATGATCACTTCTGCAGAGTAGTACAGTGTTACTCTGGTAACATCGTATTGCTCTGGTCACGGTGAGCTAGAAAACAAAAGAAAAAAATGTGATTAAAAAAACAAAATCACCACCACACCTGTTATACGATAATGCTGTACTGTACTGGTGACAGTATATATTTTTAAAAAACTATTGAGAAAAAATGTTTATTTTTTTAAAATTTTTTAATTTTCCAAAAAATTGTGACAAAATATTACAACTTCAAAAAACTTGCCATGCCTCTTACTAAATACCCTGGACTGTCTACTTTCCAAAAAGGGGTAATTTGGGGGACATTTATACTGTCCTGGCATCTTAGGGTCTCAAGAAATTAGATAGGCCATCTGTACATCAGGATTGATCAATTTTCATATATATATATATATATATATATATATATATATATATATATACCATAGTTTGTGGACTCTATAACATAAGAAAACAAGAAAATTTGTTTTTTTTTTTAAAAACATTCTGTCTTTTTTCTTTTATTTAGCAGTATTGAAGTGGTTAAAGGACTTTTTGAAACATTTAACATTTAAACATTCAAATACAGCCAACGCATTTCAGGATAAAAAGCCTCCCCCTTCTTCCAGGCTTGAGGGGGAGATTTTAATAGAAACACAACAGGATGCACTAAGTGACCCGTGTTAAGGTTTGATGAAGATTATCATCTCCTATGAAATAGATGCATGAGTGCTGCCAGCATTGCTGCAGAGGTTGAAGGGTGAGGGGTCAGCTTTCAGACCATACACCACACACTGCATCAAATTGGTCTGCATGGCTGTCGGCCCAAAAGGAAGCCTCTTCTAAAGATGATGCACAAGAAAGCCTGCAAACAGTTTGCTGAAGACATGAAGGTTAAGGACATGGATAACTGGAACCATGTCCTGTGGTCTGATGAGACCAAGATAAACTTATTTGGTTCAGATGGTGTCAGCCAGGTGAGGAGTACAAAGACAAGTGTGTCTTGCCTACAGCCAAGTATGGTGTTGACCTACAGTTCATTGAGGGTACCATGAATACCAACATGTACTGAAGCAGAGAATGATCTTATCCCATCGGTGACTGGGCCTCAGGGCAGTATTCCAACATGATAACAACCCCAAACACACCCCTGACCATTGCCTTGCTAAAGAAGCTGAGGGTAAAGGTAAAGGACTGGCCAAGCATGTCTCCAGACCTAAACCCTATTGAGCATCTGTGGGGAATCCTCAAATGGAAGGTGGAGGAGTGCAAGGTCTCTAACATCCACCAGCTCTGTGATGTCATCATAGAGGAGTGGAAGAGGACTCCAGTGGCAACCTGTGAATCTCTGGTGACCTCCATGCCCAAGAGGGTTAAGGCAGTGCTGAAAAATAATGGTGGCCACACAAAATATTGACACTTTGGGCCCAATTTGGACATTTTCACTTAAGGGTGTACTCACTTTTGTTGCCAGCAGTTTAGACATTAATGGCTGTGTGTTGTTATTTTGAGGGGACAGAAAATTGACACTGTTATACAAGCTGTACACTCACTACTTTACATTGTAGACAAGTGTCAACAAAATATTTACAAAAATGTGAAGGGTATACTCACTTTTGTGAGATACTGTATATTGCGGAGACCCAACAATTCATTACAGCCACGATCGATTTAAATTACTTTTTTCCTTTAGAAATGTCATTTTGCTGTGGTACTGTTCTAAACATGGGAAAATTGCGCCACTTTACAGGCATACTATAGAAACTCCCCAGGCACGATATTTAACCACTTAAGCCCCGGACCATTTTGCTGGCCAAAGACCGAATCACTTTTTGCAATTCGGCACTACGTCGCTTTTACTGACAATTGCGCAGTCGGAATTTCCATCGGAAAAATCTTGGGTGATTTTTCCAACGGAATTCCACTCAAGCTTGGCTTGCATACACACGGTCACACAAAAGTTCTCAGAATTTTCGATCCTCAAGAACGCGGTGAGGTACAACACTACAAGGAGCCGAGAAGATTAAGTTCAATGCTTCCGAGCATGCGTCAAATGGTTTCCGAGCATGCATAGGAATTTTGCGTGTCGGAATTGGTACAGATGATCGGAATTTCCTATCTGAACTTTTTCCAACCGAAAAATTGAGAACCTGCTCTCAATATTTTGCTGGTGGGAATTCCGCCAGCAAAAGTCCGATGGAGCATACACACGGTTTTGCTGGCGGAATTTCCGATTGTGTGTGTGGGGCATTATCCATCTTTATGAGTTTCACAGAACGATCGCTCATCCACTGATATTCTCAGATGGCTGTCCTGTCACTGTACCATTCTAGAGGTTCATTCTGAACACCTTTGCAAAGCATGCCTATATATGCCGCTACTAATGCATTTTACCATATTAGAAACTCACAACCTCTTTTCTTTGCAGGCAACCAAACGGTGCAAACAACAGTGCAAACAATGGTAAGTTCCTACAAACCTAAAATAATGTCTGTGCTCTTACCAATCAGTAAATATACTGTATACATAAATGAATAATTGTTTATTTTACTATTTTTTTAATGATTTGTATCACAATTTAAATTGTTCTTCTTCTCCAGAAGGCCCAGTTTATGAAAATGTAAATGCTCCTCAATCACACACCTCTGAAACTGCCCTGCCTGGAACTCCGGTAATAACTCTGCACTTACCATTTATGTATTGGTTTATGAAAAATAATATATTCAAGATACATTTTAGCTGAATGACTTAGGATTCTTACTTTATAGGCGTCATACATTACAGTTTAAAATATAGTTTGGCATTTATAAGGCTTCTATAATGACTTGTCGTGCCAAAATGCAAGATAGGGCAACATGATTAGACAAGCATGCTGGAAAACCAGCAGCTGATCAACTCCCGGTCAGCGCTCTCAGCCAATGGTTCTGGGGGGGTGGCCCTGTTGTTATGTGGCCCCTTCCTTTCCACGGCTCCTGACGTCACTTTGCTCGCTACTGCTCCTGGGAGATGTGTGTTATCATTTCCCAGGAGTCATTGGGCAGGGCCGGGAGCTTCGTTGCCATCCCAATGGGACGGGCACTTCCAAAGACGATGGTCGTTGTGATGGCAACGTGAGAATTTTACGGCACCGTGAGCCTGTCATACTGCACGTGCACGAGAATGGGCGGTGCATGCTGGTCAGTCAGTTGCACCATATCCCGGAACATTATGCTTGTGGGCTTCATGTGCCCACAAGCAATATGGAAAATGCCAGGACAGCATAATCTAAGTTTCTTTTTGATATAAAAGCAACATTTTTTATAAACAAGTGAGTGGTATATGTCTATGTCATGACCTTAAAGAGGAAGTAAACTCTCCCACTCTGTAATCAAGCCCAAATTGCATATTACTTACTGTTTAAAGAAACTTTAAAAAACTTGTTTCCAGGGGTTAGGCAGCGCCATCTTAACCACTTTCAGACCGGACCATTTTGCTGGTCAAAGACCAGACCACTTTTTGCGATTCGGCACTGCGTCGCTTTAACTGACAATTGCGCGGTCGTGCGGCGTGGCTCCCAAACAAAATTGACGTCCTTTTTTTCCCACAAATAGAGCTTTCTTTTGGTCGTATTTGATCACCCCTGCGGTTTTTATTTTTTGCGCTATAAACAAAAATAGAGCGCCAATTTTGAAAAAAACGCATAATTTTTTTACTTTTTGTTATAATAAATATCCCCCAAAAATATATAAAAAAAACATTTTTTCCCTCAGTTTAGGCCGATACGTATTCTTCTACATATTTTTGGTAAAAAAAATCGCAATAAGCGATTATTGATTGGTTTGCGCAAAAGTTATAGCGTTTACAAAATAGGGATAGTTTTATAGCATTTTTATTAATAATTTTTTATTATTTTTTTTTTACTAGTAATGGCGGCGATCAGCGATTTTTATTGTGACTGTGACATTGTGGGGGACCCATCGGACATTTTTGACACATTTTTGGGACCATTGTCATTTATACAGTAATCACTGCTATATAAATGCACTGATTCCTGTGTAAAGGACACTGGCAGTGAAGGGGTTAACCAGTGGGTGGCAGTGTAGGGGTTAAGTGTTCCTAAGGGTGTGTTACTAACTGTGGGGGGGCTGGGCTTTCATTTAGTGAACACTGATCTCTGCTCCAATCACATGGAGCAGAGATCAGCGTCACTAGTTGCTAGGCAGAATGGAGAAATGCTGTTTACACGGCATTTCCTCCATTCTGACGTCCCGTGAGACGATCGCGGGGATGCCCGCGGCGATTGAGTCTGCAGGTCCCATGACCGGACTCACGGGGGTCCTGACCAGCGCGGGAGCAGGGCGGCATTGAAGATTGGACGTACATGTACGCCAATATGCCTGCCCGTGCCATTCTGCCGATGTACATCGCCGTGCGCTGGTCGGGAAGTGGTTAAGTATTGTTTTCTGAGTCCACAGTGGAGTGTAATTTTGTCCTTACATTGAGCACTTCCTGTACTGTTAACCAAGCCTCCTTCTCAATCCAACATTTCTATGGCAACCCTGCTTCCCTGTTCATAGCTTACTTGTTTATTTCATAGTATTTACTTGTGCCGATTGTCTAATGTTTCCCTTTGTCAGACTTATCAGCTTCAGCTGATAAGACTGCAGTAATGGCCAAGTTTAGACTGTATGTGAGGTCACGTGGTGTGTAGATGGAAGCTCTGAGTGATTAGCAGAGTTCAGTGTCGTGTGCCATAGGAAGTCCTGATAACAGATAGATAAGACATAAGTGTGTCTTAAATCAGGGGAGATCTGGGCATGCTCAGTGACTTCATTCTACAGAACCACAAGAATTACAATACTAAGCAAGTAAGGAGATATCTACAAGCAGTGTTCATTAGGGTTTTTTATGCTGATCTACATGGGACAAAGTTGTGGGGGAGGGTTTACAACCACTTGTGTGTATTATGTGTAATAAAAAAAAAATTATAACATGTCGTGGGAACTCTACTTTAAGTCTTGGGTGTCACCCAAACCCAGTAGGTGCATAGTAGGCAAGTACTGATTTAGGCTAAGGCAGTGTCCCCCTCCCCCCACCCCAATCACACACACAATACCAGACTCCTCTTAGGTAGGTTGTTGAGGTACCCACACTGCATTGCAGGGAAGTGGACTTAAGAACCAAACTATACAAACATTTGTATTTCAGCACAAAATGTGCTTAGAAAAAAAAATATGTTGTGTTTTTCTTTTATTAAGAGAGTGGGTAATCTAATTTATTTCTTATAGTATCGCTAGTCTTTTTTTTTTGTGGGGGGTGGGAGCATTTGAAGTTTATTTGGGTACTGTCACTCTATATATCTTATTTTACTTTTATGTTTGCTTTCTGTTTAGTTAAGTGAGAACTAAATGTTATTAATGAGTGGCATTTTTGCAAAAGAATACGTTCAAGGTAGTAAAAAGGAGCTTCCATAACCCTCAGGAGCCATTAATAGGCCTTTACTCACTTTAAAACCATTGAAAACCATATGTATTTCCCATTGACCTATTGGTTAGACTTTCACTAAAATGGCAAAATGTTTTCGGAAATCGCCATTTTTTTCACTCAAGTTTTGAGGACATGGAAACTCTAGGATCCATTAACAATTCATGTTAGTTTAGCTTGAATTTTGAAAAAAAACAGGTTTACTTTAATAAGGGAGGAAATCCATAAAAAAAAATTTCATGGGATATTTTGTACAGGCATACCCCACTTTTAAGTACACAATGGGGTTTATTTACTAAAGCTAGAAAATCAGGCTCACTTCCACATAGAAACCAATGAGCTTCTAACTTTAGCTTGTTCATTTAAGCTTTGGTAATAAAACCTGGAAGCTCATTGGTTTCTATGCAGAAGTGAGCCTAATTTTGCACTTTCTAGCTTTAGTAAATAAACCCCCATTGTGTACTTAAAAGTGGGGTATGCCTGTATACTTGTTTCACTTCTTAACCACTTAACCTATTTTTCAAACTTGTTTACATGTTACAATCATAATTTTTTTGCTAGAAAATGACTTAGAACCCCCCATTGTATATTTTTTTCAAATACCCTAGAAAATAAAATGGCGGATGTTATAATACTTTTTGTCACACCGTATTTGTACAGCAGTCTTTCAAGTGCATTTTTTTTGGAAAAATAAACTTTTTTAAATTAAAAACAAGACAACAGTAAAGTTAGCCCAATTATTTTAATACTATGAAAGATGATGTTTCGCTGAGTAAATTGATACCCAACATGTCATGCTTCAAAGTTGCGCCCGCTCGTGGAATGGCAACAAACGTTTTCCCTTAAAAATCTCCATATGCAACGTTTAAAAAATTCTACAGGTTGGATGTTTTGAGTTACAGAGGAAGTAGAATTATTGCTCCCGCTCCATTGATTGTGCGGCGATACCTCACATGTGTGGTTTGAACGCGGTTTTCATATGCGACCGCTTCTTACGTATGCGTTTGCTTCTGCGCATGAGTTTGGCGGGATGGGGCAGGTTTACATTTTTATTTTTTTTTCTAATTTATTTTACATTTTATTTTTTATTTTTACACTGTTCTTCTGAATGTAAACATCCCTTGTAATAGACAAAAAGCATGACAGGACCCTTTTAAATATGAGATCTGGGGTCAAAAAGACCTCAAATCTCATATTTACACTAAAATGCAATAATAAAAAAGGAAAAAGATTTCCCTTTTAAGACCTATGGGCGGAAGTGGTTAAAGTGTAAATAAACCTACAACAGTAAAAATCAGTCTGTATATGCAGTAAAGCATGCCTGTTTTACTCTTTTGTTTATCTTGGGAGGGTGCCTGTGATCAGCACAGGGCCAATCGGCACTGTCCAAATAGAGGGTCAGAATGAAAACTCCTCCTACAAACTTTTACCAGACACAAATAAGTCACAATACTGCTCCCCAGATGATGCCTGTTTAGGAGAAACGCGTCGGGAAGGGCTCGTTGATGCCACTGCGTTGCCAGATTTTATTTCCATGCTTGTATTTGCCTGTAATATGTGAGTACCCATTTATGCTTTTAATGTTAATAAAAGTTTTAAATGGTATTTCACTATGAGGCTGTATTTTCTTTTTGGCCTATAATATACGTGGAAGAATCTCTGTCCTCAGTCACCCCAAAAGGTGGATATCCATTTCATCTATTTTTGCATCTCTCTGTCTACTCTGGTACCCATGAGAAGTTACAAGTTTTGCCAGCTGTTTTTTCGTGTGGATTTACATTGATAAACTTGTGTGACTCACTAGGTATATACCTAACTGGGTCCATTACATCTGGTAAGCCTCCGCTCAAGTGGTGGTGGATTTCTGCAAAGCATTCACTGAAGTCACTATAACTTCTCAAGATATTGCACTTTTCCACCATATTGTTTCACTTATGGACTCTTAACACGTTCACCTTGGTGGATATACGTATATCAATTTTTATTATTTTTTTTATTTTTATTTTTTAGTATATTTGGATATAGTGTTGTCTAAAACATAGAATCATTAATAGTGTTAATTTATGCGGATACTTTTTTTTTTTTCACTATTAAAGTTGATTATATTATTTACATTGGTAAAAGATTATATAGATATAGTCATATATATAATCTAAGCGCTGCACCTTTTTTATTATTTCACCATTTTGTTTGTTGCAGTAAGTCTGCGGTGCTGGCAGCTATTATTTATTTGTTGTTTGTGGATAGCGCGTTTTTTTTCTCACTTTAAATACTGCTGATGAGAAGAGGTATTTAGCTGTATATTTTTACTAACATAATTTAATTTCCATGTTCCTTGTACTGTGCGAGACCAGATATAGTGAATGCAGGGTCCTGGGTTTAGTAACACTGTAAAGTTCCAATTTTGTAAAGTTTATATGTATTTATTTTTTATTTTATTTTTTTATTTTTATTTCACAAATACACATTGAATACAGCATGCACGCATCAGCACGTTTGACAGAACATTACGGGTTTTCTTAATAGAGACAACAAATCAGAAGCTGTTTACTTTCAGACTCTGATTTAAAGCTTGTACAGCTCATCCAAACCAGCAGACAGGGAAAGCGAGAGAAAAGGAAGGGATTAGTTACTGTTTCAAAATATCAATTTCTCTTTATTTATAAATTTTATAAAACAATTAAATATAAAAAATGCAAGCAAATGAATGTAAGATGTCTGATCGCACATTTTCTGTCGGAAATTCCGACCGTGTGTACAGGGCATAATGCTTGAGGAGGAAATATAATTTGTTAAAAAATCACCTACTGCAAAAAATGCTAACATAATATTAAAATAAATTCTGTAAATTTTGACATTTGTTATTTGTTTTTCCAATGTATTATTCATTTTGGATGCTTTATTTTAAATGCAGGTGCAAGCAACCCAAGAATCTCACTATGAGGTAAGTATTGTTATCACTAATATTATTTTTGTTTTGTTTTTTGGTATTTCCAATATAATTTTAAATCAGACATTTGCTCTGAGATTTTGCACATATGCAGTCCAAGTAAACTCATCAATTTTTTTCTTTAAACAGCAATTAACTCATAGGGACAGAGCCATATACAGCACCCTTGTATGAAAGGCTGGGAAGCACTAATGGTAAGACGTTAGAACATGTTTAATGAATATATATTAAAGTCTATCTCAAGGCATTTTTTTTATTTTAGTCCCTGTGAAGTCCATTTAAGAAATGCCACAGATGGCAAAAAAATATTTAATGGGCCGCTAACCAATCCCCACTCTACCAAAAAGAAATTTAAAGTTTTATCTAGTTTTAGGGTCGGTTCACACAGGGGCAACCCGTCAGGTGACTTAGCCGCCTGACAAGTCGCGTCCCGCTCTATGCAATGGAACCGTTCTAATCGGAGCGACTCAAGTCGCTCCGACTTAGAAAAAGGTTCCTGTACGACTTTTGGGGCGACTTGCATTGACTTCTATACAGAAGTCATTTCACAAGCCGCCGCTAAAGTCGGATCCCGGTCGCCTGAGGCAGTCGCGCTGCAAGTCGTGCTGGCTCAGTGTGAACGGGCTCTTAGGCTTTACACATTTGTCTAATGGTTGCGTGACAATACTAATTGGTTCTTTTTCTCTATAAAAATAAATGATTTAAAGCCTAGTTAAAGAGTTTTTTTTTTGTTTGTCTTTTAAACACCCCCTTGTTGTTTGCACATAATCCTATATCAATCGGCATTATTGTTAATGTAGGTTTTGTAAAGGTTATTTATTTTAAAAACATACTTTGCAATCCCCCCTGACCGCACTCCTATCTTCAGTGTGGGCAGCTGAAGCCCAATGGTATCTCGTAAAGGGGATACGGTGTTGCTGTATACCCAGCATGATCTCCTGATCTTGCGTATGCGCATAAACGACGGATACCATGATGCTACAAGTGGCAAAGGTGCCTTGACTCCTGGGATTGATGACACTTATTTCCCAGGAACCAATCGGTGGGTGGATATGATGTACCTTGTAGCGGCAAGGGACTGCGGAAGCAGAGGTTTATAACAAAGAAAAGGTTATTTGCACTGCTGAAAAAAAAAAAAGCAATGAGAATATAGGAAGTGATTACGAATGCCGGGGGGTTGATAAAATGTCTGGAACTCTGCTTTAAGTATGAAGTGTGTCCTAATTTTAGGCAGCTTCTCAATGACCTTACAGATCAGGAGAAAGGGTTTGAGCTGACATTCCTTCCTTTAGAAGAGAACAACAATTTTTCATACCAGGCCAACGTCTATGATCAGCCCCCTCTTTGCCTATTCCCTCTTCACCCTCTGGTCTATGATCAGTTCTTTTTCTACATCTTCTACCAGTGGACCATAATACTTTGTCAGTCTTCTCTCCTCCAACCCCTCAGATACAATTGGTTCTACTCTCCTCCTTGTCCATGATCACCTCTACCTCATTCCCACCAGCTACCATCATGCTCAACCTCACCTATTCTTCCAATGGTCCATGGTCAGGTGAGGTCACACGTTGTCTTCTCTATCCCCTGCCTCGAGCATATCCAAAGGTCTCCTCTCTCTCTCTCTCTCTCTCTCTCTCTCTCTCTCTCTCTCTCTCTCCCTGGCCCATGGTTTCTGCATTCTCTTTCTTGCTTTTGCTTTGCCTCTTTCCTCCATGGTCAGTTATAGACATGTGCAGAGTAAAATATTTTGTTTCGGAATTTCGTTTTCGTCCGAAAACTTAATTTATTTAGTTACTCCCGAAATTCGTTTTTATTTATTTCGTTTTTCGTTCAAAAATTGCATTCGTCCGAAAATCCACATGAATTACGGTCGAATCTGTCTTGGAAGGCTTATGGTGTCTGTCGAATGTATAAAGAAGATTCGACGGAGCTAACTATATAGCATACTTTAGAACCCTATTAAAGTGTATGGGACTCCAACGTTCAAAATCTAAAGTGCTAATTTTAAAGGCTAATTTGCAAGTTACTGTCCTAAAAAGTGTTTGGGGACCCGGGTCCTGCCCCAGGGGACATGTATCAATGCAAAAAAAAGTTTTAAAAACGGCCGTTTTTTCGGGAGCAGTTATTTTATTAATGATTAAAGTGAAACAATAAAAGTGTAATATTCCTTTAAATTTCGTAGGGGGGGGGGGGGGGGTTGTCTATAGTATGCCTGTGAAGGGGCTCATGTTTCTGGTGCTTAGAACTGTCCCAGCACAAAGTGTCATTTATGCAGGAAAAAAATTCCTTTAAAATCACTTGCAGCTATTATGAATTGTCGGCTCCGTAATACAGAGAACACTCATTGAAAGTCATTGATAAAAAAATAAATAAATAAATAAATAAAAAAGCGTGGGGGTCCCCCAAATTCAATTACCAGGCCCTTCAGGTCTGGTATGGATATTAAGGGGAACCCCACGTCAAATTTAAAAAAAAATTGACGTGGGGTTCCCCCTAAAAATCCATACCAGACCCTTTATCCGAGCACGCAACCTGGCAGGCCGCAGGAAAAGAGGGGGGGACGAGAGAGCGCCCCCCCCTCCCTCCTGAACCGTACCAGGCCACATGCCCTCAACATTGGGAGGATGCTTTGGGGGTCTGTGACCCCTCAAAGCACCTTGTCCCCATGTTGATGAGGACAAGGGCCTCATCCCCACAATCCTGGCTGGTGGTTGTGGAGGTCTGCGGGCGGGGGGCTTATCAGAATCTGGAAGCCCCCTTTAACAAGGGGACCCCCAGATGCCGGCCCCCCCCCTGTTTGAAATGGTAAGGGGGTACAAAAGTACCCCTACCATTTCACAAAGAAAGTGTAAAAAATGGTTAAATAAAACAAACACACTTTTGAAAAATTCCTTTATTAAAAATAAAAAAATAAAAAAAAGATTCCAGCGGCGGTAATCCACTCTTGCTATCCAGCGACGGACGGTCAGCTCTCCAGCGATGGCTCATCTCATCCAGCGCAGCGAATCCATCCTTCTTCTGTCTCCGTGGAGGAGACACTGCAGGCATTCCGGCGGCTGACGTTTCTTATATACGGAGGGCGGGGCCACCCGTCACCTGACCCCGCCCCCCTCTGACGCAAGGGGAAACCCGGGGTTCCCCGTGACGTATGAGTGACCCCGCCCCCCCTCTGATGTAACGGAAACCTGCCTGTGTTAGAGGGGGGCGGGGTCAGGTGACGGGTGGCCCCGCCCTCCGTATATAAGAAACGTCAGCCGCCGGAATGCCTGCAGTGTCTCCTCCACGGAGACAGAAGAAGGATGGAGGATTCGCTGCGCTGGATGAGATCAGGGGCCAGGATCTGGGGGTCCCCTTGTTAAAGGGGGCTTCCAGATTCTGATAAGCCCCCCGCCCACAGACCTCCACAACCACCGGCCAGGGTTGTGGGGATGAGGCCCTTGTCCTCATCAACATGGGGACAAGGTGCTTTGAGGGGTCACAGACCCCCAAAGCATCCTCCCAATGTTGAGGGCATGTGGCCTGGTACGGTTCAGGAGGGAGGGGGGGCCGCTCTCTCGTCCCCCCTCTTTTCCTGCGGCCTGCCAGGTTGCGTGCTCGGATAAAGGGTCTGGTATGGATTTTTAGGGGGAACCCCACGTCAATTTTTTTTTTTTTTTTGATGCGGGGTTCCCCTTAATATCCATACCAGACCTGAAGGGTCTGGTTATGGATATTTAGGGGGAACCCCACGTCAAATTTTTTCTTAAATTTGAGGCAGGGTTCCCCTTAATATCCATACCAGACCTGAAGGGCCTGGTAATTGAATTAGGGGGACCCCCACGCTTTTTTTTAAATTTATTTATTTATTTTTCTATCAATGACTTTCAATGAGTGTTCTCTGTATTACGGAGCCGACAATTCATAATAGCTGCGAGTGGTTTTAAAGGACTTTTTTTCCTGCATAAATGACACTTTGTGCAGGGACAGTTCTAAGCACCAGAAACATGCGCCCCTTCACAGGCATACTATAGACAACCCCCCCCCCCCCCTACGAAATTTAAAGGAATATTACACTTTTATTGTTTCACTTTAATCATTATTAAAATCACTGCTCCCGAAAAAACGGCCGTTTTTAAAACTTTTTTTTGCATTGATACATGTCCCCTGGGGTAGGACCCGGGTCCCCAAACACTTTTTAGGACAGTAACTTGCAGAATCTTTTCTCTCTGTCAAATCTTTTTTCTCTGTCGAATATTTTCTCTATATAATCTTGGACTAATAGAGGTAAGGTTAGGCACATTCGACCACAGGTTCTATAGACACAGATTGTTGTCAGAGTCATGTCGAATCTCCTATTCTATATCGAACTGTTGTAACAATAAAAACGAAAATAAAGCATTTATTTATGTCGGATCTTTCGTTTTTCGGATTTTGTGCTTTCGTTATCGTTTGTCAAAACGAAAACGAAAATAGCTGAAATTCGGACGAAAACGAATGCACATGTCTAGTCAGTTACTATTTCGCCTTGTCAACCTCTCCCAGTGTTATATAATTAGGTGCTGTCACTCTGTCCTCTATACTCCCTTCCATTAATGACCTGTCATACACTGTTCAAATTTCAAATCTTGGCCGGTTCCTACTGAGCCAGCCTACATTCAAACCATTAATGGGCAGGCTGAATGTACCAAATTTATCGATCAATCAATCAACTTTGGTACAATCAGCCTGCCGAATTCTCTTATAACTATTGCTAGTGGCTACTATACCCACTAGCGGGAGTAAACAATTGCTTGGCAGGAGGTATTCCCCTGTCAGCACTGTCTGTATTCATGGTTGCAGGAAAGAAATGTGCACCATGTATGGCCTGCCTAACAGCTCACCTCATTTATGCCCCCCTGGTTCACAACCGGTTGCTGTTTTGCCTTCTTTATTTGTATTTCTGTCCATCTTCAGCCCCTTTCTGTTTCCTGTTTTATTCTTCATGGTCCACACTCTGCTTCTACTCTATCTGCCTTATATTGCTTCACTCTTATCCATGGTCAGGCAATGCTGCACCCCCCCCCCCCCCCCCCATAATAAATGTAGTGCTTAAGTCGGAACTTCACTCTCTCAATGAACAGTGACTATTTTTAATCCTTATGCTGCTAGCTTTAGTAAATAGATAGGAAAGTATATCATGTTTACTTGTTTTACATTTCTTCAGTTACTTCCTGGTTTCCAGGTCTAGGCAAAAGATGTGATACATCCCAGGAGTCTTCAGGAGGGGAGGAGGAGTTTTCTCAGCTAAAACACATCCTCCTGCCTGCATGCCTGAGCTAAGGACATATGGATTCCAGGAAGTAAATGCTACAGGAATCTGCCCTTACTCAAGATAACCACGCTCCAGAAATGCTAGGGGGTATTTTTTTTCAAAGTGATTTCTCAGCAGAATAAAGCATGGAGACATGGATGAATTGGGGGGGGGGGGGGTGCTTTGAATAATAAAAACATATTAAATAGCGTTTTTGGTTTGTGGTGTTCAGATGCGGTGTAGTTCTGCCTTAAGCATTTAATATGTATTCATCTTAACACTGTCAGATTGGGTAGTAACAGTGGTGGCCCATCCATTAAGGCCACTGCTCCCTCTATCACGCCACCCCAGTGGCGGAGATGTTTTTTTGAAGCACCCAGAGGCTCTAATAGGCTTAAAAATAGGGTGGATTAGGAGCGCAGAGCATTGCGCTCGTAGCCCAGCCAAATGTGTTTAAAAAGCAAATGAATATTCGCTTTTCTAACACTGAACCATCTCTCCATCAATCAGGAAGTGCGGTTCTAATACTCGTCACCTGATTGACTGAAAGGACAGACGCTCCTATTGGACGCCTAGCAGGAAGAAAGACGAGATGCATGGAGGACACAGCCCACCGCTGCCTGACCTGCTGCCTGTCCCACAGCTCGCCGCCATCACCTGCTGCCAGACCGACCACCGAGATGGGGTAAGTGCTGGTCAGACAACAAGCAGGTGGGGGAGTCACAGTGGCTGCATTTGATGGGCACAGTGGCTGCAATTGATGAGCACAGTGGCTGCAACTGATGGGCACAGTGGCTGCAATTGATGAGCACAGTGGCTGCAATTGATGGGCACAGTGGCTGCAATTGATGAGCACAATGGCTGCATTTGATGGGCACAGTGGCTGCAATTGATGAGCACAATGGCTGCATTTGATGGGCACAGTGGCTGCATTTGATGGCACAGCGAGGCTGCAATTCATGGGGGGTTTTTCAGTATTTTTCTGAATTTTTCAGTTTGTTTGCATCCCCCCCCAAAAACAGTGTGCTGAATTACCACAGAACAAAAAATATTCATCCTAAACTAACCATTTCACAAGTAGGCATATGCTTGCGAATATACAGTATATAGTGTGTGCGTGTTTTGTGTATTTAACTGTTTGTATTTTTCTATTTGTCTATAGGTTTTCCTTTGGGATTATTCTCAACTAAACAACTTGAAGATAAGATTTATCATATGTCACAGGATATACTGTATGAAACAGAAGGCATTCACCCAGATCATTGTACCCCTTTTCAACTAGCAATACTTACCAGCTTTGAATATCCAGAAGTAAGATATGATACATCAACTGAAACATAACAACCAAAGTGCACTCGATCGTAATAACAATTATAGTGGTAATGCACCAACAAGTGGCACACTTGCATCAAGCCCATCATGTATCCATATGGCTGTAATCAGATCACCAGTTTTCAATTCACTCCAAATTCAATTCTCTGGCCTAAGGGAGGTAGGAGAAGTGGAAACGTGGAACTGTACAAAAGGGATATATCGAAGAAAGGCCATATCCAGGTGGAGTCACATAAGTTTCATGTATTCCAGCTCATGCAGCTATAATGGAAAATATAATGGAAGCTATAATGGAAAATCCAGGTTTATTTCCCTGCCCAGAGCCACAGGTGCTGTGTAGAGACACCCACAGAAACCAATGTCTGTACATTGGTATACGGCTGTACTTCATTAACATGTTCATGCATACAGATGTATACCACTGGGGGAGCAAACAGTCACCCAAAACTACAATTCCATATTGAAGGATAGTGCATATATATGGTGTATGAAATCATTATCTATACAAATGCTGCCAGTGCTGACCACCTTCTGGAAAATTAACAAAGTCCAAAAACTTGGGGAGCTGCATTTGTCTTACTATAAGGAGCAACAAAGTGCAGAACTTTTTTTTTTAGCATCCCAAATGGCCCCTTGGGGTCAGGGACCCTGGGCAGATGCCCATTTTGATTATATTAAAACATGCTACTGTGTAGAGTAATGTTAAAGGGTGGAGTTTTAGTATTACACTGCAGGCAAGGGTTAGTTAGTTAGCAGGGTCAGGTTGTTGCCAGTTAGTTATGGGATAAATGTTGGGGTATATTGCTAGGCAAAACTGTTTACATTATATGTGTGCAGATAAAGTGTTAACGTGTATATAAACCCTAGCGATGAACCTATTCTCCTCCCCTTTGGTCTGTCAAATATACATTTGAAAGCATTTTGTCATATCTGTTCATTAATTGCAAAACATTACCTAATGATCATGTCTAAAATTCATACAGTATCTGCCCTGTATACACTTCCTGTGTTATCTCAAGGAGTCTAATTAGCCTTCCTAGTTCATATTTTGGAGTACAGAATAATTAATGTCTAATGTTGTTGAGATAAAGATAGTGTGAGGGTTTGACCAGTTTAGCAAAAGACAACTGGGCAAAGCTTCTGCCACACAGTCCACCAATATGTTATGTTAACAATATATTTAACCACTTTCAGACCGGACCATTTTGCAGGCCAATGACCGGACCACTTTTTACGATTCGGCACTGCGTCGCTTTAACCACTTGAGATCCGCGCTATAGTCAATTGACGGCTACAGCGCGGATCTCCTTTTCCGGGACTACGTCTATTGACGTCATCCCGCGTACGAGCGGCCTGCGCGCGCCCTGTGATCGGCGAGTCCATGAGACTCGCCTGATCACCGATCCGTGCAAGGGGTCGATCCCAACCCCTTATCACGTGATCAGCTGTCAGCCAATGACAGCTGATCAGGTGACATACCGTATATACTCGAGTATAAGCCGAGATTTTCAGCCTCTTTTTTGAGGCTGAAAGTGCCCCCTCGGCTTATACTCGAGTCGCCGCTGTCTGACTGCTCGATCAGCGTATCGAGCAGACAGACGGCGGACATTAATTTTCAAAAGCCGCGCCTCCTTCTCCGCCTCCGCCTGTGATAGGCGGAACACTGAATTTCCCAGCAGTCAGTGTTCCGCCTATCACGGACATCCGCTCATTCTCATACTACGGACGAGTATGAGAGGATGTCCGTGATAGGCGGAACACAGGCTGCTGGGAAATTGAGTGTTCCGCCTATCACAGGCGGAGGCGGAATTTTGAATTGTAGAATGGCCGCCGAGAAGAGCGGCGATCCATCGGCACGGGACGGAGGAGGCACGGCACGGCACGGGACGGAGGAGACACGGGACGGAGGAGGCACGGCACGGGACGGAGGAGGCACGGGACGGAGGAGGCACGGCACGGGACGGAGGAGGCTCGGGACGACGGCGGCTCGGGACGGAGGCTTGGGACACAGGTAGGCTGGACACACACACAAGGCTGCACGGACACACACACACACACACACACACACACACACACACACACACACACACACACACACACACACACACACACAGGGATGGATGGATGGATGGATGGATACACACACACACACACACACACACACACAGGGATGGATGGATGGATGGATGGATACACACACACACACACACAGGGATGGATGGATGGATGGATGGATGGATACACACACACACACACACACACACACACAGGGATGGATGGATGGATGGATACACACACAGGGATGGATGGATGGATGGACACACACACAGGGATGGATGGACGGACACACACACAGGGATGGACGGACACACAGGGATGGACAGCCATGTCTCACCCTCGGCTTATACACGAGTCAATAAGTTTTCCAGTTTTTTGGGGGTAAATTGGGGGCCTCGGCTTATACTCGGGTCGGCCTATACTCGAGTATATACGGTAACGGAGCCGGTAATCGGCTAGTATTCCTCCTCGCGCTGACAGCGCGAGGAGAAAAAAAAAGCCGTTCACCGGCGGCACATCAGTCCCGATCACGGCCAGCAATGCAAGCGCCCACCTGCCCCCTGCCAGTGCCCACCTGCCCCCTGCAGTGACACCCTAATAAAAAGTAAGTGCCCCCATCAGTGCCACCCAGCAGTGCCCATAGTGCCACCCAGCAGTGCCCACAGTGCCACCCAGCAGTGCCACCCACATTGCCACCCACAGTGCCCACAATCTGCCTCAAAGGTGCTGCACCCCAGTGCCGCCCATCAGTGCCCAGCAGTGCCGCCCATCAGTGCCCAGCAGTGCCACCTATCAGAGCCACCTATCAGTGCCACCTATCAGTGCCCATCAGTCCCATCTATCAGTGGTACCTATCAGTGCCCATCCGTGCCACCCATCCGTGCCACCCATCCGTGCCATCTTATCTGTGCCCATCTTTGCCCATCAGTGCCGCCTTATCTGTGCCCATCGGTGCCGCCTTATCTGTGCCTATTAGTGCCGCCTTAACTATGCCTATCAGTGCCCACCAGTGCAGCCTATCAGTGCCCACCAATGCAGCCCATCAGTGCCCACCAATGCAGCCTATCAGTGCCGCCTAATCAGCGCACTTCAATGAAGGAGAAAAATGACCCGTTTGCAAAATTTTATAACAAACTATTAAAACATGATTTTTTTTTTTTTTTGCATCTTTTTTTGTTTGTTTAGCAAAAAATAAAACTCCGAGCTGTAACTAAATACCACCAAAAGAAAGCTCTATTTGTGGGAAAAAAATGATAAAAATTTCATTTGGGTACAGTGTTGTATGACCGCGCAATTGTCATTCAAAGTGCATCAGCGCTGAAAGCTGAAAATTGGTCTGGGACTGAGGGGGGTTTAAGTGCCCAGTAAGCAAGTGGTTAACTAACAATTGTGCGGTCATGTGAGGTGGCTCCCAAACAAAATTGACGTCCTTTTTTTCTCAGAAATAGAGCTTTCTTTTGGTGGTATTTGATCGCCTCTGCGGTTTTTATTTTTTGCACTATAAACAAAAAAAGAGCAACAATTTAGAAAAAAACGCATTGTTTATTATTTTTTGCTATAATAAATATCCCCCAAAAATATAAAATAAAACATTTTTTTTCTTCAGTTTAGGCCGATATGTATTCTTCTACATATTTTTGGTAGAAAAAATTGCAATAAGCGATTATTGATTGGTTTGCGCAAAATTTATAGCGCTTACAAAATAGGGGATAGTTTTATGGAATTTTTATTAATCTTTTTTTTTTTTTTTACTAGTAATGGCGACAAACAGCGATTTTTATTGTGACTGCGAAATAATGGCAGACACATCGGACATTTTTGACACATTTTTGAGACCATTGTCATTTATACAGCAATCAGTGCTATACAAATGCACTGATTCCTGTGTAAATAGCACTGGCAGTGAAGGGGTTAACCATGGGATGGCAGTGTAGGAGTTGAGTGTGTCCTAGGGGAGTGTTGCTAACTGTGGGGGGCTGGGCTGTGTGTTAGTGAACACTGATCTCTGCTCCAATCACTGGAAGCAGAGATCAGTGTCACCTGTTGCTAGGCAGAATGGGGAGATGCTGTTTACAACGGCATCTCCCCGTTCTCCTTCCCCGTGAGACGATCACAGGTATCCCCGCGGCGATCGAGTCCGTGGGACCTGCGACTGGACTCACGGGGTCCCGACCCGCATGCGCCGCCGGCGTCGCGTACGCGATGGCAGGGGAGGCAAATTCAACTGGACGTATCTGTAGGTCAGTTTGCCTGCCCGTGCCATTGTGCCGACGTACATCGTCGTGCGGCGGTCGGGATCTGGTTAAAGGAATGAAACATGTAAAAGGTACATGTAGTGCAGAGGTATACTGCATATGTTTTTTTCCCCTTCTGCCTTGGCATACATTTTAAGACATTATATTATCGATAGTTAAAAGAAACCTCTACTGAGAAAAATATGTGACAGTCAGAGTTCCTTATCTGCATACCAGTTCTGGGTAAGTGACCTGGATATTTTATAGATAGGCAATTCCTATCCTCATATTGATTAGTGGTTCCAAATTAATAATATTTACTGCAGTAGGGAACAGACACAAAAGATACACTCCACGTCTTTCCAAATAACTGTTCCGCTTTCTTATGACACCATACACATGATTACGTAGGTATCACATTAATATTACAATTGTATGTTTATGGTAACAAGGGGCGTAACATAGGCAGACTAATTCTAATCAGGACTCGAAAGAATACAAACATGTAATAAAAACATTATTAGTGCCGTGTGCACAGTGAGGGCAGTGTGCAATACATACAAAATAGAATACATTTATATATAGAACTTACAAATTTCCTTTATAAACTCAGAACATTTTTAAAGTTTTTGCACCAATAATCAGGGGTATAGGGTGAGAGAGAGCAGGTATCATCCCAATAAAAATCCCTAGTGTTCTTTGCAGAAATTCTGATATACCCTACGGAATTTGTTACCAAATAAGGATCATTCTATTTTCCTGTTATACAGTATAGTGAGCTAATCCTTTCACTTTTGTCTGAAATACGGTAGAAGTAAAAGTTCTCCATGCACAGAGATTGTTATCAAAAGAGGTAACACAGTGATCTATTGGCTTTGAATACAGGACCGCAGTACAGCAGGGCATCAATCACTGACACCGACAAGATTCACATAAAGTAATTACTGCTTGCATTGATTCTATGAATGTCTTTTGAGGGCAGGGGATGATCTGACATATTCCACATAATTCTGAAAGGTGCTGCATAAAGGGTTCAGCATTATACTGAATGGTCTTTATTGAGGGTACTGTATATATTATATTCTATATGACAGCTATTTTAAAAATTTCCTAGTTCCAAATTTTTAGGGGAAACCTGTCATTACAGAAAATACAGGATTCTGATGCTGATCTCTCCTTCTTAAAATGCTAATTGCCCTAATGAAATGCTCCAGTTTATACATTGCTTATAAATGAATAAAAAAGAAAAAACTTGTTGTGCTATAGAGCTGGAAATATAGATAGTAGCTGCTAACACAATATTGTTGGATACAATAAAAAATATTCAGAAGGTTCGGTGTAGCGCTTGAAAAGCAATAATTAATACAAACAAAAGTTCATATATAGTGCCTTAACCTCCCTGGCGGTATAATTTTTTCTTATTTTAAGTGCTGAAAGCGGTACAATTATTTTGCATGGAAATTTGGCATTTTATATTATAGGCCTGCCATTCTTAGGAATAACTCTCTTAAATCTGTTCAAACAAGAGTCTAGTAGACATTGATAAAGTTTATAATATAATAAATAACTATAAATAATGATAACAAATAATAATAAAAATTATTCAATAATGTAATCAAATCCAAAAAAACACTGAAATTTGCTCATTTGCAGAATTGTTGCTGTCATTAGATTTAGTATTTGATGACGGATCTCCCCACAAATCGCTGTCGCTCAATTCTGCAAGTGATTCTAATTTATTATCGCTGTTTTGACATAAAGGGACACTTTTTAGTTGCTATGGACAATCTCCAAATTCCAGGCAGAAAAAAAAACAGTATTTATAATATAAAAGTGCATGCAGGACACTGGACAGACCACTACGGACAAAGGAGGTGTGTATTTTTTTTATACAGTACTGTAATCTGTAAGATTACAGTACTGTATATGTATTGTGTGTTTTTACTTTTTTGAATTTGGCGCCGATCTCCACTCCCCTGCGTCGTAACATCACAGGGAACGGAGCTCGGCAGCACTCGGGCACTGTGTGAATTGAGCGGAGGACGGCTCGCACACATAGTGGGGGGACATCGCTGGATCCAGGGAACAAGGTAAATAAGTCTTCCTGTATCCAGCGATGCCATCCCGAGTCTGGCTCTGGGTTACCGCTCATGGTACTGAAATCCCAACCCAAGCCAGACTCGGGAATACCCCCAGGGAGGTTAAAGAGATGTCCTTATGATTGAAAAAGTCCATCTGTGCTCTTCAGAGAGCTAAAAGAAGGAGACCATCACCAGCACCCAATCACACTGACTCTTACCATCAGTACATAAACTGTGTACAGAAAGCAAAACCACGTATGGTCAGGTCCCGGGGTTCCTCCCTCTCCTTAGACTGATTCACCAATCCAACAGAAGATCTCTCAGCCCAACATTGACATTTCCGCAATTGGAACGCATGCGGGGTCCGGGGGATGCGGCTCATGCGGACGTTGGTTTGCGCTGTGTGGACGGCTCTCCTAACTTCTGGCAATTTACTTGATTTCACTCCCTATATAAAGTTAGCGCTGTACATCATGGCCACGCCCCTGAAGATGCATAATAGTGCTGAAACGTTGGGCTGACTGAGGGACCAAGGATGTGCTAGGAGGGAATCGAGGAGTGGCCTCTATCTTGTCGGTAGGAAGCGCTGGACGCTTTCTTTTCTATATGCCTATATTGTATTAAACAAATGTGAGTTTATATTTATTGGGTTTTATGGAATAAAATGTTCTTGATTTTCATAATATCTGTGCAATGAGAATATCTCTTTCGTTTTCATATATGATATATGATTAGCAAAATGTCCTTGCATCTTATCGGTGCACACAAAAACTTAAAACAATATTTCATGTGAAGTCAAGTGTGTTTTTTTGGTTGGGAATCAGTACAACTGTGTTGTTGTTATTAATATTATTTCAGGTACTTGTATAGCACCGTCAATTTTACGCAGTGCTTTACATATACATTGTACATTCACATCAGTCCCTGCCCTCAAGGAGCTTACAACCTAAGATCCCTAAGCCCTTGCACACACGGTCAGACATTCCGACGGAAAATGTCCGATCGGACCGTGTTGTTGGATAATCAGACTGTGTGTGGGCTCCATCGGACTGTTTCCGTCGGAATATCCGACGGACATAGTTTTAGAGCTGAGCTATAAAACTTTCCGACAACATGATCCGATCGGACTTTGTCTGATTGTGTGTAGAGAATTTCGATGGGACAAACTGCCACGCATGCTCAGATCAAATTCCTAGACCAAAGCTATTGGCTACTAGCCTGAACGTAGTCCCGTCATAACGAAATAACATCATCACGTTACGTACGATCGGATTTTCCGACAACTTTGTCCGACCGTGTGTATGCAACACCAGTTTCGGACAAAATCCGACGGATTTTGTTGTCAGAATGTCCGACCGTGTGTACAAGGGCTAACACACATTCATACATATACTAGGGCCTTTTTAAACAGGATCTGATTAACCTACCAGCATGTCTTTGGAGTGTGGGAGCAAGCTGGAGTACCCGGAGGAAACCCACGCAGGCACAGGGAAAACATGCAAAATCCAGGCAGATGGTGTCATGATCAGGATTTGAACCAGCGACCTAGGTGAACCTAGGTGAAAGTGCTAACCACTACCGCACTGTGCTACCCCCAATTTTATTATATACGGTAAAAAAAAAACAAGAAAAGAAAGACAAAATATACAAATTTCCCATTGAGGAAATTGAAGGTGCCAGTTCCTCTTTTCTTTAAAAAACAGTCTGGTGAGGGATTGTAAGGGATTTTAAAGGATTACATGACTTCCCCAATTGCATGGTTTATTTATTGTGCTGTCCAGTACACAGACGGGCACACAAACGGGCACACAGACGGGCACACAGACACAGAAGACTGAAATGTTAAAGATGCAGTAAATTCCTGGATTAAAAAAAAAAAAGGAATCTAGGAAGTCTGAAGAATTGAGGATCATTTAGATCAAGGTGGTGCCAAGATTACAAAGAAGGAAAAGTTTTCATATAACAACTGCTTGTCAACAGGAGAAAATGGTCTTCAAGCAACAACAGTTGGGCCCCTGGGTTGCTGTATCAGGTATGACTAGCATCACACACTCACTGAGAATTGCTGGAGATGTGTTCATTCTTTAGTGTGAGAGGAAATCAGAGTACCCAGAGGTAGTCCCCTAAAGCCTTGTACACACGATCGGAGAATCCGTTGGAATGTGTCCTATCGGACCGTGTTGTCGGATAATCCGACTGTGTGTGGTATGCATCGGAATGTTTCTGTCGAAATATCCGTTGGACCCAAATTTCCAACTTGTTGGAAATATTTCCCGACCAACTGGTTCGATCGGACATACTCTGATCATGTGTAGAGAATTTTGATCGGACCAAGTGCCACGCATGCTCAGATCAAATTCCTACATCAAAGCTATTGGCTACTAGCCTGAATGTAGTCCCATCGTAACGAAATTACGTCATCACGTTCTGAAAGATCGAATTTTTCGACAACTTAGTCCGACCGTGTGTATGCAACAGTTTTGGACAAGATCCGACGGGCAAAATCCGACTGATTTGGTTGTTGAAATCTCTGACCGTGTGTACAGGGGCTAAGAACATCCAAAACTGCATGCAATCAGTGTCTTAGTTGGGATTCAGACTGATGGCCCTAGTGCTCCATGTGTTAACCACTAGGGTTTAATTGTCTTCTTAAATAAAGCTCAGGCACTGTGGTATACTTACTATCCTCCATTAAAATTAACGATTAGCACCCTTCTACGCTAATTTTTTAAACAACTGTCCAAAGGAGTCATTCTCACCCCCTTGAAAACCCCTACATGGTCTGATCCACCACCATTCCTTGCATAGGATGATCCTATTCTCACATTTGGCTACGGCTGGCCTCCTTTAGACTGGATTCTTACCATTGAGCTGCATTAAATGCATGTTTTGCATCTTGTATACTGGGTTGCCATTTATTGTTAAAGGCACACCAATGCACCATGGTAATAAATATGCATTGGTGTGCATCAAAACACATGGTAACACATCCCCACAGCACTTGCCCATTTTATATTTTTTGGTGTATTTTGGTGCATTAGGTAGCCAATTTGAATGAATAATATGTCTAGCAGAATGTCTATGTCAGTCACCCCAGAAGGCAGCTTGCAAGACTGCATGTGCAAGAGATCTGCAGCTTGTCTGCACATACATTGGGCCCAGAAATGTCATTCTGGCCTAGACCAAGATTTAGCAAGGAAATAAAAACCTTTTTACTTTTTCAAATATTTTTTTTTTTTTGGCCAAATGTGTAAAGAGAAGGAAGACTGGAGAGAGAGACTTCCCAAAAATAGGTAAAGTTCTGCTTACATTTTGGGAAACCTTGGTACAGTATGGAACAACTCTGTGAAGGAGCTTCCTGGGATAAAGACCTGTCACTGTAGCTCTTTCTCCTCGTTCAAAGTGACTGGTATAGTATCCACCTCCTCTTGTACTGTGAAGATCTCTTTGGTCCTTCCAACAGCTCTGTTCAGGTGTGATGACTCTGTTACTTTTACAAGATAAAATCTGCTTTTGCCAAATGCATTTGGTATGCAAAATTTGAGTGTTATCTTGTTGTCAAAGACTTGCATGAAAGAAAAATGGTACGTGTCATCCTAACCTACAATTAGGACACTGAGTCATCTGTGACTGATTTTTGCTTAGTTTTTGAGTCTAGACCTGGCTCCGGCAGACTCTTGTAGTTGAGTTGGGCTAAGCATGGGCAGGGTAGGCACGGCTGCACATGCCCCTTTGTAATTGTGATATTAACATTGTGATTCCAACGCTATGTTATCGCAGGTGTTTACATACCTCCTCTGTGAAAAGTGAAACTCATATATTTTATATAGATGCGTTACACACAGAGTGATATACGGTATTTGAATTATTGATTTATTTACAGCTAGTGAAGACCCAAAATTCAGTATCTCAGAAAACTAGAATATTACATAAGACCAATAAAAAAAGATTTTTAATACAGCAATGTTGGCTTACTGAAAAGTATGCCCATGTACAGTATAATATGCACTCAATACTTGGTTGGGGCTCCTTTTGCACAAATGACTGCATCAATGCGGAGTGGCATGGGGGAGATCAGCCTGTGGCACTGCTGAGGTGTTATGGAAGCCCAGGTTGCTGTAAAAGTGACAATCAGCTCCTCTGCATTGTTGGGTCTGGTGTCTTTCATCTTCCTCTTGACAATACCCCACATATTTTCTATGGGGTTTGGCTCAGGTGAGTTTGCTGGCGAATCAAGCACAGTAATACCATGATCATTAAATCTGGTATTGGTACTTTTGGAAGTGGGGGCAGTTGCCAAGTCCTGCTGGAAAATGAAATCAGCATCTCCATAAAGCTGGTCAGCAGAGGGAAGCATGAAGTGCTCTAGAATGTCCTCCTGGTAGAGGGCTCCTGAAATTATTCTTAAGGAAACTCAGGAACTATTATAGCCACATATTTTCCTCTCCCTTGCCTCATGATTATAAGCCAGCTGCTCTATAGCTTTGGGCTGGATTTTGGATAAAGAGAGAGAATTTTTGGTACAACCCATTACATCTGAGGAGGTTGAAATTCTACAAGAAGTATGGCAAAAAATTAGCTCAGACATTGGCCACACTTTTTCACATTGTCTGGCTGATGACGCCCACCTTCTATGAGTAAAGCCCATATTGTTTTGATTTATAGAAGCCCTAAAGATCCACCTCTTTTCCAGAAAAAGCTAATTTCACATTTAGTGGATCGAGATAAATTACTTTCATCCCCTGCTATTTGTACGAGTTGTAATGTTCTGGCCTCTTACTTTTTCAGATACTGGCAGCTATCCCATGCTTTTAGTAGCCAATGTTCTTGCTTCCCAGTGATTCTTTCTATGTCAGTCCTAAACCCTTCGGACAGAATGTTCGGCCAACCTTCTCTATAACCACCAATGCATTGTCACACTCACGGCCCTAACCCCTTTTTGAAACAGATTTTTGACTGACATCCCGGACCTTAATGGTGATGACTGGTGGGATATTTGGGACCTTCCCTTTAAACAACTTGTCTCTCTCGGGGACAGACTCAACCAATTTCAAATAGTGCTCAGAGTCTATTTCACTCCATACAGAGTTCATAAAATGGTCCCGAACATCCCACCAGATTGTTGGAGACATTACATCTTTTGGTCATGCCCTATTATCACACAATATTAGGTCTGCATTAGCCATACGGTCTTCTAAGTATTTTTTTCCCCCTCCATAGCGTGTCTGCATGCTGGGCTTGGTCAAAGATATAGCCCTTACGGTGGCTGAGAAGACATTGCTGGGGCTCCTCTGATTCTACACCAGGAAGGCTATTACTCTCTCATGGAAGAAGCCTACTCCTTCGGTCACATTCTGGTAGAAGCTGGTCAATACCGCTCTGCCCCTTGCATAAGGACACTTACTACAACAGGGGGTGCCCCACAAAATTCATTCAAGTGTGGTCTAAATGGTTTCAGGATGATTCCATGGCACAAATGTCAGATATGTCTCATAAAGTGATAACCCCCTATGTTCCTCATATTTAGCACTGGTGGGTTAGTGGTTGAGGCCCTTTTTTGGCCCCATACCGAGGGTGATTTCTTCTCCTGTTCTATTCCTAAGATTGAGCTTGAGACACACACACAGATTGTTTTGAATACCAGCAGGACATGCAGAAGTTGTCCAGTGGTCTGCTTAAGTTCTGACCCTTGCATGGGTTTCCTTTTCTGTATAATACAAAGATTTGTAAAAAATGTCATCTGAAAATTATTGGTTATTTTGCTTTAAGTATGGCCATAGATATTTTGGCCATTCTGTTCATTCTGCACTCTTGTGAATACTTTTCAGTCAGCAGCAGGCTTTAGACATCACCCAGTCAGTCCACCCATGTGGTCGGGATCTGCCCAGAAACCTGGACCTTGCTCAGCCTCTCAGCAATCTGCTCAGAGCCTGAGCCAGCCCCTCCTGCCCCCTCCACAGCCCAGCACTCCAGTGAGAATTGAAGGGGAGAGCAGACAGCCACTGACTGGCAGTCCTGGCTCTCTACTCAGAGCGGAGGGGGGAGAATTGAGCGATCAGCTGTGTTTGATCGCTGAGTTCTCACCACAGAGATGGCAGGGAACAGATGCAGCATTGGATCGATGCTGCATCCACCTAGGTGAGCATAATTGTTAGTTTTTTTACAATCCTGAGCTTCTCTTTTAAACATGCGATCACTGATCTTCTTATCTATCACTTTCTCTTGCAGTTCTCCTCGGTGTCTTGGTGGATGTATCCAGTGGAATGACGAGTATTCAGCTGATCCCTCAGTATCCGGTCATCGGGGGATCTGTCACTGGGGAGTGTTACTGGGAATACTAGGGGCATTAATTATTTTGTTTGGCATAAAGGACCAATCACGTTCGTAAATTATACAATCCTTTCATATATCTCTGATGATAAGTCCCCAGTTAAACCTGGATATCTGTTCCATAGTAGGGTGACACCTTTCTCCAATGGATCACTACAGATCTCCAACCTAAACATATCTGATGAGGGACATTACATAGTGAGGATACAAGCAGAACATGTAAGCGATACATCTGTCTACTTAAAAATCTTTGGTGAGTAACTCATCAGACAATTGTCAGACTGATTTACCTGAAATGTGCTTGTATTTTTTTAATTGTTTCTGGGGGTGGGTGGGTGGTAAGAGGGGTCGTGAAGGAGCTATAGCAGACATTGAGTTTGGTATACTTAAAGCGGTTCTTCACCCTAAAGGGGAAGTTCCGCTAGTATTATCCCTCCCCCCCTCCGGTGCCACAATCGGCACCTTTCGGGGGGGAGGGGGGTGCAGTTACCTGGATAATCCAGGTAACTGCACCCACTTCCGGCCAGACCGCCGCATGGCTCCGCCCACCGCCGCATGGCTCTGCCCCCCCCCCCCCCGTTGTGTTCTGGGAAACACACAGTTCCCAGAGACACAGCGGGGAACCAGCGCAGCGCGACTCGCGCATGCGCAGTAGGGAACCGGGCAGTGAAGCCCTCTTGCTTCACTTCCCGATTCCCTGACAGAGGATGGCGGCGGTGGCTGCAGCGAGACGAGCGATCGCTCGTCATCTGCCGCCGACATCGCTGGAACCTGGGACAGGTAAGTGTGATATTATTAAAAGTCAGCAGCTGCAATATTAGTAGCTGCTGGCTTTTAATATTTTTTTTTTTTTTGTGCAGCTCCTCTTTAAGGATATGGGGCTGCCACTCCATATGGAGAATATTAAAAATAATGAAAAAAAAATAAAAAACACCAATCGGCCATAACCTTATGACCACCCACCATAAGCCATCGAGGCATGGACTCCACTAGACCGTTGAAGGTATGCTGAGGTATATGACACCAAGCCTTTAGTACCAGATCCTTTAAGTCTTATAAGTCTTAAAGTGAGTCTCCATGGATCAGAATTGTTTTTCCAACACATCCCACAGATGTTCGATTGGATTGAAATCTAGAGAATTTGGAGTCTAAGTCAACACCTTGAACTCTTTCTTGTGTTTCTCAAAACATTCTTGAATTCATCAGACCAGGATATTGCCATTGCTTCTATGGTCCAATTCCGATGCTCACATGTCCATTGTAGTTGCTTTTGGCTTTGAACACGGGTCAGCATGGCTGCCCTGACCAGTCTGTAGATATGTAGAAAATTTAGAAATTACTGCACTGATCCCAAGTGCATATGTGAAAGAAAAAACAAAAAAAAGAAGCTACATAAAAATGTGACCAACACAAATAGACATAAATAGAGAAAATGCAGCGCTAAAACACTATATAATAGTAATAGTAATATAATAGTGCCAATGCTAATAAAATATAAACAGCTCCAAAAGTCCATCTATAATGAAATGTGGACAAACAATGTGCAAAATAATGTTCTAACAATGGCAATATATGGCAAAAAGTATGGCATCAAACACCAGAAGATGGCACTTCTCAGATGGATGAACAGAAAGACTCTATCCTTTTCAGTAAACCCATCATCAATCATCTATTGCACAAAGGAAATGTGAATGCTCTTACCAGAACAGATGGACTCTAATGTCAGGGACACAGAGTCTAGCGGGCAATGTGTCACAAATGACGGGTGCTCATGGTGGTCCCGGTTCCCGAATTAGGGTCCAAGGAGAAAGTGCAAAACCTCCAGGGTGGCCTCAAAAGGTATCCGTCACAACTAGGACTCGATGGTAAGTTCTAGGATGAACACCACACACATTCACATCCGGATAATATGTGGAAAAAAGATAAAGGGCTTCCACATGGTATATATCAAAATGGGGATTTATTTCTAAAAAACGATATTAGGTGATCACTCGTAAATGAATAAAAACAAGGCAATGGGAAAAGAGAATGAACACCAATCCCTACGCTTTTCGACCAATCGGTCTTCTACAGGCCCCTGTATTTCTGGATTTCCATGTTGAAATAAACTGTGTTACATGTGTAAATGTGTTGCAGACAAAATTCTATCGGAAGTATTTCCACCTCAAATTCATCTTACTGACATGCACATGAATTTGTTGCAAGTTGCACCATATTTGTAGTTCTGCAAGCCAGAGTTTTAATGGGTATCATCCAAAAGTTAGTTTGTGATCTAGAACATAAGATGATGTACCACCATTCCCATATACAGTACATCTATGCAAAACCAAATACTAATACTCGTGGGACTTTACTAGTGGTACATCCAGGGGCGAACTGACAACTCATGGGGACCCCGGGCAATAGGAGATTATGGGGCCCCCGGGCAATCAGAGATTATGGGGCCACACAGTACACACAAACTTTCACACAGTATACAATCACACAGTATACACATACATGTACACACAGTATACACAGACATGTTTCTATTGGCTGAGAAGGTACTTGAGAGGTGGGGCAGCTATAATCTTGGGATTTTTAGACCAAAAGGATGTTGGTAAGGGACATTTCAGGGACAGATGTAAAAAAAAAACACAGATTTTTACATACTGTCCCTGGTTTTACTGAGGCTGGCAACCCTGAGATGGGGCCCCCTAGTGGCCCAGGGCCCTCGGGCAGTGCCCGAGTGGCCAAATGGTCAGTTCGCCTCTGGGTACATTATCATCCATACCACAGTTTCCATATAGTTAGAAAACAGTTTGCACTGTTTGCAATTTTGGTGGTATTTGGCCTGTGCAGCTTGTGCTTGTCAGCATTCCGCATGACAGTTGGGAGTTGGGGGAATGGGGACCCCATATAAGGGAGATGGCCGGGGTGGGACTGGAGGCAGGATGGGTTTAAGCACCCTAGGATGCATCTATAAGGTATTGTTCTCAGGATTTATTCATCCCCTTTTTCTATCACTGAGTGAGAATTGCCTGTAAATTTCAAAGAGGGCTATTGACTGGAAAATATTAGCTTAGTAATATTATATGCTCCCATGTCCTTTTGTACTTTTTAAATAATTTTTTACCATTACAGGGGGTGTATTTAATTATTATACCCAATGTTTTCTCTGTATATACAGTATAATGTTATAGACAATTTAATAAATACAATAAAATTTAAACTTTATACATTATAACTGAACCCTATTTTTTTTAAAAAGAAAGATCTATAACATTGTACACCCTGTAGGAAGAACGATTGTTGATGACTGATCTTCTGGCTTTTTTTCTCTTTTCCGTCCCTCTCCTGCTTTGGCATCCCTGTCTTCTTTCTACAACTCCCACCCAAGGCTTCTTTTGGTGTCCCCCTCATAGGGATTTGTTGTTTTAATTGAGGAGCACTACTCTTTGGGGGGTGTGTGCCTGGAGGACCCTTGGAGTGTTCGTGCTTCGGATTCAAGTCCATGTTTCCCCAAAACACACAGACTCTGGGGACTGGAGGAGCCATAAACATATTTGAGGTTTCTAGGCCCTAACCAGCAATGACTGCTTCAGACTGTGATAATTAGGTCAAGCGACCTCATGCAGAAGTTCTCCTGCTATTGTCTGGTTATTAACCACTTCAATACAGGGCACTTACAGTATACACCTTCCTGCCCAGACCAATTTTCAGCTTTCAGCGCTCTCACGTTTTGAATGACAATTGCAATTGTCATGCAACACTGTACCCAAACAAAATTAGTATTATTTTTTTCCTACAAATAGAGCTTATTTTTGGAGGTATTTGAGCACCAATGGGGGTTTTATTTTTTACATAGTTACATAGTTATATAGTAGGTGAGGTTGAAAAAAAGACCCAAGTTCATCAAGTCCAACCTATAATATTTTGTGCTACAAATAAAAAAAAGACTGAAAATGTAAAATATAAATGAAAAGTTTTTCTTTGTTTCTGTTACAAAACTTTGTAAATAAGTAAGTTTTCTCCTTCACTGATGGGCACTGGTGAGGCTGCACTGATGGGCACTGGTGATGAAGTGCTTATATGCAGCACTGATAGGTGGCACTGATAGGCCTCACTGATGGGCACTCATAGGTGGCACTTATGGGCACTCATAGCTGGCACTGCTAGGTGGCACTGGAGGGCACTTATAAATGGCACTGGTGGGCATGGATGGGCGGCACTGATAGGCATCACTGATCAGGAGGCACTGGCAGGCATCACTGATGACCACAGAGTGTCATAATTGGTGGGCTCTTTTGGGAATACCTGGTGGTCATGGGTGGGCATCCCTGGTGGTCATGGGTGGGCATCCCTGGTGGCCATGGGTGGGATACCTCGGGGGGGCTATATGATAATCAATCTCCCCCGTCAGGAAATCAGCCGATCGGCTCTCCTCTACGCCTGTCAGTGCAAGTAGAGGAAAAGCCAATACACTGTGATCAGCTGTGATTGGACACAGCTGATAATGTGGTAAAGAGCCTATGTCATAGGCTCTTTACCTCAATCAAAGATATGTGTGTCACACCACACCCCAGATCGCCACGCACAGTCGCGGTTTGTCCTGCTGAATATCATATGATGCCCGGTCAAGATAACAGAACCACTTTCTAGCTGTCATTTTGCTATATGGCGGGCGGGAGTGGTTAAGGTGTTATGTGTTTATTAAGTGTGTCTCTCTCATTGTGTGCCTCCTAGGTGTGAATTCCCATTGTTATATAAGTTAATTGTGTCACCTATTGTTTCTGTTTGTTGGATAATTTTGCTTACTCTTGGAGGATCCTACATGACGGGATTAGCCTTGTGTTAACTCTACTTGGTTATCTAACCATTATTGTGTGATGTTGTGGGTAATATTTTGGTTTTATTGTTCCTGTGTGACAGCGCCTAGAGGCGATTCAGTTCGCATTGTGCGCTATACAAGTATTTCATTCATTCATTCATTCATTCATGTGGTGACTGACCTACTTTTGAGGTGTATAAAAAAACCTGTATTTCTGTTCAATAAACAGTCATTCCTTGGGTTCTACCTAAACATTTTGTCTGTGTATGATGCTTGGGGTAAAAAGCCTGGTATTGGCTCTCGGTCTGCTAGAACGGTTTGGAGTGAAGAAGGCAATGTTTGGTGGAAACACCTAAACGGTATTGTATGAAAACTTTTGTATGGATGATGATGCACCTCTAGTAAAGTTCCAAGGGTATTAGTATTTGGTTTTCCATATTCTAATGGGAATCTTTTGTATGACATGCCTTATGAATTTCACAGATTGTGTTTGCGGCATTAAAGGGGGTGGGGGGGGGGGGAGCCAAGTTCTCAAAGATAAACCTTCTCCATAAGAATTACTTAGAGATGTTAATGGGCAGCAGACGGCTGAGCAAAATTTTAGGCAAAGGTTTGATATTTTTTCATGTCCTTTAATTCATATTATGCAAAGGACAGAGTATAATGATTTTGTTTTTAAATGTCAAAAATTGTGTTTGTGGGATCAATATTAGTGTAGTTTAACCAGAAAGACCGTCAGGTAGTCTAACTCTTCCCATTTTCCTCTCTTTACAGATATGGTTGGCAAACCTACAATCACAACCTCTACTTCACATCCCAAAGAAAATGATGCCGTCAACATCACCTGTACCTCTACTAATGCGGAGATGATAGCATGGAGCCGGGTCCCCTCTGGGGCTACTCTATCTCCAGATAACAGGACTGTCTGCTTCTCCATGATTAAACGTTCGGACTCAGGAGTTTATAGATGCCAGACGAATAACCCTGTCAGTAAGGCGAACAGTGATCCCATCACAATAACTGTTGGGTGTAAGTAGCAATGACATCTAGATTTTTTTGTATGTTAGCCATAAAACAGAGACTATACTGATTTTAATTTAGTTACCCTATGATTTATAGTGTAACAAAAAGGCCAAATTTTTTTTTTCTACATCCCAAATTTTGTAATTTTCTTTTACTTTCACTTTCAGTGATAATAGTAAACAGGACAGATAGAGAGTCTTAATCTAAAAGTTGAGAGATTTAGTCGATCTGAAAAGAAAGAGTATTCTCTTCAGATCATAGTGAAATTTAAATAACAAATTTACCGTATTTATCGGCCTATAACATGCACCCTTAAAATAGGAGCAAAATCGCATGTGTGTGTTATACGCCAATATAGGCTGTGGCCGAGCGTAGGAGCCTAGGAGCGAAGGAGGGGACGAGCGAAGGAGGGGACGAGAGCTGCCAAATTGGAGCCAGATCTCCTATGTACTTGGCTCGGCCTCACGCCCAATCCCGCCCCTTGGGCCGGATCCTATGATGGACATAACGCCGGTCCAATGCTGGGATGTCCATGCTAGGAGCTGTCCAGGGGGCGGGACTGAGCGTGACTGTGAGCCGAGCCGAGTACACAGGAAATAAGGCTCTATTTTGGCAGCGCTTGTCCCTTCCTTCCCCTCCATGGCAGCCTATATCAGCGTATAACACACACGCACGATTTTCCCCTATTTTAACCACTTACCTACTGGGCACCTTAACCCCCCTCCTGCCCAGACCAATTTTCAGCTTTCGGCGCTCTCACACTTTGAATGACAATTACTCAGTCATGCAACACTGTACCCAAATTACATTTTTTGAGCTTTTTTTCCCCCACAAATAGAGCTTTCTTTTGGTGGTATTTGATCACCTCTGGGGTTTTTTATTTTTTTGCGCTATAAATGAAAAAAGACCAAAAATTTTGAAAAAAAACGCATTTTCTTTGTTTCTGTGATAAAATTTTGCAAATTATTAATTTTTCTTCATAAATTTTAGCCACAATTTATACTGCTACATATCTTTGGTAAAAATTACCCAAATTAGTGGATATTATTTGCTTTTTATGAAAGTTAGAGAGTCTACAATATGTGGTGCAAATCGTACAAAATTGATCACATCTGATGTGCTGGTGGCCTATCTCATTTCTTGAGCCAGGAAAGTACAAATCCCCCCCAAATTACCCCTTTTTTGAAAGTAAACATTCCAAGGTATTCAGTAAGAGGCATGGTGAGGTTTTTGATGTTGTTATTTTTTCCCATAATTCTTTGCAAAATGAAGATTTTTTTTCCACAAAATTGTCATTGTAATAGGTTATTTCTCTCACACGGCACGTGTAAACCACAAATGACACCCCCAAAATACACTTTGCTATTCCTATACACACATGTGTGGGACTTTTCCACAGCCTAGCCACTTAGAGAGGACCAACATGCAGGGAGCACCATCACGTGTTCTAGGAGCAGGTTCTATCCCCACTATCCAAGTGGACATAGAGTTAGAATAAAAAAGAGCCGAGCGCAGCGAGGCCGAGCCCGAAGCGTGGCGAGCGAAGCTCGCCCGCGAGGGGCCCTCTAAAATTCACAACCCTATGTCCGCTTTGATGGTGGGGCTACCACCTCCACTCACGGCGCAGGCGCCGTTCAGCTTCGGAGATTTTCCGAAGCTTCGTCTGCTGTGGACACTATGTGATGCCCGGACTCTATACGCCAGAACACCGGCAATGAGAGATGATCTCATATGTTTACATACGAGATCATCTCTCATTGGACACGCTGATCGCACTGTAAACGGCCGCTGTGATTGCCCATTTACAGCCACAGCCAGCACAGAACTTCCCCGATGCGCGCTCGCTGGAGCGCACATTGCGGAATTAAACAGGAGGATGTCCAGGGACGCCCTCGCGGCAATTGACGTCCGTGATGTAGCCGTCTTTCAGCTATAGCGCTGGCACGAAGTTGTTAAGGGGGAAAAAGTGCATGTTATACACCAATAAATACGTTAACTTTGTTATTTAAATTTCACTATGATCTGAAGATAGATGATCTGGTATACGCTGTTTCTTCACATGCTTGTCTGAAGATGCCCCTGTGTGGGCAGACCATGGCATGCTATGATTTTTTAAACTTTAATAAAAAATATTGAAATAGAAAACAGGCACATCTAAGTATACAGGCATCTGGGGTAAAGCTGTCCACATAGACCGTACTCCGCACCACCGGCTCTCACCACTGTCAGTCTGAAATCTTGACCGGGAAGACTACCCTGTAGTAGAGCGATCTGAAAGGGAGGTTTGAAGAGCTTATCAAGTGCCCGTGGAAGGGATGACATTGATGGCGGTGCAAGGGACAGTCTATGTGGACAGTTTTACCCCGGATGTCTGTATACTTAGATATGTCTGTTTTAATCATCAACCATGTGAGTTGCTAAATGTTGTACCTTCATTAAATGTAACCATAGAGGCGCCTGTCTTCTCTTTTATACCCAGTTGTGACATGACGCTACTTGTATATCAAGACATCGCTTGTATAAACAAGTCAGAATTTATTTAAAAATTTTGCTTATCTTGCAAAACGCTCTCAAACCAAGTTACTCTCAAACCAAGGTTTTACTCTATATCTTTGTATTATTTTGTCAATTATTTTTATTTTTTTCCCTTCAGCCCTTTTATTCTAACAAGCATTTTGTTATTGCAGATGGCCCAGAAAACATCAAAGTAAACACCCAACGGTCACCATCAAATTCTTTCATTTTATTAGAATGTTCTGCTGATTCTGTCCCACCAGCCACTTATCAATGGAGACTAAACGGGATAGATATAAATGTCCAGCAGAATTCCTTCCAGGTAAATCTAAGCAAGACCAAGGAAGAGGGTCTGATGACAGATGGCACTTATACGTGGCACCGATGACAGATGGCACTTATACGTGGCACTGGGGACAGATGGCACTGACAGGTGGCACTGGGGACAGGTGGCACTGGGGACAAATGGCACTGACAGGTGGCACTGGGGAGAGATGGCACAGACAACAGGTGGCACTGGGGACAGATGGCACTGACAGGTGGCACTGGGAACAGGTGGCAGTGGGGACAGATGGCAGTGGGGACAGATTGCACTGCCATGTACTGTGGCATTTTATTTTCCTTTTTTTTTTACTTACGGCTGCAGCCGCTCGTCTCTCCCTCCTCACACGCTGTCTCTGTGTGAGGAGGGAGAGCTGGCGATGAGAGATGATCTCATATGTTTACATATGAGATCATCTCTCATTGGACACGCTGTGATTGGCCATTTACAGCCATCTGTGACTGGCTGTGTCCAAGGGACACAGCCAGCACAGAACTTCCCCGATGCACGCTCGCGGGATCACACATTGGGGAAGTAAACAGGAGGATGTCCAGGGACGCCCTCCTGGCAATTGGCGTCCGTCTTTCAGCTATAGTGCGGGCGCGAAGTGGTTAAGGGGGGAAAAAGTGCTTGTTAAATGATAAATACGTTAATTTTATTTTTTCCAGGTAAATCTAAGCAAGACCAAGGAAGAGAGGACTTACACATGTGTGGCCAATAACTCAGTGACGCGGCTTACTGCCATGGATTCCATATATGTGAATGTAACTATCGGTAAGTTTAAGAACATCCTAGGGCTTGTTCATACTTGACCACATTTCTAATGCTTAACAAACGCTCCTATAGTGTCAGTATGGGCGTTAGACTCGTGTTAATGAGCTTCAGTATAGGCGTTAGACTGGCTTTTATACAAGTGTTAAAGACAAGTTACAAATACTCCCCAAATGCCCTATGCGTTTGATGAGCGTTATGGCGCGTTAAAACCGTTCCACACATGCCTATTCCATAACCGGAAATAAACTAATCTTAACGCACTAATTTTGGAAAAAGTCGCCCTTTGTGGATTATGCGGTTAGGAGTAAGAATTAAGGGATAGATCTATCTCTTACTTCTCACTCCTACCCGCATAATCCCCAAAGGGCATCTTTTTCCAAAATTGTTGTATTATTGGATGTGGTAGGAGTTTCTTGGGAAACAATTCTTAGGTGATTTCTCCTCAACTATTTATCAATCTTAACGGCCTAAAACCTCACCACAACTGCTTTCCAGAGCATTTTCAAAGCATTACCGTAGACTTGAATAGGAGGCGTTGAAAGGCTTCAAACGCCTCCTGACTCAACATGAAGCTGTAATTTTGAAGCAACGTGACACTAATGCTTCATCTTTTGATAGTGTGAACAGCACTGTGTGCTGTCCATTGCATCATTTGCATAGGCGTTTGAGGGGTGTTTTTATGCCTCTCAAATGCCTGCTTTTAATACCAGTGTGAACTTAAACAGGTTGTAAATGTAAATGTTTTTTCACCTTAATGCATTCTATGCATTAAGGTGAAAAAACTTCTGACAGTGCCGGTGCCCCCAGCCCCCCCTGTTTTACTTACCTGACCCCTCGAAAGTCCCGCGCTTATCCCCGACATCCTCTTCGCCAATCAGCCTAGCCGTTGATTGACTGGAGTGGATGGATTGAAAGCAGAGCAGCCATTGGCTCGTGCTGCTGTCAATCACATCCAATGATGCAGCACGCCGGGGGGCGGGGCCGAGTTATATAGTCAGCGGCTATAGCCACCGGCTGTATCACGGGAGCCGCCGAGGGACCCCAGTTAATTGGCTTCTGTCCAAAAAAATTGGCCCTAGTATATGAATGGGGACCTTGAATTTGGATAGAGTAGGTGATGAATAGGACCACTGCCAAGTTTCTGTTTCAAGTTTTTTCTGTATGTGGTCCATCAGCTACATTTAGATTTTTAGATTCCTTTATTTCTTGTCCTAGAGACACAGGAGGATGTAATATTAGATTTCTCCAAAAAGGAGAATACCTCCTTGACAGATGTCATCAGAATAGTTTTACCCATTAGAAGATGTTACCACTAATCATGTTCCTATGACAGCAATTTTTTGGCTTTTTCATCACTTTCTGTGACCAAGGCAAGATCGAGGAGGAATCTCCCCATTTGGGACAACAGTAAAAACCTGATAGAGGTTCTAACCTTCCACATTCTAAAATCTAAAATAAAAAAAGGTTTTGGATTTACATACATTTGACATACATACTTTGACTTTTGTCTTTTTTAACTAACAAAAATAAATGTATATTGTGTCACTGACTTACAAAATGTGTTCTTTCTTTCCTTCAGAGTCAACAGACGATGACGACTACAATGACTACAATTACATTTATGGTCAGGCATCTGGAATTGGGATTGGCGCTGTGTTATCGCTGGTTCTAGTCATTGTGTTAGCTTACTTTTTTTCAAGAAACAGACGACACAAAAAGTAAGTGTGGTACACAGGATAAAATCACCGTGCAAATAAGATTATCCTACAATTTCCCAGTTCTAGCTAAATTAAGTCTTCAAAGTGTATGGAGTTGCACCTTGTACCAAAACAATGTGTTTAGCCAGCGCCGTTACCCAAAGATTGTTTGTTCCACATCCGATATTGAGAAGAGAAACACAAAAGGTCCCCTATTCGGTGGACTTTTAAGGCACAACATTTTTTTACAAAAGAATTTTAAATAATGTAGATTAACAATTATAAATTATTTATTTCGAAAAAAAAGGACAAATAAGAATGTATGCATTAAAAACAAAGTACATGAAGGGCTTGACCATCACTCAAAATGAGTACAATATGTAAATAATAGACATAATTATATGGTTTCTCACATCCGACGCGTTTCAGAGACTGTGGCTCCCTCCTTCTTCAGGAGTGAGAATATGAGAAACATTCAAATATTTCAAGAAATAATGGGACATCATATCAAGATACAGATCATAGTATACAGTGGGGCTGATTTACTAAAATGAAAGCGCTGTGCCGGTTCATACCTTATTTTGTGCGGCAGATAAATTATTAAGTGAGCGTATGAGTATAAGCGCAACAGATGATACTATGCCAGCGCACGCGATAATAATATGCCATTGATAATAGCGCACGCCGTATCATTAACAGTCCATTCACACAGGGGCAACACGACTTCCAGCGCGACTTTGGGAGGCAACTTGGAGACTACTTGAGTGTGAATCACAGCGCGACTTGGGGCAACTTCAACACGACTTGGGGCGACTTATAACACAACTTTAAGTCGCCCCCAGGCCAGGTGACTTTAATTTTTTTTAAAACGGCATGGGTTCCCCTCCAAGAGCATACCAGGCCCTTCAGGTCTGGTATGGATATTAAGGGGAACCCTGCGCCAAAAAAAAATGGCGTGGGGGTCCCCCTCAAAATTCATACCAGACCCTTCAGGTCTTTCATGGATTTTAAGGGGAACGCCGCGCTAAAAAAAAAAGAAATAATGGCGTAGGGGTCCCCCCTCCAAATCTATACCAGACCCTTATTGAAGAATGCGTGCACCAGGTCTATAGGGGTGCACAGATTGCGGTCGCCCATGCGGCGACATGCTAATAGTAAATGGGGAATTGTGCTGTGTTACAGGCGCAAATGCTTTGTGAATACGAAAACGGTCATTGCGCCGCAACTCATGGCGCAAACCCTTTGTAAATCAGCCCCAATGTATAGTGACAGTAACATCGAATATGAATATAACTTACAGATATTCAAGCAATGTGTGCAGAGACAAGACACTTCAGTGGCTTGAAATATTAAAACCATGTGTACCAAAGTTCATCTCACTTAAATGAATTCTTGAAACGCTTAAAGTGATTGTATGGGCTCATTATTTTTTCCTATGTTGCTCTTCCTCCCGCAAGGGCCGCTGTAATATACAGGTCTTCTGTCCCACACCAGTGATGACTCGCCCTCCCCTGGATCCAAGTAACGCCAATACACTGTTTAAACATTTAGCTGGGCTTTATTAGAACTAGCAATATGCCCTGAAAAGAGATAAACTGATTAACAGAATACCAATATTAAATGCAATGATATAGTACAATCGCTCAGCAAATTAAAACAGGATTAGTGTTCATTCACTTTAAGGCCCCTTTCACACCGAGGCGGTTTTCAGGCGCTACAGCGCAAAAAATAGCGCCTGTGTAGCACCTGAAAAAACCGGCCCCTTTCACTCCAGTGTGAAAGCCGGAAGGGCTTTCACACTGGAGCGGTGCGCTGGCAGGACAGTGAAAAAAGTCCTGCTAGCCGCATCTTTGGAGTGGTGAAGGAGCGGTGTATTCACCGCTGCTAAACCGCTCCTACCCATTGAAATCAATGGGACAGCGCGGCTATACCGCCGGCAAAACGCCGCTGCTGCGGCGCTTTGCGGGTGGTTTTAACCCTTTTTTGGCCGCCGACGCCCGCACCACCCCAGTGTGAAAGGGGCCTAATCGCAAGTGGGAGGCCTTGCCTGAAATATAGTGAACGAAACTGCCAGTTGCACAATACAAAAATAATTTTCAACAATTACCCAAAAGTGATACTACTGACTATAAAAGCCTATCTAGGTCTTGTAGGTTCTAGCTAAACCACTGGCCAGTGGGAAGTCTATACACACACACACACACACACACACACAGAGTCTGCCAGTGTTGGGCCCCTTTAAATCCTGTGTTTGAGTGCTAATTTGTGAAGTAATATTTGTAATCCACAGAATGGAAAGGGGTATCTACGCAAAGTGTCACAAAGATTAACAGATGTGGTGATCCACCTTCAGATAGAGCTGCATTAGCGGTAAATAGGACTTAGCAGGATTAGGCAAGATCCACTAACACAAGGATGGCAGAAGATCTCTCCTTTAGGAGAGTCATGGACAACATCACAGGCTCTGGAAGTGCTCAGGAGACGGGCACATGGGACACTTTTTTCTGTCTGGCTGCCACAATGCCAGTCTGTCTCTCCTCTTGTGTCCTCCTCTCTCTTCCCCAATCACAGCTCTATGCAATCCTGTCCTTCCTTGTTTTTGTTGTTAGGGGTGGGCTTCCTTCTTAGCTACAGCAGTAACCAATCTGCCTTCAATCCTGCAGCTGTACCCAATACAGTCTCTCCTGCTATCAGTTTAGCCAGAAAATGCAATGCAATGTTTCAAAGAGCCATAATCTGCATATATTACAGAGGCAATACTAAGCCGGTGTTACACCTATAAGCCTGTATTTTTCCAAGCCTTCCTTTTCTCAGGCTCTTCTGTGCTCCTGGCCCCTCCCTCCTGTTCAGTGCCCCCCACGGCAAGCAGCTTGCTATGGGGGCACCTGAGCCGAGTCACAGCTCCCTGTGTGCATTCAGATACGGAGCACGCCCCCTCTGTTCCCTGATTTTGATTGTCAGCAGCAGGAGCTGATTGGTTGCTACAGGTTACAGCTCATCATCTTCTCATTGCAGGGAAGCATGATATACATATGAATGCTGCCTTTATTTACAGATCAATGCCGCTATCCATATCTATTTGCTTAGTAATGACGTCTCTATTTACATATGAATGCTGATTATTTACATGTTAAAACAGGGTCTGCAGGTGAGTCATCTGTACACAACAGGGCAGAGCTGGGCAGAATTAGTACCAGCACTTCACATTGAGATATCAGGACACATCACAGGACTAAAACTTCAAGGGACAAGGGAATTTAAACTGAGATAGTTGGCAAGTATGAGGCAGCTGCTTTGGGCCCCACAACAATGACAGGGCCCTGGGCAGCTGCCCCTTTTGCCCTGCCTTAAAGACGGCCCTGGTCAACCTTCTGATGAATCTTATCCATACATTTCTTATTAGGCAATATTGTTATAAGTTTGTATTGTTTTGTTGAAAATAAGCCAGGTCCTAGAGCAAGAATTATATGTATGGTGGGCTTGTAGGCAGGTTCTGCAGTATTGTACTGCATGCAGTGTTGCATCAGCCTAAGATTAAGTCATTTCACGTTAGAGGAAGTTGTTCCATAGGGCCCTTTCTTTTCAAATGTTTTTATTGAGATTTTTAGCAGAGTTAGTTACAACAAGGGTTACAAAACAAAAAAAAAAAAATATATAGTAATGAAAGTAACATAACACAGTATAATGTAGTGACAGGGTTTTCTCAGCACAATATAGCATATAAACAAATAATCCACAATAAAGAATAAAGTAGTATTCCCAAGTATCTAATATTCATAGTCATAAAGGGACTCGAACAAGAGTAAGTCTCTTAGAATTTGTATAATAAAGTCCGTAATATAATTATTGTAAGATTTATAGATAGCGATATGAATAATGGCCACTTCTGGACCCCAAGACACCCCTCACAGGGATCTATCTGTGTCTTGGAGTACCTAGTCCAACATCCTAAAGGAAATTCAAACACAGTAGTTATCTTTTATGAAGGAAAATAAAGATCTATTCTTACTCCGCAGCTCAATTCAGATAAACAAACACGTGATATATTTGTCACTTTGTTATGAAATTATTTTTAAAGCCATCCAAAAAAAAATATTAAAACGCACAGGAGTTCTTTCTTCTATATGATTAAAGAATCAGCATTATCTAAATTGTGGAAGTATAATTTTTGTACCATGTACTCCAAGGTTCCCATAGTTGTTGTTCCTTAATATATAGGGATTTGTCATTAGGAAATAACAATTCGTAGGAGTGGTGGAGTTGGGTTAATTCTATAACTTCTGTCATAGTAGGAAGAGAGTCAGTTTTCCATTTTCTAGTTATGGATAGTCTCGCAGCTAAAAGTATATGTGTTACTACTTTACGATATTGTTTGGGAATCGTATGTAAATTCATATTCAGAATGGCTAGTTCTGGTGAAAGTTGAAGGACAATACCTGTTACGGAAGTGAGTAAATGGGAGATTGCCTGCCAGTAGTTATGTAAGCTTGGGCAGTCCCACATAATATGAAATAGGGTCCCCAATTGGGTACAATTTCTCCAGCAATTAGGTGACGAGTTCCCCTTGAATTTTGCTAGGATATGTGGAGTCAGGTATTGTCTTTGAACAATTTTTTGTGCCAGTTCCCATAGTGTAACACATGCAGTGGCCCTATATATGCTTCGTAGGGAAGCCATCCATTGTTTAATTGAAAAGTCTTGCCCCAAATCTTGTTCCCATTTAAGGAAGGAAGGTAGTTTGCTGGGTATGTTTTTTTCCCCTAGAATTGGGTATATTGTAGCTACTCCTTTCTGTGAGGTGGCATGGTTATTGAGGAAAGACCATATTTTAACCGGGATTGAAGCTCTGAGTTGTGGATTGTGTAGCAGACACTTTTCTATTTGAATATATGTAGATCGCTCAGAATTCGGTAGCTGTAATTCATTACTTAACTGAGAAAAAGACTTTAATGAGCCCTGTTGGAAGAAGGAACCAAGTTTGATATCCCGACCCAAATTACAGTCGTTTATTTGTACGCCAGGAATTAATGTTGGTATAATTGTTAGAGGAGGGTTTAACACCGTGATTGGAGTTTTATCCCATTTGTATGTGATGATTCTCTGCCAAGAGTGTAGCGTCGCTTTCACCGTTGGTGGGTATTGAGCTGTAATTGTGGACTTAATTTTCCTACTAAGTAACCAGAATTGCATATTAGGCTGTCGTGTGATGTCTTTCTCAATTTGTCCCCATAAAGTTTTAGGAGTAGGCAAGAACCATTCTTGCAATTGGGTCAAAAGAGTTGCGTCATAATAATCCTGTAGATCAGGTACGGTCGCACCACCTATATTTCTATGTTTAATTAGTATATGGTATGCGCAACGGGATTTTTTGCCATTCCATAGATATTTTCCCAAACGCTTTGTAAGGATTTAAAGTAGTATTTAGGGATACATATTGGAAGGGACCTGAGTTGATATAATAATTTTGGTAAGGTCATCATTTTGAAAGCTGCCAGGCGACCAGCCCATGTAAATTCGAATTTACTAAGTGTTGTCAGATCTGTTTCAAAATGTTTCTTAAATGGTAAAAAGTTTGTTTTAAATAACTGTTTTGTTTTGTTAGTGAGAGTCATTCCTAAGTAAGAAATCCCCTTGTCTTTCCAGTGGTAGGGGTATTTATTAGACAATAACTGCCTGGTTGTGTTATCTAATCCTAGGTCTAAAATATTGGACTTAGTTTCATTGATTTTATAATATGATGCTGCTCCAAATGTCGTTAGTATATTTTGGAGATTCGGGAGAGATGAAATAGGATCAGACACTATAAGCACTATGTCATCTGCGAACAGACTTATTTTATTATCTATTTGTCCAATTTTTATACCAGATAGTTTTGTGTCAGATCGTATACGTTCTGCTAGAGGATCGATGGCTAAATTAATTAAAGGAGATAAGGGGCAACCTTGTCGTGTTCCATTCGAGATGCCAAAGGGCCTAGACATCATATCATTTGTGTATACTCTCGCTGAGGGGCCCTTATACAGTGCAAAAATTGCCGATAAAATATTTCCATGAAAGCCGAATTTTAAAAGCACTGACTGTAAATAGCCCCAATGGACCCTATCAAACGCCTTCTCTGCATCCAAAGAAAGGAGCAGAGAAGGCGTTTGATGTCTCTCAGTGAAGTGTATAATATCAATCAGACGTCTTGTTGCATCTGAAGATTGTCGACCTTTAGTAAAGCCAGATTGATCTTTGTGAATGAGGTCTGGTATGTAGTTCATCAGTCGATTCGCTATTGCTTTGGCGTATATTTTGATGTCAATGTTCAATAATGAAATCGGTCTGAAATTTTGGGGAGCATTGGGATCTTTGCCTGGTTTAGGCAGTGTTATGATCAAGGCCTGAAGCATCTCAGCCGGAAATTCTGATTTGGATGCCGCTTCGTTAAAAAGTGAGCATAAGTGGGGAGCCAGTATATCTCGAAGTAATTTATAGTATTCTCCTATCATTCCATCTGGGCCCGGAGATTTATTGTTGGGCAGGGAGTCTATAGTTCTAGCAATTGCTTCCACTGAAAATGGGACGTTAAGATCAGAGATTTGATCAGTAGTTAATGATGGGAGACTAATAGTATCTAAGAAATCACTTATTATCTTTGGGGTAGGTGTGGGAGTTTGAGAATCATCTTTAAGATTGTAAAGGGAGCTATAATAACAGCTAAATGCATTCGCTATGTCTTGGGGGTCTTGCAATTTTTCTCTAGTAATAGGGTGGTATAGATATGGAATCTTTGATTTGGAATATCTGCCTTTGATCCGAAGTGCCATGTTTTTTCCTGCTTTGTTGCTAGTATGGTAATATTTAGCTTTAAGTTTTCTAGTATGTTTTTCAAATGTATCCAATAAAGTCGTTCTGAGTTCCTGACGTAATATTTGTAGTTTAGTTTTCAGTTGTTGTGATGGGTGAGATTGGTTTTGGGAATCTAATGTTTTAATGTCAGCAGTAAGTTTCTCAATGAGTTTCGTTTTATTTTTCCTTAATTGAGCATTCAGTTGCATTAGGATTCCGCTACTAAATGCTTTATGAGCACCCCATAGGGTGGCGGAGTCTGACACCGATCCCACATTATATTTAAAGAATTCAGTTATCTGGTTTTCTATAGCTGTAGCATAGGTAGGCATTTTGATAAGATATGCATTTGTTCTCCATAGAAAATGGGTCGTTTGAGAGTGTTTAGGTAGAATAGTCATACTAATTGGGGTATGATCAGTCCAAGTGATGGGTGCAATGTCAGACTCCCTCACCCGCTGCAATAACCACTTATCCGTAAAAATATAATCGATACGAGTATAGGTATTATGTACCAGGGAATGATATGTGTATTCACGATCTCCAGGATGATAGCATCTCCATACGTCATAGAGATCGCTTTTATTCAAAAAAAATTTAAGTGCACAGTTGGTTCTGGTTTTGGGATTAGAAGTGTCTAGTTCTTGTTCATGTATTGTGTTGAAGTCTCCACAAATTATTAAGGCACCTTTTCGGCATTTACCTATTTTTCTCATCAGGCCATAATGAAAATGGGATTGCCTTTTATTAGGCGCATACACATTTACCAATGAAGTAAGTGTATTATCAATGGTACATATTAATATGAGGTATCGTCCATTGGTATCTACAATAAATTCATGCAATTGAAAATTAACTGAATGATGTATGGCAATAAGTACTCCTCTTTTTTTCTGTTGGCCTGATGCTGTAAATATGTGAGGAAAGTTCTTATGGGTGCAAGTGGGAGTAGCGCCTGTTTTGAAATGGGTTTCTTGTATACACAATATTTGACATCGCTGGGTGTTAGCCATTTGCCACATCGACGCTCTTTTTGCTGGATGGTTAAGACCATTAGTATTTAAAGATATTAACTTTATACTCATAAAAGGATATTAATAAGATGGAAAAAGTAAGTACATACTAGCCTGATAATAGCTTTAAATTCTACTTCCATGTGAACAATCTGTAGTCTGAAATGACTATGAATGTCCAAAAATTTAGTGACTGAAAAGTTTTGATTCAAATTTTGTAGGTTCACAACATACCTGTCCCTTTGAATGCTATGAGTTGTGTATAGGATACTGTGAAGAAAAAAATAAAAGTAAAAGCACAAACAAAAATATAACCAAACATTAAACTTAACTTGCAGTGGTAAACATTTCAATGCATACTGCAACATTAGAATGGGGAATTAGTTCAAAGGTCAGCTGTTCCAAAGATTTAGTATCGCACGGCACGGCGGGCAAGCTGATAGATCGGTTTCCTATAGATAGGATTGTATTTTGACCGGATCTAGTCAATGAAAGCTAATGCCATTGTGGCGTAAGTTTCTCCGGATTCTTCTTAGCTCCGATAGGTGGAGTTGGTTCGGGGATAATACCCCATGCGTGAAGTAACTTAATGCCTTGTTCCACAGAAGTGATTGTATGGTAGGTGTCGTTCTTCTGTATCAGTAGTTTAGATGGTTGTTTCCAACGGTATTCAATTTTATGATTACGCAGAGCCTTTGTAATCGTGGAAAGTTGTCTTCTCATATCTAGAGTATGTTTAGACAAGTCAGGATAAATCTGGATTGTATTATATGGTTGTGGAAGTTGTCCTAGATGTCGCACTTTATATAGGATTTGTTCTTTAACATGGTAGAAGTGTACTCTAAGTAGTACATCACGTGGTATCTGTGGAGGGAGAAATGACGGTTTCGGAATCCGATGGATACGATTAATTGTGAGCTCTAAGGCTGGTATAGCTGACAGCAAGTTGGAGAATAAGTCAGTGGCATATTTTTTAAGATCAGACTGCTGTATATTTTCAGGGATACCCCTGATTTTGAGATTGTTCTTCCTTGAGCGGTCTTCTAAATCTGCGATTTTAAATTTAAGCCACTCTTTGGGTCCTTTCACATGGGGCGGATCAGTTCTGATCCGCCCCGTGGATATCCGTTTGCTCAGCGGGGATCACTCCGTCGATCCTCGCTGAGCAGGGAGATGACAGGTCCATCTCTGCACACTGCGCAGGGACAGACCTGTCACAGCGCCGCTCTCCCCTATGGGAGATCGGATGACGACGGACCGCAGTGCCCGTCGTCACCAGATCCGATCCGCAGACGGATGGAAAAATAGCTTTTTCCTCCGTTACACTTTTTCGGATCGGAGCAGGTCGGATGTCAGCGGACATGTCACCGCTGACATCCGACACTCCATAGAGCTCTATGGAGCACCCGTTCAGGTCCGCCTGAAAAACTGACAGGCGGGCCTGAACGGGACGTCAGTGTGAAAGGGGCCTTATTCAGCTTTATTTTCTTCATGAGCATCTATTAAATCATTAATAGTATTGGTCATGTCTCCCATAGAGTTCTCAATAGTGTGTACTCTTTCACCTAAGGAGTTCACTGCTTTGGAGAATTGATTTGTGAGTTGTAAAATATCCGTATGAAGCGAAGTATGTAAAGTTAATAGCATTTCTTTTAATTGGGTGTCCAGAATAGGCTGGTTATTAGTGGGGAATGCGGCTATAGGTGAAGCTATAGGAGTTATGACTGTGTTATCTTGACTAATATGAGGTATTTTATAGCTTACCTCCTGGCCTGTGAAATCCAGTTTGATACGAGTTTTAGCCAGGCTGCGACATGTAGGGCTGAGGTAATCTTCCTCATGAGGAGATTCCAGATGTGTTTTCTGAGGTGATTCTTCTAGAGCAGCATCAGGCCTGTCAGTTTAGTGCGCTCTCCCTGAGGAGGCTGTTGCTAGTACAGCAGCTGTGAGAGGATCTGTGCCATCTTTTTTTCTCCCTCCCGCTGACTGAGAGGAGAATGTCGTTAGTTTTTTCATTTTTCGTTCGTCTTTCCGCTTTTTTGACATCACCTTCGGATTCAGCAACTCTTCCATCATCTGTTCGTATCTTTTTTACCGATATTCGCTGTGAATTGTCGCTAATATGCCCGTTCGTGTCACGGAGATCTCTCACAGAGCTTCCATTCAGCTCATGCGCTGGCCACGCCCCCTCCCATAGGGCCCTTTCAATGGGAAGCTGGAGGAAGGCCACACATGCAACAATGTAGTCTCCACTAAGCAGAGCGTGTCCACCTAGTACCACCAGGTACCACCAAGTATACAACTATGGCGGTAATGAAGTAAATTTAAGAGAGAGTAATATCTGTATAAATAGGAGAAGGAGCCAGTTCAGGAGTGAGAGCAGTGGTGGCTGGTGACAAAGGCCTTGTCGGAGGGGTGGGTTGATGACCATTTGATCCACTCTTCCCACAATTAGGTCCCTATCTTAAGGCTGCTGTGGAACAGAGCTTCCCAGAGATTGGGCCTGGGCCATGAATATACAAGGCCTTGTGAAATGTTCAGTGGCTCCCCTCTATGTCTTCAGAGTGAGGTCAGTAACATGTATTGTGTATAAGTTTCACTCAAAATCACTCTGTCCTCCAGACTGGGACCGGTGTCTATGGTGGGAGTGAAGAAATGTTCCTTCTAGTATGAGATCTATCAGATGGTCTGTCCAGTGATCACGAGGGTGTGTTAACTCACATATTATTTAAGCAAACATAAAACTTTGTTGAACGACATGCAGTTTCCTTGCTCTGCCATCATGCAGTTTCCTTGTGCTATCGTCATGCAGTTACCTTGTGTGGCCAACACTGGTACGCCTGATAATAAGGCAAGCACCTTGGTTTTGCTGCCAAACAGTAAGAGGGAGGCTCCAATGCTAAACTGAATGGTAATATGTCTTATCCTACATCTTTCCATCTTTAGATGAGTTTTACAGAATGATCATTCTTCCAATGATATTGTCAGACTGCTATTTTGTAACTATTCCATTACTATCAAATGTTCTCCTTATCATCTTTGTAAAATGTATCTCTATAAGCTACAAATGTATTTCACCATATTAGAAACTCACAACCTTTTTTCTTTGCAGGCAATCAAACAGTGCAAAAAATGGTAAGTTCCTACAGACCTAAAACAATATCTATACTCTGACCAATCATTTATTTTCTTAATTAATGGGAATTAAACCAACTTAGATAAACTTACTTTTGCTCTCCTCTGACCCAGAAACAGTTGAAAGTGGGCTAAATCCCACTGTCAGCTGATGTTACAGATCTGCTCCAGGCTCTAGAATGATCCTGACCATGATGTTGAGGTCTATCCAGATGCCTGATTGGCAGTTGGCTAATCCTTGTAGTGACGCTGAAAGCCTGAGCCAGCCGCTCCTGCCCCCTTGCCAGCCCGGAACTCCAGCGAGCTTTGCAGGGGCGTAGTGGAGATTGCTGACTGACAGTCATCGCTCTCTGCTCTGAGCAGATGGAGAACTGAGCAATCAGCGATCATGTGATCACTCAGTTGTAGGGTTTAGAGTCAGCAAGGGACAGCTGCAACAACACATCCATGCTGCAGCAGGGATGCTTACATTTTTTTAGATTTACCGTATATACTCGAGTATAAGCCGAGATTTTCAGCCTCTTTTTTGAGGCTGAAAGTGCCCCCCTCGGCTTATACTCGAGTCATCGCTGTCTGCCCGCTCGATCAGCGTGTCGAGCAGACAGACAGCGGCCATTCTATAATTCAAAAGCCGCGCCTCCGGCGCCGCCTTCGCCTGTGATAGGCGGAACACTGAATTTCCCAGCAGCCTGTGTTCCGCCTATCACGGACATCGTATCATCCTCGTACTACGGACGAGGATGATACGATGTCCGTGATAGGCGGAACACAGGCTGCTGGGAAATTCAGTGTTCCGCCTATCACAGGCGAAGGCGGAGGCGCGGCTTTTGAATTTTACAATGGCCGCCGAGGCGCCGACGAAGAGGGCACGGGACGGAGGCAAGGCAAGGCACGGCACGGCACGGCACGGGACGGGACGGGACGGGACGGAGGCAAGGCAAGGCACGACACGGGACGGAGGCAAGGCACGGCACGGGACGGAGGCAAGGAGGCAAGGCACGGGACGGAGGCTCGGGACAAAGGCTCGGGACACAGGTAGGCTGGACACACACACACACACACACACACACACACACACACACACACACACACACACACATGGATGGAGACACACACACACAGGGATGGATACACACACACACAGGGATGGATGGATGGATGGATGGATGGATGGAGACACACACACACAGGGATGGATGGATGGAGACACACACACACAGGGATGGATGGATGGATGGATGGAGACACACACACACAGGGATGGATGGATGGATGGACACACACACACACAGGGATGGATGGACGGACACACAGGGATGGACGGACACACAGGGATGGACGGACACACAGGGATGGACGGACACACACACAGGGATGGACAGGCATGTCTCACCCTCGGCTTATACACGAGTCAATAAGTTTGCCAGTTTTTTTGGGGGTAAATTGGGGGCCTCGGCTTATATTCGGGTCGGCCTATACTCGAGTATATACGGTACATACTTTTCCTTTAAAGTGCTATTGAAGGTTTGGCTTTAAAAAAGCAGTGCAGTGGCTTTGCCCAGAGCAGCTCCGATCCTCCTCTTCTTGGGTCCCCCGCCGGCGCTCCTCGCTCCTCTACCTTGACCAGTGGGGAGCTTGCTATTGAGGCACTGGTGCATGCTCGCTCCCAAGCCCTGCTCTATGCATCCATAAGACACATAGAGTCGTGGCTCAGTCCCACCCCTCCACTCTTTCCTCATTGGATCACTGGCTGTGATTGACAGCAGTGGCAGCTAATAGCTGCCACTGCTGTCTCAGCCGTTGAGGTAGGGAGACTCGAAACAGCCGAGGCTCTCGTGCATATTGCTGGATCGAGATGCAGCTCAGGTGAGTATTAGGGGGAGCTGCACACAGAAGGTTTTTTTTACCTTCATGCATAGAATGCATGAAGGTAAAACATCTTCAGCCTTTAAAACCACTTTTAGCATTGTTTGATTATTTTACTTTTTTTTTTGTGGTATTATTTTGCATTATAATATTAAATTGTTCTTCTTCTCCAGAAAACCCAGTATATGAAAATGTAAGTGCTTCTCAATCACATACTTCTGAAACTGCTCAGCCAGAAATTACTGTAATAACTCTGTTTATTTTATTTATTTTTTATGTTTATTTATTGCATATTAGAAATAATATATTCAGGTTTAAGTTTTTGCCTTAATGTATTCTCTGCATTTAGATAAATACCTTTCATTATCATCTCCCCCCAGACCCCCCTTAAACACTTACCTGAGTCCATTCTCGATCCAGCACTGTGCCCGCCTGTTGTAGCTCTTCTCTCCTTTTCCTGGTCTCACTAGAGGTTTTGATGACATTTTTACACCATTGTCGGCTGTTTTTTGGCCACAGGAGTGCAGTAATTAATGCCCACAAGAGAAGCATGACAAAAAAAGCCATACTTCTCTTTTAATGTCAGACCTCCTCAATAAGTTGCTAAGCTGGATTGTCACTCTTACCCCTAAGACAGGTGGCCAGTCACTATAGCTAGCTTCTGTGTTATTCACCTATAGCAGCCCCCTTTCCCATAAGGTAAGCAGGCCTACCGGTACTTGGTGGCCCCTAGGACTTGCTATAGACAATGCTATAGTGCCTGGCTACGACACCAGGGCAGGCACAAACTGAGCAAAGCAAACAGATATGCAATCTGTAGTCAAAAGGCAGGTCGAGTTCAGAGAATAATCGTTATCCGATCCGAGGTCATCAACAAGGGAATCCAACCTAGCAGGCAGAGGAACAGGGCATACAGGTAGCTCGGTCTGCGGGCAGGGGGCTTATCGGAATCTGGAAGCCCCCTTTAACAAGGGGACCCCCAGATCCCGCCCCCCCTTGTGAAATGGTAAGGGGGTACAAAAGTACCCTTATCATTTCACAAAAAAAGTGTCAACATTTTTAGAAATGACAAGAGGCCGTTTTTGACAATTCCTTTATTTAAAGTCTTCTTCTTTCCATCTTCTTCGGGTCTTCTTCCTTCTTCTTTCCATCATCCTTCGGTGTCTTCCTCCATCTTCTTCTTCCTCTGCTTCTTCCTCCGATCCTCTGCTTCTTGCTACGGTGTTCTCGTCTGGCATCTTCCTCCACGGCATCTTCTTCCCTGCTTCGTTCTCGGGCCGCTCCGCATCAATGGGAGGCTCCCGCTGTGTGACGCTTCTCTTCTTCTGACAGTTCTTATATAATGGAGGGTGGGGCCACCCGTGACCCCACCCCCCACCCCCCCCCTCTGATGCATGGTTCCATTATATAAGTGTCAGAAGAAGAGGAGCATATATCCGTGTGAAATAAGAATTCTACAAACCTTTGCAAGATATCAATCATAACAGTAGGGTGCGCCCTATTCCCATTTTAATTTTGTCTTTGAACTGTGCCAGATACAACTGCATTGATATGTGATCGTTAAAAAAACATTATATATATATATATATATATATATACCGTATTTGCTGGCGTATAAGACAACCTTTAACAGTAAAAAAAAATGAGAAAAAAGCTGGGGTCGTCTTATACGCCGAATATAAAGCCGAATACTCGCCGAGTGTGCGGTAATACTGTATACATTCAATATACACTGCTGAGCCAATCCCGGCGAGCGATGTATTCTATTAATGAATACAGCGCCTGCTCGGATTGGAGTAACAACCTCTGCAGCCTGCTCGGATTGGCTGTGAGAGTCAGAGGCGCGGGCTGATGATGTAACAGCCTCTGCCAATCCGAGCAGGCACTGTATGCAATAATAGAATGCATAGCTTTCCGTGATTGGCTCAGGGCGGTATACTATATGTATACTGTGAGACAGCATGTTACCCGGCGCCAACTTCGTTTCTGAACATATGGAATTCCTGCACAAGGGGGTCATCTTATACAGTGAGTACAGCACAATACCAACTTTTTAAATTGAAAAGTAGGGGGTCGTCTTATATGCCCAGCCGCCTTATACTCCGGCAAATACGGTATATATATATATATATATATATATATATATATATATATTCAAGAGGGATTGCTGCACAAAAAAAAAGTGTTTTAATTAAAAAATTAAAGCATCTAAAGTATACAGGCAATCATAGTGGTAATGGTTTTGGGCTGGTACAGATCATGTCCTTCTTCAAAACTTCATGCCTATGAGTGACTATATACAAAGTACAATTTATATAGAGAGAACACATCTGCACTCTATCAAGCAATCAGTCTGTCTGAAATCAATTATTTACTGGATCACAGTTAACAAAAACTTTATAGTGAACTTACATAATATAATATAACATAATATAATCCCGTTGTCCCATCATATAAGGTCCCCCATCAGATAGTGTCCGCATGCGCAGTACACAGCAACACAGATTTAGAAAATTGCCGATATATACACACACACACACACATATATATATATATATATATATATATATATATATATATATATATATATATATATATATATATATATATATATATATATAATATATGTATATATATATATATATATATATATATATATATACAATTTATTTTATTTTTTTTTTCATTTTCTTTAGGATTCCCGGGCGATTGATACTATCTGTCAAATGTGGAAATGCTGTTACACCTGTTGATCTTTTTGTTCCGGGATTATATTATGTTATATTATATTATGTCATTTACTACAAAGTTTTTGCTAACTGTGATCCAGTAATGAATTGATTCCAGACAGACTGATTGCTTGACAGAGTGCAGATGAGTTTTCTCTATATAAATTGTACTTTGTATATAGTCACTTGTAGGCATGAAGTTTTGAAGAAGGGCGTGATCTGGACCAGCCTGAAACCGTTACCACTATGACTGCCTGTATACTTTGGCTTATTTAATTTTTTTCATTAAAACATTTTTTTGTGCAGCAATCCCTCTTGATTTTTTTTTTTTGGTATGTTATAAACCCTTGGGAGGGCTTGATTGCTTTTGCACATGTTACAATGACCGACGTGGACTTATATATATATATATATATAAAAATAGGAGCTTTTCTGTACTGGTGATTAGGGATGAGCTTCGTGTTCGAGTCGAACGTACGTTCAACTCAAACATTGGCTGTTCGTCCGTTCGGCGAAATCCGAACACTTGGTCCGTTCGCGTCAAAATTCGCATGGCGCTCACGGCCCACAATGCACTGCGATGGCGCAGTGCATTGCTGGCTCATGATTGGCCAAGCATGCACTGTGACCCCGCATGCTTGGCCAATCGCAGCGCCAGCAGCGAGGAGAGCCATGATTGGCCACAGGCAGGATGCCTGTGGCCAATCGTAGCTCAGGCTGTGTAGTGCACGCCCCACACTATATAAGGCCGCCATTGAGGCGGCCTCGTGTAGTGTGTTAGCATCTGAAGCAGTGGGTGTTCTGTGTACCTTCAACACAGTACACACCGATCGTTTTTGGCTGATTTCTTATCTTGCTGTTGTGTAGTGGTTATTGTCTGTGCCCTGACCGCAGTATACACCACTATATTCACTATTCACTTCACTATATTTATATATATTTAATAATAGAGCTTGCAGTCAGTAGTGTTAGGAGATAGTGCGTGCTGTCTGCGTGCTCTGTACCCAGTACATACCGCTATATCCACCTACATAGCTGTTCTCTATTTGAGCCCACTTGCCATCTACAGGAGTTATTGGAAGTTGTGTGTGCCTCCAGCACAGCACAGTATACATCTGTATATACCCCTTTATCTCTGCTGTTTTCTGGTTATTGTCTGCATGCCCTGACCGCAGTATACACCGCGATATTCACCTCACCTATATAGCTAGTGATCTATCTTTAATAATAGAGCTTGCAGTCAGTAGTTTTAGGAGATACATCTGTATATACCCCTTTATCACTGGTGTTCTATAAAAAAGGCATCTGCAGGAGTTAGTGGGTGTTGTGTGCCTCCAGCACAATATAAACTACCCAACTGCTGTTTTACCCAACTCCCTTCAGGCCATTACCATGTCTGGAAGGCCAGCAAGGAGAGGCAGACAGGCACGAGCCGATAAAAGAGGGCAAGCAGGCTCTGTGTCTAGAGACAACAGTGCTGGTCATGGACGCGGTGCATTGTCATCAGCACGTGGCCATGGGACATGCTTGTCCTTCTTTTCGGCAGCTGGACATGTTGAACCGCAACAGGGGCGTTTAAGTACAATTTTTGATGCAATGCTTTGCAGCAGGGCTAATTCCTGCAATAAAACTAGAGTATATGGCAGAGGTTGCAGTGTGGTGGCACCAGCACCAGTGCCTAAGGCCCAATTTTTCTGCCCCTGTTTAACAGGGACATGTAATTACAATTCTTGATATAATATTTCACAGGAGGGCCCCTTCCTGTGCCCACCCAGAGTAACGGTGAGGACTTATAGTGTTGTGGCACCAGCACCACAACCACCAAAGGTCATTTTTTCTACCACTGTTCAACAATGGCATGTAATTACAATTCTTGATATAATCGTTCACAGCAGGGCGCTCCAGCGCCCACCAAGAGTCACTTTGAGGGCTTACAATGTTGTGGCAAAACCAACACCTTGTTCCGCCATTTCTGCAGAGCATATAGGGCAGGCCCCTACTTTCAAACATCCAACTTACAAACATCTCCTACTTGCAAACGGAAGGAGACAACAGCAAGTGAGATGAAAAAAGATGGACAACAAAACAAATTATACAGGGGTGATAACCCTTCCCTATGTTTTCCAAAAAGCTTAAAAATCGTTTTTTTGACTGGAGCTACACTTTAAAAATGTACCAGTTGAAAATTACAAACAGATTCAACTTAACACAACAAACCTACACAGTCCCTGTCTTGTTTGCACCGCCTGTATACTGCTGTTCTGAGTATATAGGGCCTGGGGGCCACACGCATTTCCTTTTTTAATATGGGTACAGAGTTCCCCTTAATATGCGTACAAGACCCAAATAGGCTGGTAATGGGCAGGGAGGGCTACCCATGCCATTTTTCTGAATGATTTTCAACCATATTGCAGGAACCAGATATAACATTAAAACCGCAAGCAGTTTTAAATGGTGTTATTTCCGTTTAATGTCATTTTGTGCAGGGACTGTTCTAAACACGGGAAACACGTGGCACTTCCCAGGCATACTACAGACACCCCCCAGGTACCATATTTAAAGGATTATTTCACTTTTTTTTTTCACTTTAATCGTCAGTAAAATCAGTGCTCCCGCCAAAACGGCCATTTTTAAAAACATTTTAGGCATTGACCCATGTCCCCTGGGGCAGGAGCCAGGTCCCCAAACCCTTTTTAGGACAGTATCTTGCATATTAGCCTTTAAAATTAGCACTTTCCATTTCGAACGTTCGAGTCCCATAGACTTCAATGGGGTTCTAACGTTCGTAACGAACGTGGGGTCCGTTCGAAAGTTCTGGTGCGAACCGAACCGGGGGGTGTTCGGCTCATCCCTACTGGTGATATATCTCTGCATCTCTGCTCAGGTTCCTGGGCCTATGCACCTACTGTTGTGGCCATTATAAGAAGTTCCCACGTGCCTGTTGAATTTTATTTATATTTTTTCTATTATGGGGAATGGTACAGGAGGCGCTAGAACACACCAAAGATGGTGGAATTACTTACAGCTCCCAATGAACACGGAATAGCTTCAGGAATTATGATGGGGAACATCTCACGTTTGGGATATCCAACACAAATTTTATATCTTTTATTAGACTATTGCTTCGAGAGGAAATACAATTTGTTAAAAAGAACCTACTAGAAGTAATTCAAATATAGTTAATAAAATTAATTCTGATGACTTCTGACATTTATTTGTTTTTTCCATATATTATACATTTTGGATGTTTTATTTTTTATTTTTTTATGTAGATGCAAGCAACTCAAGAATCTCAATATGAGGTAAGTATTATTATCACAATTATCAAAATTGTTTGATATTTCAAGCTTATGATCTACCAAAACCCCCAGATCCTTCTCCATCATTGATTCCCCCAGTTTTACTCCCCCTAGTATGTATGATACATGCATATTCTTATCCCCCAAGTGCATAACTTTACATTTATCAACATTAAAGAGGAAGTAAACCCTGATGGGTTTACTTCTTCTTGGTCTCCCTGCAAAGGTAAAGCATAATGGGCTACTATGCATCACATAGTAGCCCATTATGTGTCACTTAACACAGAAGCCAGTGATGTCACCGCTGTCCCCTGTAGTACGTAGCGTCCATCTTCTTCCGGGTATCGCTGCTCCGGCCACCCACTGCATGCGCACGGGAGCGGCCACTAACGTAGACATCGGTGCCTGTCTTTTTGTAAATATCTCCTAAACCGTGTAGGTTTAGGAGATATTTCTTGGACCTACAGGTAAGCCTTAATCTAGGCTTACCTGTAGGTCAAAGTGGTTTGTAACGGATTACAACCACTTTAACCACTTTCAGACCGGACCATTTCGCTGGTAAATGACCAGAGGTCTTTTTACACTTTGGCACTGCGCTGCTTTAACTGGTAATTGCGCGGTCATGCAATGTTGTACCCAAACAAAATTTGCGTCCTTTTCTTCCCACAAATAGAGCTTTCTTTTGATGGTATTTGATTGCCTCTGCGATTTTTATTTTTTGCGATATAAACGTAAAAAGACCGCAAATTTTGAAAAAAAATGATATTTTCTACTTTTTGTTATTAGAAAAATCCAATAAACTCAATTTTAGTCATACATTTAGGCCAAAATGTATTCAGCCACATGTCTTTGGTAAAAAAAAAGTCAATAATTGTATATTTATTGGTTTGCGCAAAAGTTGTCACATCTACAAACTAAGGTACGTTTTCTGGAATTTACGCAGCTTTTAGTTTACGACTGCCTATCTCATTTCTTGAGGTGCTAAAATGGCAGGGCAGTACAAAACCCCCCCAAATGACCCCATTTTGGAAAGTAGACCCCCTAAGGAAATTGATAAGAGGCATGTTGAGCCCATTGAATATTTTATTTTTTTGCCTCAAGCGATTGAATAATGACAAAAAAAAAATTTTTTTTTTTTTTTTACACAAAGTTGTCACTAAATGATATATTGCTCATACATGCTATGGGCGTATGTGAAATGACACCCCAAAATAAATTCTGCTGCTTCTCCTGAGTATGGGGATACCACATATGTGGGACTTTTTGGGAGCCTAGCCGCGTACGGGGCCCCGAAAACCAAGCACCGCCTTCAGGCTTTCTAAGGGCGTAAATTTTTGAGTTCACTTCTCACTACCTATTACAGTTTTGAAGGCCATAAAATGCCAAGATGGCACAAAACCCCCACAAATGACCCCATTTTAGAAAGTAGACACCCCAAGCTATTTGCTGAGAGGCATGTTGAGTTCATGGAATATTTTATATTTTGCCACAAGTTGCGGGAAAATTACAAACTTTTTTTTTTTTTTTTTTTTTTTAACAAAGTTGTCACTAAATGATATATTGCTCATGCATGCCATGGGCATATGTGAAATGACACCCCAAAATAAATTCTGCTTCTTCTCCTGAGTACGAGGATACCACATATGTGGGACTTTTTGGGAGCCTAGCCGCGTACGGGGCCCCGAAAACCAAGCACCGCCTTCAGGCTTTCTAAGGGCGTTACAGTTTTGAAGGCCATAAAATGCCAAGATGGCACAAACCCCCCCCAAATGACCCCATTTTGGAAAGTAGACACCCCTAAATTTAGGGGTACACTAGTGAGACTAGGTAATAAATGGCGGGTGCCCTGAAACTATAAAAAAATAACTAACCAACCAGCGTCACCTGTAACAGTTATATGGTGATCACTGGTGAAAGGGTTAACTAGGGGGCAATTAGGGGGCTTTATGCGGTAGTATATGGGGGTCCCTGGCGCTATAAAAAGCTGCAGCGAACCTAAATACCTACCTGCCTAACTAGCGTCACCTGTGACACTAATACAGCGATCAGAAAAACGATCGCTTATTAGGCTGGGTTCACACTGGAGCGATGCGGGAACGCCACGAATGCGCGGCGGGTTCCCGCATCGCATGCCTCCCGGCGGCAGTTCACACTGCCCTATGCGAACTGCTGGGAGTGTCAGTGAAATGTTACTGACACCCCCAGATCAGTTCGCATATCGCAGTGCGATCTGCAAACTCGGATCGCATGGTGTGAACACCCATGCGATCCGATTCTGCTGCGGGCCAAAAAAAGGGTCCCGTGCGAATTTGCGGCGGGTGCGGCGGGTGTGGCGGGTGCGGCGGGTGCGGCGAATGGCTGAACTCGAATCGCACAGAGATCGGATGTGATTTGCACTGCAGTGCGGTGCGAATCACATTCGTTCTCATAAACCGCTGCAATGTGAACCCAGCCTTAGTGAAACTGGCGACGGGGGGTGATCACGGGGTTAAACCTTTATTGGGGGGGTTAGGGGGGTACATTAGAACTAAAGGGGGCTAACTCTAACTGCCCTAACAGTTATTACAGTCACAAATGACACCAATGCAAAAAAAAAAAAAAAAAAAAAAAAAATGACATTGGTGTCACTGTGACTGGGGGGCAGGGGTAATTGGGGGGGTGATCGGGGGGTAAAGGGGGGGTGTGAGTGTGCCTGGCATGTTCTACTGTGTGTGTAGAGTGTTGGTGCAACTTACTGATCCGCTCTCCTCCGTGTCGGAACGAAAAATACCGACACGGAGGAGAGAATACATCACTTCCTCTCCTGTGTTTACATTACAGGAGAGGAAGTGATGTCACCGGGGATTTCTATTCGTCGGGAGCGATCGCGAGGGGGTGGCCATGAATGAATGGCCGTCCCCTCGTCCGGGATCGCTCCCGTACGAATACCGACCGCCGCAGGCACCGGGCGGGGGCCCGATCGGGCCCCCGACCCGCGGGAGGCAAGGGACGTACATGTATGTCCTTATGCCTGCCCGTGCCATTGTACCGACGTACATCGGCGTGCGGCGGTCGGCAACTGGTTAAACCTCATTTGCCACTTAGTTGCCCAATTAAATTGTAAATTGGAGACATCCTGTAAGGACGTTATTCCACTGCATAGCTTGGCGTCATCTGACTCTTGATATTTGTTTTCCCATGTATTATACATTTTGGATGTTTTTTTTTTAAATATAGATGCAAGCAACTCAAGAATCTCAATACGAGGTAAGTATTGTAATCACAATTATCAATATTTTTTTGGTATTTCAAATATAATTATGTACATCAGATACATTTAAACTGAAATGTTTATGCGCTTATTACTTTGCATGCCTAAGGGCCTTTTACACTGGTCCATTAAAAAAAAGTGGTAAAAATGCATATCACATTTTTTAGTTTTTAGTGCATTTTTAAAGTGGAACTTCACTTTCCCAATCAAGATTGATTATTTTTGATGTTTGGTATCTACTTACTTGATGTAACCCAATATTTTATATTCATGTTATCTCGGTTCAGTCTTTGTCCACTAGGGGCACACGCACCACCTGCTCGCCCACAGAGCCGATGCGAGTGCACGGTGGTCGTAATCACCAACGGGCTCCACGGGGGACACGGAGAACCGGGATCTGTGTGTGTAAACACACAGTTTCTGGTTCTCTGAGGCCGCGTACACACGCGGGGACTGTTCGCCCAACTTTGTCCGCTGAACAGTGTTTCGGCAAACAGTCCGCTCGTGTGTGGGCTTTCAGCGGACAGTTTCAGCGAACAGTCCGCTGAACAAGGTTTTTCGGAAATTCCGAAAAACTGTCTGCTGAAACTTTGTTTCAGCGAACAGTCCCCTCGTGTGTAGGCTTGTTCGTCAAACTAAGTTCCGCGCATGCTCAGAAAGGATTTACACGCCGAAAGTTATAATGCAGTGTATAGGACGTCGTATTTTTCGTCCCGTCGTACGTGCCGTTCACGTCATCGCGCACGGTTTCAGCAAACTGTTCGTTCGTCGTGTGTGGCCATGTCCGTCCATGCTAATTTTGAGCGCACTGTTTGCCGAAACTGTTTGACGGACAAAGTTGGGCGAACAGTCCCCGCGTGTGTACGCGGCCTGAGGGGAGAAGTAATAGATTGTCTGCTCATACAGAGTATGAACAGCAATCTATCTGTCCCCCTACACAGTCCACTCCCCCTTTCAGGTTGAACACACACTAGGGAACACATTAATCCCTTGATCGCCCCCTAGTGTTAACCCCTTCCCTGCCAGTGACATTTTCACAATAATCAATGCATTTTATAGCATTGATCGCTGTGTAAATGCCAATGGTCCCAAAAATGTGTCAAAATTGTCTGACGTGTCCGTCATAATGTCACAGTCCCGATAAAAATCGCAGATCGCCACCATTACTAGTAAAAGAAAAACTAATAATAAAAATGCCATAAAACTATCCCCTATTTTGTAGAGACGATAACTTTTGTGCAAACCAATCAATATACTTATTTGCAATTTTTTTATTTTATTTTTTTACCAAAAATATGTAGAAGAATACATATCGGCCTAAACTGAGGAAAATTATATATATATATATATATATATATATATATATATATATATATATATATATATATATATATATCTTTTTGGGGTATATTTATTATAGCAAAAATTTTAAAAATAATGCGTTTTTTTCAAAATTGTCACTCTTTTTTTGTTTATAGTGCAAAAAATAAAAACCGAAGAGGTATTAAAATAACACCAAAAGAAAGCTCTATTTGTGGGAAAAAAAGGACGTCAATTTTGTTTGGGTGCAACGTCGCACGACCGCGCAATTGTCAGTTAAAGCGACGCAGTGCCAAATCTCAAAAAGTGCTCTGGTCAGGAAGGGGGTAAAATCTTCTGGGGCTGAATCGGTTAAGGAGATGGGCCGCCAGTGCTTTACATTGAACCTAGCATTTCTTGTCACAAGTGTAAGAGCCCCGTAGTCTCTGTGCCATGAATATATGTAAACTCATCAATTTCATACTTTGAACAGCAATTAACTCATAAGGACAGAACCATATACAGCACCCTTCCATCTAAGACTGGGAAGCCCTGATGGTAAGAACAGGTTTACTGAATATCTATTAAAGTCTCTAACGCCAGACATTTTTTTTATTTCAGTCCCTGTGAAGCCCACATACACGATAATACCAAAAGTATTGGGATGCCTGCCTTTACACGCACATGAACTTTAATGGCATCCCAGTCTTAGCCTGTAGGGTTCAATATTGAGGTGGCCCACCCTTTGCAGCTATAACAGCTTCAACAAACGGTTTACTATGCTTCATTTTGTGAATTAGCAGGAAGCTTCAGACTGCTTCCTATTCATTCATCTGTGCAGCTGGGGCTGTAGAGAAAGAGACTGATAAATCTATGTCCTTAGTCACTTTTGGCCGGAGGGGGACCTCTTGGGTAGGCTGTATGGGGCCCTGTGATTTCTAGCAGAAACCCTGCTGCTCCCTCTTTGCCTATTATCTCTTTATCCTTTGATTCATGGCTGACCAATTCCTCCTCTGCATCCTCTTCCACTGGACTATGACCCGTTGTCAGTCTTCTCCCATCTCCTTCCCCTAGCAACAATTAGTTCCATTCTACCTCTTCTCTTCCTTGTCTATATTCACCCTTACCTTCTTCCCACCAGCCATAATCATGCTCAGTCTCACTCTACCTATTCTCTCAATGATCCACTTTGCCTCCTCTATCCCCTGTCTATGAGCTTATCCAACATTCTCCTCTCTCTTTCCCTGGCCCACGATCCTCTACGATGTGCTTTCTCTCTCACTCTTGCTATGCCTCTTTCTTCTTTGGTTAACTTCTATGCTGCCTTCTCAACCCTTCCTAGTGTTTTATGATTAGGTGTTGTCACCCTGTCCTCTATACTTCTTTCCATCAATAGCTCACCCTCTGCCTCCTTTATGCCCCCTGGTCTTCAACCAGTTGTAATTTTGCCTCCTTTACTTCCCTCTTCCTGTTTATGCTCAGACTCCATTCTTTCTCCTGTTTTATCCCTTGTGGTCCATGCTCTGCTTCTGCTCTGTCCGCCTATACAGTACTTCTTCACTTTACTTCATGGTCAGCTTATACTCCCCCAATGATAACTTTAGTGTGAGGATATACTTAAATCCAAACTACAGTAAAATTAAAAATCAGCCCTTGCAGTGTGGATTTAGTTTGTTTAGGTCTAAGGGGCAGAGAAAGAATATATAATTACCTAATCCTCCACTTCATTACACTGCTGGACCTGTCCTCATAGCATATTTTCATCCATGTTCCAGTGGTCTAAGGTCCTTACTTCATCAGCATCAACACAGGGTTCTTAGCCCCGCATGGACATGATAACACCAAGAGACAGTCCAACTCCAGAGCATATGTGGTGTCATCTGCCTGGGGAGTGGAGGATCAGGTAAATTAAATTGCTTTAACTCTCCCCAAGACTAAATGAGCAGTTAACCCTTGCAGTGTGGGCCATACCTTATACAATCGTCTTATTCAATTTCCTTTAGATTTACCTTCAACTATGTAGTACAAGGGCCTGCCTGATTGCATACAAACTGACAGTGTTTAGGTCTGACCTCATATTGATTTTGGTAAACCTAAAGGAAAATTGTACAAGATAATTGTTTATGTATGGGCAGTCTAAGCCCCCGTACACATGGTCGGACATTCTGCCAACCAAATCCCTCGGATTTTGTCCGTCGGATTGTGTCCGAAACTGTTGCATACACACGGTCGGACAAAGTTGTCGAAAAATCCGATCTTTCAGAAAATGATGACGTAATTTCGTTATGATGGGACTACATTCAGGCTAGTAGCCAATAGCTTTGGTGTAGGAATTTGATCTGAGCATGCGTGGCACTTTGTCCGATCGGAATTCTCTACACATGATCGGAGTATGTCCTATTGGACCAGTTTGTCGGAAAATATTTCCAACAAGTTGGAAAATTTGGTCCGACGGATATTCCGACGGAAACAGTCCGATGCAGACCACACACAGTCGGATTATCCGACAACACGTGTGTACGGGGGCTTAAAGTGATTGTAGATGATAGCCTTGTAAAACAATCCACTCTGTTTAAAATATAAATGAAAGGCAAATACATTATATATATATATATATATATATATATATATATATATATATATATAATTATAAATACCTTTTTTTCTTTTTTTATAAGTGATCACATTCCCTATGTTCTCAGCTGCATAAGAGCTGGGGGAGGAGAAGCAGCAGCACACTGATCTCCCCAGTAAATGGCTGTGTGGGGGGGGGGGGGTGTCAGGACAATTCATTGGAGGAGAGCAGGCTGAGTTCCCAGCATAGCTATAGAACTGACCGCAGTGTGCTCTCCTGCTTAGTGTGCTCATATTTTCAATAGGAAAGCAGGGAGACTAGCAGGAATACCAGGGATTTCACATAAAGGAGGCAATACAAAGAAAACAGTATACTTTCTAATACAAGTACATGGTAAAGCGGCACGTGTCAGGAATATGAAGTGTTGAGGTAACAAAGGCTTTAAGCTAAAAAAAAAAAACTGTAAGATTGGGTAGTAATGTATACAAATATGTTAAATTACCAGAGGACAAAAAATAATTCCACCTAAATTAATTATTTCAGCACATGCTTGCAGAACTGTACACAGTATACTGTATGTGTGTGTGTGTACATACACTATATATATTATGTTTTTATATTTTTATTTGTTTTTATATCATACTTTGTCTTCAGGTTTCCCCTTGGGGTTTTTCAAAAAGATTCAACTGAAATACAAGATAAAAAGTATTATATGTCACAGTATATAAAAGAGAACACATTCACCAAGTAAGATACTCCTTTTCACCTATCAATACCTGCCAATTTGAAATATCTGGTAAGACTGGATTGTGCAAAAAAATAATTTAATAACAAATATAAAAAGTGGGAACACACTTACAAGGGTCACACTTGTATCATGCCCATCATAAATCCATATTGATGTACAATACAGCTCCACCTGTAATTGGCTGGCCTGAAGAAAGCAGCAGAAGTTTCAATGTGAAACAATGTCAAACTGTATGAAAGGATTACTGAGGAAAGGCAAAATCCAAGTGAATTAATTTAGGCTTCATGCCTAATAAACCGATTCCATATTGAGGTCATTGAATTGAATCCAGTTCATAGAAAATTACAATAGTAGTTGAGCACAAGGTTGGACTGAACACATTGTTAATCTACACCTGTACAGAATCGGGAAAACAATAAAGAATGGATATAGAAAGAGTAAGAAAGCGGAAGAGAAACATTAAGAAAACACCTATTATATCATCTCACATCTCTGAATTCAGCATCTAGGCATGCACCAAGAGGACTTGGACTATAATTATCATGATTGTCTTATATTCAGTAGAGGTGGTAAATTCTATCTAGGCGGTCCAAGACGTATAGAATTGCTTATAGCCTTTCTTTACTTTAGGTACCCATTCCTCATCTCCCATTGTAGTTGGCACCCTAATGTGTCAGCCTCTTCGTGTAGGGATTGTGCTTTGCTTCCATAATAATGGTTTCAGACTTTTTGCAACATTCAAGAGGTGAGGGGCAATCATTTATAGGCTCCCACAGGCATAGTGGTGGTATGAAAGAAGACCACAAGGAGATCGTTTGGAAGGGTATATTGTGTAGCTTTAGTGATCAGTTCCTGATGGTGTACTAAGAAGAGGAGAGCACTCAAACTCTATACCAATGTTAGCACTAGATACCTTCCTTAAAGCGCCCTGTGGCGATTTAGTTCACATATGTAGTGCTATACAAGTTATTCATTCATTCATTCATTCATACTGGTGGCACTACATTGATGAAGGGGTGGAAACCTTGTAACGCATCAGCACTGACAGGAGCTTCTGAACTCTACCAATCCTAATAATTGTCCCTTGGAAAGGTTCTTAATCACCATTCTGGATGTTTTAATGCTGTAGTATACCTTCTGTGATGTTTTATTTTATTTTTTAATGCTGGAGATAAGCTTTAACACATCCACTGTATATGATCTGGAATGTTATTTTTTTTTACATTATGATAAGAGAAAAGTGTGGTTAGTTGGGATATGGCTGTAGCTGGGAAACAAACAAAATATTGTTTTATAGTATTTATATCAATATTTTAATAAATTTTATTGATGAGAAAAGTTCCAAGAAAGTCTGTTTAATTCTTGTGTAAAAACTCTAAAATTGATTTAATAATAAAAATAGCTAAATATTACAAGAACAATATCAAAATGTAGAATGTAAAAATATCATTAAAATATTACAAAAATTAAAAAATTAAAATATCATTAATAATGTATTATATTCTTAAGATGAAGATTGAATCAGATGTGTGTGTATGTAGATGTGGCAGCATTCTTCAATGTCTTCAATGTCTCGTGGTGTGTCTACAGCAGATCTGCTTGTATTCCCTCTCGGCAAGCAGAAGGAGAAATAATTTAAAAATGTTCGCTATTCAGACAAAATGAAGATGGCTAAGGCTCGCCAATATTAAAATATTGTTTTATAGTTTTAATATCGATATTTCAATAATTCATATTGATTAGGAAAATCCCAAGAAAGTCCGTTCAGTTCTTGTGTAAAAACTAAAAAATTGATTTAATAATAAAAAATAGCAAAATAGTACAAGAACAATATCAAAATGTAGACTGTAAAAATATCTTTAATAATGTATTATATTCTTAAACTGAAGATGGAATCAGATGTGTGTGTATGTAGATATGGCAGCTTTCGTCAATGTCTTGTGGTGTGTCTGCAGCAGATCTGCCTTTCTGTCTTCTGTTACTAGTTTTTTACTCCTAAAAACTGACCCGCACTTTATCTTTAACAGGGCTGGTTTAAATATATGGTTTTATATTTATATATATGTAAGTATATTTTGAATATTACAAGAAAAACTAATGTTATTATTCCTAATGAAGAAATAATAATATCCTAATCAAGAAATATTGTAGTATAACAAACTTATAATCTTAACTAAAACATGAACTTTTACATCTTAAAAAAATGTGAATCCTTCCTTCTCACAGGTGGGGGAAGGTGAAGGAAACTAACTACCGTATATACTCGAGTATAGGCCGACCCGAATATAAGCCGAGGCCCCCAATTTACCCCCAAAAAAACTGGCAAACTTATTGACTCGTGTATAAGCCGAGGGTGAGACATGCCTGTCCATCCCTGTGTGTGTGTCCGTCCATCCCTGTGTGTCCGTCCATCCCTGTGTGTCCGTCCATCCCTGTGTGTCCGTCCATCCCTGTGTGTGTGTGTGTCCATCCATCCATCCATCCCTGTGTGTGTGTGTGTGTCCATCCATCCATCCATCCCTGTGTGTGTGTGTCTCCATCCATCCATCCATCCCTGTGTGTGTGTGTCTCCATCCATCCATCCCTGTGTGTGTGTGTCTCCATCCATCCATCCATCCCTGTGTGTGTGTGTATCCATCCATCCCTGTGTGTGTGTGTCTCCATCCATCCATCCCTGTGTGTGTGTGTCCGTGTGTGTGTGTGTGTGTGTGTGTGTGTGTGTGTGTGTGTGTGTGTGTCCAGCCTACCTGTGTCCCGAGCCTTTGTCCCGAGCCTCCGTCCCGTGCCTTGCCTCCTTGCCTCCGTCCCGTGCCGTGCCTTGCCTCCGTCCCGTGTCGTGCCTTGCCTCCGTCCCGTCCCGTCCCGTGCCGTGCCGTGCCTTGCCTCCGTCCCGTGCCCTCTTCGTCGGCGCCTCGGCGGCCATTGTAAAATTCAAAAGCCGCGCCTCCGCCTTCGCCTGTGATAGGCGGAACACTGAATTTCCCAGCAGCCTGTGTTCCGCCTATCACGGACATCGTCTCATCCTCGTCCGTAGTACGAGGATGAGACGATGTCCGTGATAGGCGGAACACAGGCTGCTGGGAAATTCAGTGTTCCGCCTATCACAGGCGAAGGCGGAGCCGGAGGCGCGGCTTTTGAATTATAGAATGGCCGCTGTCTGTCTGCTCGACACGCTGATCGAGCGGGCAGACAGCGATGACTCGAGTATAAGCCGAGGGGGGCACTTTCAGCCTCAAAAAAGAGGCTGAAAATCTCGGCTTATACTCGAGTATATACGGTAATTATTGCTATCTGTGAGCTCTCCAAAGAAATGCTTATGAGTTTATAACATCATGTATATATACTTTTACAAGTATAAGAATCTACATAATTTCACCTTTTCCATACTAAAAGGTATATATATATATATATATATATATATATATATATATTCAACTCAATTATTCTGTAAGATCTAATCCATTCACTCATTTGTTAATATTTGTTAATAGATGGATATTAGATATTAGACAAAAGAAACTTTTCAACATTTCCCTCTCAAAATGATTGATTTAACAATCTTAATCATTTTCTAATCTAAATTCATTTACCACCACATCTCATTCATATCCATACATGCTTTTAGATCTTAAAGTGGTTGTAAACCCTCCCCTACAACTTTGCCCCATGTGAATCAGGATAAAAAACCCTAATGAACACTGCTTGTAGATAGCTCCTTACTTGCTTAGTATTGTTGTAATCCTTTTTGTTCGTTAGAATGATGTCACTGAGCATGCCCAGATCTCCCCTGATTTACGGCACACTCTCTATGTCTTATCTATCTGTTTTCAGGACTTCCTACGGCACAGCACTAAACTCCCAGCAGGCTGCTAATGTAGCTTCCTTCTAAACACCATGTGACCATGTGACCTCACATTCAGTGTAAAGCAGGGGATGGGACAGCAGTACTGCAGTCTTATCAGCTGAAGCTGATAGGACTCATACAGGCAAACACTAGGTAATCAGTACAAGTAAATACTATGAAATAAACATGTCAGCTATGAACGGGGAAGCAGGGTTGCCATAGAAACGTTGGATTGAGAAGGAGGCTTAGTTAACAGTACAGGAAGTGCTCAATGTAAGGACGGAAATACACTCCACTGTGGACTCAGAAAACAATACTTAAAATGGCGCTCCCTAACCCCTGGAAACAAGTTTTTTAAAGTTTCTTTAAACAGTAACTAACATGCAATTTGGGCTGGATTACAGTGGCTATAGTTTGATAATTACTTATTATAATGGACTAAATGAAAAGAAGCATCAGAGTGGAAGAGTTTACTTCCTCTTTAAGATAATTGTTTGAATGTATTTGTAATTTTGATTCTATATAGTAAAAATTTAATTATTAAACCTTTTGCTTCATATACAATAAAAAAAATTCACCCTTATTTTATTTATATTTTACCAAATAATCAATCCATTTAATTTCATAAAGGTAACAATGTAGTACGATACTTTGACGTATGGATGTCACTTCAAAAATATGTGTTTCATACTTTCCCTCCAAATTGTGTTTAGCATAAATCAATAATCCATATAAACGTTCTAATAACCTTGTCAAAGTTTGAACTTAAAATGTTTCTTAACTTCAATTCATTCATATATGTGAGATGATTTTAAAAATAAATACATATTACAATGTAAAGTTAGTCCTATCTTGTCTATATGACTTAGAAAAATTGTACTGTTATCTTAATTAACACCAGATGTTCCTCCTAACTAAAGTGACTCTACTGTAAGGATGTTTAACCCTTTCAACTCTGAAAATACGCTATGGGGTTATTTACTAAACGCAAATCCACTTTGCACAGCAAGTGCACTTGGAAGTGCAGTCGCTGTAGATCTGAGGGGGACATGCAAGGAAAATAAAAAAACAGCATTTTAGCTTGCACATGATTGGATGATAAAATCAGCAGAGCTTCCTCTCATTTCAGATGTTCCCTTCAGATTTACAGCGACTGCAATTCCAAGTGCACTAGCAGTGCAAAGTGGATTTGCCTTTCGTAAATAACTCTCTATATGTGCTTGTAAAATTTGCTGTGTAAAAAATATCTCATCTTAATATGATAAACATATCACGTCACAAAAAATGTATATATATAAAAAACTGCAATATATCTGATGGATAAATTATTTCATCAGTAGTCAAAAATCAAAAGTCAATTGTTTTTAGAAGTTTCTCTTATTAAGGGTCTTGAGGTTTCTTCTTTTTATTATTCTTCTTCCTGCACTCTGTAAAGTTGGAAAAACTTTATTGAACATGAAAAGACAACAATAATTATGACAAATTAATCTCTTGTGTCAAATCTTCTCCAGTACTGACATTCTTAAACTTCAAGGGTTTGTTTTCATATGGAAGGTCTAGAAATATGAAATTGTTCTTCTTTTGGTGACTTACAAGTCAGGTCCTGAAACAAAATGCAGTATCATTATTTTGCATTTACTAATGCAAAATATGCCTTAATTTTACATACGACAGTCCTAGTATTTTATTATGACATGAAAGACATATTTTAGTAATAACATTTCTAATTACCTTACTTTGCTCTATTGCTCTTAAACTGGCCTATACTCCTTATGCTATTATTCTGCGTATTTTAAATATTTTAAATATAACAGGACGCAATTTCTCCTTTTTGTCATGATTTGAAACCTCCTTTTTACAAACAAAGAAAAGTTTAAAATCAATCCAGAAGATTGAAGCAAACTATATCCATTCACTTCTCCTCTTTAAGATTAATGCCTTGTACATACGTGTGTGGGCTCCATCTGACTTTTTCCATCAGAAATTCAGACAGAAAAAATTTGAGCGCATGATCTCAAATTTTCAGACAAAATAATCAGATAGGACTTTTTCCGATCATTTGTAGAGAATTCTGATCAGACAAAGTGCCTCGCATGCTCAGATAAAATTACGAGACCAAAGCTATTGGCTACTAGCCTCAACATAGTCCCGTCGTAACGAACGATCAGACTGTGTGTATGCAACACCAGTTTGGGACAAAATCCGTCTGAAAAAATCAGACGGATTTTGTGGTCGGTGTGTCTGACCGTGTGTACAAGGCATTAGAGTAATTCAGCAATTTCTGTAGAATTGTTGCTGAATAGCATAACCATTCTTTGGGTAACACATAAAAAGACCTGCTGAACGACATTTAATAACATTAACAAATACTGTAATAAAGCCTCTCTCAGCACTTGTTCTAGAAATACCATTTACAGGTTTTCTGAACACATTTGTACAAACATAATTTTGTGAGCTGAGAATGTTCTGTTACCAAATATACCTGTATAGGTTTGAATTGTAAAGTTTAAAAAAATGGGCAATATTTGTTATAAAATTCTCCTGAATTAATTCTCTCTTAGACGTTTTAATGATAGATCAGGTGTCTGTAATATGATCTTACTAGATCTCACACTCTTTTGTGTTACTTTGACTGCAAAATAAACACTTAACAATTGTTTCATATGTGTATCAAATGTCTTTTCCATATTTGTCAAACCTCTGGAGAAAAAAACTATTATTTTCTGAGCACTTTCTTTTAATTGAGACAAAATTACTGAAATCGAATTCTCAGATACACCAGTATGAAAAATAACAGGCATAGATAAACCAACTTCAATTGTATTCAGTGAAGGAGCAATCTGCAGATCCCTTTTCAACACGTCAAAGGGATCTGTCTGGGTTTGACCCCATTGATCAAACACAACATCTTTTTGTCTCAAAATATCTAATATTGGTTTAATTATATCATTATATTTCTGTAAAAACTCTTTGCAACAATTTACTTAATTGGATTGGAATAGCAGAAATGGTTCTAACTTTTTCCTGAGATAACTGTTTCTGTCCATGACTAATTTGCATATAAAGGAATTCTACTTGATTTTGTGACATGTTCCTCTATACTCTGTGTAGACAACAAAAACTTGTCCACATGCTGGAAAATACATTCTGGCCTAGAAAATGTTGATAATACTTTCTTTAAACGCTTGTGCACTAAAGTGTCACTAATATCCAATCCTGTAATTATTCTAGTGAATGCATAGGTTTCTTTATTAAAGCGGAAGGCAAGTTTTTATTGACAGCTTTTAGTTACTGGTACTAAAAAAAATACTATTGGCGATTTCCAGTAGTGAAAATACTTTGGCTTTGGCATCCATGTGTGACATTAAATTAAAATTAGGAACAATAGCTTTGTTATTTGTAATGCATTTATTCAGTGATCTTAAATCAACTGATAAAGAATACGAATCATCAGCATTCTTGATAGGCCAAATACAATTATTAACCACTGATTGTGCCTTCTTTAATATTCCCTGTTGTAAAAATCCTTGTACAATGCCAGAAATTGGATTTATTGATTATTGTGGCAACTTATATTGAACTTGGGGTTCAGGTTCTCTTCCCTCAATTTCTATTTCAATATCTTTAAACGAACCTGTATCAATTATGGTCTAACTCCAAACACTTTTATGTGATTGAACCAATTGTTCCAATACGAGATTGGTTCCTGTATGTGGCCAATTATAATCTTAAAAAACATATCAACTGCCGTACAAAAATTTCCAACATTACTTTACATTAAAGGATCTATTAAAATTGTAGTAACATAATTTAAAGGGATTGCAAAGTAAAAATAAAAAATAAAATAAAAATAACAAACATGTAATACTTACCTCCACTGTGCGGCTCGTTTTGCATAGAGTGGCCCCGAACCTGCTCTCTGGGGTCCCTCGGCGGCTGTCTCGGCTTCCTCCCTCAGGTACTTCTCACATTCATGCGAGCTCCCTCGCATGGTGAGAAGCACCTGCGGGCGCACTCCTGTGATACAGCTGGTGGCTATAGCCACTCGCTGTATCACGCGGCCCGCCCCCCGGCGTGCCGCGTCATTGGATGTGATTGACAGCAGTGCGAGCCAATGGCTGCGCTGCTTTCAATCCATCCACTCCAGCCAATCAGCGGTCAGGCTGAGCGGCAAAGAGGATGACAGGGGCGTGCACGGGACTTTCGAGGGGTCAGGTAGGTAAAACGGGGGGACTGGAGGCACCGGCACTGTGAGATGTTTTTTCACCTTAATGCATAGAATGCATTAAGGTAAAAAAACCTTTACCTTTACAACCCCTTTAATGTTGGACAAGTCAATACTTTTTTAAATCCCGATTTTGGCAATGGAAGTAATCCATCTCTCTTATTTTTAGCATTGTTTGTCATATTGATTGAACTGTCATTAAGTGTACTAATCTGTTTGTCTTCTGAGACATAAGGCAAATCAATCAACCTATTGTTTGGAGAAAGATGAATAAATTGCTTAGAAATGTCCTCATTTTCTAATTCCAACGTTCCAAAGTTGTTCTTTGTGAATCTAATTTATATTTTAAACATTCTTTCTGTACATGGCCACATTTCTTACAATGTAAGCAAATAACATTTCCTTTCTGCTCTGAAACTTTGTTTCTGCCTTTGTGGCCATACACATGGCAACTCTCTGATCACCATTTTGTTTTTGTCTGTCTAGACTTGTGCATACTGTATCTTTATTCATTAATTTTGGTCTAAGCAGACCTTCATGATCCTGGTCATCAATCTCTATAGACTCCATATCTGGTACAAAAGACTTTTGTTTAGAGTCTGCACTATCATTGACTGCTTGCTGACCAGTTTCACGACGATATACATCAGCACAATGGCACGGCTGCACAAATGGGCGTACCTGTACGTCCCCTTTAAGACACGGCATTGTGGGCACACTGTATAAATGGCAATGGTCTTAAAAAAGTGTCAAAAGTGTCTAATCTGTCCACCATAATGTTGCAGAAAGGCAGATCTCCATCGTATTTATATTTATTCTGTAATTCAGACAACTGAATATCTTTTATTTGAATTGCACTTTGCAAATCATTTATTCGCTTAATCAAAATCGGACAAATAACACACATATTATCCTGCTGAGTCTTTTGTACCAACAACATTCCTTTTAGGAACTTCTATTATCATTGTATCCTAAACTTTAACCAACTGGATCAAATTCCTAATTTGTTTGCTGAATTCCTTAAAATTACATTTTTTTTTCTTAATATTAGTAAGCATTCATTGAACATGTAACACCATAATTCATAATCTTTAACACATTTCGACAGATTTTTGAATTCTAATTTACTCTCACTAGATAATTTGTCAAGAAAATTAATTACGTAACAATTTAGACAGACTTCCTTCATGTAACACATTCCCTCTCTTGGCGGGAAATTACATTATCAAAAATCAGAGTTTTCTTGCACATGCACAAACGTTTCACTAATTCTATGATTCCAAATTCATTCAATGGTGCCGAAAGTTCATTTGCTGTTTCTATTTCTCCTGGAAACTTGACTTCATAATCAATGCTTGTGCTTGTATTGACTCTCGGCAAGCAGAAGGAGAAATAATTTAAAAATGTTCGCTATTCAGACAAAATGAAGATGGCTAAGGCTCGCCAATATTAAAATATTGTTTTATAGTTTTAATATCGATATTTCAATAATTCATATTGATTAGGAAAATCCCAAGAAAGTCCGTTCAGTTCTTGTGTAAAAACTCAAAAATTGATTTAATAATAAAAATAGCAAAATAGTACAAGAACAATATCAAAATGTAGACTGTAAAAATATCTTTAATAATGTATTATTTTCTTAAACTGAAGATGGAATCAGATGTGTGTGTATGTAGATATGGCAGCTTTCGTCAATGTCTTGTGGTGTGTCTGCAGCAGATCTGCCTTTCTGTCTTCTGTTACTAGCTTTTTACTCCTAAAAACTGACCCCCACTTTATCTTTAAAAGGGCTGGTTTAAAGTTTCTTTGAGCTTTCTTGTTCTACAGGAAACTACAGGCTTATCCTCCTCATGTAATGATGGGAGTTGCTTTGACATTCCTGAGGAGTGGGCAAAAACTGTGTGTGAAACCGTTTAACATCCTAAATATATAATATGTGTGTGTGTAAGTATATTTAGAATATTACAAATAAAACCAATATCCTAATCAAGAAAAGAAAAACTTTTACATCTTAAAAAAATGTGAATCCTTCCTTCTCACAAATGGGGGAAGGTGAAGGAAACCAACTAATTATTGCCACATGTGAGCTCGCCAAAGAAATGCTTATGAGCTAATAACATCATATATATACTTTTACAAGTATAAGAATCTATATAATTTCACTTTTTCCATAGTAAAAATAATAAATATATATATTCAACCCAATTATTCTGTAAGATCTAATCCATTCATTAATTTGTTAATATTTGTTAATAAAAATTAATAATATTAGACAAATTAAACTTTCTAACACAAACTCCTTTTGGAGTATCCATTAACCATTATTATTATTCAGTGTTTTTTACCTCTGGGCTTTACATCATTACAAGACTCAGTAGTGACATAGAGGTTGGAGGAAGAGACCACTGTCTACTACGGAGGGGATAAAGGAGATTGACTTTCCAGGAAGTGTTTCAGACAGTTATTTCTCACAAACAGTGTAGAATTCACTTGCCAAAAGTATTCCCTTACTTTTGTAGCACCCGTCTCTAATTAAGCTGTTGGGCTAAATTTTTGAAAAACTTTTTAAAGTTTTTGGCTTCACTGCAGTCAGTGGAGCAGTGATCTATTATTTGTTTGACCAGGGCTTCCTAAACTGGGTATTTGATCTCTCCTACCTGCTTCTGGGAGAAGTTTCCAGAATATAGATCAGAGAGAGTCAAACTCCAGTATGAATATTTAACATGCACCAGCTAATCCCTGGAAGCAGGCATCCAGAAGGTGGCTGGGGAGGTGATAGATGTTTAAGAGCCTTTTCAGTGGGTTCTTTTTTCTTCAGGTAAGGTGTCTGTTCTTTGGGCCTCATGCCCCTGGGAGGCGGCTAGCGTGTGCTGAAGAATTGCAATCTGGGGCTCACCAGGTGCAGCACTGGGGGCCCAGAGAGAAGATTACTAATGAATTTTTGCTGGAAGGAACTGTCCTGAGCACTGGTCTGGAGAAAGATTATTTTTATCTCCTCCATTGAGGAACTACCTATGGAAGCTTGGTGGCAGAATGTTCCTGGGACATTGTGAGTAAGACCTACCGAAGTTACACAACAATAAATTCTAAAAGTTATCCCCTAAACAGAACTGGTATTGGTTATTGTGCATGGAACTGTGCTTGCGACTGGCAGCCTCTGTACTAGCAAGGGAGACCTGGGCAAATACTCAACAGCCCCTCCAGGAGTGAGCTGTAAATTTATGCTTATTTTGCATTTCAAAACTTGAAGAGGAACTTAACTGTGGGACTTGTGCCCCAAAAGGCAAGCAAAGGTCAAGTTTCCCTGATTACCACCCTACCAGTCACAGTTTTTCTAACTACCACCACACCAGTCTTTGTGCCTCGATCACTGCCACACCAGTCATAGTATCACCATAAGGACTTGTTCACACGTGTTCTGCTCTACGAAGAGTGATCTTTGTGCAGATCTCTCTTAAGAGAGCATTTGACAGGCAGTGGGGAGGTGTTGTCTTACCTCCTCTCCACCTGCTTTAACTCCTTGGACCCTGCACAAGCAAGGCAACTCACTTGAACGGGCCACATTTGGCAGGCGTATAGGGAGTATAATTCCTGCCACAGCTGTGAAGCAAAACATTGTAGCTACAGCATGTGTACACCCCTGACCACTGCCTCTGTAGCTAAAGGTGGTAACGGTTGAGGTGCGGTAAAACCACAGCTCCACCAGAAGGTTTTACCAACCCCCCAACCTCACATGTGAATGAGCCTTAATGGTGTAGCCAGTCAGCATCTCTGATCACCACCCCATTAGTTACAGTATTGTCAGACAAGTGTTGCTAGAATTCCTACTTCTTGTTCTTGATTGTCACCAATTACTGTTCCTGATTGTCACCACACCAGACCAGTGCCTCAATCAACAGTTAATTCCAGACAATAGTGCCCAGCCATTATCTCTGGTTTCATCCAAAATATTTACATTGATTTCTATTGTACGGTCTTGAGAGGTACATTTACCGTATATTTGTACAATTTTATAATGTATATACAATTGCAAAACAGTTTTTTAAGGTGTTTTGGTCCTTTTGATATTTTTTTTATAATTATGATTTTACACAGCCACAACTTTATTATTTGCTCTTAGGCCAGGTTCACATTATTGTGAATTGGATGAGGATTTCTCTGCATCAAATTTGCATGTCAGGAGATTGTGACTGAGCCAGTTCACACATGTCCGTGGGCGGCTCCTGTGTGAATTGCACAGGAGTCCTGTGTGTCTTCTGGTCTATTTCAGGTCCGAATTCAGCCAAAAATTCGGAGAGTGAAATCGGACCTGAAACAGTGAACAGGCACCCACTGGACCCCTGTGAGTCGCTATGTGCTTCAGTGTGAACCCAGCCTTTTTAGGGGGTATGATATGTGTTAGTAGTTCACTCCTTTCTCCTACGTTCTGCCCTTTGTGGCTCCAGCTGGCTTCAGTCACCAGCACCTGTGGCTTTTTGACCCTTCTGGTGAGCAGTTGCAGCCATTCCTAGACCCAACCCTTTAGTGCAGCATTTCGTTTCTGCGGTAGCCACTTTTAGGCTAAGGAAGAAGCAAAATACTGAAATGCGTTCCTATCTCCCAGCACATTCCCTACCATGTCAGGTATCCTCTCCATCCACACTCCAGCTTCCATTCCTGGTCTGGTTGTCTTCCTGCAGCAGCGTCTTCCTCCTGCCTGTGCTCTTCTCCCCCGCTGATGGCCAAAGCAGGGGAATTCCACATCGGCTCAGGTGCCTGCTTTGCACAAGCTCCCCTTTTGTGAACGCGTTTGTAGTTATTAACCACTTCGCGCCCAGGCCAATTCTGACACTTCTCTCCTACATGTAATATTCCTAATCTTTTTGTTAGAAAATTACATAGAACCCCCAAAAATTATATATTTTTTTTTAGCAAAGACCCTAAAGAATACAATGGCGGTTGTTGCAACTTTTTATCTCGCACGGTATTTGCGCAGCAATTTTTCGAACACGTTTTTTTCAGAAAAAAAACAGTTTCATGCTTAAAAACAAAACAAAACAGTAAAGTTAGCCCAATTTTTTTGCATAATGTGAAAGAGGAGGATACGCCGAGTAAATAGATATCCAACATGTCACGCTTCAAAATTGCACGCGCTCGTGGAATGGTGCCACATTTTGGTATTTAAAAATCCCCATAGGCGACGCTTTAAATTTTTTTACTGGTTACATGTTTTGGGGTACAGAGGAGGTCTAGAGCTAGAATTATTGCTCTTGCTCTAACGTTCGCGGGGATACCTCACATGTGTGGTTTGAACACCGTTTTCATACGTGGGCGGGACTTACGTATGCGTTCGCTTCTGTGTGCGAGCTCACGGGGACAGGGGCACTTTACATTTTTTTTTTTTTTTATTGTTAATTTTATTTTTAGTTTTTTAGTTTTACACTTAAAAAAAAAAAATTGATGACTTTTATTCCTATTACAAGGAATGTAAACATCCCTTGTAATAGGAATATGGCACGATCGGACATATTTACAGTGAGATATGGGGTCAATAAGACCCCATATCTCACCTCTAGGCTGGGAAGAATAAAATGAAAAAAAAAAAACGATCCTGGCTTCCCTGCCAAATCGGCGCCGTTAATTTGAATAACGAGGCCGGGCGTGACGTCATAACATCGCGCCCGACCTCCGAACGATCATAGAGACTCCGGGGATGATCTGGTCTGCCGGAAATCTCTATGGTAACTGGCGGGGGGCGGCGGATCCTGTCACCGACTCACCGATGGAAGCGGTGAGTCGGTACAAGCACCGGAGGGCGGCGGGAGGGGGGGCCGTAAGAACGATCAAGCAGCGGAACAGCCGCTATGATCTTTTTATGGTGCAGGAAATCGCCGGCTGAAAACGCCGATATCTGAATGATGTCTGTGGCCTCAGGCATCATTCAGATATAACCACCAAAAGCCCATGACGTCAATAGACGTAGTATGGGCGCCAAGTGGTTAATAAATATTGTTCCCCTTGTTTACTACATTGTGGTTGCGCTTAGCTTTTGCCTTTTGTTTTCATTTTTGTGAGTGTTTCTCCTGTCCGGCACTTCAGGGACTCAAGAAATATGATATGTAGTCAGGAAACTAGACATGTAGTTTATGATCCCTAAGAACCCAAAGGTGCTATTTGGATTTTGAGCCCCTCTATGCATCAAGGCTATGAAAAAGACTCACACGTGTGGTATCTCCATACTGAGAAGCAAAGCAGAATGTGTTTTAGGGTGTAATTGTGTGAGAAATAACTTGTGAAAATTGCAAAATTGTAACTTGTGAAACAAAAAAAAACACATTTTATTTAATATATTCATTTTTCAAAAAAGCGTGATCAAAAAATACAACTTTAAAAAACTCACCATGCCTGTTAATAAATACCTTGGACTGCCCACTTTCCTAAAAGAGGTCATTTGAGAGGAATTTGTACTGTGCATTTTAGGGCCTCAACAAATGAAATAGGCAGTCAGCACATCAGGATTGATCTTTTTTCCTTTATATTGCAAAAACATATGAAATGAATTTGGGTACAGTGTTGCATAACTGAGTATTTGTCATTCAAAGTGTGACAGTGCTGAAACCTGAAAACTTGCCTGGACATGCAGGGTGTGAAACAGTCCGGATTTAACCGGTTTCCGAACACCGCACGACGATGTACGTCGACAGAATGGCACGGGCAGGCATATTGGCATACATGTACATCCAATATTCAATGCCGCCCTGCCATCGGGAGCGCGCCGCCGGTGGCGCGCTCCCGCGCTGGTCGGGACCCCCGTGAGTCCGGTCGCGGGAACCGCGGACTCGATCGCCACGGGCATCCCCGCGATCGTCTCACGGGACGGCTGAATGGAGGAAATGCCGTGTAAACAGCATTTCTCCATTATGCCTAGCAACTAGTGACGCTGATCTCTGCTCCATGTGATTGGAGCAGAAATCTGTGTTCACTAAATGAAAGCCCAACCCCCCCACAGTTAGTAACACACCCCTAGGAACACTTAACCCCTACACTGCCACCCAATGGTTAACCCCTTCACTACCAGTGTCATTTACACAGGAATCACTGCATTTATATAGCAGTGATTACTGTATAAATGACAATGGTCCCAAAAATGTGTCAAAAATGTCCGATGGGTCCCCCACAATGTTGCAGTCACAATAAAAATCGCTGATCGCCGCCATTACTAGTAAAAAAAAAAAATAATAAAAAATTATTAATAAAAATGCTATAAAACTATCCCTATTTTGTAAACGCTATAACTTTTGCGTAAACCAATCAATAATCGCTTATTGCGATTTTTTTTACCGAAAATATGTAGAAGAATACGTATCGGCCTAAACTGAGGGAAAAAAATGTTTTTTTATATATTTTTGGGGGATATTTATTATAACAAAAAGTAAAAAATAATGCGTTTTTTTCAAAATTGTCGCTCTATTTTTGTTTATAGCGCAAAAAATAAAAACTGCAGAGGTGATCAAATACCACCAAAAGAAAGCTCTATTTGTGGGAAAAAAAGGACGTCAATTTTGTTTGGGAGCCACGTCGCACGACCGCGCAATTGTCAGTTAAAGCGACACAGTGCCGAATCGCAAAAAATAGTCTGGTCTTTGACCAGCAAAATGGTCCGGTCTGAAAGGGGTTAATATAGTAAAAAGGTCCATCCAGGCAAACCTGATTTTTCAGTTTTTTGCTGAATGTTAAAACCACTTAAAAGATTTTATAGGATCTCCAATTCCAACATTTGCATATCTATCATAGCCATTAGTAGAAACCTAACTGCCCTGCTGGAGCATAGCCAGGAAACGAGACGAGAGCCAGGAAAAGAGAGGGAGATCTTGAAGGGTGAGTCTACAATATATATAAACAGCGCCTTGAAAAAGTATTCATACTCCTTGAAATTTTCCACATTTTGTCATGTTGCAGCCGAAAAAATTACATTTACTTTACTGGAATGTTATGTGCCAACATAAATGGGACGCATAATTTTGAAGTCGATGGAAAACGATAAATGGTTTTAAAAAATGTTCATAAATAAATATTTAAAAAGTGTGGCGTGCATTTTTACTTAGTCCCCTTTTCTCTGATACCCATAACTAAAATCTAGTGGAACCAATTGCCTTCAGAAGTCACCTAATGAGTAAACAGAGTCCGCCTGTGTATAATTGAATCTCAGTATAAATGTAGCTGTTCTCTGAAGCCCTCAGAGGTGTGTTAGAGATTGTTAGTAAACAAACAGCATCATGAAGGCCAAGGAACACACCAGACAGGTCAGGTATAAAGTTTTGGAGAAGTATAAAGCAGAGTTAGGTTATAAAAAATATATCTCAAGCTTAGAACATCTCACAGGGCACTGTTAAATCCATCATCTGCGTTTGGACACCTGCAAACCTACCAAGACATGGCCGTCCACCTAAACTGACAGGCCAGGCAAGGAGAGCATTAATCAGAGAAGCAGCCAAGAGGCCCATGGTAACTCTGGAGGAGCTGCAGAGATCCACAGCTCAGGGGGGAGAATCTGTCCACAGGACAACTATTATTTGCGCACTCCACAAATCTGACCTTTATGGAAGAGTGGCAAGAAGAAAGCCATTGTTTGACAGAAAGTCATAAGAAGTCCTGTTTGCAGTTTGTGAGAAGCCATGTGGGGGACACAGCAAACATGTGGAAGAAGGTGCTCTGGTCAAATGAGACCAAAATTCAACTTTTTAGCCTAAAAAAAAAAGCACACACTATGTGTGGAGGAAAACTAACACTACACATCACCCTGAACATAGTATCCCCACATCTTTTCTTCAGCAGTGACAGTGAAGCTGGTCAGAGTTGATGGAGCCAAATAAAAGGCAATATTAGAGTCTGCAAAAGACTTGAAATTGGGGAGGAGGTTGACCTTCCAGCAGGACAACGACCCTAAACATACAGTCAGAGCTATGGAATGGTTTAGATCAAAGCATATCCATGTGTTAGAATGGCCCAGTCAAAGTCCAGACCTAAATCCAATTGAGAATCTGTGGCAAGAATTGAAAACTGCTGTTCACAGATGCTTTCCATCCAAACTGACAGAGCTTGAGCTATTTTGCAAAAAAGGAATGAGCAAAAATGTCACTCTCTAGATGTGCAAAGCTGGTATTGACTCCGGTGGGCTGAATATAAATGCACACCACACTTTTCAGATATTTATTTGTAAAAAAAATTTGAAAAACATTTTCCTTCTACTTCACAATTCCGTGCCACTTTATGTTGGTCTATCACATAAAATCACAATAAAATAAATTAACTTTTTTGGTTGTAACATGGCAAAGTGTGGAAAATGTCAAGGAGTATGAATACTTTTTCACATCACCGTATAAGCCAGTGTGTGGCATAGCCCAATGTTTCTCAACTCCGGTCCTCAAGTACCCCCAACAGGTCATGCTTTCAGGATTTCCCTCAGATAAAACAGATGTGGTAATTGCCAAGGAACTGAACCTGATCAAATCACCTGTGCAAAATAATGGCAAGCCTGAAAACATTACCTGTTGAGGACTGGCGCTGAGAAACATTGGCTTAGCCCATCAGATTCCAGCTATATATAGCTATACAATTCCTCACATATTACATTTGGTTGCCTAGATATTTACAGCTCTGTTTCTGCTTCTGTACCTTGTCTTTCATTTGGCTTCACCACCCAATGGAGAGAAAAGCAATAAAATATACAAATCCATCGCACAACTTTGAATTTTGCAAGTGGCTCCACAACACTGGGACACTCATCTGGGAGGCCAGGAACTCTACAGCACTGACAGCAAGATGTCAGCATATCACGGACCACCCGAATACTCTAAACTTCTGTTATACTGGCTTCTGTTCCTGTACAACTTAGGTGAGATGCATGAAAAAATACCTGAGAACAGCCCTTCTCAACCTTTTTACCCTGGAGCCCTTGAAATCGCTTTTTGGATTTAGAGAACCCCAGCTAATGAGTCCATATCTACAGCTCACAGTACATTAGTGTGACGGTCACTGGGGAGAATGCTCCTTATAGTTGTGATCATTGGAAAGAATTCCTCCGTATACAGATAAAGAGATCATTGGTGTCAGTTGTTACTCAAATAAGAGGCAGAAGTTGCTCACTACATAAGGAACTAGGAACCTCTGGAGGACCCTAAGCCCTTGTACACACGGTTGGAGATTCCGACAACCAAATCCGTCGGAGTAACTCCGACGGATTAATTCCGGAAGAGGTCCGGAAGTGGTGTTGCATACACACGGTCGGACAAAGTTGTCGGAAAATCCGATTGTACATAACGTGATGACATTATTTCGTTACGACGGGACTAGGTTCAGGCTAGTAGCCAATAGCTTGTGGCCCCAGACGATGCCACATATGGCGAAACGTACGTAGGGTGGTCTTGACGTGCTTGACGCAAATCATTGACGTGCTTGACATTTGGGCGTTCGCTTTGCCGGCCGGCTTTTCTTAACGCTTATTTGACCTTTATGTTTGTGAGTATGTTTTTTATTATGGAATAAAAGATTTTGGTTTACGGTTTTACGCTATGAGAGTCTTTGCTTGCCTTTTATGAATGGTCCAACCACGTGAAAACGAGGTGATGTCCCTGTGTGATGACCCCTAAGATTTCTGATATCAAATGCCTTTCTGATTCTGGGATTTGGTAAGCGCGCATTTTTACCATTTATCAGCATGGCGTTGGTGAAGGAAATTCTCTCTCTTGCACAAGCATAGGATTTCTTGAGAAGAAACACTTATTGAACTGTTATGCCCACGATTACATCTTGATGAAGAACTGTTTTCTTATATATAATTTTTGAGCACTCTATTCATAATATTTCTGATTGTTCACAAAAATTCTGTGCACTTTACCACTGTATGCTCATTACTACGTCTTTATGAGGAACTGTTGCTTATATATAATTTTTGAGCACTTTATATATATATATATTTTTTGTACACTTGATTATTGTATGAGTTATAGAGTATATTTTTATTATTCACTTAGTTGGGTTTTTGTATTATAATTTTTGACTAGTTATAGTGTATACATATTATTCTGTTATAGGTTTTAGATATATTTTTTTAGATTTTTGTAATTGTGAGCGCGGTTGAAATTCCTGACTTATAGCCAATGGCTTTGGTCTAGGAATTTGATCTGAGCATGCGTGGCACTTTGTCCGGTCGGAGTAGGCTACACATGATCAGAGTATGTCCGATCGGAGCATTTTGTCGGAAAATTTTACCGGCAAGTTGGAAAAGTTGGTCCATCGGATATTCCGACGGAAACAGTCCGATGGAGAGCACACACAGTCGGAATATATGACAAAACGGTCCGATAGGACACATTCTGTCAGAATCTCCGACTGTGTGTACAAGGGCTTAGGGTTCCATGGAATCCTGGTTGAGAAAGGCTGTTTTAGAGCATATTATATGAGAGAATGTGCTTTGGATGCAGCAAAGACAGGAGCATAGAGTAGTACAATAATTTCAGCAAAACATAAATTAAGGGTTTGATTTGTGTTCTGAGTGATTTGTACAAAATGATCTATGTTTGCCTGGCTTAATAGTGTATGGTATTGTGTTAAGGTGGACCAGAATGGTTGCTGCATGGGTCCTATTTATTATGTTTTAAGTTTTATGTTTTGTTGTTTTATGTACAGTTCGAAGTTTGACATATGCTAAACCAAAGGCCCACTGGAGAGTGGAAAATTGCTGGCTTTATGAACATGTTCTCAGTTAATTTCAAACAATATGTTGGAAACTTTTTTCATAAATATCATTAAGGCTGAAAGAATTAGGACAACAATTTTCTGCAGTAGGAAATATTGGTGATATGATTTGGGGGTATGGTTAAAGTGGTTGTTAACCCACTAAAAAATACATTAAAAAAACCTGCAAGCCTAGCTCATTATGAATTACATACCTTAGATCGAAGCCCCCGCAGTGATCCTCGTACACTGCTCCAGTCGGCGACATCGCTCCCGGAGTTACTTCCAGGTATCGCGGGCTGTGATTGGCCGGAGTCGTGATGATGTCACTCCTGCTCCTGTGCACGGGAGCCGCCGGTAACGGCACACTAGCTGAAGCAATGGCACATACATGACATTGTTTCAGTGCGCATGTGCCGATGATGTCGGCACCTGCTGATACAGGGGATATCTCTTAACCGTGCAGGTTTAGGAGATATCTGGGGTAGCTACAGTTAAGCCTTATTATAGGCTTACCTGTAGTCAAAAGTGGTCTGTAATGCCGCGTACATACGACCGGACTTTTCAAGAGCAAAGGTCCAAGTGGAACAAATCTGTCGGACAATTCGATCATGTGTGGGCTTCATCGGACCTTTTCTGTCCAAAAATCTGATGGACTTTAGAAATAGAACATTTCAAATTTTTTCGCCGGACCCAGCTCCTATTGAAAAATCTGTTTGTGTGTATGCTAGTCTGACGGGCAAAAACTGACGCTAGGGCAGCTATTGGCTACTGGCTATGAAATGCCTTATTCTAGTCCGGTCGTACGTCATTACGTTCAAATCTGTCAGACTTTGGTGTGATTGTGTGTGGCCAAGTCCGTTCATTCGGAAAGTCTGTCGGAATTTCGCCAAAAGTCCGTTGGGAAGACCGTCAGACCTAGTTCGTCGAAAAGTCCAGTCGTGTATGTGGTATAAGGGTTTACAACCACATTAAGTAGAATCATAACCTATTCACAGCATACACTGCATACATTTGCTTCCATTCTTGTACCCACACAATACTGTAATTACTGTGCCACAAACACAAGTCTTACAGACACACATTAACCTCAGATAAAAATATCTATTTTAAAAATGTCCTACTACATATGCTTGCTCTGTCTGACTCTGTCCTTAAAGCGGAGGTCCACCCTAAAGTGGACCTTCCGCTCCTTGGAATCCTCCCCCCCTCCGGTGCCACAATTGGCACCTTTCAGGGGGGAGGGGGGTGCAGGTACCTGTACAGTACAGGTATCTGCACCCACTTCCGGCGTAGATTCTGCAGAAGGTACGCCCCTTTCCACAGAATCTACCCCCCCTTTCCGAAAGTCCCCCGCTGCCTGCTGGGAAACACACAGATCCCAGAGACAGCGGGGACCATCCTTATTGCGCAGCGCGACTCGCGCATGCGCAGTAGGGAACCGGGAAATGAAGCCGAAAGGCTCCACTTCCTGATTCCCATACCCAAGATGGCGGCGGCAGCACCCGAGAGACGATCGAGAGATCGGCTTCGGGTGCCGACATCGCGGGCGCGCTGGGCGGGTAAGTGTCACTATTTTAAAAGTCAGCAGCTGCAGTATTTGTAGCTGCTGGCTTTTAAAAAAAAAAACGGCGGACTCCCGGCGGACTCCCGCTTTAAGAAGAACTTTCTTCAATTATTTGGGGGCTATTTAACAACCAGGCACTAAATATTTTTTCAGTTGTTCTGTACATTACATACTTCTGGCCAGAGTGGACCAATCCATGCTATGCAATTTACTGCATACTGTGGTCCAGACTATGTAACTTATGAAAAACTATAAAGACTCCAGAGGTCCGGAGTATGTAACATACCAATGTATAGAGTGCAGCGGTTTTACATTTACATAATATAATATGTACATATACATATACATATTATACATAATATACATAATATAAATGTATGTATTTACACAACCTTCAGATCTCAGATCAGCCCCCCCTTCCCCGCGTACAATACATTCAAATTTAGAACAACCCCCTTTTCTACTTTCCCTTTTCACCCCACCACAACTCCTTCAGACCTCAGATAAGGATGGTACTACAAAGCACACTGAGGAAGTCTACCGCCACAACGGCCTAATAAATCCAAAAACAGAAATTTTATATTTTGCAGTTTACCAATCCGTAAATGTGGTGGATGCATTAGTTTTCTTCAGATTTTTTCCTTTATTTTTACCTACTGATTCGGCCAGTAACATGCTTCTTGTCTTAAAGCGGGAGTCCGCCGGGAGTGCGCGTTTTTTTTAAAGCCAGCAGCTACAAATACTGCAGCTGCTGACTTTTAAAATAGTGACACTTACCTGTCCAGCGCGCCCGCGATGTCGGCACCCGAAGCCGATCTCTCGGGTGCTGCCGCCGCCATCTTGGGTATGGGAATCAGGAAGTGGAGCCTTTCGGCATCATTTCCCGGTTCCCTACTGCGCATGCACGAGTCGCGCTGCGCAATGAGGATGGACCCGCTGCCTCTGGGATCTGTGTGTTTCCCAGTAGGCAGCGGGGGACTTTCAGAAAGGGGCGTAATCTACACCCCTTTCCGCAGAGAGCTATCCAGGAAGTGGGTGCAGATACCTGTACTGTACAGGTACCTGCACCCCCCTCCCCCCTGAAAGGTGCCAATTGTGGCGCCGGAGGGGGGGAGGATTCCAATGAGCGGAAGGTCCACTTTAGGGTGGACCTCCGCTTTAAAGTGTCTCCACAGTTTGGAGGAGCAATGGAGACACCCTGCGATAACAGCATTGTCATTCTATGGAGAGGGTGGTGTTAGATACACAAGCAGATTTAGCCCTTGTACACACGGTCAGACATTTTGACAACCAAATCCGTCGAATTTTGTCCGTCGGATTTTGGCCATCGGATCTTGTCCGAAACTGTTGCATACACACGGTCGGACAAAGTTGTCGAAAAATCCGATCTTTCAGAACGTGATGACGTTATTTCGTTACAATGGGACTACATTCAGGCTAGTAGCCAGTAGCTTTGATGTAGGAATTTGATCTGAGCATGTATGGCACTTTGTCCGATCGGAATTCTCTACACATGATCGGAGTATGTCCGATCGAACCAGTTTGTCGGAAAATATTTCCAGCAAGTTTGAAAATTTGGTCCGACGGATATTCCGACGGAAACAGTCCGATGCATACCACACACAGTCGGATTATCTGACAACACGGTCCGATAGGACACATTCCGACGGATTCTCCGACCGTGTGTACAAGGGCTTAGAGGAACTTGACTTACAAATTAAAGCTAAACTCAAGCTTACACTTACAGGAGTTTTTTTTTTTCTTTTCTTTTTGGGATAACAATTTTACACAAATAAATAAAAGCTGACTGTTGTGATCAACCCTATCAATGGTAAATAGGTTGACTCAACCTTCTAACTCCCACAATTGCTGGACAGATTGGTTAGTTAAATGAATCGGAAAAATAACATACTTACTACCTGGATCAGCAGGAGAAAGAAAAAAAGAAGAGAAAAGGTAGATTAAAAAAGAAAACGAATGCAGCCACCACATCTAATGCCCTGTACACGTGGTCATACTTTCCGACAGAAAATGTCCGATCGGACTGTGTTGTCGGGAAATTCCGATCGTGTGTGGGCTCCATCAGACTTTTTCCGCCGCAATTTCCGACACACAAAGTTTGAGATCTGGATCTAAAATTTTCTGACAACAAAAAACGATTGTTTAAATTCCGATCGTGTGTATACAATTCTGACTCACAAAGTGCCACGCATGCTCAGAATAAATTACGAGATATAAAGCGGGAGTCCGCCGGGAGTTCCGCCGTTTTTTTTTTTAAAAGCCAGCAGCTACAAATGCTGCAGCTGCTGACTTTTAAAATAAGGACACTTACCCACCCAGCGCGCCCGCGATGTCGGCACCCGAAGCCGATCTCTCGATCGTCTCTCGGGTGCTGCCGCCGCCATCTTGGGTATGGGAATCAGGAAGTGAAGCCTTTTGGCTTCATTTCCTGGTTCCCTACTGCGCATGCGCGAGTCGCGCTGCGCAATAAGGATGGTCCCCGCTGTCTCTGGGATCCGTGTGTTTCCCAGCAGACAGCGGGGGACTTTCGGAAAGGGGCGTAGATTCTGCGGAAAGGGGCGTTCCTTTCTGCAGAATCTACGCCGGAAGTGGGTGCAGATACCTGTTCTGTACAGGTACCTGCACCCCCCTCCCCCCTGAAAGGTGGCAATTGTGGCGCCGGAGGGGGGGAGGATTCCAATGAGCGGAAGGTCCACTTTAGGGTGGACCTCCGCTTTAAGAACACAGTGCTTGCATTTTTGATGCATTTCCACTGCATTTTTTGCTGGTTTCTCCCTCATTACAACAGACACCTCCCAAAAATGCAAAACACATAAAAAAACACATTAAAATTAATCAAAAATGTGTGTGAAAAACAGCAACTCGCATAGGTGTGAACCTAGCCTTAGCATCCAGCATTGTTCATATACATTTCTGTAAGAAGATGGCACTCAAACCATGGAAATAAAGATTTCTAGTTTATGAATATTGTAGACAAAAGTACCAAAGAAACTGATTCATGCAAAAACTCAGGGCATCAAGGTCCAGAGGAAGATGAATGTCTATATCGCTCAATAATGACAAATACAGATCCACTGTCTGCATGCACATCTCAACTTCATGATGGCGGTTAAATGTTCAAACCTCCTTTGCACCAGTACAATTTCATTCAAAGTATGTATAGAATTAGGATCAAAGTAGGCCTGTTAGATGCCCTCTATAGACTGCGTTCTGTGGTACCTAACAGTGGTAGTAATCTATGGCAATGATAAATTAAATCATGGAGCACTTCAATGTAAAGCATAGTGTGGCTATGCCTATTGAGCGTCCAATGTGACAGCACTGGCTCTAATGCAAATAATAAATAAAAAATAAATGCAAATTTTTTCTTTCAATAATGAAGGTGTATTTATATTTTTTTTTTCAAAAGGTGAACTATGCCATCTTTGTTTGTGCAGCCACGGTACTGTTGACCCAATGTCTTCAGGTCGGGGTGTAATGCTAAGGAGAGTGGCTCATCTCGGGTACATGTTTTAGACCTGCATTTCTGGATGTATAGCCTTGAATATCATAGGATAGTAAAAAGTTATTTGTATCTTTCATCCCCTGTTCTCATCCACAGCTCCGGGCTCTTCAGTGCTACTGACAGTGCTACTGACAAGTAATACCTCTGCGATGCTTTGGGAAAATACTGATTCTGTATCTCTACACTGCACAGCCATCGGGTCTGTTGTGAATTACACCTGGTACTTAAATGGACAGCCATTACCCCAGGATCCTCGATATTACATCACAATGAGTGATTCTCCTCCATTTTCCAATCTCATCATCAGCCCCATATCCAGGAGTGACAATGGACCCTTCACCTGTACGGCCTCTAACAAGCTGAAAAATGAGACCAGCAATGCTGTGAACTTAAGCTTGGCCTGTGAGTAAAGCCTGAAATAATAGAAATAGTTGTGCCACAAGATTGAAACATCAAATACATAGTATGGTACTGTACATAAGCCAGTTTTTTCTAAAGCCAATTTCAGTCATAGGTTTATGATAGTTCTCTTTAGACTGCAGATAGGACCATGGCAGTCTAGTACCTGGTTGAGGTTACGCTGAAGAGAAGGCTTCCTCTACTTCTCCAGCCCAATACCCCCTGGAAGTGGTAACAAGGAGTCCCAAGGCGAGGAGTGGCATAAGTGCCTGCAGTAAATCCACACACAGCAGTTGGTCAGAAAACAGTAAGGGGTCTGTGGAGATGCTGAGGATCCTCAGACTGGATCTAGCGCAAAAAAGTTGAAATGCAGGTTGGGCATTGGAACCCACAGATGCAGGAAGCTGAAACATAGCGAAGACAAGCAGAGGTCAACAACTGCCAAACAGCAGGGATACCGATTCAGCAGGGTGAGGTCAATACCAGAGAGGTAGCAAAGGTACAAAAACAGCACACAGAGGGTGAAGTCAAGATATAAGCCAAGGTCAGTAGTGGGAGGTCAGATTATAACAGTCAGAAGGCAAGCCAGGACAAACACAGAAGGTAAGACAGGTCACCAGTCACAGGAGCTGACAATTTATTTCCAGTGTGTAGGCAGGTGGCCTATTGTGTTACATTAGTAGTTAGCTTCTTGGCTGGTTAGGGGGAAGGGCTTAATGTTCCTTGCCACCTTCCTGGTCTTTTTCTGGGGTGCAGCCTCTCTCCTGTGTGCTATAAAAGGGAAGAGGTTTAGATCCCAGGGGGTCATCAGTTGGGGCTTAAGAGAGAACAGGACACATGTGAAGGCTTGCTGGGACCTATGGTCCACTTCAGAGTGCCGATCCATTGGGACAACCCAGGAACCTGGACTTCTCCATATGAGTCTTGCCAAGCATGCACTTTTCCTATAGAAACTTCACCTGTGCAGGTAACCTGGGGCAGTCACAGTTAGGGGTAGTTAGGAGAAAGACGTTTATACATGTTATATATATTCTACCACATTTACAGTAAAGTTGTGTCAACTACCATGAGCCCGGTCTAAAGTTATTCAAGGGATGCATGTCGGGTCTTGGCGTATTCCTAAGAACCTGGGTCTGTAACACCACTACAAAAGGATAACCTGCATGGCTAAGAAGAGTTGATAGTTACCATGAGTAACCGCAAGAAAGAACAGCTACAGCAACCAGTCTTGGCTTGGTACCTTTGTAGTTGACAGGTCCTCCAGTAGCAAGGGAGTTTGGCCTTCCCTAGCTGTTCATCTCCTCCAGTCACCAGGAGAAGACTAGAGTTACAGAGATCTAAGGCTTGATCACTAGGTACAGGGAAGCAAAAAGTTAACTCGTTTGGGATCCATGTCCAGAAGGGTTCCATTTGTTACTGGGAGTGAGGTAATGGCGGTACACTGGACTGGTGGACTGGGCAATGGCTCTACATATCCCTCTGAATGCAACACATATATCGGTGCAAGTGTGTAGTGGCATGGGACTAAACATCTTAGCCCTTGTACACACGGTCAGAGAATCAGTCGGAATGTGTCCTATCGGACCGTGTTGTCGGATAATCCAACTGTGTGTGGTATGCATCGGACTGTTTCCGTTGGAATATCCGTCGGACCAAATTTTAAAAATTGCTGGAAATATTTTCCGACAAACTGGTCCGATAGGACATACTCCGATCATGTGTAGAGAATTCCGATCAGACAAAGTGCCACGCATGCTCAGATCAAATTCCTACATCAAAGCTATTGGCTACTAGCCCGAACGTAGTCCCATCGTAACGAAATTACGTCATCACGTTCTGAAAGATCAGATTTTTCGACAACTTTGTCCGACCGTGTGTATGCAACAGTTTCGGACAAGATCCGACGGACAAAATCCAACGGACAAAATCTGACGGATTTGGTTGTCGAAATGTCCGACCGTGTGTACAAGGGCTTAAGGAGCTCTGTATAGAACTTACTGCACACAAATGGCTCATCTCTGAGCTGAGGGACCACTTTAAGGTTTGATTCTTCACATGACTGCAGCCTGGTCCTGGGCATTGGTGAGCACACCTCCGGGTGAGGTGTTACCCCATGCACACGGGTGCAGCTAGACCTCACCCCAACAAGTGTGCTTTGCTTTAGATTGGGTGATTGACACTATGGTCAGGCTCAAGCTGTGTAATCAACACCACATGCTTTACTTTACCTATTTGTTTTTCACAATACAACTAATTTTACTTTCTTTTGCCCTTACAGGGTATCCTAGAGGAGATAATGTTTGCACTGCAGAGTTGGTTGGTCAAAACATTCAGCTTGGTTGTTCCTGGCCAGAAGGATGGCCTGCTGCTAATGTAACCATGAAATTCAATAAAGAAACACAGACTGGACCAGGCCAAGTATTCACTAATGTGTCATCAACTAACATCGTCCAGGGCTCAAATCTTACCTGTTTTGGAAATCAGCTGGGAAAAACATCTGTGTGCACAGTCATTTTTGGTAAGTCAAAAAGGCTTTTCTATTTTCCCTGCGGATTCAGTCTAAGCCCCTGTACACACGGTCGGACATTCTGCCAACCAAATCCGTCGGATTTTGTCCGTCGGATCCTGTCCGAAACTGTTGCATACACACGGTTGGAATAAGTTGTCGAAAAATCCGATCATTCAGAATGTGACGACGTAATTTCGTTACGATGGGACTACGTTCAGGCTAGTAGCCAATAGCTTTGATGTAGGAATTTGATCTGAGCATGCGTGGCACTTGGTCCGATCAAAATTCTCTACACATGATCGGAGTATGTCCGATGGAACCAGTTGGTCGGAAAATATTTCCAACAAGTTGGAAAATTGGGTCCGACGGATATTCCGACGGAATCAGTCCGATGCATACCACACACAGTCGGATTATCCGACAACACGGTCCGATAAGACACATTCCGACGGATTCTCCGACCGTGTGTACAAGGGATAATGTTTAATATATTAATAATTAAAATGTAAAAGTTTGTACAGTGAAACTTTTAAGAATTTTTAATCAGTGACAGAGCTCTACTCTAGTAGTCACATTTTCCTGCATGTGAGCGGGTGGGCAGTTCAAGCAGTCAAGCAGTGTGCCTTCATCCTTCATCCTAGAGATGCAATTCTGATGCAGTAGTATAAAGCTGTAGCAGTGTTCATACCGAGGAACAGAAAACCAAGAATTCAAAACAGCTGTTTGCTAAACAAACGAGTGTAATAAATAGCTACTGGCATATTCCCTTATTTATTTACGGCTGTGTTTCTTTATTTATAGATTTATTTGCTTAACCACTTCCTTTCTGGAGCCATTTTTTATTTCACAGACATGTATAAGCTGCAATTTTGGCTACAAAATATCTAACAACCAACAAACTTCATATACTTTTTGAAGCCAGAGCCCCTGTAGAATGAAAAATGGTAGTTTCATTTTTTTTATTTTACACAATATTTGCTCACATGTTTATCAATTCTATATTTTCAGGAAAAAATACGCACAAACACAATTTAATCCCCAATTTTCTGTACAAAATAAAGATGAGGCAGTGCCAAGTAAAAAGATACTAAATATGTCAAGCTTCAAAACTGTGTGGGCCTGGAAAACGGTACTCATAATTATATTTATAGCTCATCAGTTTTGCGTTAGCCATAAATGGGGGACCCAGAATAGTTTTTTTTACTAGCATGTGTGGTGACATCCAATATGTGTTGCACAATCATTTACACATGTGTACCCAACCTACTTTCACTGGTTTTAATTTATATTTTCCTCTTGGCTGACCAGCTCCAGCCAACTGGAGAAGAAAGTAGCAATATCACTGTATCCAAGGATGATGTGTAAAAAACAACTTCATATTCCAAAGCCTGGTTTCCAATCAGAGTTTTCACAGCTGCTATCCAGGGACTGCTAGAGAACTGAGACATGAAAGCAGATGCATTAAAGGGATTACAATGGCTTTATTGCATCTGATGGAGGGGGCTTCTCTTTACCCTGAAAAGAATAGGATTTTTTGTTCTACGATAACCTTGTGTGTGTGTGTGTGTGTATGTGTATATATATATATATATATATATATATATATATATATATATATATATATATATATATATATATATATATATATATATATATATACAGTATATATATATATATATATATATATATATATATATTAGGGCTGTTACTGATTAAAATTTTCATGTTCAATTAATATTTTAATTGATTAATCGACTAATTTTGATTAATTATAACGCACATACAGATCCAACTACTTTTATCTGATCTCCTTGCATTGCAATTCTGCATTAGTCAGTGGTAAATGTGGTATACATTATATACAATCACCCGACACTAGATAGTTTCCACAACCCATGAATTAACTTCACAGTTCACACAAATACTTTTTTAATTCAAACTGTAGCACTGACGTATTTTTTTTTCCACAGTAGCGTGACAATCCCTCCACCTCTGGTCTAACTAATTACTCTCAGCTTATGGCATGGACCTCTGTGCAAACAGGTGGTCATGCAAGTGGGTATCAAAAGGGTTAACACGGACCATAAACTTCTCTCACGTCTCCTTAGATCTCAGCAAAGATGCCAGGTCATGGGTAGAAAGAAAAGATCTAAGTGCTCACCGCTTAAGTATAAGATTTCATTTTTGTGTTCAAACACAAACTACTCACATAAAGATGATACAAACACAGCATGTAAAGCAGACAATCATGTTAGTTCCGTAGGGCAGCAGCGGGTGACATCATGCGTAGCTCCTCCCCCGTACATGTTACGTTCAATCAGAACTTCGTCGTCACTGGACTCCTCCCCCCTTCCCTTTGTTAGCAGACGGAGGCACTTGGGGAAGGAGGGAGGAGTACGGTGATGTTGATGTCCGTGACGTCACTAGACGGATTCCTGACGGAACTCCCTGAAGACCCGAAAGGCGGCGGAGAGGTGAGTACTGATCAAAAGAATTTTAATCGATCAAAAAAATGAATCCTAGTTACATAGTTAGTAAGGTTGAATAAAAACACCATTCCATCCTGAGTGAGTGTCTACAATTGTCCCTAATACTGTACATTGCACACTCACCTTATATTCATTCATATGAGCAGCATGTATATATATATATATATACACACATATATATATATATATATATATACACACATATATATATATATATATATACACATATATATATATATATATATATATACACATATATATATATATATATATATATATATATATATATATATATACACATATATATATATATATATATATATATATATATATATATATATATACATGCTGCTCATATGTCTATTTCCCAAAGACAACCTCTGGATATGACGCTGAGCACGTGCACTCAACTTCTTTAGTTGACCATGGCGAGGCCGATTCTGAGCGGAACCTATCCTTTTAGACCGCTGTGTGGTCTTGGCCACAGTGCTGCAGCTCACTTTAAGGGTCTTGGCAATCTTCTTATAGCCTAAGCCATCTTTATGTAGAGCAACAATTCTTTTATTCAGATCCTCAGAGACCTCTTTGCCATGAGGTGCCATGTTGAACTTACAGTGACCAGTATGAGAGAATGAGAGCGATAACACCAAATTTAACACAGCATTCACAACTGAGACCTTGTAACACTAATGAGTCACATGACACCGGGGAGGGAAAATGGCTAATCGGGCCCAATTTGGACATTTTCAGCGGTTTAGACATTAATGGCTGTGTGTTGAGTTATTTTGAAGGGACATCAAATTTACACTCAATACTTTACATTGTAGCAAAGTGTAATTTCTTCAGTGTTATCACATAAAAGATATAAAAAATATTTAAAATTTACAAGCATTGCTGGAAGTGGCAGCAGTGGAAGACCCCTATGTAGCACTAACCCCCGAAGGAGCTGCTGGTTTGATTGGGCTTACCGTTACCTTCTTTTCCTCAATTCACATCTAGGGGTATCCCGTGGTAGATGGCCTAGTAACTTGAGAGACTAATGACAGATCCACATAAAGGGATTTTATTTGCAAAAAAACGTAGACAATGAACAGTCTCTTAAATTAGGACCAGAGGGTTAGGAAGGAAGTTCAGATACTCTTAGTTTCAAAGTCAATATTGAAGAACTTGCTTATTTTGACTGAATCCAGAGAATAGCCATTCACAACTGGATGTTCACTCAGGTTGGATAGTCCCTCTCTCACAAGGCCTAGCAGCCAACAAGGTGCTTAACTCAGGAACAAGTCTCAGCGACAGATGTTGTTGTAGCACATACAAGAATACGTCTCTGCCACAGACGTTGTTGTAGAACACGTAGGAAAACTAAACTTGTAGAACACTTGTGTGATACCTGGATCTTTCAGCCAGCTTGGCGATATCTATGAGACCGGATTCTCTTAGGTACTTCAGCTCCTCCAGGCTCTTGCTAAGAAACCAACCCTTACGTGGCCTTCTTCTGAAGAGTCCTCCTCTGGATAGCGTGAAGTCACTGGGTCTCTCCCAAACCAGAGACGGCTCCCAAACACCTCAAAATCCTCCTTTAGTTTCCTTGCCTCGGGCTAGCCAGCCCCAAGACAACAAGTCGGGTAGATCCGCACCCAAGGCCATAGCCTTCCTGGGAGCTGGTCAGGAGGACCAGGACCATGAAGTCAGCACATCCTTCTGGACTGGAACCCCGAACCACGTGACGTCCACATCTTAAGTACCCTCTTCCAGAAAGCACAGCAAGAGCACTGGGCAGGCTCAGAGAGAGAGTAATCTTAAAGCACCCAACCAGACTGTAGTTTCATGCCTGCCAGAAGAGACAGTGCCCCCTGTGGCCAGGATGAACATCCTATAGCCCAGTCAGACTGATGCTGAAGTTCAAATTTAAACAATTGTACCCAAACCAAACTGCAGTTCAGGTGTAACCTTAAATTTGAAAAACACATAGTGCGTGCTCTTCAGGAGCTGGCGCTACACCTATATTGGAGAAGAGATAGAGTGAGGTCTAAAAGGAGGTGAACAACACACTTTCACTGCTACCACAGCCGTTGCTCCATTTTAGTGGAGTGGAGAGTGCCACTGAGGATTATAAAAGATGGGTGACTAGACCCATTGGGGTCTTTATGTAGACACAGAGATTACCGCTCCTACCTCGTAGCTCCACAATAAAGTGCTCACAGGTGCTGGCTCTGCTCAAGATTGACGAGAAAAATAATTCCTGGATGGCTGGGGCACACTGTGTGCGGATTGTGAAACGGGGCAACAAGTGTGATCACATCACCCTGAATTTTTTCCTTGCACTTGGACACTATATGCATTTCTTTGCAGATTTATTTTTCAAATTTTTTGCATATTTGAAGAGACTATTTACATGCACTTATATGCACTGCATTTTTTTTTACTAACATTGATTGCAATATTGTTTTATATGTATATTTGCACATTTATTGATTATTTTTATGCACCTTTGGGTACGATTTTTTTTTTTTATTGTGAAACTGCACCTTTATCCACTGAATTTATCTCAATATTTATATGTTCTTTTAGCATTTTTGCACATTTATTGATTATTGTGTATGCACTTTAGGAATGATATGCTTTCATTGTGATATTGCACTTTGAATATTTGAGTTAGTGCCATATTCTTTATATATTTATGGTATTTGTTACATATATACATCAGTGTATTTTTATTTAGCGTTACTCCATTTTATAAATTTGTAACCTATATATCTTCTTTTCTCTATTAAGACATTCCACAATCAACGGGAGACAATAACAGTTTAGTAACTATAGTGACCGTAGGAGATACTGCTATATTGACAATAAATTTAACATCGTATAGTCTCCCGGCTGTCTTCGCCTGGTACCAACTGAATCCAAATTCCGACCCTGCCTCAATCACTAGCAGGACCACAGTGGAGTCCACCAGTTCTAGCTCCAGTCTGCAGATCTATGATATGGAGGTGGAGGATGCTGGACATTACGAATGCATTGCCGCGAATATTATTGGGAGCCAGAGCTTCCGCTTCACTCTCAATGTGACCGATGAAGGTGGGTTGGAGTAACTTTTCATCAGATGTTAACCAATATCTGCACATTCCTATGTATGTTTACAGCTAGCTAAATGTATAAAAAAAAGTACAGACATTTTTTTATTCTTGCATAATCCAATATATGTTCCAGCAGAGGGAGAATAAGAAAAATGCTTTGTGTGCTATTTCTCCTCTTGTGTACATAAGTAGGTATGTAATCAATGATGCCACGGGAAATTCCCCAGTCTATGGTGACATGCAGAAATACATCACTGGAGTAGACCACATTCACACTGACACTGCCAAGCTTGTGTATATTTATGTAGATGGCATTGCTAAATACATGTACATACACATCGTGATTTTCTAAATAATGCAATTCACGTTGTGGGGTTTATTTACTAAAGTTGCAAAATTAGGCTCACTTCTGCATAGAAACCAATTAGCTTCTAACCGCTGCTTCCTCTATTAAAGAGGAAGTAAATCCTGATGGGTTTACTTCCTCTTTCATTCCCTGCAAAGTTAAAGCATAATGGACTACTATGCATCGCATAGTAGCCCATTATGTGTCACTTACCTGACACAGGAGCCAGCGAAGTCACCGCTGTCCCCTGTAGTCCGGCGCATCCATCTTCTCGGTGGGGTCTCGCAGCTCCGCCGCTGTCATTCGGCGAAGCCGCGATGACGTCACTCCTGCGCATGCGCACGGGAGCCGACGCGCGCGGCATCTCCGTCGTAGACAGCGGTGATTGTATTCGGGCGAATATCTCCTAAACCGGATAGGTTTAGGAGATATTTCTTGGACCTACAGGTAAGCCTTAACCCTTTCCCGCTGAGCGTACGCAAATCTGCATACTCGGCTTCCGGGGGTTATACCGGGATGATGCCCGCACCTGCAGGCATCATCCCGGTACCGTTTGCTTCAGCAGGCGATTGGCTTTCCAGCTAAAAGCCGCTCGGCTGTTATGCCGGAGGAGCGGGAGGGGACGTCCCCCCTCCCGCCGCCTCCCGCCGCTGTTACCGGTGCTCCCGTTCGATCGGGAGCACCGATTCACGTTGCGCTGCCTCCGGCCACTGGGGAGGAACTGTAACGAAGCTGTAATCGGCTTTGTTCCGGTCTCCTCATAGTAAACACGGAAGCGACGTCATGACGTCACTTCCCGTTTACTCGGCTGCCAATGGCGCCGGTTTTAAAAAAAAATACGGTATTCAGAATCACCGTTTTCGGCGATCTGAATACATTGAAGTGTAAAGGAGGGGTGGGGGGTCGTTTTAGACCCCCGATCCCTCCATAAAGAGTACCTGTCACCACCTATTACTGTCACAAGGGATGTTTACATTCCTTGAGACAGCAATAAAAGTGATCAAAAAAAAAACAAAAAACAATTTAGTCATTTTAAAATAAATAAAAAAATAAATAAAAATTTTTTAAAGCGCCCGCCGTCCCCGCGAGCTTGCGAAGCAAAGAAAACGCATACGGAAGTCGCGCCCGCGTATGTAAACGGTGTTCAAATCACACATGTGAGGTATCTCCGCGATCGTCAGAGCGAGAGCAATAATTCTAGCACTAGACCTCCTTTGTAACGCTAACCTGGTAACCGTAAACATTTTTTAAAGTGTCGCCTATTGAGATTTTTAGGTACCGTACTTTGTCGTCAATCCACAAGTGCGTGCGATTATAAAGTGTGACATGTTTGGTATCTATTTACTCAGCGTAACATTATCTTTCACATTATGCAAAAAATTGGGCTAATTTTACTGTTTTTTTTTGTTTTTTTTTATTCATGAAAGTGTCCCTTTTCCCAAAAAGTTGCGTTTAAAACACCGCTGCGCAAATACCGTGTGACATAAAATATTGCAACAATCGCCGTTTTATTCTCTAGAGTCTCTGCTAAAATATATATATAATGTTTGGGGGTTCCAAGTAATTTTCTAGCAAAAAATATGGATTTTAACTTGTAAACACCAAATGCCGAAAATAGGCTAATGCCGCGTACACACGAGCGGACTGTATGGCATACTTAGTTCGTCATACAATCCGACGGACAGTCCGTCGTACTTTCCACTGAACGGACTTGACCACACACGGATGCACAAACAGTCCGTCGAAAGCTTGCGCGATGACGTGTACAGCACGTATGACGGGACTAGAAATAGGAAGTCCAAGACACAGCAAAGCACCCTTCCGCCGTGTAAATCCTTTCTGGGCATGCGCCATTCTTAGTCCGTCGAACTAGCATACTGACGACCGTATTGTCCGCTGAAACCAAAGTACGACGGACAGAATTTCGAAAAAACCGAAATACTTAGTACTCCGGACTGCACGCTGAAAAAGTCCGCTAAAGCCCACACACGAGCGGATTGTCCGCTGAAATGTGTTTAGACGGACTAAGTACGCCATACAGTCCGCCCGTGTGTACGCGGCATTAGTCATGAAAGGGTTAATCTAGGCTTACCTGTAGGTCAAAGTGTGTTGTAAGGGTTTACAACCACTTTAAGCTTTGGCAATAAAACCTGGAAGCTGGTTGGTTTCTATGCAGAAGTGAGCCTGGTTTTGCGCTCTCCAGTTTTAGTAAATAAACCCCAGTATGTTTATATGCATTTAGACGCAGTCCGTTTACTGGCGTTTAGGGCTCGTTCATACCGTGTGCAGTGATCTGAATTTTTCTGTGCTGGATCAAAGTACCGGTAGATCACTACAAGGGCAGATAGAAAACATTTCTATGTGTCTTATTCACACCAAAATGTTGTGTATGTGTGCATGGAATTAAAATGGAACCTGTTTGCATTTTAGCGTAATGCAATGCACATAAATGCATGAAATGCAAACCAACTGAAATTAAAAATATAACAAACAAATTGCTCTTTTTTTCTCAATAAAGTATTTATTACATTTTTTACAAATAGAAAATAGCTTAAAATGTATACCAATTAGAAAAAAGTTACATCAAAATAAAAACATAGTTTGCAGTAACAAGGATCAATGGAAGACATTATCTCAAAATCAGATTGTTGGTAAAGAATGAATGAGTTTAAAAGGAAGTTTTATAAAGAAAAAGGAGTAGAACGGTTAAATGTAATAAACCTTGGGCATAAAGCTGACTGGATTGTTAAAAACAATTTCTAATACAATTATCTTCAAAAAGATAAAAGATCTTAGTGTGTGAATTACGACTGTAACACTCAGAGTAAGTCATGTAAATTAAATTGTCACCAAGGAGCTGTACATACATAGCCTTGAAAAAGTATTCATACCCCTTGCAATGTTCCACATTTTGTCATGTTACAACCAAAAACGTAAATGTATTTTATTAGGATTTTATATAATAAACCAACACAAAGTGGCACATAAATAAGAAGTGTGGGGTACATTTGTATGGCGCCACCCCTGAGTCAATACTTTGTAGAACCACCTTTCACTGCAATTAAAGCTGCAAGTAATTTTGGGGATGTCTCTACCAGCTTTGCACATCTATAGAGTGACATTTTTTCCCATTCTTTTTTGCAAAATAGCTCAAGCTCTGTCAGATTGGATGGAGAGCGTCTGTGAACAGTCATTTTCAAGTCATGCCACAGATTCTCAATTGGATTTAGGTCTGGACTTTGACTGGGCCATTCTAACACAAGAATATGCTTTTATCTTAACCATTCAATTGTAGCTCTGGCTGTATTTTTAGGCTCATTCTCCTGTTGGAAAGTGAACCTCCACCCCAGTCTCAAGTCTTTTGCAGGTTTTAAGATTGCCCTGTATTTGGCTCCACCCATCAAGTCTGTCTAGCTTTCTTGTTTCTGCAAAAAAAAAAAAGCATCCTAATAAGATGCTGCACCACCATGTTTCACAGTGGGGATGGTGTGTTCAGGGTGATTGCAGAATTAGTTTTCTGCCACACATAGCGTTTCGCTTTTAGGACAAAATGTTCAATTTTGGTCTTATCTGACCAGAGCACCTTCTTCCACATGTTTGCTGTGTCCCCCACATGGCTTCCCGCAAACTGCACACAGGAATTCTTATGGCTTTCTTTCAACAATGGCTATCTTCTTGCCACTCTTCCATAAAGGCCGACATTGGGAGCTCATGCTGCATGATGTGTAAAAATCAATGTTTCCCTATAAAAGCCATCTTAATTCGTCTGACACAAGTTGGTCCGACTTTGAAAATGCTCCCTGCCCTACTTTTGTCTGACTTTGATCCTACTTTAGTCCATTGCATATCACTGAAGTCGAATCAAGGTTGGATTGCCATCCTAACTGATGTGACTTTGGCATGTGACTTGTGCTCTGATGATCTTGAAGGGGATTTCCACACCAAATTTAAAAACAAAACAGCATGGGTTCCCCCTTAAAGAGCATACCAGGCCCTTCGGTCTAGTATGGATTTTAAAGGGAACCCCCACACTGAAAAAACGGCATGGGGTCCCTCCAAAATCCCAACCAGACCCTTATCGGAGCACACAGCCCGGCAGATCAGGAAAGAGGGTGGGGACAAATGAGCGCACCCCCCTCCTAAACCGTAGCATGCCCTCAACTTGGGGGGTGGGTGCTTTGGGGGCAGGGGGGCCCTGTACCCCCCCCACACCACAAAGCACCTTATGCCCATGTTGATGAGGACAAGGGCCTCTTCCCAACAACCCTGGCTGTTGATTGCTGGGGTCTGCGGACGGGGAGCTTATTGGAATCTGGAAATCTTAAAATTCATATCTGGAATCTGGAAATCGTAAATCGGAAAATTCATACCAGACACAGTGCCTGGTATTGTTGGGGATCAAAGTCGGATCCCTGTTTATTGATTATCCTCATTATTTATTACTTGGTATTGTAAAGCGAAACTTCACGCTCCTTCCTTCGTTTTTTTCCCCTTCTTACCTTTAGTCCCGGTTCACACATATGCGATGTGGGAACCAGCACGATTCCTGAGCGGGTTCCTGCATCGCATGTGACGCATGTGTCACTGAATTGCAGGTGTCAATAGAAAGTTAGTGACCGTCCCAGAACGGTTTGCAGATCGCAGTGCAAACTGTCAAATGGTACAAGAAATCTTAAAAATCTGGAAATGTGGAAATCGTAAAATTCCTACCAGACACAGTGCCTGGTATTGTTGGGGATCAAAGTCGGATCCCTGTTCATTGAAGTCAGATGCATGTCGGACTTCAAGTCACAGGGCAAAGTCGGATCCAAAGTGGTATGACTGTCGTGTCATACCAGTGTGAACCTAGCCTGAGGGGTTCACAAAATAGCTGTATTTATAGACCCGTTTCACACTGGGGATTTTTTCAGGCGCTTTTGGGCTAAAAATAGAATAAAGCGCCTGAAAAACAACTCCCCTGCAGTCCCAGTGTGAAAGCCAGAATGCTTTCACATGGTCGCAACACAGGCGCATTTAACCCTTTATTCAGCCGCTAGCGGAGGTTAAATGCACCCCGCTAGCGGCTGAATAGTGCCGCTAAAATGAAGTTGAAGCTATGCTAAAACTAGCAGCTTTCACCGCCAACGCCCACCCGCCCCAGCGTGAAAGGGATCATACTGAGATTAAATTACACACAGATAGACTCTATTTACTAAGTAGATAACTTCTGAAGGAAATTGGTTCTACTAGATTTTAGTTAGGGGTATCAGAGTAAAGGGGGTGAATACAAATGCCACACTTTTCAGATATAAAGGAATACTAGTGTTTTAAAAAAAAAACACTTGTGGGTTTAACCAATCTTTTTTTTGTATAATTCACCTTTAAAGGGTGTGTGGCATGAGGTGCCCCTCATTCTCATCTAAAAAAGTTGGGTGGTATGAGAATGTCCTTGAGCCTGGGATGGGTGACATGCATTAAAATGTGGCCAGTGGGTCGTGGATTGCCACTGTGAGCACATGCCTCTGAATATTACACCAACTAAAAGCCCAGGTTGCTCCGCTGTAAGAAAAAAAAAAATACACACAGCAGATGTCACTAGCTACTAACTCACCAACTCTTCTAAATGATTGTGTTCAAAGTTCAGCTTTAATTGGTTTGATATGGAAAAAGCTGTGACAAGCTGCAGAAATGAAGACCAGCTCTTGTAGATCCAAGGTCATTGTACTTTATCAAAAAACAAAAGTTGTGAGGTGCTCTCTTTTAGCTTTTTGCTGGCTCAAAATTTTGGGTTTATTCTCTGTGACAGGGTGAGAATTGTGGTGGTCCTGGAATGCCCTATAGTATTTTCCTTCAAACTGAGTTGAATTGAAAGCGTTTTTTTCCTGTACATGTGTACCCTGGAAAGCTCTGCTGGGCATTGTACTAGGCACATCCGTCTGGCAGAAGTCCCCAGGGTACACTAAAAACATGTCTATGTCCCTACTGCAAGCTGGGGAAAGGAAATTCTTAATGATCTGCTCAGCCTTATTCCTCTACTGACTGAAAATGATTTTAGTGATGTAGCGGCGACACTTTGGACAAGGTGTCCACTAAGTACAAATTTAGTTTTTGCCTCAGAACAGTAAAGGGGTTCTGAGGGTTAATTCTGTAGGTTTAACTTTGGCATCAGTTTGACTGGGCTGTGTTAGCCCTTGTACACACGGTCGGAGATTCCGTCAACCAAATCCGTCGGAGTAACGACGGATTAATTCCGGAAGAGGTCCGGAAGTGATGTTGCATACACACGGTTGGACTAAGTTGTCGGAAAATCCGATTGTACATAACGTGATGACGTTATTTCGTTACGACGGGACTAGTCGCCAATAGCTTTGGTCTAGGAATTTGATCTGAGCATGCGTGGCACTTTGTCCCTGGGAGTAGGCTACACATGATCGGAGTATGTCCGATAGGAGCATTTTGTCGGAAAATTTTACCGGCAAGTTGGAAAACTTGGTCCGTCGGATATTCGGACAGAAACAGTACGATGGAGACCACACACAGTCGGAATATCCGACAAAACAGTCCAATAGGACACATTCCGTCGGAATTTCTGACCATGTGTACAAGGGCTTAGAGTTACGCCTGGTCATGTGTACAGTGAGTGCACATGACAGGCTTAGAACCAGGCCTGGTTGGACGCTTTAGGTATCGGCATTTCCCGGATCCAATCAGTGGGTGTGTCTGGCCCCGCTGAGGAGTCTGGGGAAGGGTACTTAAGATGCTGAAGTCACGTGTTCGAGGTTCGTTTGGAGGCCAGAGCAGTCTGTTCCTGTAGCTGGACCAGGGTAGCCCCAAGAGGGGTCCCGGTCATGGGAGCGTAGGCCACCCCACAACATGGTCAGTTTGGCTAGCCCCATTAGACCTGCATGGTCTGGGGCAGGGATCCATCTGTTCCCGAGTCTCAGAACCGGCTGGTTTGAGGTGCAGTAACTGAGGGAGGATTCAAAGCGTCCGGGTGTGCTCTCAACTTGAAGGGGCACCGCAACTCGTGTAAGTGACCGGGGGAGGACTCTTCGAAGGAGGGCCAACAAGCTGGCATTCCAAGAAGTGCCTGGTTGCTGGGTTGTCAAGGACACTAGTGGATCCACGTTTTCCAGTACTGCCAAGGAGACAGAGAACGTTCCAGGTACTGAGGAAAGGTTCCTGTTCACTTTCAGTTGCAAACTTATTCAAGGTTAGAGACTTTGCAAGTTCTGGATTAAAGTGATGACTGCCATAATCTCTGGCTAGAGATTTGTCCAGCTTTGAAGCGCCCAGCTGCGAGTGGCTACTCTCTGGGCTGCACTAGAGACTTTCTGATTACTAGCAGTTCAAGGTGCCTGAGTTCCTTTACCCTTGCCCTCTGTTCCCATACGAGACTGTGTTTGTTGGATGTTACCCCTGCAAATAAAAACCTTTCTAAAGGACTTTTATGGTGTCAGCATCCAAAGTTGTTGGGTACTAACCCTGGGAACCCCTAGACATGGAAGAAGAAGCCAAGCGGAGGTAATCGGTAAGCCCAAAAGTCAAGGCCGCCCCCTTGAGGGTTATGGCCGCTACATTGATAAATGTATATTAGCACTTTCTCCCATAGGAGCCGCTAGAAATTTGCCCAGGTTCTTCCCCCAGTGGTCTGCCCCACAGCAAGGCACACAATCTCAGCCACATTTTTTCTCAATAACCAGTCTAAAGATGTTTTTATTTTGGAGAACTTGGATAGGGTTGAGGAAATTGTGTGGGATACTCCAAAACAGAACATACAACTTAACCACTTCCCACCCGGCCAATGCACATATACGGCCGGGTGGGAGCCGTCTACTTCTGATAGGACGTTCAGGAACATCCTTCAGAAGGAGCGGGATCGTGCGCGCGCATGCCCGCGCAGCTGCGCGATCCCGATGTGCTCGTGTCACGCGGACACGGCGCATCTCAGATCGGCAGGAGGGCTCTGTGATTGGCCCTCCTGATCACATGACGGCCGCGTCCAATCACGGCCGTCATGTGATGTAAGCAAACAGCCGGTTGCTAGGCAATCGGCTCCTCCTCTCCTCACACAGAAGTCATCGCTGAGGAGAGGAGAGCAAATCGCTGCAGCCGGCTGGTGATCAGTGAGTATGAGCTGTTTTTTTACAGCTTTTTACTCACTGATCATCAGTGTAGTGTAAACACACAACACACCACACAGTATAAACACAGTCCCCACATATGTCCCCAAAACACACATGTCCCCAAAACATACATGTCCCCAAATAATAAAAACACATGTCCCTAATAATAAAAACATGTCCCCCACCTATGTCCCACTAAAATCACTTGTCCCAATGATTATGTGCACACATATGTACGTGATCACCTGCACACATATGTACATGATCATTTGCGTACATATGTCCGGGATCACACAAACCAATTATTATACACTTAACGGAATTTTTTTTACCAAAAACATGTAGCAGAATACATTTTGGCTTAAATTTATGACAAAATTTGATTTTATTGGATTTCTTTTAAATTAGAAAAAAGAAAATATTATTTTTTTTCCAAATTTCCGCTTTTTTTGCGCTTATATCGCAAAAAATTAAAAACGGAGTCGTGAATAAATACCACCAAAATAAAGCTCTATTTGTGCGAACAAAATGATAAAAATAGTATTTGGGTACAGTGTAGTATGACCGCGCAATTGTCATTGAAAGCGCTAGAGCGATGAAAGCTGAAAATTGGGCTGGGAAGGAAGGGGGCGAAAGTGCCCTGTATTGTAGTGGATAAGGATAATTAACTCCTTTCTGAAAAGCTGAAGCAGAATATAGCAAACTGTAGACTTGGCTTTGTAGTGGAAAAATCTAAATGCAAATTCCTTACTTTAGAGCCACAAGAGCAGAGTCCCTTCACAAGGAATGACTGAGCTCTTTGGGACACCAGTCGATGTCTCTTTTAACAAACACACAGCTGACTCTCCAGCACAGGGTTGGCAGCAGCCCAAAAGTCTCTAAGATCTCTCACAGCAGTCTGTATTCCAGGGACAGTTGGTTGCCTCCTTCCAACTTCCAAGCGACACCTTTTCTCTAGTGAGACCAGACTAGATGACTGCCCCTCAGTCAGCTCTCTGTAGCTTCAGCATCCAGGCCCTCAATTTGCTCACCTGAGGTATCACAAACAGAAAGCGCCTGGCAGCGTTGCCCTGGAGGGCAGTAACCCTCCATGCTGGGGACTGAGCCTCTGCAGAAAAACAAAAAAATAGAAGCTCAGGGGCTAGGGTCGCCACCTTTTCTTCAAGTCAAACCCAAACACTTTAGCGGCGCACAGCAATATTTTTTTCTAGTAGAAATTATACACATATTTTGCAATTAAATAACATTTCTAATAAAATGAATCACAAGCGTCCCCCTTTACATCAGAGTCCACAGAGTTCCTCTTTTACATCTGAACTCACGGAGCTCCTTTACACTGTAGTGGGCGGGGGGGGGACTCTGTAAGGGAGAACTCTGGGGACTCTGCAGAATCTGATGTAAGGGAGAACTCTGGAGATTCTGACATAAGGGATGCTCTGGGAACCCTGATCTCAGGGTGAACATTGAGAACTCTAATGAATGAATGAATGAATGAATGAAATACTTGTATAAAGCACAATGCGAACTGAATCGCCTCTAGGCGCTAATGTACGGAGGACTCTGATGTAAGGGGAACACTGTTGCCTTTGGTGTAAAGGGGAACTTTGATGTAAGGGGTGCTCTGAGAACCCTGATTTACCTTAGAGTACTCACTCAGAGGCAGGAGAGAGAAGAGGGAGACTTCAGTCAAAAGCAGGGATGGATGGTGAGCTCACTCACCCCTTGGCAGTCAGCACCTCTCATCCAGATGTAGCTGACACTGCTGGACTTCAAATTTCTGGCCCCCACTTTCCTTTTCTGAGACACAGCACCAGGGATTGAAGTGTGGGCGGACACAGAGGGGTAGGGGCGGGAGGAAGAGGAGTAGTTCAAGCCCTCTCTCCTCTCCCGTCTGTGTGGAGGGGCGGGGTAATTGTTAGTGTTGGGCTTTGGGCAGTGTGAAAGAGAGTGTAACAGACTCTCTCGGCCTAAACATCTGCAGCCAACAACCCTGCTGGGAATCCATAGTATGGTCTGAATAATGTGTCCGGGTTGCGGGTGGTCTGAAACCCGAACGCATGACTCCAAACCCAAACTGTCCGGGTGAATCCCGGACAGGTGGCAACCCTATCAGGGGCTCAGAGTATTTATACAGGCTTCCAGAATCCCTTGGACCCGGTGATTGGCCAGGGCTGCATAAATATTCATACTGCCATCTGTATATCTCCAAGCCTATGATCCAGAGAACTGTACAGTGCTTTGGAAAGCAGAGTGAGCATTCAGAGTGGCAGTAGCTGAGAACACCGAGCAGACCTAATTAATCAGCTGCACTGCTGTGAACAGCTAGATCTGTATGACACAACGAGCCACACTGGTTACAGTGAGGCAAGCTAAATTTACCTAACCAAAAACACACACAGCTCCACTGAACACAGTGAGTCTGCACTAAATCTATCTAATCCTAGCACCTATCTAGGGGGGTGCTACATATACTGAAGTTTAGTTTAGGAATTCTGCATGGCCCGGGAGGTTATCACTTATGTACTATAAACTTTTACTGCCTAATGATTGTGTTCTTGGTTTCTTAGGTCTCGATGTGGTAAATAAATCTTCCAGGAATTTATTTTTATTTCTGGCTGAAATAGTCATCTTTGCAATCTTTTTCGGAGTCATTGTGGTCTATGTTGTAAAGAGATCGAAAGGTATTTTATTCCACTATACAATGTGTTCTATATAGTCATATTCCATTTCTTTGTTCTTCCAGTTCCCATCTTTGTCTCTCCTCTGTTCAGTGATTTAATGAACATATTGCTAAAATTATCCTCATTATTTATTAATTGGTATTGTAAAGTGAAACTTCACGTAACTTCCTTTGTTTTTTTTTTCCCCTTCTTACCTTTAGTCCCGGTTCACACATATGCGATCATGTGGATAATGACAGAACTCTGGACGGCCGCACTCCAATGCTAAAACGATGCCTTATTCAAATAATATTCAGGACACAGCAAATGACATCACAGCGAAAGATGCTAATAACTGACGCGTTTCACACTAAGGCTATTAGAAAGCACTAGCCTTAGTGCGAAACACGTCAGTTATTAGCATCTTTCGCTGTTATGTCATTTGCTGTGTGTCATGGTTATGCAATAGAGTTTGTCTGCTTACTTGTTTCCATGTGTTCATCTCTAGAGACCAGCCGACCCTCACCTGACTGCTTTTGTAATCCATCCTCTGGCACGACTCCACCCTAGCTCCTATCAGAGAACTCTATATTAACCTGTGCACTGCAGGCCAACCCTGCTGATCAACCATTGTGTATTCCTTTATGTGTTTAGCTTCCTGTTACCTGCCGTGTGCTCTTCTGTTGTTCCGTTACCGACTTTGGCGTGTCCTTGACTATCCCTGTTTGCCTGTGATCCTGACCTATTGACGTGTCCCTGACTATTCCTGTCTGCTGGTGGCCCCGACCTTGGCTTTATCCCTCACTATCCCTATCCTCCTGTTGCCTACTGTGGGTGTGAGCTGGGGGACCCTGGGGGTCGCGACCCGGAGCCAGTTGCAGCCAAGTCCATCCTCACCACTAGAGGCTCTGGTGAACACCTGCTGGCTCTTAGACTCCGCGCCCCAGGGAATCTTACGCTCTAACCTCGGTGGGATCTGTCTCCCATCCGCAGTAGTCAGCCGTAGGTTCCACAACCTTGCGGTGCACTTCTGATCCCTACGGTGTGCATCTGTCACCTCACCTCAAGGTGACCTGACACCGTGTCCTGAATATTATTTGAATAAAGCATAGTTTTAGCATTGGAGTGCGGCCGTCCAGAGTTATGTCATTATCCACATTATCTGCATGCTGTGGCTCGCACCCGGATCCCTTCACCTGGAGCAATTATCTCTGAGTTCCCAAGACCCGCCTTTGAGCGGCGGTGTATATCTCTCACACATATGCGATGCGGGAACCAGTGCGATTCCTGAGCGGGTTCCTGCATCGCATGTGACTCACAGGCAGTTCACACTGAACCGCTGCAGGTGTCAATAGAAAGTTAATGACCGCCCCAGAACGGTGTACAGATCGCAGTGTGAACTGTCAAATCGTACAAGAATTGGATCGCATGGGGGTTCTGATTCCAGTGTGGACCAAAAAAAGGGTCCTGCACCATTTTGGTGTGAATGCAATGTGATTTCAGAAATTGAATTTGAATGGTTGAATTTGCATTGCACAGACATCGCAGGTGATCTGCACAGCAATGCAGTATGAATCATATGCGATGTCTGTGTTCACACCAGTGTGAACCCAGCCTTACCCCTAGTTGTCCTTAAAAATCATACTCACATGCCCAGTGAGTCCAGTGCTGTCTAGCGTAGCCTGTTGCTCCACTGTTGCATGTTGAATCCCATGCCACCATCTTCTGTACTGATGTCATCATGGGGCTAGGTATCCTGCACCTGACCCCCTGTTCCCACCAGGGCCGTCTTTAATATTGATTGGACCCTGGACAAAATTTTTCTCGGGGTCCCCCCCATGCAATTTCAATCTCCAGACATACATTAAACTGATTTTAAGTCTAACTGCTAATTATTGTATCAGATCAAGCAGTGATTGTGATTGGTTGCCAGCGGTTACAGCATATCATTACTGTTTACTGACTGGTTGCTAGAGGTTATAGCACACATTACGGCTCACTAATTAGTTGCTAGAGGTTACAGCAAATGATTTCTGCTTGTTAATTGGTTGCTAGAGATTACTGTACAGTAATACTGCTCACTGGTTGGTTGCTAGAGGTTACAGCACATCATCTCCTCACTGCAGGGGGGCATGATATACATATGAATGCCGCCTTTATTTACATATCAACGCCGCTGGCCTCAGCTATTTACTTATGAATGACGGTTATTTACATGTAAACACAGGGTCTGCAGGTAAGTCATCTGTACACAACAAGAGGGTAGAGCTGGGCAGCATTAGTACCAGCACTTCACACTGAGATATCGGGACACAGCACAGGACTAAAAATTCCAGGGACAAGGGAATTTAAACTGGGGTAGTTGGCAAGTATGAGGCAGCTGCTTTGGGCCCCACAACAATGACAGGGCCCAGTGCAGCTACCCCTTTTGCCCTGCCTTAAAGACGGCCCTGGTTCCCACGCCACCCTCTACACAGAGACTGCACTCAAGCCTCTTGGAATGCATGATGTAAGTATCCTAGGAGGCTTCTGGAATGCAGGTGGTGCATCATTCTTGTCTGGACAAGAAAAGTCAAAGGTGTAAGGTTGGGACCCACAAAACAGGTATTTTTGGGGGGAAAGTTAAATGCCTGATTGTTTTACAGGAGGGGGAGAAGAAAAAATATTTAAAGTTCATAAACAGGATAAAGGTCTGCTATAAAGAGTCAAAAACATCATGTGGAAAAAAATACATTTTATAGTCACCTATTTAATGTAAACAAGCATCTCCCCGTTCTGCCTAGTGACACTGTCACCGATCAGCTCTCCATGTAATCGGGAGCGCTGGTCAGCGACGTTTCACACACAGCCCCTCCCCCCCCACAGTAAGCCCTTGTGCACACGGTCGGAGATTCCGACAACCAAATCCGTCGGATTTTGTCCGTCAGATTTTGTCCGACGGATCTTGTCTGAAACTGTTGCATACACACGGTCTGACAAAGTTGTCGGAAAAACCGATCTTTCAGAACCTGATGACGTAATTTCGTTACGATGGGACTACGTTCAGGCTAGTAGCCAATAGCTTTGATGTAGGAATTTGATCTGAGCATGCGTGGCACTTTGTCCGATGGGAATTCTCTACACATGATCGGAGTATGTCCGATCGGAGCATTTTGTCAGAAAATATTTCCGGCAAGTTGGAAAATTTGGTCCGACAGATATTCCGACGGAAACAGTCCGATGCAGACCACAGACAGTCGGAATATCCGACAAAACGCTCCGATCGGACACATTCCGACGGAATCTCCGACCGTGTGTACAAGGGCTTAGAATCACTCCGTAGGATTGATCCGTTAACACTGATCGCTGTATTAATGCCAATGGTCCCAAAAATGTGTCAAAATTGTCCGATGTGTCCGCCATAATGTCGCAGTCACTATAAAAATCTCTGATCGCCGCCATTACTAGTAAAAAAAAAAATTATCAATAAAAATGCCATAAATCTATCCCCTATTTTGTAGATGCTATAACTTTCGCAAACCAATTAATAAACGCTTATTGCGATTTTTTTTTTACCAAAAATATGTAGAAGAATACGTATCGGCATGAACTGAGGGAAAAAAATGTTTTTTTAAATATTTTTTGGGGATATTTATTATAGCAAAAATTTAAAAATAATGGTTCGGAAGGGGGTAAATTCTTCCTGGGCTGAAGCGGTTAAGAGAGCACTGTGGACTCTACGTCATTTTAGTAGAAGTGTTTGTATTGATTTTAGCTAATCTCATCACAATGGCTTCTTTGCTTTTATAGGTAGTCCTGGAGAATATGATGATAACCTTTCAACCATCTGTGAAAAAGTCATACAGACAGAGGTAGGAGTAAGAATTTTCGATTTTTTTTTAATGTAGAACAATTTGGACAGATGTATGAAGCTGCTTTTCCTTCATCAGGAGCTAGGCACACAAGTTTCTATAATTGCCCCATTATTGTATCGAAGCTGGGCAGTCTGCATGTAGGCAGGTACAGTCTGTATTCTCCACTGCTGCGGTCGCTCGACCTCAACGGAAATGCAGATGGGGAAGGAAGTTCAGGGGAACTTGGCTCCCCTATGATTCCCTTGGTAACAGGGGGGCCACTATCCGATTGGATGCTAACGGCCCATGTGACTTTGGCGGCCATTTTGAATAAGAGAGAGTTTATTTAAGCCCTTATACACACGGCCGGAGATTCTGACAACCAAATCCGTCGGCGTAATTCCGACGGATTCATTCCGGAAGAGGTCCGGAAGTGATGTTGCATACACACGGTTGGACTAAGTTGTCGGAAAATCTGATTGTACATAACGTGATGACGTTATTTCGTTACGACGGGACTACGTTCAGGCTAGTAGCCAATAGCTTTGGTCTAGGAATTTGATCTGAGCATGCGTGGCAGTTTGTCCGTCGGAGTAGGCTACACATGATCGGAGTATGTCCGATCGGAGCATTTTGTCGGAAAATTTTACCGGCAAGTTGGAAAAGTTGGTCCGTCGGATATTTTCCGCCGGAAACAGTCCGATGGAGACCACACACAGTCGGAATATCCGACAAAACGGTCCGATAGGACACATTCCGTGGAAATCTCCGACCGTGTGTACCAGGGCTAAGACTCCAGGTCCCAGGATTAGTGCGCATTATGCAAGTGGCTAGCATAGGGAAAGGTTCCGGAGGAGTGGTGACAGTGCAGGGACTAATGCTGCGTACACATGATCAAACAATCGGGTGGAAAAGTCCGGCAAACTCAAGTCCGCCAGACCATCCCCCCGTGTGTAGCCTCCGGCAGACTTTTTTGACCCGAAAGTACGGCGGACTTAGAAAGTAGTTTTGCACTCCAATCTTCCAGCCGGACTTGCATTTCGGCGGACAATCCGGCCGTGTGTATGCCGTACTTTTGAAATGAACGGACTTTTCCCGCCCGGAGAAAAGTCCGCTCATTTCGAGCGGGTCTCCAGGTAGGCTGGGCCCGCGAAGGAGACGTCGCTGGCCCCGCCACCTGGTATGGACTTAAAGGGGAACCCCAACGCCAAAAAAAATCGGGTCCACATCAGACCCTTGTCCGAGCACGCTACCCGGCCGGCCAGGAAAGGGGGGGGACGAGCGAGCGCCCCCCCCCCCTGAGCCGTACCAGGCTGCGTGCCCTCAACATGGGGGGTGCCTTGGGGAAGGGGGGGCCGCGCGGCCCCCCCACCCCAAAGCACCTTGTCCCCATGTTGATCGCTTGTCCTCCCCCCCCCTTTCCTGGCCGGCCGGGTAGCGTGCTCGGACAAGGGTCTGATGTGGACCTGGGGGGGGACCCCCACGCCGATTTTTTTCAGCGTTGGGGTTCCCCTTTAAGTTCATACCAGGTGGCGGGGCCAGCGACGTCTCCTTCGTGGGCCCCGCCTACCTGGAGATGCGCTCTAAATGAGCGGACTTTCCTCCGCGTGTGTGGGCGAGTCCGTTCATTTAAAAAGTAGGGCGGATAGTACGGCGGACTTAGTACGCCATATTAGTCCGCTGAAAAAGTGGCGTGTGTGGGCAAGTAGCCCGTTCGGAAAGTCCGACGGACAGTCTGGCGGGAAGTCCACCAGACTAAGTCCGTCGGATAGTCGGCTACGTGTGTACGCGGCATAAGTCTACCTCTTCCAGGGGCCTCCCCTTTTGGGTGTGGACTGGCCAGGCCACATTCTACTCTTGTGGCAGACGCTTTTTGGCATTTTTCATTCAGCAAACAACTGTTCCATTGTAAGTGGCGTCAGGAATGCTTCCCCACTGGGCCTGTTTGTACTTGTTGAATTTTTCTACAATATACTTTTATTAGACGTTTGGGAGTCTGGGCCCCACCCTAGACTCACCAAGGAAAGGAAGGCAGACGGACTATATCGGTACAGTGTGAAGAAATACACATGAAATATACAAACAAATATGAAAATTTACAAAATGTATTGATACAGAGTACAAAAACAACAATAATTGCTAAAAGAACACACAGATGGCATGGTATTTCAACTAGTTTCACGTGTTTTCCGCTTCAAATTTCATATAAGGGTGTTACAAAATCATACAATGGGGAAAAAGATAAAGGAGGTATTCTAAGTATATAGGGCTGCTTACCCAAACTTCAGTGTATGCAAGGCATATGACAAACCTGGCAGAGCCTTCCACAGCGATTGGGAAGTATATGTATAAAAATCACCAGGAAGCTAGCGTCTAAATAAAATGGTATAAAATATATTATCAGACAATTGCCCAGTATCGTTGAAAAAGTGCCAGTGCAATGAAGGACATACATCACAGTGAAGAACATAATGATAGACAGTAGAATGTGATTGGGAGTCTTGGGGAGTCTAGGGTGGGGTCCAGACTCCCAAAATTCTATTCTAAGTAAATTCGGATGATGGTACATGTTATATAATTTCTATATATTTAACAGTTTTTTGCGAGGCCACTCATTCTCAATATACTGTTATTGGCAAACTTGGACCCTGTGTGTTCACTGCGCGCCACACAATGCTCCACGTAGCCTAGATGCATTCCAGGCATTCTTCCCTGGGTGTATACTGCCTTAAAGGGATTTTTTAAATAACAAACATGTTATACTTACCTCCTCTGTGCAGCTCGTTTTGCACAGAGTGGCCCCAAACCTGCTCTTCTGGGGTCGCTTGGCGGCTGTCTCGGCTTCCTCCCGCAGGTACTTCTCACATTCATGCGAGCTCCCTCACATGGTGAGAAGCATCTGCGGGTGCGCTCCCGTGATATAGCCGCTCGCTGTACCACATGCCCCCCCCCCCCTCCCCCCCGGCGTGCCGTGTCATTTGGATGTGATTGACAGCAGTGCAAGCCAATGGCTGCGCTGCTTTCAATCCATCCACTCCAGCCAATCAGCGGCCATGCTGAGCGGCGAAGAGGACGTCGAGGGCGAGTGCGGGATTTTTGGAGGGGTCAGGTAAGTAAAACGGGGGAACCGGGGGCGCCGGCAGTGTGAGATGTTTTTTCACCTTAGTGCATAGAATGCATTAAAGTGAAAAAACATTTACCTTTACAACCCCTTTAAATGTTAGTACTGCTCAGTGCAACATCCGGCCCTGTCCGGCTGCAACAACTGTCAGCCTCTCATAGAATTTTACAGGTTGCCAGCAGTGGAGGTGGACAGTACACCTGTGTCTTCTGCCTGCAACTAAATAGCCTCAGTGCATGAGATTCTGGCAAACATCCAGTATGCATGTGGCCTAAAATGTTCTTAGTAAAGTAGCTCAGTTATAGAATTGAGTACACAGGATTTAGAATCAGAAAGTCGAAATCAATATTGCTTGGTATTGCTCCTACCAGGAGCATGACTGAGTGTGTTAAGCTGGGTTTACACATACCTAAAGTCAGCCAGTTCAGCAGGGACAAGACGACTTTTGGTACAGTACTTGCGTATTCCTCCCTTTTCAACAGAAGCCAGTCAATAGACCAGCTTCTGTCAAATTGTCTTGCTGGAAAACCAGCCTTTGATAAGCGATTTCAGCCAATGACTGCAGCACTGTTCTGTGTATTCTGAAGAATGGGAGGATGGGAGGGGGAATCCCCGCTGTCAGAATACAATAGAACAGTAGAAGAGATCCCTGCATCCACTTCACTTGTGTGGATGCAGGGATCTGTGAGGCAGCACGCATACCCAAGCGGTAGTAAAAACACCCACATCAACTATATTCAGAATATTCTGAAAGGCAAATTAATTATGAATCGAATGACCACTTCCTATATATATATAAAAATGTTAGCTTACTGCATATTTTCGTAATCATCCAAAGATTATTTCAGCATATTCACTGGCGCCTTCTTCACTGTGGTCTTCCATGTCTGAATCGCTCTGAATTTCTGCCCACAGAACGTCTTTGTCTCTATAATCCCACGCACGCGCACTAGTAAAGATATTCAAGCCTCTTCTTCTATGGAAACAAATAGAAACTAATAACAGGGTGCTTCAGAAAGGAGTGACCATACCTCCTGGAGCACGCTGCGCAGGATTTCTGATGAAGCATCGCGGGATGTTGGGGGTGACGTCTAATACAGGAAATGACACAGCCCCGCCCTCAGTTATATAAGACCTGTCAGAAGAAGAGAAGCGTCACACAGCGGGAGCCTCCCATTGCACAGAGCGACCCGAGAACGAAGAAGAGACGCCATGGAGGAAGATGCCGGACGAGAACACCAGAGCAAGAAGAAGCGGATCGGAGGAAGAAGTGGATCGGAGGAAGAAGTGGATCGGAGGAAGAAGAAGATGGAGGAAGAAACCGAAGGATGAAGAAAGGAAGAAGGAAGAAGACCAGAAGAAAGAAGATGAAAGAAGACTTTAATAAAGGAATTGTCAAAAATGGTCTCTTGTCATTTTTTAAATTTTTGTCCCTTTTTTGGTGAAATGGTACCCCCTTACCATTTCACACGGGGGTCCGGGATCTTGGGGTCCCCTTGTTAAAGGGGGCTTCTAGATTACAGACCCCCACAACCACCGGCCAGGGTTGTGGGGATGAGGCCCCTGTCCTCATCAACATGGGGACAAGGAGCTTTGGGGGGGACCCCAAAGCATGCTCCCAATGCTGAGGGCATGTGGCCTGGTACAGTTCAGGAGGGGGTGCTCTCTCTTGCCTACTCTTTTTCTGTGGCCTGCCAAGTTGTGTGCTCGGATAAGGGTCCGACGGAGACTCTTTACCACGTGATCTGTCAGACGCGAGTAGAACCGACGTTGAGGTTCCCCAAAAAATCCATACCAAACCCTTATCCGAACACACAGCCCAACAGGTCTGGAAAGGGGGTGGGGACAAGCGAGCACCCCCCTCCTGAACCATACCAGGCTGCATGCCCTCAACATGGGGGGGGGAGCTTTGAGGCAGGGGGGGGCCTGCACCCCCCACCCCAAAGCACCTTGTCCCCATGTTGATGAAGACAAGGGCCTCTTCCTGACAACCCTGGCCGTTGGTTGGCAGGCCCCCCACCACTGCCCCAAAGCACCCACCCACTCATGTTGAGAGCACGTGGCCTGGTACGGTTCAGAAGGGGGGGCACTCGCTCGTCCCCACCCCCTTTCCTGACCTGTCGGACTGTGTGCTCTGATAGGGGTCTGGTATGGATTTTGGGAGGGGAGGCTCTGTTTCCGATTTGGGAGGGAATTGCTGCGGCAAGGCTCTGTTCCAGACTCATCCTCCTAAGACTATACCTCCCAACTTTCTGAGATGGGAATGAGGGACACCTATCAGCAAAAGTATACAGGCATAGGACACGCCCCTGGTCACACCCCCTTAAAGGAGAATTGTATAAAAAAACAACAACACTACTATTTCTTTATATTGGCTTTTGGAACTTGCAAATGCAGCAATTTAAGATCAGATAAAAGGTTTAGTGCTGGAAAACACTTTTTGATAGACAAAAAATGCGTTTTATATACAACTGTATAGATCAGACCAAAATGAGGGACAAATGAGGAGAAATGAAGGACAGAGCGACATTGCTTCAAATCAGGGACAGTCCCTCGAAATCCAGGACAGTATGAATAAATGGTTGTGGAATGAATCATTTGAGTTTCCATTATTTCTTATGGGAAAAATTAATGAGTGCTTTGGATTACAAGCATGTTTCTGGAACACATTATACTCGCAATCTAAGGTTTTACTTTATATAAAACCATAGACAACAAATTCATGTTACCAAGTGAGCCCATGTTCTTTCAGCTGTTGGTGCAACATACGCACATGTAATGTACAGTAATGATGGTCATCTTCAGCTAACATCCGATGTGCACACCACTTAGTTTAACCAGTTCCCAACCAGAGCACGACGATGTACGCCGGCAGAATGGCACGGGCAGGCAAACTGGTGTACAGATACGTCCATTTGTAATTGGCACCCTGCCATCGCGCGAGCGTGTCGGTCGGGACCCCCGTGAGTCCGGTCACGGGTCAAGTGGACTCGATCACAGCGGGGATACCCGCGATCGTCTCACTGGGAGATGCCGATGTAAACAACATCTCCCCGTTCTGCCTAGCAACAATAGTTTCAAAGTTAGTAAGGTTGAATAAAGACACCAGTCTATCCAGTTCAACCTGAGTAAGTGTCTACAATTGTCCCTATCCAGTCCCTACCCTCAAGGAGCCCACTATCCTAGGTCCCAATTCATATACTAGGGCCAATTTTGGACAGAAGCCAATTAACCTACCTGCATGTCTTTGGATTGTGGGAGGAAACCGGAGTACCTGGAGGAAACCCACGCAGGCACAGGGAGAACATGCAAACTCCAGGCAGGTAGTGTCGTGGTAGGGATTTGAACCAGCGACCCTTCTTACTGCTAGGTGAGAGTGCTACCCGGTACACCACTGTGCTACCCAGTAGTGACACTGATCTCTGCTCCCTGTGATTGGAGCAGAGACCAGTGTTCACTAACACACAGCCCAGCCCCCCACAGTTAGTAACACGCCCCTAGGACACACTTAACCCCTACACTGGCACCTCCCTGGTTAACCCCTTTACTGCCAGTGTCATTTACACAGTAATCACTGCATTTATATAGCACTGATTGCTGCATAAATGACAATGGTCCCAAAAATGTGTCAAAAATGTCCAATGTGTCCGCCATAATGTCACAGTCACAATAAAAATTGTTGATCGCCGCCATTACTAGTAAAAAAAAATATTAATAAAAATGCCATAAAACTATCCCCTTTTTTGTAAATGCTATAAATTTTGCACAAACCAATCAATAATCGCTTATTGCGATTTTTTTACCAAAAATATATAGAAGAATACGTATCGGCCTAAACTTAGGAAAAAAAATGTTTTTTTAATATATTTTTGGGGGATATTTATTATAGCAAAAAGTAAAAAAATAATGCATTTTTTTCAAAATTGACGCTCTATTGTTGTTTATAGCGCAAAAATTAAATACCGCAGGGGTGATCAAATACCACCAAAAGAAAGCTCTATTTGTGGGGAAAAAAAGGACACCAATTTTGTTTGGGAGCCACGTCGCACGACCGCGCAATTGTCAGTTAAAGCGACGCAGTGCCGAATCACGAAAAGTGGTCTGGTCTTAAGCCAACAAAATGGTCCGGTCTGAAAGTGGTTAATGCTATCCCACTAGAGCACACACACGGAAAAAAATCCCGAAACCTGTGAGGGGGGTCCCCGAGATTTTGACTGCCTAGGGTCCTCCACAAAATTGCTCAGAGGTAAGGTCAGCGTTTCAGAGCTGTACTCTACTTGTTGTACTTTACTGCAGAACGACTAGAGCCTAGCGTGTTCTATTTGTATGCAAATCCGGACATTTGCATATTACAATCAGCCGCCTTCCTGTTACACAAATGAAGGTGAACATGTGACTTTCACTTCTTACTTCTCATTGTCCTCTGTTTCATCTCTAAATGGATGTTCTTATCAATGAGAACTCCAATAATATGCAGCTTTGTGACCTCTTAAACTCTTCAAAACACTGCCCTAATGGAAAATTCCAGGCAGGATTTAAATGTGTAATGCGGAATATTATCTCATACAACTTCAAAGTGAAATCAATAGCTACGTACACAAAATTCAAGGTTATATGAACTTTGTTAAAAGGATGGCTCCTACAAAAAATATTGTATTTCAATAACTGTACGCAATAAATACATGTAATGATCGTAAAATAAATCAATAAATTCCTCTATTTGACATGCCCTTTTTTTTTTACATATTCTTACTAGCTGCCTGGCAAAAGTAAGAGTTATATGGGATAGGACAAACTATTATACTGCCGGGGGTGCTTACAACATAAATGTATTATTCAATTGGTTTTAAGCCCCCACCCCGGGCAAAAACTATTTTGTTCAGCCTTCTCCTTCCCACCCTAATCTAACTCATCAATGTAGTGCCCCCCCTTCCCCTTTACTTGGTGAAGGCAGATATACCATCCTAGGTCTCACAGCTTCTGGTTTAGGTTCAGGGGACTGCTGATCCAGTGCTGCAATGGCACCCTGAAACCACCATTTCATTGACACCCCCTGTGAAGACGTCATCCTCTTCTATCTCCTGAGAGAACCCCACCAGTGGCCATCCAATGGGAAGTGTCCATGTGACACACCTGAAGGACTCCTAATGGGATTGTTTAGAGGGGGTAGGAGGGGGGTTGGCCAGGGTTTAAAAGTATCCCAGAGTGAAAATTATTTATTTCTTTTTTATTAAAGCCCAAATAAACTTTCAGTTTAAATTATCGTATTTATCGACGTATAACACGCACTTTTTCCCCTTAAAATCAGGGGAAAATCGCAGGTGCGTGTTATACGCCGATCCTCCACGATTTCTGAGTGATTTTCTGGGCTCCGGGCGGCTTTCAGCAGCCTTCGGCCCTTCTCGCGGCTTTCGGCCACCTTTGGCCACTCTTCAACAGGGAAAGTTGGCACATGTGCCATTGCTGGCACATGTCCTCAATTTGGTGGTGCAGCATTTCTTAAACAGGTACCCAAGGTTGGAAGATCTGCTAAAGTAGGCCAGAAGAGTCTAAGTTAACTGAAATTCAGCGGGAATTCCACCTGCCATAAACCGCCTGATTTGTAACATGCCTACCAAGTGAAACTCAACTTTGGCAATGCTGAAGCAGCTGCACATGCAGAAGAGGGCCGTCAACGAGTACTTGTGTGAGTATTGCACAACAACAGGCTCAGGGGTTTTAAGGAGTCTTGGAAAGGTCTCCCTTTTGTCCTGAACGGCTTTGGAATTTGTAGTTGATGTGTGCTATAACCTGTAGTGTATTTAGGTTTTGTGTTGCCCTAGGCCTGACTAAACTCATGCACCCCCTAAATTAAAAGTGTTGCCTATAGTTCTTCTTTAAACACAAATTTCTGATAATTTTATGGAGAGGACTAAGAAGATAGAACCAGAAAACATACAGCACAGTGAGGAAGGGTTGTGGTCCAAGATGAGACGACAGTCAAAATTAGAAGCGGCGCACCCCCCCCCCCCCCCCCCCCTCAAAGTTCAAGAATTCCAGCCATCCGTATACCAGAGAAGGGTTTTCAGGGATCGCCTAAAGATGGAGGAGGTGACAAAGGAGCTAGAGAGCAGGAGGTCTTGGGATGACCAAAGAGAGCGGCTTGGTTGGTATTTTGGGACTGGGTTAGTGATGTAGCTGGGGGCAGAGTTATGGACGGCTTTGTAAATTATTGTTAGTACTTTGAATTTTATTTGTTGGGTGAGTGGAAGCCAGTGGAGGGATTGGCAGATACTGATAATACTGATGACATACCTATCACTTACTGGTCAAACAATAGGAGGTAACATTTCTGATGCAGATCTTATGCCAGTATACCAATCTCCTGGATGCTGGTCTTAGTTGGTGGTTGGGGTTTTTGCGAGGGGGATAGTTATGAGGGGGGGGGGGTTGACCAATGTATGACCAATTTTAGTACAGTCATTTGAACTATGTTAGTTCAGATTAGACTTGTTCATGTGTATTGACCCTGTGTGGCCTTTTCTGGGCGGAGCTGGTCTTATACCAGCTCCACCCAATGATTGTTTTGTCTTTTGTTGCTTGCTTTTTGTGTCAAAAATCAATAAAAATTATTCCCCCCCCCCCCCCCAAAAAAAAACAGGCTCAGGGCGGCTATGCTTTTTTCCCTATGCCAATGGCTGCTGATAAAGGATGCATGAACGGTACTGTCACCATTAAAAGGAGACAACAAGGATGGTGAGCTGTGACAATGCGTGCATCAGTGACACAATCCCTCTTGTGTTCCTACTGGTGCAGACTGCATGGTATTATGGTCAGGGCACTTGAGGAAGAGCAGCGGGAGGAAGAGGAGGATTTCCTTTCCCCTCAAGGCCGGCTTTATTCAGACACCATTCTCCAGTTTTGGAGGCATTGAAGCAGAGGAAGACATACATCAAACCTTATGCCGCGTACACACGACCGGACTTTTTGACAGCAAAGGTCTGACGGAACGAGTCCGTCGGACAATTCGATCGTGTGTGGGCTCCATCAGACCTTTGCTTGCCAAAAATCCGGCAGACTTTAGAAATAGAACATGTTTTAAATTTTTTCACTCCCCCAGACCGAGAAATCCGTTTGTGTGTATGCTAGTCCGACGGACAAAAAACGACGCTAGGGCAGCTATTGGCTACTGGCTATGAACTTCCTTCTTCTAGTCCGGTCATACGCCATCATGTTCAAATCCATCGGACTTTGGTGTGATTGTGTGTGGCCAAGTCCGTTCATTCGGAAAGTCCGTCGGAACTCCGCCGAAAGTCCGTCGGAAAGACCGTCGGACCTAGTCCCTCGAAAAGTCCGGTCGTGTGTACGCGGCATTAAAGTCGTTGTTAAGCCACTTAATACCATCCTGTTTGTTTAATAATCCTATGTGCCCTTCTTTACCAGTTTTCAGAGCACATGTAACCCGTCGGCTCTCTCCTCTCCCTGTCTGACAGCTGCAGTGGGCAGGACCGAGGATTGCGGGAGAGGGGAGAAGGAGAGGAGGAGAGAGGCAGCGGGTCACGTGAGCACCAATCAGCGCTCTGAAAACTGGTAAAGAACAGCTTATTTTTTTATAAAACACAGACACAGGGCACATAGTATTATTAAACAGGCAGGGTGGTAAAAGTTTAAATGGAACTTCAGCAGCAAGAGGGGAGGGTGCCGGGCACTGACACAGGAGCAGCAGGCAGGGAGGGAGGGGAGGACAGAGGAGGACAAGAGAGCTGCAGATGACGGAGGCACGTAAACTGACCACGGTGTCAGGGGTCAGCAGACATGATAAACCGTGGTCGGTTTACAGGGGAGGGCAGAACCAGGCAGGATCAGTCAGGTTTTTTAAGTGTTACAGCAGTTCAAATTACACAGCACAAGCACTGTGCTGTATAACATGCTTTGAGGGAACAGGATTAATATTTTTTTAGGTTAACAAATGAGCGTGCCGCGCGGGAACCACAGAGACACACAGGCAGCTCATGTACGGGAGGCCGTCCATGGATGCCCTCCCGGCAATTAAAGAGGAAGTAAACCCTGATGGGTTTACTTCCTCTTTCATTCCCTGCAAAGGCAAAGCATAATGGGCTACTATGCATCACATCCATTATGTGTCACTTACCTGACACAGGAGCCAGTAAAGTCACTGCTGTCCCCTGTAGTCCGGCGCATCCATCTTCTCGGTGGGGTCTCGCAGCTCCGCCGCTGTCATTCGGTGAAGCCGCAATGACGTCACTCCCGCACATGCGCACGGGAGCCGAGACTCGCGGCATTGTGCGGCATCTTTGTCATCGACGATGCCACGCTCAGTGCGCCTGCGCGCCGCTGTCTACGGCGCATGCGCCGTAGATAGCGGTGCCCGTCTTCGGGCAAATATCTCCTAAACCGTATAGGTTTGGGAGATATTTCTTGAACCTACAGGTAAGCCTTAATCTAGGCTTACCTGTAGGTCAAAGTGGTTTGTAAGGGTTTACAACCACTTTAAGGCCTGCGCTGTCTTTTGGCTATAGTGCGGGTGGCAAGTAGTTAAATCGTTTTAAAGGAAAACATAAAAAACTGTGTCCTCAATGCTAAGAAATACAGGCAGATACTTATCCATCATGCCATACCATCAGGAAGGTATTTGATTTACCCCAAAAAATGTTCTGCAGCAGGACAACAACCCTAAGCATGCAGCCAATGTCATTAAGAGTTATCTTCAGTGTAAAAAAGAGCAAGGATTCCTGGAAGTGATTTTTTGGCCCCCACAGTGCCCTGATCTCATCATTACATGACATCCACAAAAAGATTTGTGGTTAGTACTCCAAGATGTTTGGAAGAACCTAGGAGCCGAGTTCCTTCAAAAACAATGTGCAAATGTATCTAGAAGAATTGATGCCGTTGTAAAGGTAAAGGGTTTCTCTTCTGTTCATTTAGTGTGAATTAACTTCATTGATAAAAATAAGTGAATAACACATTTATTTCTGAAAACATTCTTACAGCATTTTTCATACCTGCCTAAAACTAATACCCTGTACAAACGGTTGGAATTTCCGATGGAAAACGTGCGATCGGATCTTGTTGTTGGAAAATCCATCTGACTTTTTCCGTCGGAATTTCCGACACACAAAGTTTGTGAGAGCAGAATCTAAAATTTTCCGACAACAAAACCCAGATTGTTTAAATTCTGATCGTGTGCAGACAATTCCGTGTGCCGTGTGTACAGGGCATTTTGCACAGGACTGTATATATATGGGCATCAAACTTCACAATCCTGTGATTGATTTCTACAATGTAAGGGCCAAATTTCTGCTTGAGATGTTTCATTGAATTGGATATATCAACGGCAAAACAGTTACATGTTAATATTTTTGTGTATTTTTCATTTTTTTTTTTGATAGAGAGAAACCTCATTTATAAATTCAGAATCAAACTATGAGGTGGGTACAATATATGAACAATATGCATAATATATATTTTTAATAATACTATATTTTCATAAATATGAACAATTAAATAATAATAATAATAATAATAATAATAATAAATAATTAAATAAAAAAATGTAAAAATGTGTACAGTATCTCACATAAGTGAATATTTTTTTGTAAAATATTTTTTGTAAATATTTTATTCTATCTTGTCATGTGACAACACTGAAGAAAACCTATACTACAAGAACTTTAGAGGCTGCTATTGGTGGCCTTCCTCTAAGTATGCTAGGTGCCTTGCTATCTCTATTCTCAATACTTTGATACATTGCCCATAAGTGAAAACAGAGCAAAGTCGGAACTCCCACTACGCACACATATTCAGGGGCTGGTATCTTCTAACATACTGTAATCTCTGAATCAGTACAACATGCAGATAACTACCAATTTTAAAAGGCTCGCAATGACGGCCTATGTATTGTCTCAGTACTGTACAGGTTTTTCTTTAACCACTTCCCGACCAGCGCACGACGATGTACGTCGACAGAATGGCACGGGCAGGCATATTGGCATACATGTACGTCCAATCTTCAATGCCACCGTGCCATCGGGAGCGCGCCGCCGGCTGGTCAGGACCCCCGTGAGTCCGGTCGCGGGAGCCGCGGACTCGATCGCCACGGGCATCCCCGCGATCGTCTCACGGGATGGCTGAATGGAGGAAATGCCGTGTAAACAGCATTTCTCCATTCTGCTTAGCAACTAGTGACGCTTATCTCTGCTCCATGTGATTGGAGCAGACATCAGTGTTCACTAAATGAAAGCCCAACCCCCCCACAGTTAGTAACACACTCCTAGGAACACTTAACCCCTACACTGCCACCCACTGGTTAACCCTTTCACTGCCAGTGTCATTTACACAGGAATCACTGCATTTATATAGCAGTGATTACTGTATAAATGACAATGGTCCCAAAAATGTGTCAAAAATGTCTGATGGGTCCCCCACAATGTCGCAGTCACAATAAAAATCGCTGATAGCCGCCATTACGAGTAAAAAAAAAATAATAAAAAATTATTAATAAAAATGCTATAAAACTATCCCTATTTTGTAAACGCTATAACTTTTGCGCAAACCAATCAATAATCGCTTATTGCGATTTTTTTACCAAAAATATGTAGAAGAATACGTATCGGCCTAAACTGAGGGAAAAAATGTTTTTATATATATTTTTGGGGGATATTTATTATAACAAAAAGTAAAAAATAATGCGTTTTTTTCAAAATCGTCGCTCTATTTTTGTTTATAGCGCAAAAAATAAAAACCACAGGGGTGATCAAATACCACCAAAAGAAAGCTCTATTTGTGGGAAAAAAAAGGACATAAATTTTGCTTGGGAGCCATGTCGCACGACCGCGCAATTGTCAGTTAAAGCAACGCAGTGCCGAATCACAAAAAGTGGTCTGGTCTTTGACCAGCAAAATGGTCCAGTCTGAAAGTGGTTAAAGCAGAACTACAGCCCAAAAATAATTTAAAAAAAGAAAAAATATAAAACAAATTTGAAGCTAGAATAATCAAGTCTAGAAGTGGTGGAGGACCCTCCCAGGAGACCAACTAACATTCCACCCCTATCCCTCATACCCTCATTTTCTGTTTATACCTACTCTCTACCTCTACCTTCTCTTGACACAACTTTCTTTGTTTACAAAAGTTTTATTTGACAGTTAGGCTGGGTTCACACCGCTGCGGGTGAGAGATCCGGATGTGATTTGCACCGCACTGCAGTGCAAATCACATCCGATCTGTCTGTGCGATGCGAGTTCAGCCATACAGATAGTATGGCTGAATTCGCATCGCACCCGCCGCAAACTCGCACAGGACCCTTTTTTTGGTCCGCAGCAGAATCGGATCGCATGGATGTTCACACCATGCGATCCGATTCCTGTCCGAGTTTGCAGATCGCACTGCGATATGCGGACTGGTCTGGGGGTGTCATTAACATTTCATTGACACTCCCAGCAGTCCGCATAGGGCAGTGTAAACTGCCGGCGGGAGCATGCGATGCGGGAAAACGCCGCGGATTCGCGGCATTCCCGCATCGCTATGGTGTGAACCTGGCCTTAGAATATACAAATATAATGCAAAATATAGAGTTTAAATATGAACATAGAAAAAAAAACAGTACAGTTTGGGATTTAAATGGAAAGCGAATGGTACAGTTCTTAAATGAAGTAGGTATGGTGATACAGGTGAGAGATTTGCGGATCGATGATAGATATCTAGAGAGGATGTTCAGAATACCTGTGTTAACCCACAATAGGCAATATAAAAGTGGATTAATAATACGTAATTAGGGTAAGGACCAGTATTTCCATTTATTGTTAAAGATATATATGCTATCATGTAGAGTGTGATAGATCCTTTCTAAGATTTTAAGCATCTCCATCCGATTCAAAACCTGCAGCCATGATAGAGAATTAGTTCTCCAATTGAGTGCTATCATCCATTGGATCGAGCTAATTAATGAATGAAGCAGTCTAGTGCAGGGTATTGGAGTGTTTGGAGCATTGGCCTATAAAATACATATTTGTGGTGTAAGGGAGAATTTGTGTTTGGAGGATAATTCCAATCTGGCAGTAGCTGCTTGCCAGATGGGTTTGAGATGGCTACAGCTCCAAAAGATGTGTGTATATGTGCTTTGTTCTGTGCATCCTCTAAAGCAGTCAGGGGATGCTTCAGGGTAAAAGGAGTGAATTTTGGTAGGAGTCATATACCATCTTGAAAATAGCTTGAGAGGGGTTTCTCTAAACGCAATCGCCCTATTGCTTTTTCGGAGATTGCAAATCATATCGTTCCATAACTCAGGAGTAAAAGTACAGTTAAATTCCTCTTCCCAGTGTAACATTGGTGCAGATTTTTCCGGTATAGAGAAGGAGTTTAAAAGGCTATAGAGTTGTGAGATGAGACCTCTATCTCGTGAAGAGTGTATGCAAATATGGTCAAAGAGTGTCTCCGAAGAATGGGTTTGTAAGGTATAGTGAAGGGAAAAAAATAGTTTTATTTGATTATAATGTATAAGTTCAGAATGGGGTAGGTTATATTTTAATTGAAGTGTGTCAAATGGTGGGAAAGTTGATTTATAGATAAAAGAACCCAATGTGGTAAGGTTGTTATTGGTCCATATTGCAAATTGATTATGAATGTCACTTGATTGTGAAAATCTAGTGCCCCCTAAATACGAGGCTAGTGGAGGAGTGCTAGAGGCTAGATTAAAGGGGACTTTGATCTTCGCCCAAATTTGAAACAATTGAGCAACAATCATGTTGGCTTTGTTTAAATTGCGATAATTGCATTGATCGGACCATAAAATGCCTTGTATATATATAGAGGAAAGATTGAAAATGATTCAAATGTTTTCCAAGGGATATTAGAGGCAGGAGCATGCCATTGGGAGATTTGTGAGAGCTTGGCAGCAAGGAAGTAGTGCCATATGTTTGGAAGGCCTAGTCCATCAAAGCTTTGTGGTCTGTACATGAGGGAATTTCTACATCTAGGTTTTTTGTTTGCCCTTATAAATTTGTTTAATTCTCTTTAGAGGGATTGTATTCTAGTTTTGGGAACGTTAATGGGGAGGGCTCTGAAGTGACACAACTTTCTATACCTACATTTCCATCTCCTGTCTGATCCTTCCAGACTAGGAAAAGGGAAACAATCCTTGATACAACCCAGGTCCCCTAAGCAACTACAACTACAAGTCCTACTTATTCTCTTTGAGTTCAACTTTAAGAGCGGAGATTAATATAACCAACCATTGGTTGGCAAATGCAACATCTTAAAACCAAAAAATCTTAATCTTGCTTCTAACATTTCCAGAAGTTGTGGGTGACAACACCACGGCCCAACGGTATTTGCTGAGCTATCTGGTTGCTCACAAATTCTTTGGGAATGTATACCTTCTCAGGGCAGAAGTTCATTATTGCAGGTGTAGCGGCCATAACCCTTTGCAGGGCAGCCTTGACTTTTTGGGCTTACAGGTTACCTTGGCTTGTTCTTCCACGTCTAGGGGTTCCCAGGGTTGATACCCAACAACTTTGGACGCTGACATCAATAAAGTCCTTTTTAAAGGTTTTATTTTGCAGGGGTAACATCCAACAAACAGTCTCGTATAGGAACAGAGGGCACGGGTGAAGAACTCAGGCACCTTGAACAGCAGACATAACAAAGTCTCTAGTACCACCCAGAGAGTAGCCACTCGCAGCTGGGCGCTTCAAGGCTGAACAAATCTCTAGCCAGAAATTATGAAAGTCAGCACTTTGATTCAGAACTTGTAAAATCTCTGACCTTGAACAAGTTGTAACTGAAAGTGAACAGGAACTTTTTCCTCAGTACTTGGAACGTTCTCTGTCTCCTTGATAGTACTGGAAAAGCGTGGGTCAGTCAATGACCTTCCCAACTCAGTAACCAGGCACTTCTCAGGATGCTAGCTTGTTGACCCTCCTCTGAAGAGTCCTCCCCGGTCACTTTCATGAGCTGTGGTGCCTCTCCAAGCCGAGAGCACACCCGGACACCTTGAATCCTCCCTCAGTTACTGCACCTCGGACCAGCCGGTTCCGAGACTCGGGAACAGACGGATCCCTGCCCCAGACCAGGCGGGTCTATTGGGGTTAACCAACAGAAGCATGTTGCGGAGCTTCGAGCGCTCCGTGACCGGGACCCCTCGCGGGGCTACCCCAGTCAAGGAAACAGAAACAGACCATTAGGGCCTCACGAACGAACCACTCATAACACGTGACCTCAACATCTTAAAGTGGGGTACCCCCTAAAAAAAAAAAATTAAAAGTCAGCAGCTACAAATACTGCAGCTGCTGGCTTTTAATAATCGGACACTTACCTGCCCCAGGGTCCAGCGATGCGGGGGAACGAAGCCCCCCCTCGCTCCCCGCTCCGCTCGCGGCGCCGTCATGCATTCTGTGGGCACCCGGCTGTGGCTTCACAGCCGGGCACCCACTGCGCATGCGCGAGCGGCGCAGGGCGCCGTGATACGCCGTACAGTCACCTGGGACACATGACAGGTCCCAGGTGAATGTGCGGCGCGAGGGGAAGTGATGTCACCAGCCCGGGCAATGAGGAAGGCAGATTACGAGGGACCCCCTAGCAACCGGTATTTAGAGGTGAGTAAAAATTTTTTTTTTTGCCAATTATTTTTTTTTATTTTTTTTACGAATTTTAAGCAGTTTTAATTTTTTGGTGGCAACACCACTTTAAGTACCCTCCCCCAGACTCCCCAGCGGGACCCGGCACACCCACTGATTGGCTCAGAGGAAGCTGATACCCAAAACGTCCAACCAGGCCTGGTTCTGGCCTGTCATGTGCACCTCACTGTACACATGACCAGGCAGAACTCTAAGCCCTTGTACACACGGTCAGAGATTCCGACGGAAGGTGTCCTATCGGACCGCTTTGTGGGAAAATCCGACTGTGTGTGGTCTCCATCGGACTGTTTCCGTCGGAGTATCCGACAGACCAACTTTTCCAACTTGTCCGTAAAATTTTACGACAAACCGCTCCGATCGGACATACTCCGATCATGTGTAGCCTACTTCGACGGACAAAGTGCCACGCATGCTCAGATCAAATTCCTAGACCAAAGCTATTGGCTACTATCCTGAACGTAGTCCCGTCATAACGAAATAACGTCATCACGTTATGTACAATCGGATTTTCCGACAACTTTGTCCGACCGTGTGTATGCAACAGTTTCGGACAAAATCCAACGGATTTGGTTGTCAGAATGTCCGACCGTGTGTACAAGGGCTTACACAGCCCAGCCAAACTGATGTCATAGTTAACCTGCATAATTAACCCTTAGAACCCCATTACCGTTCTGAGGCAAAAACCAAATTTACAATCGAATGACACTTTGTCCAAAATGTCATCTACTACACGGGATTTTGAACAACTGGCTATCCCAGTGTATATCAGCGAGGCACAGTGACGTTATCCAAACCTCCTGGAGTCGAGACCCAAGGTAAGTTTTTTTTTTTTTCCTTAAAAATGCATTTTTGGACAATTTATATACTCTTTTCTTACAGAGGTGGTGTAGGGCTGTCATTGTCAAGGACTGTCCTCTTTAAAGCAAGGCCTAATTTGCATTTACCTTTAAATACTGATATCGAATTGCTTTTGTTTTGTTTTGTTTTTTTATTCCAGCAGCTGAAACATAAGGACAAAGCTACATACAGTACACTGACTCCAAGTCCAAGGTAATAAACCTGCTAATAACAGATGCAATCCTTCTGCTAAGTTAGTCACAGGCACAAGAAAGAGGCCATAAAGTGAAGAACATCATCATAGAAAAAGGCATATACTGTATGTGTATAATAGTTATGCACCTATTCTTTTCTTTGCTACAGAAAGGACTAAAAATAGAATAAAAAAATAAATAAAGGTTTTGTTTTTTTAGACAGGTAAATATGCATTTAAAGTGATTGTAAATGCTTCCTTTTTTTTTTTAACATATGGGTTTATACTGACCTGCTCTGTGCAATAGAATTGCACAGAGCATTTCCGACTCTCTTCTTCTTGGGTCCCCCATTGGCACTTCTGGGTCCTCCTCTCTGTTGAGTGCCCCCATAGAAAGCCACTTTCTATGGGGGCACTCGTGCATGCTTGCTCTCGAGCGCTGCTGTCTGCATCTTTATATACTCAGCCCCGCCTCCTGCTCCCTCGTCACTGACTTTGATTGAAAGTAGTGTCAGCCAATGGCTCCTGCTGCCTCAGCAAAGTCTGAGAGAGGCGAGGTGAGAGAAGAGCTGCAGATGAGCACACACTGGATCGAATGAAGGCTTAGGTAAGTAAGGGGGAGGAAGGGGTGAGCAGGGATACTGATGCTTAAATCTTTTTGACCTTAATACAAGGAATGCATTAAGGGAAAAAAATGTTATTCTTTATAGCCACTTTAAATATTTTTATTCTCCTTTTCAGCCAATAGGTGAAGCTCTTGCCTTCTTTTGATCTTTTCCAGTCTGTCTTTGCCGCTTGTTGTAAAAAGTCTGTTGCTTACAAAATTCAGTAGGTGAAATTTACACAAAAAAAAAGTGAAGTAATTTTTGCACTTTAGGCATATTTGGCCCCATAGACTTCAAAGGAAGTGTTCTGAAAACGCACGACACAAGTGTTTTTATGTGCATGACTGATAGATGTGCAGATTGTTGAGGCTTCAGCTGCTTATAAAATTAAACAATTGACCTCCTCCTTCCCCTCCCAAATTGGCCAGACGACACAGTCATTTTTTTGGAGTCGAATGGCCATAGCAGCCTTTTATTATTATTTCAAACAATTGAAATACAAAAAACGTCATAAACACTCGTAATACATAAATACATTCAATACATAACCCATTAACAAAAAACCTCAACCTAATCCTACCTGGTCTAAAGATCTTTGAAGGCCTATTTACTTTTGACTAACCCGTTGTTTCTGTCACCCCATGAAAGGCCCCCAACCAAAACTTACACCGGCTCAGGGACAATTACCAATGACTTACTACCAGATACAACCAACTTAAAACACCCGATGTTACCATTGTATTATTAGGAAGGGAAGGGACAGCCATACCTCCAGATGGGCCCAACACCCCTAATTCTCCAGTATTTTCTCCAGCACCGCCTTCAAAGACCCAATGGACCTCCCGCTGCTGCTATGACTAGTAATAAAAGAACCCATAATTGAACAGTCAGGTAAAACTTACCCACCTAAACTTCCCGCTATGGAAACCAACCACATTAGTACAAAATTGGCTAAAAACATCCCCAGACAAAACCAACTAGGGAAGGTGAGCAGGAAAAACCTTTCTGAGACTATGAGAAGCTCCAACTGATCTCTGACAGAAAACCACCTCCCCTCCAAACCCTACTGGACACCCCCCCCCCCCCCATCACTTCGAGACCCAATCATGTAAAAGAATAACCCCTTTTCATATCATACCACTATTTACTCTGCCTCACTGCCCACCCCAGTCATACTGGCCCTCCTCCCAGTTTCACTTTGCTCCAAGCCATATACTTTAATGCACTTGAAAAACTGCTGTTCTATGGAAATGTTTCCCTGCCCTTGCCCAGCTCAGAAAAGGAATGCCTAAAGCTTGTTACATGTGCAAAAACACTTTCATAAAGCTAGTAAAACATATTAAAAAGGGGGAGTATAGGAAAACAAAAACACATGAAAAATTTTAAAATTGCCATAAATACACTCTGTTCCTGCCCTGCTCGAGTGGAAATGTAGGCTCAAAATAGTGACGTACCTCATCCCTTACCCTCCCGTCGTACACCTTTTTCCAAAGTTTCAATAAGATATAACATGTCTGAAAGGAGTCAACTATAAGCCCTTGTACACACAGTCGGAGAATCCGTCGGAATGTGTCCTATCGGACCGTGTTGTCGGATAATCCGACTGTGTGTGGTCTGCATCGGACTGTTTCCGTCGGAATATCCGTCGGACCCAATTTTCCAACATGTTGGAAATATTTTCCGACCAACTGGTCCGATAGGACATACTCCGATCATGTGTAGAGAATTTCAATCGGACAAAGTGCCACGCATGCTCAGATCAAATTCCTACATCAAAGCTATTGGCTACTAGCCTGAACGTAGTCCCATCGTAACGAAATTACGTCATCACGTTCTGAAAGATCGGATTTTTCGACAACTTTGTCCGACCGTGTGTATGCAACAGTTTCGGACAAGATCTAACGGACAGAATCCGACGGACAAAATCCGACAGATTTGGTTGTCGAAATGTCCGACCGTGTGTACAAGGGCTTACTATGATCTCTCTTCAGAAAACTCAAATAATTAAGATTATTTTTAAAGTTCCTGCTTATTAAAACCTCCAGAAGGACATGCCTGTATAGGAATACTTACCTTTTCTGCTGCCCACCTCAATAGAACAATTGTCATGTAAACTTCAAAGGGGTACAGACAATTCTGGATATGTCGATCTCCTGGGTCCCTTATCGCTCTCATTGGTTCCTTCTGACTTCTATTTGACCACTGTGTCCTGTAAAGAAGAGGAGGTCAGACTTTCAAAAACATCACTTACCCTATTATCTTCGCATGGAGCTTCTTTGTGAATGGCATGTTACTTTCCACTGGCACACCAATGATGTTGGCCATCTTAAAGCTAGTCTGCATTTTAGTAGTAAATATAGTCCTGTGAAGCTAAGGGAGAAGCAAAGCACTTTTTGTATATAGTCCTTCACATTTAAGAACTTCACTAGACTCATGTGCCTTTATTCTAGATTGGTCTAAGCCAGTGATGGTGAACCTTGGCACCCCAGATGTTTTGGAACTACATTTCCCATGATGCTCAGCTACATTGCAGAGTACAGAAGCATCATGGGAAATGTAGTTCCAAAACATCTGGGGTGCCAAGGTTCACCATCACTGCTCTAAGCCCTTGTACACACGGTCAGACATTCCGACAACAAAATCCATCGGATTTTGTCCGACGGATTTTGTCCGAAACTGGTGTTGCATACACACGGTCGGACAAAGTTGTCGGAAAATCCGAGCGTTCGTATCATGATGACGTTATTTAGTTACGAGGGGACTACGTTCAGGCCAGTAGCCAATAGCTTTGGTCTGGGAATTTGATCTGAGCATGCGTGGCACTTTGTCCGATCGTAATTCTCTACAAACGATCGGACAAAGTCTGATCGGATCATGTTGTCGGAAAATTTTTAGATCCAGCTCTCAAACTTTGTTGGTCGGACATTCCGACGGAGAAAGTCAGATGAAGCCCACACATGGTCAGATTATCCGACAACACGGTACGATCAGACATTCTCCGTCGGAATGTCCTACCGTGTGTACAAGGGCTAACGAGCAGGGACCTCTGATCCCTCCTGTATTGTATTGTAATTGTACTGTCTTCCCTGATGTTGTAAAGCGCTGTGCAAACTGCTGGGGCTATATAAATCCCGTATTATAATAATAATAATGTTTTTCTCTTAATGTTGCAATTTTTGGGGTGCAGGAATGTTGGGTATTACAGATTTAAAGATTTTTCTTTTTCAGATGTAAAATACATGAAATTGCTTGAAGTAAATAATCTTCCCAGCATGTGAAAATGTTTCTTTTTTGCTTGGGCTTTTTCACTTTTTATAGTACTAAATGTATAATTATTATATTACCGTATTTGTTTCTCCTAGCCCCTAACTAGAAAAGGTGCAGAGAGTAATGATGTTACAGGACCGTGAGTTCGAACAATGAGATGAATGTGTTCCCTTTCTTCTCTTTCTTCAGTCATCAACTGTGGGTGTACATTAAAGCGGAGGTCCACCCTAAAGTGGACCTCCACTCATCGGAACCCTCCCCCCCTCCGGCGCCACAATTGGCACCTTTCAGGGGGGAGGGGGGTGCAGATACCTGTACAGTACAGGTATTCTGCACCCACTTCCGGGATAGCTCTCTGCGGAAAGGGGCGTAGATTACGCTCCCCTTTCCGCAAGTGCCCGCCCCTTTCCGCAAGTGCCCCGCTGCCTGCTGGGAAACACACAGATCCCAGAGGCAGCGGGGACCGTCCTTATTGCGCAGCGCGATTCACAGTAGGGAACCGGGAAATGAAGCCGAAAGGCTCCATTTCCTGATTCCCATACCCAAGATGGCGGCGGCAGCACCTTACAGACGATCTAGAGATCGGCTTCGGGTGCCGACATCGCGGGCGCGCTGGACAGGTAAGTGTCACTATTTTAAAAGTCAGCAGCTGCAGTATTTGTAGCTGCTGGCTTTAAAAAAAAAAAAAAAAAACGCGGAGTCCCGGTGGACTCCCACTTTAAATCCACAACATACACATACACAAAATAAAGTAGCATTTTCTTTCATATCTTTCATTGGTTCCAGCTTCTAGTATTCTATTAGGCAGGTGCTCTGCTAAGCTGTGGCACCCAAAACATGGGCTTAAGGTCTCATTCTTGTTGCCCTAAGCCTTCATTCAGCCTAAAATCATAACCTCTATTTGCTAGAGGGCTAGGCATTCATTCCATGAAACTGCAATACTAAGTATCAGGGCCTGGATCTAAACCTGCAATCTCTGTTGTTAACGTTACTTCTTGCTGAGCCACCTGGAATGCTGGACAGCCCCTTGAACAACTCTTTGCATGATCCTGCCTTGGACCTTGTTTGTCTTGAACCTTGAACCCTTTGCTCCTCCCATGAACGTCCTATTAAAGCCATGCCTTTGCACTTCCTGTTTGCCAGATTATTGTGCTCCATCCAGCCAATATCTCACTCCTCAGTCCTGCTGCTGCCCATATCTTCGTTACCACTCAATGCCGACCCTTGGATTGTTCCCCCAATTATGCTTGTGCTTGATCGCAACCTGCAACCATTTGTTACCGACCTTTTGCTTGTTTGCTGACTATGCTTCTCTGTATCCTTACCTGGTATATCTACTATTACACCCTGGCTTGCTCATATTTGGGTGGGGCATTCCTGAGGACTACGACCTGGTACTAATGCCCAGCAAAACCCATCTCCGCACCTCAGGTGAGTCTGTGTCATCTGCCAGAGTGACTTCCAGCCAATATCTCACTCCTCAGTCCTGCTGCTGCCCATATCTTCGTTACCACTCAATGCCGACCCTTGGATTGTTCCCCAATTATGCTTGTGCTTGATCGCAACCTGCAACAATTTGTTACCGACCTTTTGCCTAGGCCAGTGATGGTGAACCTTGGCACCCCAGATGTTTTGAAACTACATTTCCCATGATGCTCAACTACACGTCAGAGAGCAAGTGCATCATGGGAAATGTAGTTCCAAAACCTCTGGGGTGCCAAGGTTCGCCATCACTGGCCTAGGCCATCTTTATGTAGCACAATTCTTTTTTCAGATCCTCAGAGTTCTTTGCCATGAGATTCCATGTTGAACAACCAGTGAGAGCGATTGACACCAAATTTAACACCTGCTCCCAATTCACACCATTTTCCCTCCCTGGTGTCATGTGACTCGTTAGTGTTACAAGGTCTCAGGATATGACACTGAGCATGTGCACTCAACTTCTTTCTTCTTCTTCTTTCGTTGACCATGGCGAGGCTTGTTCTGAGTGGAATCTGACCTGTTAAACCGCTGTATGGTCTTGGCCACCATGGCATAGCTCAGTTTCAGAGACTTGGCAATCTTCTTATAGCCTAGGCCAGGGAAATGCAGTCAGCTGTTGCAAAACTACAAGTCCCATCATGCCTCTGGGTATCATGCTTGTGGCTGTCGGAGTCTTGCTATGCCTCATGGGACTTGTAGTTCTGCAACAGCTTGAGGTCCGCTAATTGCATATCCCTGGCTTGTTTTCTGACTATGCTTCTCTGTATCCTTACCTGGTATATCTGCTATTACACCCTGGCTTGCTCATATTTGGGTGGAGCATTCCTGAGGACTGTGACCTGGTACTAATGCCCAGCAAAACCCATCTCTGCACCTCAGGTGAGTCTGTGTCATCTGCCAGAGTGACTTGCTTCTGTATTTATCCAGCTGGTCAGTGGGTGCCTCGGTACTGCTATAGCTACTGGTCTCCAAGCCTGACCCCTGACCGTGACACCAAGAGAGGAAATGTTTATCATTTTGAAAGGTAGCCTCCATGTGTATTGTTAGCCTCTTGTGTCAGATAGTAATGAAGTAGTAAAGATTGAACGGTGCACCCATGTTTTGATCTTGTCTAAAATTGATAATTGAGTGCACAGCATGCCGTGACTTATCTGTGTTCTTTTCCAAGTCTTTTTGGACCCTACCAAAGCCCCCTGTCACTTCTTTTATTTAAGCATAGGAACTAACAATCCATTTTTATTAGGAATCAGTTGCATAAAAGTTGAATAGGCCCTTGAACGTTTATAATGATAAATGAAGAATCCTATTAAGATTTTGTTGCAGATGCCTGTTGCTTTACATTAGCCATTTGATGTTCTCTGTTGAACAATTTAGGATTTACATTTTATGAACTAAGAAAAACGTTATTTTTTTCCATTTATATCACCAAAGTGCTCAAACACCGCTGTGTTCTTAGCTGAAGCTGAAGACAGAGGCTGTCATTGGATCACCAGATACTTTGAAGAGCAAAAGGGGAAATGCAACACTCACCCAGTTTCTATGGTCCTGTCTTGATGGTTGAGCAGAGGGGGAATGCTGGCCCACATTCCTTGTTTGAGCTGCTGTCCAGGGCTTTTCCTGAATTGATCTTTAATACTTGTAAAACTGTGTCCAGGCTATGTACAGTCACAGGCTTGTACAAATATATAAATGATATTAATCAGTAAATATACTTTGAAGCAAGCCTGCTTTGTGTATAAATTGCAGATTAGAAGGCTAGCAGGTTGTAGAGTCACTGTTGGCAAGGGGGAACAAAAGGATCCATTAAGGCTCCATTCACTCCTGAGCAATCTGCAGCCGCTCGTTTTTTTTTTTTATAGCTTTTTTTTGTTTTTTTGTTGCGCGTATATGGAGCAGCACCATTCATTTGAATGGGACTCCCTCTACTCCCAAAAAAACTAATGTACCAAATATTTTTATTCTCCTTTTCAGCCAATAGGTGAAGCTCTTGCCTTCTTTTGATCTTTTCCAGTCTGTCTTTGCCGCTTGTTGTAAAAAGTCTGTTGCTTACAAAATTCAGTAGGTGAAATTTACACAAAAAAAAAGTGAAGTAATTTTTGCACTTTAGGCATATTTGGCCCCATAGACTTCAAAGGAAGTGTTCTGAAAACGCACGACACAAGTGTTTTTATGTGCATGACTGATAGATGTGCAGATTGTTGAGGCTTCAGCTGCTTATAAAATTAAACAATTGACCTCCTCCTTCCCCTCCCAAATTGGCCAGACGACACAGTCATTTTTTTGGAGTCGAATGGCCATAGCAGCCTTTTATTATTATTTCAAACAATTGAAATACAAAAAACGTCATAAACACTCGTAATACATAAATACATTCAATACATAACCCATTAACAAAAAACCTCAACCTAATCCTACCTGGTCTAAAGATCTTTGAAGGCCTATTTACTTTTGACTAACCGGTTGTATCTGTCACCCCATGAAAGGCCCCCAACCAAAACTTACACCGGCTCAGGGACAATTACCAATTACTTACTACCAGATACAACCAACTTAAAACCCCGATGTTACCATTGTATTATTAGGAAGGGAAGGGACAGCCATACCTCCAGATGGGCCCAACACCCCTAATTCTCCAGTATTTTCTCCAGCACCGCCTTCAAAGACCCAATGGACCTCCCGCTGCTTCTATGACTAGTAATAAAAGAACCCATAATTGAACAGTCAGGTAAAACGTACCCACCTAAACTTCCCGCTATGGAAACCAACCACATTAGTACAAAATTGGCTAAAAACATCCCCAGACCAAACCAACTAGGGAAGGTGGGCAGGAAAACCCTTTCTGAGACTATTAAAGCTCCAACTGATCTCTGACAGAAAACCACCTCCCCTCCAAACCCTACTGGACACCCCTCCATCACTTCGAGACCCAATCATGTAAAAGAATAACCCCTTTTCATATCATACCACTATTTACTCTGCCGCACTCCCCACCCCAGTCATATTGGCCCTCCTCCCAGTTTCACTTTGCTCCAAGCCATATACTTTAATGCACTTGAAAAACTGCTGTTCTATGGGAATGTTTCCCTGCCCTTGCCCAGCTCAGAAAAGGAATGCCTAAAGCTTGTTACATGTGCAAAAACACTTTCATAAAGCTAGTAAAACATATTAAAAAGGGGGAGTATAGGAAAACAAAAACACATGAAAAATTTCAAAATTGCCATAAATACACTCTGTTCCTGCCCTGCTCGAGTGGAAATGTAGGCTCAAAATAGTGACGTACCTCATCCCTTACCCTCCTGTCGTACACCTTTTTCCAAAGTTTCAATAAGATATAACATGTCTGAAAGGAGTCAACTATAAGCCCTTGTACACACGGTCGGAGAATCCGTCGGAATGTGTCCTATCGGACCGTGTTGTCGGATAATCCGACTGTGTGTGGTCTGCATCGGACTGTTTCCGTCGGAATATCCGTCGGACCCAATTTTCCAACATGTTGGAAATATTTTCCGACCAACTGGTCCGATAGGACATACTCCGATCATGTGTAGAGAATTTCAATCGGACAAAGTGCCACGCATGCTCAGATCAAATTCCTACATCAAAGCTATTGGCTACTAGCCTGAACGTAGTCCCATCGTAACGAAATTACGTCATCACGTTCTGAAAGATCGGATTTTTCGACAACTTTGTCCGACCGTGTGTATGCAACAGTTTCGGACAAGATCTAACGGACAGAATCCGACGGACAAAATCCGACGGATTTGGTTGTCGAAATGTCCGACCGTGTGTACAAGGGCTTACTATGATCTCTCTTCAGAAAACTCAAATAATTAAGATTATTTTTAAAGTTCCTGCTTATTAAAACCTCCAGAAGGACATGCCTGTATAGGAATACTTACCTTTTCTGCTGCCCACCTCAATAGAACAATTGTCATGTAAACTTCAAAGGGGTACAGACAATTCTGGATATGTCGATCTCCTGGGTCCCTTATCGCTCTCATTGGTTCCTTCTGACTTCTATTTGACCACTGTGTCCTGTAAAGAAGAGGAGGTCAGACTTTCAAAAACATCACTTACCCTATTGTCTTCGCATGGAGCTTCTTTGTGAATGGCATGTTACTTTCCACTGGCACACCAATGATGTTGGCCATCTTAAAGCTAGTCTGCATTTTAGTAGTAAATATAGTCCTGTGAAGCTAAGGGAGAAGCAAAGCACTTTTTGTATATAGTCCTTCACATTTAAGAACTTCACTAGACTCATGTGCCTTTATTCTAGATTGGTCTAAGCCAGTGATGGTGAACCTTGGCACCCCAGATGTTTTGGAACTACATTTCCCATGATGCTCAGCTACATTGCAGAGTACAGAAGCATCATGGGAAATGTAGTTCCAAAACATCTGGGGTGCCAAGGTTCACCATCACTGCTCTAAGTCCTTGTACACACGGTCAGACATTCCAACAACAAAATCCATCGGATTTTGTCCGACGGATTTTGTCCGAAACTGGTGTTGCATACACACGGTCGGACAAAGTTGTCGGAAAATCCGAGCGTTCGTATCATGATGACATTATTTAGTTACGAGGGGACTACGTTCAGGCCAGTAGCCAATAGCTTTGGTCTAGGAATTTGATCTGAGCATGCGTGGCACTTTGTCCGATCGTAATTCTCTACAAACGATCGGACAAAGTCTGATCGGATCATGTTGTCGGAAAATTTTTAGATCCAGCTCTCAAACTTTGTTGGTCGGACATTCCGACGGAGAAAGTCAGATGAAGCCCACACATGGTCAGATTATCCGACAACACGGTACGATCAGACATTCTCCGTCGGAATGTCCTACCGTGTGTACAAGGGCTAACGAGCAGGGACCTCTGATCCCTCCTGTATTGTATTGTAATTGTACTGTCTTCCCTGATGTTGTAAAGCGCTGTGCAAACTGCTGGGGCTATATAAATCCCGTATTATAATAATAATAATGTTTTTCTCTTAATGTTGCAATTTTTGGGGTGCAGGAATGTTGGGTATTACAGATTTAAAGATTTTTCTTTTTCAGATGTAAAATACATGAAATTGCTTGAAGTAAATAATCTTCCCAGCATGTGAAAATGTTTCTTTTTTGCTTGGGCTTTTTCACTTTTTATAGTACTAAATGTATAATTATTATATTACCGTATTTGTTTCTCCTAGCCCCTAACTAGAAAAGGTGCAGAGAGTAATGATGTTACAGGACCGTGAGTTCGAACAATGAGATGAATGTGTTCCCTTTCTTCTCTTTCTTCAGTCATCAACTGTGGGTGTACATTAAAGCGGAGGTCCACCCTAAAGTGGACCTCCGCTCATCGGAACCCTCCCCCCCTCCGGCGCCACAATTGGCACCTTTCAGGGGGGAGGGGGGTGCAGATACCTGTACAGTACAGGTATTCTGCACCCACTTCCGGGATAGCTCTCTGCGGAAAGGGGCGTAGATTACGCTCCCCTTTCCGCAAGTGCCCGCCCCTTTCCGCAAGTGCCCCGCTGCCTGCTGGGAAACACACAGATCCCAGAGGCAGCGGGGACCGTCCTTATTGCGCAGCGCGATTCGCGCATGCGCAGTAGGGAACCGGGAAATGAAGCCGAAAGGCTCCATTTCCTGATTCCCATACCCAAGATGGCGGCGGCAGCACCTTACAGACGATCTAGAGATCGGCTTCGGGTGCCGACATCGCGGCCGCGCTGGACAGGTAAGTGTCACTATTTTAAAAGTCAGCAGCTGCAGTATTTGTAGCTGCTGGCTTTAAAAAAAAAAAAAAAAACGCGGAGTCCCGGTGGACTCCCGCTTTAAATCCACAACATACACATACACAAAATAAAGTAGCATTTTCTTTCATATCTTTCATTGGTTCCAGCTTCTAGTATTCTATTAGGCAGGTGCTCTGCTAAGCTGTGGCACCCAAAACATGGGCTTAAGGTCTCATTCTTGTTGCCCTAAGCCTTCATTCAGCCTAAAATCATAACCTCTATTTGCTAGAGGGCTAGGCATTCATTCCATGAAACTGCAATACCAAGTATCAGGGCCTGGATCTAAACCTGCAATCTCTGTTGTTAACGTTACTTCTTGCTGAGCCACCTGGAATGCTGGACAGCCCCTTGAACAACTCTTTGCATGATCCTGCCTTGGACCTTGTTTGTCTTGAACCTTGAACCCTTTGCTCCTCCCATGAACGTCCTATTAAAGCCATGCCTTTGCACTTCCTGTTTGCCAGATTATTGTGCTCCATCCAGCCAATATCTCACTCCTCAGTCCTGCTGCTGCCCATATCTTCGTTAACACTCAATGCCGACCCTTGGATTGTTCCCCCAATTATGCTTGTGCTTGATCGCAACCTGCAACCATTTGTTACCGACCTTTTGCTTGTTTGCTGACTATGCTTCTCTGTATCCTTACCTGGTATATCTACTATTACACCCTGGCTTGCTCATATTTGGGTGGGGCATTCCTGAGGACTACGACCTGGTACTAATGCCCAGCAAAACCCATCTCCGCACCTCAGGTGAGTCTGTGTCATCTGCCAGAGTGACTTCCAGCCAATATCTCACTCCTCAGTCCTGCTGCTGCCCATATCTTTGTTACCACTCAATGCCGACCCTTGGATTGTTCCCCAATTATGCTTGTGCTTGATCGCAACCTGCAACAATTTGTTACCGACCTTTTGCCTAGGCCAGTGATGGTGAACCTTGGCACCCCAGATGTTTTGAAACTACATTTCCCATGATGCTCAACTACACGTCAGAGAGCAAGTGCATCATGGGAAATGTAGTTCCAAAACCTCTGGGGTGCCAAGGTTCGCCATCACTGGCCTAGGCCATCTTTATGTAGCACAATTCTTTTTTCAGATCCTCAGAGTTCTTTGCCATGAGATGCCATGTTGAACAACCAGTGAGAGCGATTGACACCAAATTTAACACCTGCTCCCAATTCACACCATTTTCCCTCCCTGGTGTCATGTGACTCGTTAGTGTTACAAGGTCTCAGGATATGACACTGAGCATGTGCACTCAACTTCTTTCTTCTTCTTCTTTCGTTGACCATGGCGAGGCTTGTTCTGAGTGGAATCTGACCTGTTAAACCGCTGTATGGTCTTGGCCACCATGGCATAGCTCAGTTTCAGAGACTTGGCAATCTTCTTATAGCCTAGGCCAGGGAAATGCAGTCAGCTGTTGCAAAACTACAAGTCCCATCATGCCTCTGGGTATCATGCTTGTGGCTGTCGGAGTCTTGCTATGCCTCATGGGACTTGTAGTTCTGCAACAGCTTGAGGTCCGCTAATTGCATATCCCTGGCTTGTTTTCTGACTATGCTTCTCTGTATCCTTACCTGGTATATCTGCTATTACACCCTGGCTTGCTCATATTTGGGTGGGGCATTCCTGAGGACTGTGACCTGGTACTAATGCCCAGCAAAACCCATCTCTGCACCTCAGGTGAGTCTGTGTCATCTGCCAGAGTGACTTGCTTCTGTATTTATCCAGCTGGTCAGTGGGTGCCTCGGTACTGCTATAGCTACTGGTCTCCAAGCCTGACCCCTGACCGTGACACCAAGAGAGGAAATGTTTATCATTTTGAAAGATAGCCATGTGTATTGTTAGCCTCTTGTGTCAGACAGTAATGTAGTAGTAAAGATTGAACGGTGCACCCATGTTTTGATCTTGTCTAAAATTGATAATTGAGTGCACAGCATGCCGTGACTTATCTGTGTTCTTTTCCAAGTCTTTTTGGACCCTACCAAAGCCCCCTGTCACTTCTTTTATTTAAGCATAGGAACTAACAATCCATTTTTATTAGGAATCAGTTGCATAAAAGTTGAATAGGCCCTTGAACGTTTATAATGATAAATGAAGGATCCTATTAAGATTTTGTTGCAGATGCCTGTTGCTTTACATTAGCCATTTGATGTTCTCTGTTGAACAATTTAGGATTTACATTTTATGAACTAAGAAAAACGTTTTTTTTTTCCATTTATATCACCAAAGTGCTCAAACACCGCTGTGTTCTTAGCTGAAGCTGAAGACAGAGGCTGTCATTGGATCACCAGATACTTTGAAGAGCAAAAGGGGAAATGCAACACTCACCCAGTTTCTATGGTCCTGTCTTGATGGTTGAGCAGAGGGGGAATGCTGGCCCACATTCCTTGTTTGAGCTGCTGTCCAGGGCTTTTCCTGAATTGATCTTTAATACTTGTAAAACTGTGTCCAGGCTATGTACAGTCACAGGCTTGTACAAATATATAAATGATATTAATCAGTAAATATACTTTGAAGTAAGCCTGCTTTGTGTATAAATTGCAGATTAGAAGGCTAGCAGGTTGTAGAGTCACTGTTGGCAAGGGGGAACAAAAGGATCTACTAAGGCTTCATTCACTCCTGAGCAATCTGCAGCCGCTCGTTTTTGTTTTTTATAGCTTTTTTTTGTTGCGCGTATATGGAGCAGCACCATTCATTTGAATGGGACTCCCTCTACTCCCAAAAAAACGAATGTACCAAATCTTGGCACAGAGCCAAGAGTGTTTGCGCTTGCAATTGTAGCGCAATATGTTGCTCGACAGTCGCGACAAAATCGCCCCTTGTGGAAATAAATAATGGCATCGCAAATGCGTTCTGTGTTTTGCCCGCGATCCGAATCGCCTAGGTGTGAATGGAGCCTTTTGCCCTGTACACACGGTCGGAAATTCCGATGAAAAAAGTCCAATCGGATTATGTTGCCAGAAAATCTGATCGTGTGTGGGCTCTATCGGACTTTTTCTGTCGGATTATCCGACGTACAAAGTTTGAGAGCAGGATCTGAAATTTTCCGACAACAAAATCCGATCGCATAAATTCCGATCGGACAAAGTGCCACACATGCTCTAAAAAAACTAAGAGACGAAAGCTATTGGCTACTGGCCCGTTTTTAGTCCCGACATACGTGTTGTACTTCACCTCGTTCAGAACGATCGGATTTTGTGCGACCGTGTGTATGCAACACAAGTTCTGGACAAAATATGTCTGAAAAAATCCAACGGATTTTGGGGTCGGAATGTCTGACTGTGTGTACACAGCATTAGGGAAAATAAAAGTGAAAGTGTTTTTTTCCAAAAAATGTGCAGATAAGTTATTCCAAAATGCCTGCAGCAACAAAGGTCATTGAGGGTCTGTTGTAAAGCATTTTCTGCTGATTGTAAGGAGTATATGAATAGTTAAATGTCCATGACCCAACCACAGTTCTACTTCAATGAAATAAATATATACCGTATACAACCACCCACTCCAGTTGCTGTCAAATACCAAGAATTACCAGTCATAAACATAACACAAATTGGTACACCCCTTATTTGGCAGCCCCCCCCTTCCTTTTTGATTTCGAGCACTTGGGCCCTTTGCCAGGCCTGGGTGTTGCATAATGGGAGAATAGGTGGAGTGCCAAGTATCCTCTACACAAAGGAAGTACAAGGATTTTAAACTGGGCATGGGGAATGGATCAGGACAGTAGGCAATTGAAGTTTGAGTAAGTATAAGCGCCAGAAGCCCCTCAACACACAATGGGGTAAGGGGCTTAAAATAGTGTCAGGCTTGCTTAAAAACTGTACTTTAGTACAGTTTAGTAGTTATCCTTTCTGTCTAGCCTAGCCTCAATGATGGAAAATAACCACTTTTCCTTACTCTAGATGCATACTTACCCAAATCTGGGACCTCTTGCAGTCTTCACCACTTCTTCCTATCACCACCTACCTCTGTGTAGTCGCTGCCAAACCCCCAGGCCCATCAACTGATACAGGAGAGTTTTGGGAGACAGCACCATGTACAGGCAAGGCTACCATTAGAAAGTTTTTAGGCACAGGTGAACACTGCAAGAGGTCCCAGTGGTGATATCCGGGTAAGTATGAATCTGGGCAGAGGAGGGTGGACTGATTTCCATTATGGGAGCTGGCTGGAAGAATGCCTGCACCTGTGCCTTCCACCTGCATTTTCATACCGGAGTCTCATGCCCCGGTGCTAAATGCCCAAAGTGCATGAGGCCTTAAATTCACTGGGAAAAAGTTGAGCCTTATACCTGGCAGTGCTGTCTGGCAGTGGTGGATGGTCTCCACCACTGCCACTACCTCTACCTTCCTGGTCTGTCTTGGACCTCCTCACTTGCAATACCACTCTGTCATAACTACAAGTGACCTCCTCAACCCCCAAACCCCCGTGTACCTTCTTTGAGGGGCTAACTAATTCCCCTATCCTAAATGCCCCAAAGAAAGCCAACACAAACGCAGTTTTGAACAAAACCCACTCGTATTGAGTCAAGCATATGACTTGTAACTGTGCGATCAATCTGCCCAGCAACTCAAAAGACACCGGTCGTCTGTCATCCTTTTTCTGCTGCCCTTTCTTGTATCCTTTCACTGCCTGTCTGACCCAAAAGTCTTTCGTAAAATCCTATTCCCCATTCAATTTAAACCAAAAAGGCCAGACCTGCCAGTTTCTTTCCCAAACCAGAAATTGACACACTGTATACACAAAGTATATGACTATCAGCCTAAGATCCCCTAGACCACTCTCAAACCCAACTTGTGCCCTACCTCTGTGTAGTCGCTGCCAAAACCCCAGGCCCATCAACTGATACAGGAGAGTTTTGGGAGACAACACCATGTACAGGCAAGGCTACCATTAGAAAGTCTCATGCCCCGGTGCTAAATGCCCAAAGTGCATGAGGCCTTAAGTTCACTGGGAAAAAGTTGAGCCTTATACCTGGCAGTGCTGTCTGGCAGTGGCGGATGGTCTCATGACTGGCTGAGTAGAAACAAAATCTTTTAGAATTTAAAAAAGTTCACATATATGTATTTACTGTAGTTGTCTGCCTGCAATTTAGTTTTAAAACCACCCTGCAATCTGAGTCATCCCCCGATAGAGAACATGCTTTTAATATAATTTTGTGTAATATTTATTTTGTGAGTGTATATGTATATATATATATATATATATATATATATATATATATATATATATATATATATATATATATATATAAAACATATTACTATACTTTAATTGGGTGATGTACGTAATCATGTATACTGTATATGTGTGTTAATAAATATTGGAAAATTTCATTTCTAGTTCTTTATTAGCAAGATAATATCCATTTACTCTAATGCCAAATTGTAGTGAACTGGACTGATCTGCAGCAGTCAGATGTTGGATCCACGCGGTGATCTGGTAAAAGGGGTGCTTTGGACCACTTATGAATTTACCTTCTTGTTGGGAGATCCCAATAAAGCACACAAAGTGCCCCCTGATAAAGCACAGATCCCTTGCCCACCCTCACTAACTATTTAACTATTCAGTAAATGAATGGGGCAAGAGACAAAAAGCATGGCCAGAACTTCAGAAAATACACATAAGATCATTCATGTTATGATGAACTGGCACACCCATAAAGTCTGGCTTCACCCCATCATTGTAAAACACAGTTGTCTACTGAATTAACTATTTGTTCACCTCCTTCTTTGAAGGAGGACCTTTTCTCTGCACTAAGGCACAGAATACGGACAGGGACAGGTCCTTTACTGCCGCCTTACATCAAATGACCTGTGACATTCTGCCCTCCATAACAGATCTCAGCTTTGGGTTGACCAGACCACCAGGAAAGAAAATCAGTGAAAGCAAATTATGTATAGTAGCTTCGAAAATTGTTTCCACTTACAGTTTTTCATTAAAAAAAATGTATTACATAAGTCTCTGCGTTCTGCTTCTTAGTTCCATATACTTGTTTTGTCTTAAAGGGACCTGTTTTTTGCTAATGCAAGAAAAGCAACAAGTTCTCTTTAAAGCAGTGTTCCTCCCGCTTCTTTAAAAATCTTAACATTAGGATACTTAACTGTCCTGGGGTCCAGTGATGTCGGCACCACAGCCAATGTTTACATCGTCTGGTCAGGTGCTTCCGCCACCATTGTGGGGAAGGGAACCTGGCAGTGTAGCATTTCGGCTTCATGGCCTGGATGCCTACTGTGCATGCGCAAAGCATGCTACGCTCTCTCACTGGCCCGACAGAAGGGGAGGGAGGGAAAAGTTGATGACATAATTCGCCTTGGCCTGGTCTCCTGGAAGTGGGGACAGGGTACCTGTAAAAAACAGGTATCCACTCACCCCCCCCTCCCCTCCGAAAGGTGCCAAATGTGGCACTGGAGGCAGGGAGGAATCAGATAAGGGGAAGTTCCACTTTTGGGTGGACCTCCGCTTTAAAGAGCCTACCGTCTGCGGGCAACTTCCCTTCCATCACCCATTTTGAGAGAATGTGGATCAAGCTGGCCATAGACGGATCAAAACTCAGCCAGTTCAGTAGGGACTGGTCAAATTTCGGTCAGTGTATGGCTGTCCCTGTTTGAATGTTGACAGTTTGACTGCCTTCTGTCAAGTTGGAAAACTTTCTCAATCAGAGATCAATGTATTCTGACAATGCCAGGTCCCGCTGTCGGAATGCAATGTCCCGGAGGGAGGATACCTCCACCTACCTTGTTTGTGTGGATGGAGGAATCTTTTCATTCAGCTTTCTGGCTGAACAAAGAGAAAAACTGCCCATCTATGGCCAGCTGAACTACCCTTCCTATCACGTAACATATATGGCACTTGATAATTGACCAGTCAGAGGTGTCACGTTGCTGCATGAAGAGGGATCTCAGCTTTGTGTATACTGCAAGCCTCAAGAGAGAGAGACAGCATATAGACGTAATGCAAAAAAATCCAGGGCTGGCTTATCATAGAGTTAGAAACGGTAGAAGTGGAAGATAGCTTCCAGTCTATTTAAATGCTTTCTCCCAGAAGATTTGGCAGCTGGGACTGTCCGCAGCTGTGGCTTATCTGCAGTTCTGTATATTTCATAAAAAAGCATAAGTACGAGACTCCGAGAATGTATTCTCACTATATTTCCATCACTCATCCACATTGCACTCTTGCACTCTGTCCAGAAACAATTGGGTGGTAACTTCTCAGTATTTATTTTTCCCATGAGCAGAGACCTTGATAAATATGTATATTTTTTTGATAATAGCCAAATTACAATCGCAATCTTCCTCAAGAGATTGGCTTTCAGAAAACAAAAAAAAAATCCTTAGCTCAATCTGATAACTTTGCATAAATTATACAACTATACATGACTATAGTATAACAGATTTGCCTCTCAGCTGCTAACCCAGCCACACTACTCCATACCTTTCCAACCTCACCTTTTCCCATTAAAAGAGACCACACCTTTCTGTAGTAATTATTGGCTGTAGCAGCTCCTTTATTAAACAAATCAATTAAATTAACATATATAAACAAACAGCAGTTACAACATCATCTGATCCCGTTGGTCTATGCAGGACACTCCCCCCCCCCCCCCCAATTAACATAAAAAATCTTCACTATGCACTGCGGTACCTTTAAAATAAAACTAGGCCTCCACCTGACAAGCTGGCTCGGAGACAACCAAAACACTGACTGCAGTGCACCCTTTCACCAAATTTCACCAAATTCTAAACCACTGTTAGATAGAATACCACCAATGGGCCCATACCCCCGATGGGTCACCTTCTCTGGGGGGGTTATATTCCTTCACCTGCAACAACCAACCTGCCACAGCAAACAAGGGTAAAACCTTACCCTTGCGCACACCTCCACACCCTCAACGCTCTCTCGATCCCATCCTACAAACCAATGGCCCACATGTCTATGCCCACTGCGTTAAGGTGCACACCATCCTCCCGGAGGTAACGCTAAGTTTCCACCTCCAATTCAGAATGCCGTATAGCCAGCCCCCCATTCTTCACGACAAACCTGCTAATCTCCTGATTAATCTTCTTCCTTGCTTTATTGACCCTCTCAACTGACCTTCCCAATCTCCATGTGGTCCTGGCAATCATATCCGACCACACTATCAGCATTTGGGGAAAAGCCTCACGAAGGCGCAAAAAATCGGCCTTAATATCCCGTGTGATGTCCAGCTTCGACCTAAGGCCCAAGTCATTCCCGCCAGCATTTAGCACTAAAACATCCGGGGACCTATTCCCGCCTCGCAAAACAGTGAACCTCTGGTACAATCCTGCACCAGAGCAAACCCGGGAACCCCAACCACCGAATACAGGCTTCTTGTCTGGAAATGCCCAATTGCCTACCCCCTGGGCGAGCATCTCCCCTTCTAGCCTCCCAACAGACATATTAATGGCCCATTATCCAGACCAAACCCCAGGCTGCACCTGTAAGAAAAGAAAAGAAAAACCCAAATAACAGTAAATCCAAAAACCACACACATATACCCATGCCAACCTGTTCCCGAGAGCTCACAACCCTGCTTCTACAACAGCTCTGGTTGGACATAAGACCGGAATCTTCTAGACTCCCAACGGGCAATCTTCTTAACTGCCTCCTCATCTAAACCCCATCTCACTGCTTCAATAGCTGCCCCAATCCGAAATGAATGAGAAGAAAGAATCATTCCCTCCAAGCCCAACGCCTTCAAACATTTGTGGAAAACTGCTATAAACTGAAATCTCGACATCGCCTCCCCGTCCCTATGAATCAAAAAGGAGCCCCTGACCCCCGGACGAATTTCCAGGAAACTCCTAACCGTGGCAACAGGGCAGAGGGGAGAACCCGGAATCTCAAAAACCATCACCACTCTACCTCTACCTTCCTGATCCGTCTTGGACCTCTTCACTTGCATTGCCACTCTGTTGTAACTGCAAGTGACCTCCTCAACCCCCATACCCCTGTGTACCTTCTTTGAGGGGCTAACTAATTCCCCTATCCTAAATGCCCCAAAGAAAGCCAACACAAACGCAGTTTTGAACAAAACCCACTCGTATTGAGTCAAGCATATGACACGTAACTGTGCGATCAATCTGCCCAGCAACTCAGACACCGGTCGCCTGTCATCCTTTTTCTGCCGCCCTTTCCTGTATCCTTTCACTGCCTGTCTGACCCAAAAGTCTTTAGTAAAATCCTGTTCCCCATTCAATTTAAACCAAAAGGCCAGGCCTGCCAGTTTCTTTCCCAAACCAGAAATCGACACACCCTCCTCTAAATTACAAGACACAAAGTATATGACCATCAGCCTAAGATCCCCTAGACCACTCTCAAACACAACTTGTGCCCTCAGGGCCTCCCACTCCAACCACACCTTACTGTAAGCTGCCCAGGTCGTGCCACTCACTGACCATTTGATCCAGCCGGAGACTCGTCCAAGGCAATCTTCTATAGCCCCTAGGGACAGGGGACCCATGCAGAACCTGTCCCACTGAAAGCGAGACAGTGCATCAGCAATGACGTTCTCAACTCCCCATAGGTGCACAGCATGGATAAAAATATTCCACTGCATACACCTTAGCACTAAATGTCTCAACAAGTGCACCACCGGCGGAGATGCTGCTGATACCTTGTCGATGACCTGAACCACACCCAGGTTGCCCCCATGAAAGCAGACCTTCAGATCCCTGAAGGACTCACCCCAAAGTTCAACCACCAATACCACCGGAAAAAGTTCCAGTAGCACCAAGGTTTTCAACAACTCACACGCTTTCCATGAATTGGGCCAACGCCCCGCATTCCATTTGCCCTGACAGAAGGCCCCAAAGCCCGTGGATCCGGCCTCGTCCGTATATAACTCCAAATCAAAATTACTTACCGGTCCGGACATCCACAAGGCCCTGCCGTTGAATCGTTCCAAAAACACGGGCCATATCCGCAGATCTTTCTTATGTTCCCTCATCAATCTCACGAAGTGGGTGAGAGACATGACCACCCCTAGCGGTGAGACAATCAAGTCGGGAATAGGTAAGGTCAGGAAGGGGCCCACCATACGCCCCAGCGCAACCTCCTTCCACAGTTTCTCCGAAACAACTTCCGGATGTTGTAACGCTAAACGCAGATTGTTGGACATCAGGGGAGAAACCTCCAGCGCCGCTGGTATCCGAAAACCCTCCAAAAACACCTGGGCCAAAAGCCCTGCTGCCTCCCTGTCCGGGTATCTATCTAGGAAAGAGCACATCCTTACCACTTCCTTTACCTTGCTTGAAGCACCAAGACACCTGGTGCCATCCTCCACAACCTGAGAATTCATGCTTGTACTTGCAATTCCCCCCAAATCTACAAGTGCCTTCATTGAATTTCCAACAGACTCCCTTCTTCCTTGTGGCCGATTGTCCGGAAGTCCCTGAGCTACCGGCCCCGCTCTGAAAAAAATGGTTGGGTGCCCTCGCCGAAGTCATCAGGCGCATCCACAGACTGATGTCTTTGTGGTCCCAACGCAGTGCCGGGCAAATAGCCCTCCTTTGACAAAATTGTTCATCATATCTCAACCATGCCATTCCACCGTAGACTCAATGTGCTTCTCCTACCGCATCCAAATAGCAGAAAAGTGCAGAGCAATGCTCCGGGTTCCCTTCCCCTATCTCACTGGCCAGTATCGAAAACGTCTGGAGCCAATTCTGGAACGTCCGTGGTATAAGCCGGTGTCTCCTCTTCTCCTCGTCTTCCTTCTTGTTGTCCTCTGGTTTCACCCTATCCAAATTGAACTTCTCCAATGGCAAGAGGGAAAATATCTCAACATATTCCCCCTTCTAAATTTTTTCTCTAACCTCCTGCGTCAAATGGGCCCCCAATGGACCCTCAAAACAAACATAGACTTTACACCTGGCCGCATCCGCCAACCTGATCAAGTCTTGTTTATTCCCCTACTACCCCAGACTTCTCTGCTGTAGCTCCCGCGGCCACCGTTTCCACCGTCGCAGTCCCCACAGCTGCCGGAGACCCTGCAACCCCCGATCCCCCCCCACTTCCAGTGGCACCCATGCCGCTGCAGGCGTATCAGCCCTGGCACTGTCAGGCTCGAACCTGACCACCAGCTCCTTCAACCCCGCCAGGAACCCCATCAATATAAAAGAAAATTGGGCTAATTTTACTGTTGTCTTATTTTTTTATTAAAAAAAAGACCGCTGTGCAAATACGGTGTGAAAAAAAGTATTGTAATGACCGTCATTTTATTCTCTAGGGCGTTAGAAAAAAAAACAAAAAAAAATCAATAATGTTTGGGGGTTCTAAGTAATTTTCTAGCAAAAAAAACCTGTTTTAAACATGTAAACACCAACTCTGAAAAAGAGCTCAGTCCTTAAGTGGTTAAAGTATTTGGTGATTTATTTGTATACCAGCATTTTCAGTTTTTTTCCCTCAAAAATCCATATTATACTTTATAAATATCCAAGTATAGGATTTGACTTTTCCTCTACTGGAAAGAAGACAGGAAACCCATGTGCACAATCAAAATATTAAAAGTAATTTGTCACATAGTACGATGTCTCTATAAAAAGCCTCAGGAGGAAGCTGCTATACCAAAATGTACTTACGGTATGTCGGGCCAGTGTTTTGTGAGCCACAGTTTTTTAGTACAAGCCCAAGAGAAAGCTAGGTCTTCTTTGCTTATAACCCCACATTATTCCCACTCATATAGTTTAATTATTAACTATTTAATAATTATTAAACTTCCTCAGTGAATATGCAGCTATTGATTTGGATTTGTTCTCTCTACTCTTAAAGTGGAGTTCCACCCAAAAATTGAACTTCTTCTTTAAGCACTCCTCGCCCCCTTACGTGCCACATTTGGCATGTCATTTTTTGGGGGGGCTTTGTTAGGAGGGGGACTTCCTGTCCCACTTCCCCCTTCTGCCCAGGGATCGTCAAGGCGACTCTTTCTTTTGCCTTAGGTGGCCCCTCCCTCTAAGCGATCTCCTGGGACACATGATAGGTCCCAGGAGATCGCCTGTCCACTCCGGGAGCGCAGCACGACCCGCGCATGTGCCGTGCGTGCCCGGCTGTGAAGCCGAAAGCTGTCACGGCCGGGTGCCCAGAGTGGCAATGGAGGCCCTCGGCAGAGAGGAGGGGTAGAGGAGCGTCGCTCCGTTAGGCCACATTGCTGGACCATGGAACAGGTAAGTGAGCAGTCACTTTTTGTAGCTGCTGACTGTTAATAAACATAAAAAGCCTGGAACTCCACTTTAATCTCCCGTAAATCAAAGTAAACAAAAGAATAGATTTTGTCGATGGGAAATTCCAGACTTAAAGAGGGAGTCCGTCGGGAGTCCGCGTTTTTTTTTTTTTTTAAAAGCCAGCAGCTACAAATACTGCAGCTGCTGACTTTTAAAATAGTGACACTTACCTGTCCAGCGCGCCCGCGATGTCGGCACCCGAAGCCGATCTCTTAAACGTCTCTCGGGTGCTGCCGTCGCCATCTTGGGTATGGGAATCAGGAAGTGGAGCCTTTCGGCTTCATTTCACGGTTCCCTACTGCGCATGCGCGAGTCGCGCTGCGCAATAAGGATGGACCCGCTGCCTCTGGGATCTGTGTGTTTCCCAGCAGGCAGCGGGGGACTTTCAGAAAGGCACGTAATCTACACCCCTTTCCGCAGAGAGCTATCCCGGAAGTGGGTGCAGATACCTGTACTGTACAGGTACCTGCACCCCCCTCCCCCCTGAAAGGTGCCAATTGTGGCGCCGGAGGGGGGGAGGGTTCCGATGAGCGGAAGGTCCACTTTAGGGTGGACCTCCGCTTTAAATATAAACGGTCACCTTGTAAAACAAGCCATTCAGTTTAAAATAGAAATAAAACATTTGTGTATAGATATAAAAAAACAAAAACAAAAAAAAAACATTATAAATACAATTTTTTTCCTTTTTTTTTATAAATGATCACATTCCTCCTGTTCTCTGCTGTGTAAGCCCTTGTACACACGATCGGGGATTCCGACGGAATGTGTCTGATTGGACCATTTTGTCGGATATTCCGACTGTGTGTGGTCTCCATCGGACTGTTTCCGTCGGAGTATCCGACGGACCAAGTTTTCCAACTTGTTGGTAAAATTTTCAGACAAAATGCTCCTATCGGACATACTCATCATCGATCATGTGTAGAGAATTCCGATCAGACAAAGTGCCACGCATGCTCAGATCACATTCCTACATCAAAGCTATTGGCTACTAGCCTGATGGTAGTCCCGTTGTAACGAAATAACGTCATCACGTTCTGAATGATCAGATTTTCCGACAACTTCGTCCGACCGTGTGTATATTTCGGACAAAATCCGTCGGACAAAATCCAACGGATTTGGTTGTCGGAATGTCCGACCGTGTGTACAAGGGCTAAGAGCTGCAGGGAGAAGAAGCAGCAGGACACTGAGCTTCACAGTGAATAGCTGAGCAGCAGGTGTGTGTTAGCACAAGTCTGATCATTGGAGGAGAGCACACTGAGTTCCCAGCATAGTTGGAGAACTGACCATGGTGTGCTCTCCTGCTTAGAGTAGTCAGTTTTTATTAGGAAAGCAAGGGGAGTAGTAGGAACATAAAGAAAGCAATACAAAGAGAACAGGAGACTTTGTCATACAAGTACATGGTACAGCAGACACATATCATGAATATGGAGTGTTGGGGCAACAAACACTTTAGGCTGGGTTCACAGTTATGTGGGTTTCTCCGCATCCAATTCGCATGACAGGAGAGTGTGCCTGGCACTTAATGGAGTGGGTTTACACATCTCAGGGGCAGCCGCAGTGCAGATTGCACCTTTGGCTCTGTTTCAGGTCCGAATTCAGGCAAAAAATTCTGGCCTGATTTGTGCCTGAAACGGAGAACAGGGACGCACCGGACCCCTGCTGTCAGCCGCATCCGTTTTGAGTGTAAACCCAGCCTTAAGCTGCTTTTTGAAAAATATTTAGCAAACATAACAGTTAATAATGTTAAAAGAATTCTTGCGAGCTACCATATATGTAGCGGCGGGCTCCTGAAGAGCTTGCGCTACAGGTTTTTCAAAACAGCCCCCATGAAGGCTATGGCCTGGGGTGCGGATCCACCCGACTTTAATGTCTCGGGGCTGGCTAGCCCAAGGCAAGGAAACTAAAGGAGGAGGAGGTGGTTGGGTGCCGTCTCGGTTCGGGAGAGACCTATTGTACGTCAAGCATTCCAGGGGAGGACTCTTTAGAAGAACACCACGTGTGAGTTTGGTTTTCTTAGCAAGAGCCTGGAAGGGCTGAAGTAACCGAGAGAATCCGGTCTTGTGGATATCGCCAAGCTGGCTGAAAGATCCAGATATCCTACAAGTGTTCTACAGCTTAGTTTCCTACGTGTTCTGCAACAACGTCGGTGACAAAGACTTTGTTCCTGAGTAAGCACTTTGTTGGCTGCTAGGCCTTGTGAGAGAGGGACTGTCCAACCTGAGTGATCATCCAGCTGCGAATGGCTATTCTCTGGATGCAGTCAATGTAAGCAAGTTCTTCAAGATTTTGACTTTGACATTGAGAGTACCTGAACCTCCTTCCCAACCCTCTGATCCCAAGTTGAAAGACTGTTCACTGGTTCGAGTTTTTGCAAATAAAATCCATTCAAGTGGATCTATTGTCAGTCCCAAGTTACTGGGTCATCTACCACGGGACATCCCCTAGACGTGAAACAAGGAGAACGGAAGGTAACGGTAAGCCCAAAAATAACCAGCAGCTCCTTCGGGGGTTAGTGCTACATATATATGCACAAGTTAATATTCTGGATAGCTGCTAGCGATCACGCCCCACATGCTCGTGCCAACCAAGAAAACAATCAAATAAAATGCCGCGCTGTCCAGATAATATCACGTGACCACCACATAAGCTAGTACTGTTGTTACCTTCAATAGATGGAATCTCATATAAAAAAGTTATTTTTATATATATATATATATATATATATATATATATATATATATATATATATACTGCAATAATATACGATTATATCTCGTAACAGCATGTGAAAAACGTGTATATAAATCTATATAAAGGGCATATATGTAAACAGTGTTTAACCACTTTGATAGCGGGCACTTATACACCTTCCTGCCTAGACCAATTTTCAGCTTTCAGCGCTGTCGCAATTTCGATTGACAATTGCACGGTCATACAACACTGCACCCAAACTACATTTTTATCATTTTGTAGTATTTGATCACTTCTGGGATTTTTTATTTTCTGCTAAACAAATAAAAAAAAAAGACCTAAAATTTTGAAAAAAAAATGTTTTTTTTTGTTTCTGTTACAAAACTTTGTAAATAAGTACGTTTTCTCCTTCACTAATTGGCACTGATGGGGCTGTAATGATGGGCACTGATAAGGTGGCACTGATGGGCCCCGATGAGGTGGCACCAATGAGGTGGCACCAATGAGGTGGCACTGATGGGCACTAATATGCAGCACTGATGGGTGGCACTGATATGCAGCACTGATGGGTACACATAGGTGGCACTGATGGACACTAATAGGCGGCGTGGATGGGCACTGATTGGTGGCACGGATGGGCACTGATAGGTAGCAAAGATGGGCACTGATAGGTGGGATAGATGAGCACTGATAGGTGACACGGATGGGCATGGATGGGCACTGATGATGAAAAGCCGACCAATGGCTCTTCCTGTTTACATCGTGATCAGCCATGATTGGACACGGCTGATCACGTGGTAAAAAGTCTACCTAGATCTGTGTTCCGGTGTGTCAGACTGACACACCACAACAACGATCGCTGCTATGCACACCCCCGGGGGCATGCAGGGGCTTGATATCCTGGCGACGTCATATAAAGTCCGGTCAGGATATTGTAAACCACTTTGCCGCTGTCATTTTGCTATATGGCGGGCAGCAAGTGGTTAAATAAAATTCTCAAATAGTACAAAACCAGAGATTAATACGGTGCATTAACATACCTCCGAACATTTTGAGATGGAAGCAAAGATATGTAGGCATAGGACACCCCCCCACCCCCCCACCACACAGTCTTAAAGGGGAATTAACCAAAAAAAAGGTTAATTAAATCCACAAGTGCTTTTTTTTACCACTATTATTCCTTTATATTGGCTTTTAACATTTACAAATGCAGCAATTTAGAATCTGAATGAAAGGTTTAGCACTGGGAAACTTTTTGAAACATAAAAAGTGCATTTTATATACAATTATACAAATCAGACCAAAATGAGGGATACATGAGGAGGAAAGAGGAACATTGCTCCAAATCAGGGACAGTCCCTCGAAATCAGGGACAGTTGGGAGCTATGCATGAAAGTGCTCCTGTGCAGAAATCATCATGCATTAACATGGACTAAAATAGAACAAAACACAAAGTCTATTTCAAATTCAGTCCATTTTTCTGATTCTTATTAGAAATAATAGAACATGTGCTCGTGTCCACTCTTGTGCAGGGCTGGACTGGGACAGAAATTTGGCCCTGGACTTCATCCAGACCGGCCCACTTACATTTTGAGTGTCCCATCAGCACTCCCTTACATCAGAATGTCCCATCACCAGCCCCCTTGCAACAGAGTGTCCCATCACCAGCCCCCTTACATCAGAGTGTCCCATTACCAGCCCCCTTACATCAGAGTGTCCCATTACCAGCCCCCTTACATCAGAGTGTCCCATCACTAGCCCCCTTACATCAGAGTGTCCCATTACCAGCCCCCTTACATCAGAGTGTCCCATCACCAGCCCCCTTACATCAGAGTGTCCCATCACCAGCCCCCTTACATCAGAGTGTCCCATCACCAGCTCCCTTACAACAGAGTGTCCCATCACCAGCTCCCTTACATCAGAGTGTCCCATTACCAGCCCCCTTACATCAGAGTGTCCCATCAGCAGCCCCCTTACATCAGAGTGTCCCATCACCAGCCCCCTTACATCAGAGTGTCCCATCACTAGGGATGAGCCGAACACCCCCCTGTTCGGTTCGCACCAGAACCTGCGAACAGACCTAAACTTCGTGTGAACTTTAGAACCCTATTAAAATCTATGGGACTCGAACGTTCACAATCTAAAGTGCTCATTTTAAAGGGTAATATGCAGGTTACTGTCCTAAAAAGTGTTTGGGGACCTGGGTCCTGCCCCAGGGGACATGGATCAATGCAAAAAAAAGTTTTAAAAACTGCAGTTTTTTCAGGAGCAGTGATTTTAATAATGATTAAAGTGAAACAATAAAAGTGTAATATCCCTTTAAATTTCGTAGCTGGGGGGTATCTATAGTATGCCTGTGAAGGGGCGCATGTTTCTGGTGCTTAGAACTGTCCCTGCACAAAGTGTCATTTGTGCAGGAAAAAAAGTCTTTTAAAATCACTTGCGGCTATTGTCGGGTCCCGTAATACAGAGAACACTCAATGAGTGTTCTCTGCATTAGCCGACAATTCATTCATTCATTGATAAAAAAAAAAAAAAAAAGCGTGGGGGTTCCCCTAAATTCAATTACCAGGCCCTTCAGGTCTGACATGGATATTAAGGGGAACCCCGTGTCAAATTTAAAAAAAAAAATTGACGTGGGGGTCCCCCTAAATATCCATAACCAGACCCTTCAGGTCTGATATGGATATTAAGGGGAACCCCGCATCAAATAAAAAAAAATTGACGTGGGGGTCCCCCTAAAAATCCATATCAGACCCTTTATCCGAGCACGCAACCTGGCAGGCCGCAGGAAAAGAGGGGGGACGAGAGAGCGGCCCCCCCTCCCTCCTGAACCGTACCAGGCCACATACCCTCAACATTGGGAGGATGCTTTGGGGGTCTGTGACCCCTCAAAGCACCTTGTCCCCATGTTGATGAGGACAAGGGCCTCATCCTCACAACCCTGGCCGTTGGTTGTGAGGGTCTGCGGGCGGGGGGCTTATCAGAATCTGGAAGCCCCCTTTAACAAGGGGACCCCCAGATCCCGGCCCCCCTCCTGTTTGAAATGGTAAGGGGGTACAAAAGTACCCCTACCATTTCACAAAGAAAGTGTCAAAATGGTTAAATAAGACAAACACACTTTTGAAAAATTCCTTTATTAAAAATAAAAAAAATAAAAAAAAGATTCCAGCGGTGCTAATCCACTCTTGCTATCCAGCGACGGGTCTCCGGGGTCCAGCGATGGATGATCATATCCAGCGACGGGGGATCTCTCACGCAGGTTTCCGTTACATCAGAGGGGGCGGGGTCACCCACACGTCACTGGGGAACCCCTGGCTTCCCTCTCCAGCGTCAGAGGGGTGGGGTCAGGTGACGGGTGGCCCCGCCCTCCTAATATAAGAAACGTCAGCGCTGGGATCTCTGCAGTGTCTCTGGAGTGGAGACAGAAGAAGGATGTATGGACAGCGCTGGACTGAGAGATCCCCCGTCGCTGGATATGATCATCCATCGCTGGACCCCGGAGGCCCTTGTCCTCATCAACATGGGGACAAGGTGCTTTGAGGGGTCACAGACCCCCAAAGCATCCTCCCAATGTTGAGGGTATGTGGCCTGGTACGGTTCAGGAGGGAGGGGGGGCCGCTCTCTCGTCCCCCCCTCTTTTCCTGCGGCCTGCCAGGTTGCGTGCTCGGATAAAGGGTCTGATATGGATTTTTAGGGAGACCCCCACGTCATTTTTTTTTTAAATTTGATGCGGGGTTCCCCTTAATATCCATATCAGACCTGAAGGGTCTGGTTATGGATATTTAGGGGGACCCCCACGTCAATTTTTTTTTTTTATTTGACACGGGGTTCCCCTTAATATCCATGTCAGACCTGAAGGGCCTGGTAATTGAATATAGGGGAACCCCCACGCTTTTTTTTTTTTTTTTATCAATGAATGAATGAATTGTCGGCTAATGCAGAGAACACTCATTGAGTGTTCTCTGTATTACGGGACCCGACAATAGCCGCAAGTGATTTTAAAAGACTTTTTTTCCTGCACAAATGACACTTTGTGCAGGGACAGTTCTAAGCACCAGAAACATGCACCCCTTCACAGGCATACTATAGATACCCCCCAGCTACGAAATTTAAAGGGATATTACACTTTTATTGTTTCACTTTAATCATTATTAAAATCACTGTTCCTGAAAAAACGGCCGTTTTTAAAACTTTTTTTTGCATTGATCCATGTCCCCTGGGGCAGGACCCAGGTCCCCAAACACTTTTTAGGACAGTAACCTGCATATTACCCTTTAAAATTAGCACTTTAGATTTCTCCCATAGACTTGTATAGGGTGTTCCGGCTTTTCGAATTTGCTGCGAACAGCCCAAATTGTTCACTGTTCGCTGAACAGGCGAACAGGCAATGTTCGAGTAGAACATGAGTTCGACTCGAACTCGAAGCTCATCCCTACCCATCACCAGCCCCCTTACATCAGAGTGTCCCATCACCAGCCCCCTTACATCAGAGTGTCCCATCACCAGCCCCCTTACATCAGAGTGTCCCATCAGCAGCCCCCTTACAACACAGTGTCCCATCACCAGCTCCCTTACATCAGAGTGTCCCATTACCAGCCCCCTTACATCAGAGTGTCCCATCACCAGCCCCCTTACATCAGAGTGTCCCATCACCAGCCCCCTTACATCAGAGTGTCCCATCACCAGCCCCCTTACATCAGAGTGTCCCATCACCAGCCCCTTTACATCAGAGTGTCCCATCACCAGCCCCTTACATCAGAATGTCCCATTACCAGGCCCCTTACATCAGAGTGTCCCATCACCAGCCCCCTTACATCAGAGTGTCCAATCACCAGCCCCCTTACAACAGAGTGTCCCATCCACAGCCCCCTTACAACAGAGTGTCCTATCACCAGCCCCCTTATATCAGAGTGTCCCATTACCAGCCCCCTTACAACAGAGTGTCCCATCACCAGCTCCCTTACATCAGAGTGTCCCATCACCAGCTCCCTTACATCAGAGTGTCCCATCACCAGCTCCCTTACATCAGAGTGCCCCATTACCAGCCCCCTTACATCAGAGTGTCCCATCAGCAGCCCCCTTACATCAGAGTGTTCCATCAGCACACCCTTACATCAGAGTGTCCCATCAGCAGCCCCCTTACATCAGAGAGTCCCATCAGCACACCCTTACATCAGAGTGTCCCATCAGCAGCCCCCTTACATCAGAGAGTCCCATCAGCACCCCCTTACATCAGAGTGTCCCATCACCAGCCCCCTTACATCAGAGTGTCCCATCACCAGCCCCTTTACATCAGAGTGGCCCACTGAGCCATCGGCCCACTGGGAAACTCCTGGTAGTCCCGATGACCAGTACATGCCTGCTCTTGTTCTCCCCGTTGGTGTATGCACTCACCTTAGAGCAGGGGCGGACTGACCGTTCGGACACTCGGGCAATGTCCGAGGGCCCCATGCCACTAAGGGGCCCCATAATCTATTGACTGGGGGCCCAATAATCTTCACCTATTGCCCAGGGGCCCCATGAGTTGTCAGTCCGCCCCTGCCTTAGAGCAGTCTGCCCCTGATCTCACAGCTAAGCTTGGTCAAACTATGCTTTTAAACCACCTCTGGGTTCAATATCTGTACTCAGATCCTGGGTTGGTTGCTTGTGCGTTTCTACTTAAATATTGAAGCTGTGCACTTGATCATGTTCGCAGCTTCTTTATATTTAGAAAGCCCTTTTCCTTAGAGAGGGTGAAGGAGATGTTTAGGCAGCTTGAGAGCTCATGCAAAGGTCAATATGTTTCAAGAGGCAGAGCTGAGACTTCCTCAATTAATGCGGCTCGTTCTGGCCACTCTCCTCCTCCCACTTAGCCAGCTCTGCCTCTTGAATCATATTGACCTTTGCATGAGCTCTCAAGCTGCCTAAACATCTCCTTCACCCTCTCTAAGGAAAAGGGCTTTCTAAATATAAAGAAGCTGCAAACATGATCAAGTGCACAGCTCCACTATTTAACTAGAAAGGCACAAGCAACCAGACCAGGATCTGAGTACAGATATTGAACCCAGAGGAGGTTTAAAAGCCGTGTTTTGACCAAGCTTGGCTGCAAGGTCACGTGCTCTAAGGTGAGCGCATTCACCAACGGGGGGAGCCATGGCTGGATTAACGTAGGGGCTATTGGAGCTGCAGCTCCAGGCCCCTACCTTAATATAGGCCCAGCCACCCAAAAAAAAACACACTGCTCATGAAAATCAATGGGCCAACAGAGTTCTCCCCTGACGGGCCCTGCATTCCGCATGCACCGCCTGGGCAGGGTGGTGGTATGGATAATGGACACCATATGAGCAGTCCTAATGGAAGCCTGGGGCACGCCAGTTCAGGGCTCTTGCAGAATTCTGGGGCTTCCATAATGTTAGGCCTGCTCGGCTGCACTCTTTCAGCTCAGAGTGCACACCAATGCACAGACCTTATGGCAACCTGGCAAATGCCAGGCTTCCCTTGTTGGCATGCGCCCTTTGGAGTTTGGACGCATGCCAACACAGGCTCTTAGAAACACAGAAGGGTGCCCAGTAAAAATGTCCACCAAAATCCTCAGCACCAAGCACATGATGCTCTTAATCCGGCCCTGGGGGGAGCACAAGAGTGGACACGAGCACGTGTTTTCTATTATTTCTAATACGAATCAGAAGAATGAAGTGAATTTAAATAGTCTTTAGGTTTTATTTTATTTAGTGCATGTTAATGCATGCAGATTTCTGCACAGGATCACATTAACCGCTTGCCGACCAACCGCCGCAGTTGTACTGCTGCAACATGGCTCGGCTGTGCAAATCACCGTCATGTTACATCGCCTCCTTATTTGTCCACTAGGGGTGCGCGCACGTTGCTGGAGGGGTGCGTGCGTGTCGCCGGAGGGGCGCTCGCACCCGCTGCTTGCCCATGGAGACAATGTGAGTGCCCGGCGGTCGTGATCACCACCAGGCTCCTGCGATCGCTCGGGGCACATAGAGAACCAGGATCTGTGTGTGTAAACACACAGTTTGCAGGTTCTCTGAGGGGAGAAGAGACAGATCGTCTGTTCTTACAGAGTATGAACAGCAATCTATCTCTTCTGCTACACAGTCCCCTTCCCCCTTCAGTTAGAACACACACTAGGAAACACAATTAACCCCTTGATCGCCCCCTAGTGCTAACTTTCCTGCCTGCTACTAGTGAAATTTTTACAGTAATCAATGTATTTTTATAGCACTGATCGCTGTATAAATGCCAGTGGTCCCAAAAATGTGTCAAAATTGTCCAATGTGTCCGCCATAATGTAGCAGTCCCGATAAAAATCGCAGATCGCCGCCATGACTAGTAAAAAAAATAATAATAAAAATGCCATAAAACTATCCCCTATTTTGTAGACGCTATAACTTTTGCACAAACCAAACAATATGCGTTTATTGTGATTTTTTTTACCAAAAATATGTAGAAGAATACACATCGGCCTAAACTGATGGAAAAATCGCTTTTTTTTATATATTTTTGGACGATATTTATTATAGCAAAAAGTAAAAAATATTGCGCTTTTTTCAAAATTGTTGCCCTTTTTTTTGTTTATAACGCAAAAAAATAAAACCCGCAGAGGAGATCAAATACCACCAACAGAAAGCTCTCTTTGTGGGGGAAAAAAAAGGATGTCAATTTTGTTTGGGTGCAAAGTAGCGCGACCGCGCAATTGTCAGTTAAAGTGATGCAGTGCCGAATCGCAAAAAGTGCTCTGGTCAGGAAAGGGGTAAAATCTTCCGGGGCTGAAGCGGTTAATGCACCATATTAATCTCTGGTTTTGTACTATTTAAGCACTTTATTTAAACACTCTTTACATATATAAGTGGATGTACTTTATATAGATTTATATTCAAGTTTTGCGCATTCTGTGACGATGTACAATCGTATATGATTGCAGTATATATATATATATATATATATATATATATATATATATATCAGTATATATATATATATATATATATATATATACTGATATATCAGTATATATATATATATATATATATATATATATATATATATAGATAGATAGATAGATAGATAGATAGATCTATATATATATATATATATATATATATATATATATATATATATATATATATATATATATATATATATATAGATAGATAGATAGATAGATAGATAGATAGATAGATAGATAGATAGATATATCTATATATATATCTATATATATATATATATATATATATATATAACTTTTTTTGATGAGATTCCATCTATTGAAGGTAATATCAAATAATATTATCTGGATAGGCATTTATTTGATTGTATAACAGTTAATAATGGTTCTACTCTACAGTTGCATTGTTAAATACTGTGTTCCCCAAAAATAAGACCTACCCGATAATAAGACCTAGCAGGATTTTCAGGGGTGGGGGGCTGCAAAATAAGCCCTAGTAAAGTTCGTTAATAAAAAAATGTAATCCACTTTGCAGAACGATTACACCGCTATAAGGTGTGTGTGTGTCTCCCTTTGTAACTGCATTATGCAAATACTTTATTTACAGATTCGCCGGAGGTCTTCTCCTCTCCTCCTGGCTGACGTCTGCAGCGGGGATATCGGCGCTTCCCTCTTCTGCTCTCCTCCCGGCTGACGTCTGTGGCCCCTCCCTCTTTAGTGCACGGAGCGGGCTGATGTCAGCGGGGGTCTCAGAGCAGAGAAGAGCTCAGGCAGATCATGCGTCACCCAGGGGAGCTGTAACAAAAGGTATTTCCCTGAAAACAATTACAAAGGGAGACACGCTGCACCCCATGCCTGCACAATTCCTACAAAATGGATTACATCATTTTATAAGTATTTTAAGATGTTTTTGTCAAAATATTGACTCCTGACCTGACGGGGAGGGGAAGGGGGAGAAGACAGGGGGACAGGATTTTTTTTTTTCGGGTGACAACCACTTTAAGATCATTGTACCGGTACATACCGTAAATAAATAAGACATCCCTGAAAATAAGCCCTAGTGTGTTTTTGGTTGCCAAAATAAATATAAGACTTGGGCTTATTTTCGGGGGAAACACGGTAAGATATATAGACTTATCACATTTAACTATTATGTCAAAAACATCAAGGATAGAAATAAATCCCACCATCTTTTGGGGAAGATTGGGACTGTGATTTGGCTAACAGGAGAAGGTCAGAGAACCTTTAAAGCTGAACAGTGGTGGTTTTTCTCCTTCAGACACACCACAGTACAGGCATTTCCCACTTTTAAGTACACAATGGGGTTTATTTACTAAAGCTGTAAAGTGCAAAATTAGGCTCACTTCTGCATAGAAACCAATGAGCTTCCAGGTTTTATTACCAAAGCTTAATTTAACAAGCTGGGGTTAGAAGCTCATTGGTTTCTATGCAGAAGTGAGCCTGATTTTGCACTTTCCAGCTTTAGTAACTAAACCCCATTGTCAGGGCCGTCTTTAAGGCAGGGCAAAAGGGGCAGCTGCCCTGGGCCCTGTCATTGTTGTGGGCCCCAAAGCAGCTGCCTCATACTTGCCAACTATCCTGGTTTAAATTCCCTTGTCCCTTGAAGTTTTAGTCCTGTGCTGTGTCCCGATATCTCAGTGTGAAGTGATGGTACTAATGCTGCCCAGCTCTGCCCTATTGTTGTGTACAGATGACTCACCTGCAGACCCTGTGTTTACATATAAATAACCAGCATTCATATGTAAATACTGGCAGCATTACTAAGTAAATAGCTGCGGCCGCCGGCATTGATATGTAAATAAAGGCGGCATTCATATGTAAATCATGCTCCCCTGCAGTGAGGAGATGATGTGTTGTAACCTCTAGCAACTAATCAGTGAGCCGTAATGTGTGCTGTAACCTCTAGCAACCAGTCAGTAAGCAGTAATGATATGCTTTAACTGCTGGCAACCAATCGCAATCGCTGCCTGATCTCATACAGTAAACTGATTTTAAGTCTAGCTGCTATTTATTGCCTGTCTCAGAGCAGGCGGAGAGTGAAATTGTATGGGGGGGGGGGGGGGGCCAAGAAATTTTTTGCCCAGGGTCCAATCAATGTTAAAGACAGCCCTGCCCATTGTGTACTTAAAAGTGGGGAATGCCTGTACTTCACAGAATACATAGACCATTTACACCAGCTTTTGCCTCACAGAGCTAACAATCTAATTTTCCACCATTAGTCATACAGATCTATAGGTGTACACACATACAGTATAAGCCAGTGATGGCGAACCTTGGCACCCCAGATGTTTTGGAACTACATTTCTCATGATGCTTCACTACACTGAAGAGTGTATGAGCATCATGGGAAATGTAGTTCCAAAACATCTGGGGTGCCAAGGTTCGCCATCACTGGTATAAGCCATTTTGGGTGCAGGTCAGTTAACCCAACAGTACTATTTTTCTATTGTGGGAAGAAACTGGAGCACTCAGGAAACCAGCACCTCTAAGGAGAACCTATAAACGCCATGCAGATAAACTGCTTGTCACTAAGCTGTCATGATGACCATTCAATTTGGACTCCAGTGGAAGAGGACTCCAGTGGAAGAGGACTCCAGTGGAAGAGGACTCCAGTGGAAGAGGACTCCAGTGGCAAACTGTGAAGCTCTGGTGACCTCCATGTCCAAGAGGCTTAAAGCAGTGCTGGAAAATAATGGTGGCCACACAAAATATTGACGCTTTGGGCCCCATTTGATTCTTTTCACTTAGGGGTGTACTCACTTTTGTTGCCAGCAGTTTAGACATTATTGGCTGTGTGTTGAGTTATTTTGAGAGGACAGCAAATTTACACTGTTATACAAGCTGTACACTCACTACTTTACATTGTAGACAAGTGCCATTTCTATGGAAGAGCCCTGGGGCCATAAAAAAAAAAAAAATACAGAATGACGTTTTTGAAAAAAATTTTTTTTCAGAATTCTGAGTTTGAAAGTCAGAATTCTGACTTTAAATCTCAGAATTCTGACTTTTAATCTCAGAATTCTGAGTTTGAAAGTCAGAATTCTGACTTTTAATCTCAGAATTCTGTAAAAAAAAAAAAAAATTTTTTTTTTTACAATTCTGAGATTAAAAGTCAGAATTCTGAGATTAAAAGTCAGAATTCTGAGTTTGAAAGTCAGAATTCTGAGATTAAAAGTCAGAATTCTGAGTTTGAAAGTCAGAATTCTGAGATTAAAAGTCAGAATTCTGAGTTTGAAAGTCAGAATTCTGAGATTGAAAGTCAGAATTCTGAGTTTGAAAGTCAGAATTCTGAGTTTTAAAGTCAGAATTCTGAGATTAAAAGTCAGAATTCTGAGTTTCAAAGTCAGAATTCTGAGTTTCAAAGTCAGAATTCTGAGTATATTTGATATTAAACTCTGACCATAGTTCTACTTTAAGAGCTGCAGAATTTCCCGTGCCATTAAATATTAAAAGCCAGTTTCCACCAGGTGTGCGGGTTTCAAGCATGCATGCTGTTTGATATATCTGCAAAACCAACCCAAGAAAACATTTACTTGTTCAACATATTTATCTCAGGATTTTCTACGTGCCTCCGATTTTTTTTTTTTTTTTTCCTAACTGAATCCCATCATACAACTAGATGACTCCGGTCATTGCAGGGTTAAAGGAAACAAAATAAACAAAAGTCATTATTCAATGAATGACAGCAGTCACTAGGATCGTGCAGTGCTCACTACATGATCGGACAGACCAGTGGACCGCACATGGCACGCAATGGGTTCTGGTGCCTCTGGGCCATTTGGCTCATTTCTTTAGGTAAGAACATCTATTAAGAAAAAGTTTTAAACAAAAAAAAAAAAAAGAAATAATGTTATTTTATCTTTTCTGGCATTTTTGTTAAGGCAGGAAATGACATTTCTAGTTGCATATTTCAGCTGCGTCTGACACAGACCAGGACACGCTTTTCCCATGTATTAATCCTGTGTATTATTTCCCACAGAGCCTGCATCTGCTGTGTCCTTGGTGAATGGAACTCTGGGGGACTCCGTGTATTTCCATCAATTTGTGTACTGGAAAGCTCCTTTGGAGTGGAGATTTGGAGTGTTTGGAGATGATGAAGTAGTTGCCGTAAGGCCTTTTTATGGTGCTCCATATTGCTACCCTCGTTGTCAGGGGAGGTGTCAACTTTCCAGCGAAGGAGCATTGCAGCTAAACAACCTGACATACACCGATCAAGGGCAGTATGTCTTTATTGTTGGGGCAATTGAACCTTACCATAGCCAGATTGTCTATTATCAGCTCCAAATATACTGTAAGTATCATCTATTACTTTCGCTGTATCTCCAATTTTGGGGTTGATTTACTAAAGGCAAAAAAAACTGTGCAGTTGCTCCAAAGCTTTGTGAATGAGCATAAGTTCTGCTGATTTCCATTATCCAATCATGTGCAAGCAAAAATGCATTTTTTCTACTTTCCTTGCACGTGATTGCACGTCATTATCCAATCACGTGCAAGCAAAAATGCATTTTTCTTACTTTCCTTGCACGTGATTGCACGTCATTATCCAATCACGTGCAAGCAAAAATGCATTTTTCTTACTTTCCTTGCACGTGATTGCACGTCATTATCCAATCACGTGCAAGCAAAAAATGCATTTTTCTTACTTTCCTTGCACGTGATTGCATGTCATTATCCAATCACGTGCAAGCAAAAATGCATTTTTCTTACTTTCCTTGCACGTGATTGCACGTCATTATCCAATCACGTGCAAGCAAAAATGCATTTTTCTTACTTTCCTTGCACGTGATTGGGTATTGTTCTCAAGGTGAAGCCTTGCCTCATTTACTAAGCTCTGGAGCAACTGCACTTGCAAAGTGCACAGACTAATTTGTCTCTAGTAAATCAACCCCTATCTGTCTATCTATCTATCTTGGCAACTAATTGTTAACCCGTTGGCGCCACCTGCATGCAGATATGTGTCCTCTCGGGCGGGTGGGCCTAGGCGCCGAGCGGCTGCGTATTTGCGTTACCGGCACAGTTACTGGTGACTAACGGAAAGCTTACGATCAATACTTTCAATGGGGAGCTTTTCGATCACGTATCCGCCGTGACAGCCAATCACAGTGGTCACATGATCATAAACCCTGCCCCGCCCTCCCGACATCCTAAACCCCTTATGGGGCTGCTCCGGCTCAAAAGGGTTGAATACCACGGTTTAAACCAAGAATTCTGAATTGGGTTTGCAAGCTCTTTATTTCTCTTCTCATCTATCAATTTAACTATCTATATGGTGACTAATTTTGAATAAATGCAAATAACATTTTTGTTACTTAATAATTTTCACTCCAAGTAAAGTGTATCAAAGGGCTCTTCCACACAGGTTGGTTCGGTGATGATCTGGCCCGTGGATATCCGCTTGCTCAGCGGGGATCGCTCTTTTGATCCCCTATGAGCAGGAAGATGACAGGTTTGTCTCTGCACACTGTGCCGGGATGGACCTGTCAGAGCGCCGCTCTCCCCTATGGGAGATCAGGTGACAACGGAGCGCAGAGTCCGCCGTCACCCGATCCGATTCGATGACGCATAGAAAATTAGGTTTTTCCTCCGTCAGACTTTTTCATATCGGAGCGGGTCAGATGTCAGAGGACATGTCACCGCTGACATCCGACACTCCATAGAGGTCTATGGAGCATCCGTTCAGGTCCACCTGAAAAACGGACAGGCGGACCTGAACGGATCAGCCGAGTGAAAGAGGCCTGAACCCAAAACAAATTTTTTTTATATTTTTCAGCCTACTTGATCCTTGGTGCATACCTCCCAACTTTTTGAGATGGGAACGAGGGACACCTATTAGAAAAACTATGTAAGTATAGGACACAACCCCTGCCACACCTCCTTAATGGAGAATTATACAAATGGATTAGTTAAGCCTGCAAGTGCTTTACTTTACCACTACTATTCCTTTATGCTGGCTTTTGAAATTTACAAATGCAGCAGTTTAGAAATTGGATGAAAAGTGTAGCACCCGGAAACACTTTTTTAAAAAGAAAAAAAGTGTATTTTATACACAACTATATATATCAGACCAAAATGCGAAGGAGAGAGGGGTGGAGGGACTTTGCTCCAAATCAGGGACAGTTGGGAGCTATGCTTGGTGTGATGGCTGCATTCCTTTTGATTATTAAGACTTTTTGTCCTCTATTTTCACCTGGTAATCCTACAAATAACACATTTGCTGTCCCTAGGTGGGTACATCACTCTTCCACAGTTTCTATGGAGGGAGCCTTGGTTATCATCCTAGGCAGTTCCCCTGAAATGCACTAAAAACATGTCCATGTTACTTCATCTCCATTATATAGATGGCAAGGCAATTGATAGTTTACAGAAGATAGCTAGGAATGAATATAATCTTTGATGCAGCTCACAGGAAGTGCTAGGGACACTGTGTTTCTGGAAAGATCAACAAGTATTTGTTGCTGAAAATGTTTTTAGCTTGAAAAAAAAGAAAATGAATGCAGTCATCACATTTAAGGAATGTAAGCCTCAACATATTGCAATTTGTTTGTGGGTTTAGTTATCCTTTAAGAAAAGCTCATGCTCCTTTATAGTTCATCTGACTGCCATCAAACTGTTGATTCAGTGGCACTTAACTCCATATTGGCCTCACAACATGTAGCCCACGGTGGATGAACACTGTTTTAGAGGCTGTCTGGAACCCAGTACCCTAAACCATATTTTCTATTTTCAGACCTTTTTGGAAAAGGGTGCAGGACCTGATCCCCGGGCCGTTTTTAAGGCAGGGCAAAAGGGGCAGCTGCCCTGGGCCCTGTCATTGTTGTGGGGCCCAAAGCAGCTGCTTCATACTTACCAACTATCCTGGTTTAAATTCCCCCGCCCCTTGATGTTCTAGTCCTGTGCTGTGTCCCAATATCTCTGTGTGAAGTGCTGCTACTAATGCTGCCCAGCTCTGCCCTATTGTTGTGTACAGATGACTCACCTGCAGACCCTGTGTTGACATGTAAATTACCGGCATTCATATGTAAATAAAGGCGGCCGGCGGCATTGATATGTACAGTGGTGTGAAAAAGTGTTTGCCCCCTTCCTCATTTCCTGTTCCTTTGCATGTTTGTCACACTTAAGTGTTTCGGAACATCAAACCAATTTAAGCAATAGTCAAGGACAACACAAGTAAACACAAAATGCAATTTGTAAATGAAGGTGTTTATTATTAAAGGTGAAAAAAAATCCAAACCATCATGGCCCTGTGTGAAAAAGTGATTGCCCCCTAAACCTAATAACTGGTTGGGCCACCCTTAGCAGCAACAACTGCAACCAAGCGTTTGCGATAACGTGCAATGAGGCTTTTACAGCGTCCTGGAGGAATTTTGGCCCACTCATCTTTGCAGAATTGTCCTAATTCAGTTACATTAGAGGGTTTTCGAGCATGAACGGCCTTTTTAAGGTCATACCACAACATCTCAATAGGATTCAGGTCAGGACTTTGGCTAGGCCACTCCAAAGTCTTCATTTTGTTTTTCTTCAGCCATTCGGTGGTGGACTTGCTGGTGTATTTAGGATCATTGTCCTGCTGCAGAACCCAAGTTCGTTTCAGCTTGAGTACGCAAACAGATGGTCGGACATTCTCCTTCAGGATCTCTTGGTAGACAGCAGAATTCATAGTTCCTTTTATCACGGCAAGTCTTCCAGGTCCTGAAGCAGCAAAACAGCCCCAGACCATCACACTACCACCACCATATTTTACTGTTGGTATAATGTTCTTTTTATGAAATGCAGTGTCTTCTACGCCAGATATACTTGGACACACACCTTCCAAAGAGTTCCACTTTTGTCTCATCGGTCCACAGAATGTTGTCCCAAAAGTCTTGGGGATCATCAAGATGTGTTGTGGAGAAATTGAGACGAGCTTTGATGTTCTTTTTGCTCAGCAGTGGTTTTCTCCTTGGAACTCTGCCATGCAGGCCATTTTTGCCCAGTCTTTTCCTGATGGTGGAGGCATGAACGCTGACCTTAACTGAGGCAAGTGAGGCCTGCAGTTCCTTGGACGTTGTTGTGGGGTCTTTTGTGACCTCTGGGATGAGTCGTCGCTGCGCTCTTGGGGTAATTTTGGGCGGCCGGCTACTCCTGGGAAGGTTCACCACTGTTCCATGTCTTCGCCATTTGTGGATAATGGCTCTCACTGTGGTTCGCTGGATTCCCAAAGCTTTGGAAATGGCTTTATAACCCTTTCCAGACTGATAGATCTCAATTACTTTCTTTCTCAATTGTTCCTGAATTTCTTTGGGTCTCGGCATGATGTGTAGCTTTTAAGGATCTTCTGGTGGACCTTACTGTGTCAAGCAGCTCCTATTTAAGTGATGCCTTGATTGTGAACAGGTGTGGCAATAATCAGGCCTGGGTGTGGCTAGAGAAATTGAACTCAGGTGTGGACAACCACAGTTATAGTATGTTTTAACAAGGGGGGCAATCACTTTTTCACACAGGGCCATGATGGTTTGGATTTTTTTTCACCTTTAATAATAAACACCTTAATTTACAAATTGCATTTTGTGTTTACTTGTGTTGTCCTTGACTATTGTTTAAATTGGTTTGATGTTCCGAAACACTTAAGTGTGACAAACATGCAAAGGAACAGGAAATGAGGAAGGGGGCAAACACTTTTTCACACCACTGTATATCATGCCCACCTGAGGTCATATCCACAGTAATCTCTAGCAACCAATCAACACGCAGAAATCATGTGCTGTAACCTCTAGCAACTTACCAGTGAGCTTTAATGTGTTCTGTAACCTCTAGCAACCAGTCAGTGAGAGGTAATGATACACTGTAACCTCTGGCAACCAATCGCAATAGCTGCCTGATCTGATTCAGTAAACTGATTTTGAGTCTAGCTGCTATTTATTGTATGTCTCAGAGCAGGTGGAGAGCGAAACTGCATGGGGAGGGGGCCCCTAAGAAATTTTTTGCCCAGGGTCCAATCAATATTAAAGACGGCCCTGCCTGGTCCACCACTTGACCTGGACCTGGTGTCACACTGGACCTCTTATTTGCACACATTCCTCTGTACCTTCCATCTCCCACTGGCATACCGTGAACTAACGCCACGTGCACACGAACAAACTTTCCGTCAGAATAAAATCCGACGGAGTTACGACCGAACAGACTTGCCCACACGCGATCGGACCAAAGTCCGTTCTTTTCGAATGTGATGACGTAAGACGGGACTAGAAAATGAAGTTCAATAGCCAGTAGCCAATAGCTGCCCTTGCGTCGTATTTGGTCCGTCGGACCAGCATACAGATGAACAGTTTTCCCGATAGAAATTGATTCCGTTGGAAAGATTCAAAACATGTTCTTTTTCTACATCTGTCGGAATTTTTAAAGAAAAACTATCACATTATCCCACACACGATCGGAACATTCGACGGAATGATTCCATCGGACCTTTTCTGCCGGAAAGTCCGGTCGTGTGTACGCGCCATTAGCTATGCTATTTTGGGGGCCACTCAATAGACCAGTGTTTCTTTGTTTTTTTTCAGTTAAGCCACCCCTTAAAGCGGAGCTCCACCCTAAAGTGGACCTTCCACTCATTGGAATCCTCCCCCCCTCCGGCGCCACAGTTGGCACCTTTCAGGGGGGAGGGGGGTGCAGGTACCTGTACAGTACAGGTATCTGCACCCACTTCTGGCATAGCTATCTGCGGAAAGGGGCGTAGATCTACGCCCCTTTCCGAAAGTCCCCCGCTGCCTGCTGGGAAACACACAGATCCCAGAGGCAGCGGGACCATCCTTATTGCGCAGCGTGACTCGAGCATGCGCAGTAGGGAACCGGGAAATGAAGCCGAAAAGGCTCCACTTCCTGATTTCCATACCCAAGATGGCAGCGGCAGCACCCGAGAGACGATCGAGAGACCGGCTTCGGGTGCCGACATCGCGGGCGCGCTGGGCGGGTAAGTGTCCTTATTTTAAAAGTCAGCAGCTGCAGTATTTGTAGCTGCTGGCTTTTACAAAAAAAAAAAAATGGCGGACTCCCGCTTTAAAATGATTATTATATCAAGGCATCCTATTCTAAAATGTAAAAAATTAAAGGCCAAGGCCAAGTGAGAACCATGGCTAACTAACAGACATTTCCTTTAGGGAATTTGAGGCACTGCAGGCCACACTCCTGTCTGTTGGGATATCTGATCACCATAAGGACCACATTTTTCTGCCACATTCTGATTGTAATTACTGATCCAAGTGAAATTGTGTCTATTGATTTTAATTCGTGTATTTCAATGCATTTGTTGCTGCTTATGAATTGACATTTTATTGGCATTTGTTTCTGTGTATCCCTTTTAATAAAAGCCTTTTGTAATTTAAATTATAGTTACATATAACTTATTTACTTTTATTTTTTGCCTTTCTTTATTTTAAAGCTCCTCTCAACGTTCCACTTCTCATTCTTAACGCTTCTCATAACCGCCTTGTGAGTGGAAGCAATGTTACATTTCATTGTGATGGTGGTAACCAGAATATCACTACCTACATCTTTTACCGTGATGGGAAGAAAATCTGCTCTGATCCCCATGTGACCTGCCGGGATTCCTACCTCTACATCCAGCCAATCACAGGGAGTGACAGCGGGAGGTACACCTGCACCATCCAAAACCCTGTCAGCTCCAACATCAGCAATGTCCTTCTAGCGACTGTATCAGGTAACCATTTTCATTGTAAAACTATAATTCAGGCCGATATAAAAATACACCAATGAATGCAGTTGTGTTCTTTAAAACAATAAAATAAGTATAATTATATATATAAGTATAATTTATAATATAAGTATAATTTACCTTGTTTAATCATCGATGGAATTGAGAAGTTGGATATCTCCTCCTGAACCCTATGAGAGATTCGTTTTTTTTTTTACATCATTTACCTAACCTCATACCGATGGGACAAGGTGTTGTAATTCTTAGCCCTTGTACACGCGGTCAGACATTCTGACAACAAAATCTGTCGGATTTTGTCCGACGTATTTTGTCCAACACTGGTGTTGCATACACACAGTCGGACAAAGTTGTTGGAAAATCCGATCGTTTGTAACGTGATGACGTTATTTTGTTACAACGGAACTACGTTCAGGCTAGTAGCCAATAGCTTTGGTCTAGGAATTTGATCTGAGCATGCGTGGCACTTTGTCCGATCGGAATTCTCTACAAACGATCGGACAAAGTTCGAGGTTAAGGTTTGTAGTAGGCCAAAGACCCTGGACCAGAAGCCGATCAGATGTGGGCATGACCACCATATATGTAAGACATCCCGTGCTGAATTCTGTAAACATTTGTCACTACTGTCAGCTCTAAAACTTTGTTGGTCGGATATTCCGACAGAAACAGTCTGATGGAGCCCACACACGGTCGAATTATGCGACAACACGGTCCGATCGGACATTTTCCGTCGGAATGTCCGACCGTGTGTACAAGGGCTAAAGGTTTGTGGATGGAGCTTAGTATGGCTGTTCACTGATAGGACTATCATTGGTACAAACATCTACAGCACCCACAAGGATGACAACGCTGCAGTGATCTTACTGCAGGAGGAAGATAGTTGTCACCCTAGCAAGTGAAGTGCCAATGATTCTATTGACAGAATCAAATATTTGCAAAATGTTCCAGGGATTACATAGAAAAACAGAGTCCATAGTCTATGCCCTTGTACACACGGTCGGACATTTCGACAACCAAATCCGTCGGATTTTGTCAGTCGGATTTTGTCCGTCGGATCTTGTCCGAAACTGTTGCATACACGCGGTCGGACAAAGTTGTTGAAAAATCCGATCTTTCAGAACGTGATGACGTAATTTCGTTACGATGGGACTACGTTCAGACTAGTAGCCAATAGCTTTGATGTAGGAATTTGATCTGAGCATGCGTGGCACTTTGTCCGATCGAAATTCTCTACACATGATCGGAGTATGTCCGATCGGACCAGTTTGTCGGAAAATATTTCCAGCAAGTTTGAAAATTTGGTCCGACGGATATTCCGATGGTTATTCCTAAGCCCCTGTACACACGGTCGGACATTCTGCCAACCAAATCCGTCGGATTTTGTCTGTCGGATTTTGCCTGTCGGATCTTGTCCGAAACTGTTGCATACACACGGTCGGACTAAGTTGTCGAAAAATCCGATCATTCAGAACGTGATGACGTAATTTCGTTACGATGGGACTAGTAGCCAATAGCTTTGATGTAGGAATTTGATCTGAGCATGCGTGGCACTTTGTCCGATCGAAATTCTCTACACATGATCGGAGTATGTCCGATCGGACCAGTTTGTCGGAAAATATTTCCAGCAAGTTTGAAAATTTGGTCCGACGGATATTCCGATGGAAACAGTCCGATGCATACCACACACAGTCGGATTATCCGACAACACGATCCGATAGGACACATTCCGACGGATTCTCCGACCGTGTGTACAAGGGCTTACTGGTATGGGAACCCTTGCTACATATGTGATTTTATAATTTGACCATAATTCTACTTGAAGAGCTGCAGAATTGCCTGTGCTAAATGTTAAATCAGTTTCCACCAGGTGTGCAGGTTTCAAGCATGGATGCTGTTTGATGTACCGTATTTGCAAAACCATTTTTACCACTAGGCTCATTGCGGGGGGTTTAGTTCCATACAAAATTGCTGTTTGGCCAAGAAAAACAGGAATTAAAAGGCTGCAGTATTACCTAGTGAACGCCTGCAAGCCTTTGCTCTACTGGCTTCTTAAAAATAATCCACTGTCAATTGTTTTTCAAAGACTGTGGCCATGTGAACCTGGCCTAAATCCTTTGATTTGATTTCTGCTTCTTCACCGCCCAATCACAGGCTGGGGGCAGGTAGGTGACCAAGCTGTATTACTAAACTACAGTAGAGAAAAGTCAAGTCACCTTCCTTCTCTTGGTGGACCTCCAATGGCTTTACTGATGTGCATCACTTTTAAACCATACACTCGTTTTTGTCATGGGAGGCCCTCCAGGAGATGCACGCGATTCCTGGGCAGGAACATTTCCATTACTTGAAATTGCACAACTGGATCCTACCACACTGTCGTACTTCCTCCTTCCTTTTTTGCAAGGCGTCTTTTGAGCATACTTGTTTACACTCCCCGGGGTCCCCCAGTCTTATTTTGTCACTTTACGCCTCTGTTAAAGCGGGAGTCCACCGGGACTCCGCTTTTTTTTTTTTTTTTTAAAGCCAGCAGCTACAAATACTGCAGCTGCTGACTTTTAAAATAGTGACACTTACCTCTCCAGCGCGCCCGCGATGTCGGCACCCGAAGCCGATTTCTAGATCGTCTCTCGGGTGCTGCCGCCGCCATCTTGGGTATGGGAATCAGGAAATGGAGCCTTTCGGCTTCATTTCCCTGTTCCCTACTGCGCATGCGCGAGTCGCGCTGCGCAATAAGGACGGTCCCCGCTGACTCTGGGATCTGTGTGTTTCCCAGCAGGCAGCGGGGCACTTGCGGAAAGGGGCGGGCACTTGCGGAAAGAGGCGTAATCTACGCCCCTTTCCGCAGAGAGCTATCCCGGAAGTGGGTGCAGATACCTGTACTGTACAGGTATCTGCACCCCCCTCGCCCCTGAAAGGTGCCAATTGGAGGGGGGGAGGGTTCCGATGAGCGGAAGGTCCACTTTAGGGTGGACCTCCGCTTTAATGTTAGGTTGTCTTTGTCGACCCTTTCCTATGTGACACAAAAGGATCAGGATCCTGGTTCTAGTATTGAGGGGGAGGACTAGAGTAAGGTCTGGACGATGATAGCGAGATGTTCCTTCGATACTACCACTCTCGTGGCTGCTTATAAAGTCCTCCTGCAGTGGTACTGCATCCCAGCAAGGCTTGCCCATGCTTTTCCTGGCAGTAGTGACAAATGTTTACAGAATTCAGCATGGGGATGTCTTACATATATGGTGGTCATGCCCACATCTGATCGGCTTCTGGTCCAGGGTCTTTGGCCTACTACAAACCTTATTTTCATGTAACAGTCAGTAAAGATGCCCAGTTGGCTCTTTTACATTGCCCTATACTGGGTCTTTTCGCACCTCAGCAGAAATTGGCCTCATACTGTACCTTTTTATATACGCCAAACAAATTATTGCCCAGGCCTGGAAGGCTCCCTCTGTTGCTGTTCGGGGAGTGAAAATCATTATGACGGCTATGGTGATTAGTGTGCAGATATCCAGTATTTTGAAGGACTCACTTGGAAAATTCTTGAAATTTTAGGACCCTTGGTAAACTTACTCCTGCCTGTCCCTGCCCCCCGACTAGCTATGGTCAATTGTAAACTTTGCTTGTACAGGTCCCGCGTCCGTGGTACTCACCCTCTCTTGGGGCCTCTCTCTATCTTCTCTTTCTTTCTCCTTTCTCTTCCTCTGTCTCTCTCCTTTCCTCTATATTCCTGATATGAAAGTTATTAAATGGAGACTGCTATTCCATTAGGGAAAGTGCAGTATTGCTTGTGATATTTACCTAATTTTTACCCTGGTACTAGTATCAGTCTATAGTTATGTTATTTACCATACGTACATACGCTATTTTTGTACGTGCTTGTTCAATGTCGCCCCTGCATGGGCAAACCATGGCTTGTTATGCTCTTTCGAAACTTAAAGCGGGAGTCCGCCGGGACTCCGCGTTTTTTTTTTTTTAAAAGCCAGCAGCTACAAATACTGCAGCTGCTGACTTTTAAAATAGTGACACTTACCTGTCCAGCGCGCCCGCGATGTCGGCACCCGAAGCCGATTTCTAGATCGTCTCTCGGGTGCTGCCGCCGCCATCTTGGGTATGGGAATCAGGAAATGGAGCCTTTCGGCTTCATTTCCCTGTTCCCTACTGCGCATGCGCGAGTCGCGCTGCGCAATAAGGACGGTCCCCGCTGACTCTGGGATCTGTGTGTTTCCCAGCAGGCAGCGGGGCACTTGCGGAAAGGGGCGGGCACTTGCGGAAAGAGGCGTAATCTACGCCCCTTTCCGCAGAGAGCTATCCCGGAAGTGGGTGCAGATACCTGTACTGTACAGGTATCTGCACCGCCCTCCCCCTGAAAGGTGCCAATTGTGGCGCCGGAGGGGGGGAGGGTTCCGATGAGCGGAAGGTCCACTTTAGGGTGGACCTCCGCTTTAATAAAAATATTGAACTGGAAAAGTCAGATCACCATGCTGGCTCTGCTGTCCAGCAGTGCTGTGTAAATATCAGGACTGACTTTAAAAGTTATTTAACAAGTAAATCAGCTCATATATCAGAGAGGGAGAGCACAGTGCACATGTGCAGGTTTTGAACAAGAAAGAAGAGTGCACGCTCCTGGGATTCTGAGAGCGAGCACTCAATGCACAGAGCATCCCAGATGCTGGGCAGGATTGGGCTGATGATCTACAGTTGTTGCTTTTTGGGCAGGCTTTGGGGTTTGCCACTCATGGCCTACTGGCAAGATATTTAAACTAAGCACAATATTTCAAAGCTGATTTGTGGGGTCTCTTGAATACATAGTGTATTTTTTGAAAAGGTGAACTTATTCTTGAATTGCAAGTATGGATATTTCTACACTCCAGCTTAGACCAATGTAACTATACATATACCATATTTGGCCAATCCCTATGGAAGCTGGAAATAACTGTAGTAGGTACTGCTATTCCTGTGATCTCCACTAGATCACCTGTGCCAAGCAGCTGCCCCGTTGCTTACTGAATACAATTTGTTTAATAGTCATGGGTGCCAATTTGATAGCACTTTGCATTTCCTCAATTAATGCAAAGTGTTCTCTAATTGGACCACGTAGAGACTGTGAAGTTACCACCCCATCTCTCCATCTCATCCAATAAAAGAATGCTTTGTATTCGCTGAGAAATAAATATATTCCTACATTCCTATTGGTGCATCACTATGATGGCTGCTTTATCTGGCCAACAGGAATGCAAAGGAGGCAGTATAAGGAAGGCCAGCTTTGTCTACTCTGTGTGCCTGCACTTTATATCAGCAGTTTATTTACTATTTTTTTGTGTTTTGGTAGACAAGCTATCTTGACTGCTGAGGTGCAATGGGCCTAAGTCCCAATTAACATAACACAATGGGATCAAATCCGCCACCACACTTGGCCTTTACCCCATTATTCCCCGTGACGGTATTCCCGAGTCTGGCTCGGGGTGGAATTTTTATACCAAAAGCGGTAACCCCGAGCCAGACTCGGGACCGCATCGCTGGATCCAGGAGGACGTTTACTTACCTTCTCCCTTGGATCCAGTGATGTCCCCGCGCTGTACGAGCGAGCCGTGTCTCGCTCAATCTATCACGGAGCCAGGCTCCGTTCACTGCGAGCGTTGCGACGCACGGGGACGGAGATCGGCGCCAAATTCAAAAAGTGAAACACACACATTACATACAGTATAATGTTATCTTACAGATTACATTGCTGTATGTAATTTCACATCCCCTTTGTCCCTAGTGGTCTGCCCAGTGTCCTGCATGCAGTTTTATATAATAAAAACTGTTCTTTATGCCTGGAAACTGGAGATTGTCCATAGCAAACAAAACTGTCCCTTTACATCAAAAATGGTTTTAGACCAGCTAGAAAACAGCGATAATAAATTAGAATCACTCGCAGAATTGAGGGATAGCAATTTGTGGGGAGATCCGTCATCAAATATTGAAAAGTAATGACAGTGACAATTCTGCAACTGAGCAAATTTCTGTGTTTTTGATTTGATTACATTATTGAATAATTTTTATTATTGTTATAATATTATTTGGTACAATTATTTATAATTATTTATTATATTATAATTTATGATTTCATTTTTCAAACTTTTTAATACCCGGTATGTCTGCTACACTCTGGTTTGGACAGATTTAAGTGAGTTATTCCTAAGAATTACAGGACTACAATATAAAACGCCAAATTTTCATGCAAAATAATGGTACCACTTTTAGCACCTAAAATCTGAAATAATCGTACCGCCAGGGAGGTTAAATAAGGCACTTACAAGCATTAGGTGGGAAATAGCAAGGCCACAGCTTTATTAAATTCCATCACATAACATGTGAACACATTTAACCAGTGCCAGTCACAGTCGTACTGTGAGCACTCAATTCCAAAAGAGGGGAGTGGGGCCTGTCCTTACCATAAGTGCTGGATAGACAGCCTACTTCCAATTTTTCATCAAGGGCATAGCCCATTACAGCAACTTTAAATGCTGGCAAGGTCTAGAAACTGCAGCAAGCTGTGACGTACCATAACAGAGGAAAAAAGTGGCGCACTAGGGGGCAGGGTAAGAGTTACGTGTGTCCTGGGGCGTGTTTCTAACAGTGGGGGGCGTGGCTACATGTGACACGTCACTGATCTCTGCTCCCGATCACAGAGAGCAGAGATCAGTGACACTGTCCCTAGGCAGAATGGGGAGATGCTTGTTTACATTAGCAGCTACCTGTTCTTCCTTCCCATGAGACGATATCCCCACGGCAATCGAGTCCGCAGTGACCCGCGACCCAAGTCATGGAGATCTTGGCTGGCGCACGTGCCTCCGGCGTGGCGCGCGCGATGGCACGGCGGCAAATTTAAAGGGACGTACCCGTACGCCCATTTGCCTGTCCGTGCCATCTGCCGACATACATTTGCGTGCGCCGGTTGGGAACCGGTTAAGAAATGGCACCGCAAGAGAATCACGTGTTTTAGGGTGTTTTTTGCACATTTACAGAAACGTGCAATTCTGCCTGTGTTTTCTCCGCTGATCCCAAGTGTAAACAGGGCCTTAAAGTTTTTATTAAGTAAATATAACACTTGCTTCATCGATACGTCAGACTGAGTAGACAGATTACTGTGCAGCAACAGGGGGATCTATGTCCAGAAGTAGAAAAACAGTGGAAAAATGTCCCAGGGATTTTGCCGGTTAGGGATATAGTAAAGTAGGAAAGTAGAAGGCGTAAATGCAAAAATACTAAGTTTTTATTAATGAACAAATATACACATAATAAAAAATGAAAACCAGATAGCAATGGTCATATGGTATACAGTGTACATCTAAATACTGAATCGTAAGGTTGGTCTTGGGGTGATAGACCCAACATTCACATAAAAATTCAGAAATCCCGACATATTTCGGAAAATAATTCCTTCTTCACGGGCTCATGCGTTGAAGAAGGAATTTTTTTCCTAAACATGTCAAGATTTCTGAATTTTTATGTGAATGTTGGGTCTTTCAACCCAAGTCCAATCCTCTGATTCAGTATTTAGATGTACACTGTATACCATATGACCATTGCTATCTGGTTTTCATTTTTTACTATGTGTATATTTGTTCATTAATATAAATGTTGTATTTTTTTCATTTACGCCTTCTACTTTCCTACTTGACTATATCCCTAGCCCGAAAAATCCCTGGGGCATTTTTCCACAGTTTTTCTTTTGAATATTGGGATGTGGCCTGGGTTTAGGCTTTTACAAACTATCTATAAATAGTTTTTCACTTTCCACAATAATGTATGTCCAGAAATAGGAAGGTTAGGAGATAATATTTCGCCAAGTTGACAGCAGTCTGTCATAGAAAATTCTTTGTTTTTATTGCTAAACCCCCTACTGAGGACCCCTCGGTCTACTTCCTCTCCAACTTTTCCCAAAGTCCAAGAACAGATTGTTTATGTTACAAATGTTCAAGATTAGTTTGCAATGCTAAGTATGGGAAAACCACATAACTCCTTCCGATGGCTTGCATTAATTCCAATTATTGAAAGACGGAGAGACAGAACCCACTTCTAATAATGCAAATTGTAATATTATACATATATCAAAATTATAAACCTCAAAAAAATCAATCACACCTATAGTACAGTGCTGGGCAGGGCTGTCTTTAATATTGATTGGACCCTGGGCAAAAATTTTCTTGGGGCCCCCCCTCCCCCATATAATTTCACTCTCCGCCTGCTCTGAGACATGCAATAAATAGCAGCTAGACTAAATCATTTTACTGTATCAGATCAGGCAGAAATTGTGATTGGTTGCCAGCAGTTAAAGCATATCATTACTGCTTACTGACTGGTTGCTAGAGGTTACAGCACACATTACAGCTCACTGATTAGTTGCTAGAGGTTACAACACATCATCTCCTCACTGCAGGGGAGCATGATATACATAGGAACGCCGCCTTTATTTACATGTCAATGCCGCCGGCCGCAGCTATTTACTTAGTAATGCCACCGGTATTTACATATGAATGCCGGTTATTTATATGTAAACACAGGGTCTGCAGATGAGTCATCTGTACACAACAATACGGCAGAGCTGGGCAGCATTAGTAATAGCACTTCACACTGAGATATCGGGACACAGAACAGGACTAAAACTTCAAGGGACGAAGGAATTTAAACCTGGATAGTTGGCAAGTATGAGGCAGCTGCATTGGGCCCCACAACAATGACAGGGCCCAGGGCAGCTGCCCCTTTTGCCCTGCCTTAAAGACGGCCCTGGGGTGGAAGGTAACAATTTTACTAGGTGGGCTGCATTTAGACCAAAGCTGTCCTTTAAGTGGACCTAATAATTGATATAATTATTCAATAATAATGTTGATTATATTACTAAAAATAAAAATGATAGGTAACTGTTTTTCTTTTTTTTCTTTTTTATGTTTAAAGCCACTCTCACTCCTCCTGCCCTCGTTCCTAATTCTGCTCCTGATCATCTTTTTAATGGATCCTATGCGTCTTTCCATTGTGATGCCGGTGGGCAGCATGTTGCTACTTACACTTTCTACCGTGATGGGAAGAACATCTGCTCGGAGCCCCATGTGACCTGCAAGGATTCCAACCTCTACTTCCAGACAATCTCAAAGCATGACAGCGGAAGGTACACCTGCACCATCCACAATACTGCCAGCTCCAGCATTAGTAACATCTTGCAACTGAGTGTATCAGGTGAGTAATTAATTAAGGGTCAAAGTCACACAAAATCTTTTTTATGGCAGGTAAATTTCAATTGTAAATCAAGTCATGGAAATTCTTGCCTGAGTTGATAATCCGAGAATCATTTCAGCGTGAAGGTCAGTGGGAAATGCTCTACCTCTGCCAGACAATCAATATTTTTCAAGAAGACGGTCTTTTTCGGCTCACACGGTCACTGGCATGAAGTTGCAGGCTTGAAATGCTGTCCTGAGCAGGGGCGGACTGACCATTGGGCCACTCGGGCACAACCCACAGCATTAAATGTAGTCTGTATATGCAGTGAAGCCTGCTTGTTATACTCACTGTGGAACCTAAGGGGTTAATCCTGCACACTGTGTAAGAAGGCTGTTTGATCATGTCTTCTCTGATCCTCCCCTTCTTCCACAGTCCCCAATCCATCTCCTGATAGAACAGAGCCTTGGGGGGGCAGGCCGCACATGCTCATTTTGGTGTGTATTGCTAGAGAGTTTTTGTTCCTCTTGGGAGGGTGCGTGTGATCAGCACAGGGCCAGTCAGCACTGTCCAGACAGAGGGTCAGGGGTCATGCAGCCTCATAGGACAATCAGGGGAGAATGAAAATTCCTCCTACAAGCTTTAACCAGTCACAAAACTTCTTTATACTGCTGATGAGAAAAGGCATTTAGCAGTTTATATTTACTAAAAGAATTGCATTTCCATGTTCTGTGTACTGTGGAAGACCAGATATAGTGAATACCGGGTCCTAGTCTTGGTGTCAGAATTAATGAACCCCTGTGCATGCACAGAAGTTACATCATCCTGAGATGACCATTCAGGATGCCCAAAGACCCAGTGCCTGGAGGAACCCAGGGAGAACATGCTGGCAGGGGCGGACTGACCATTGGGCCACTCGGGCACTGCCCGAGGGCCCCGAGCCACTAGGGGGCCCCATCAGGGTTGCCAGCCTCAGTAAAACCTGGGACAGTATGTAAAAATCTGTGTTTTTTTTTACATCTGTCTCTGAAATGTCCCTTACCGACATCCTTTTGGTCTAAAAAAAATTATAGCTACCCCACCTCTCTAGTACCTTCTCAGCCAATAGAAACATGTCTGTGTATACTGTGTGTGTGTATGTGTATACTGTGTGTGTGTGTGTGTGTGTATACTGTGTGGCCTCATAATGTCTGATTGCCTGGGGGGCCCCATAATCTCCTATTGCCCGGGGGCCCCATGAGTTGTCAGTCCGCCCCTGGTCCTGAGTGATGCTGGCCTAGTGCAGGATAAAACTTATTTTCCTGGCATGTGTCAGAAAGTGGGAGCACAACCTATTGAGAAATAGTCATTTAAAATGAAGCTAAGCTCAGTTTACATTCCTGGCGCAATGTCTTGGTGTCAGAATGAATGAACCCCTGTGCAGGCACAGAAGTTACGTCATCCTGAGATGACCATTCAGGATGTCCAAAGACCCAGTGCCTGGAGGAACCCAGGGGAGAACATGCTGGCAGCAGAGGTGGACCTGGCCAACATTGACTAGTTGAAAAAGAGTAATGCCCCGTACACACGGTCAGACTTTCCGATGGAAAATGTGCAGTCGAATTGGTTGTCGGAAAATCCGATCGTGTGTGTGGTCTCCATCTGACTTTTTCCATCGGAATTTCCAACACACAAAATTTGGGAGCTGGATCTAAAATTATCTGACAACAAAATCCGATCCAATCATGTGTAGACAATTCTGACGGACAAAGTGCCACGCCTGCTATGAATAAATTACGAGAGGAAAGCTATTGGCTACTGGCTCGTTTATAGCCACCGCGTTCAGAGCGATCGGATTTTCCGACAACTTTGTGTGACCGTGTGTGCACAACACAAGTTTGAACCAAAATCCGTCTGAAAAAATCAGACGGATTTTGTTGTCGGAATGTCCGACCGTGTGTACAAGGGCATAAGACTGGCCATACACGAGTCATTTAATTCATTCAATCAACAGTTTGAACGAAAGAAAATGAATTAATTATCCCATCCACACACTCGATGTGGATGAGAGTAGCCCTCCCACTTTTGTGTTCTGATAGTGGGGAGACATCGATCAGCCCTGATGGCTATAGCCAGTGACGCTGATTGAGAGAACATTTTGCAACAGGCTGGCTGCACACAAATTGATCGACTTGTGTACAACCAGCCCCCCCCATATGTGGATCAAAATTTGTCCAGTCCTCACCAGTGGCGGCTGGTGCTCAAATTTTTTGGGGGAGCGCTAACAAAAAAACCACCATCAATTGCAGCCTCACTTTGCCCATCAAACGCTGCCACTGTGCCCCAAATGCTGCCACTGTGCCCTGTGTGTGCTGCTACTGCGCCCCTTGTGTGCTGCCACTGTGCCCCTTGTGTGTTGCCACTGTGCCCCGTGTGTGCTGCCACTGTGCCCCTTGTGTGCTGCCACTGTGCCCCGTGTGTGCTGCCACTGTGCCCCATGTGTGCTGCCACTGTGCCCCGTGTGTGTTGCCACTGTGCCCCTTGTGTGCTGCCACTGTGCCCCTTGTGTGCTGCCACTGTGCCCCTTGTGTGTTGCCACTGTGCCCCGTGTGTGCTGCCACTGTGCCCCGTGCGTGCTGCCACTGTGCCCCTTGTGTGTTGCCACTGTGCCCCTTGTGTGTTGCCACTGTGCCCCTTGTGTGCTGCCACTGTGCCCCATGTCTGCTGCCACTGTGCCCATGTGTGCTGCCACTGTGCCCCTTGCGTGCTGCCACTGTGCCCCTTGCGTGCTGCCACTGTGCCCCTTGCGTGCTGCCACTGTGCCCCGTGTGTGCTGCCACTGTGCCCGGCACTTACCTTTTCTCTACTGTGCAGCGGGTGACGGCAGCAGGCGGCGAGCAGTGTCCGGTGTCCTCCAAATCTGACCCCGATGTCTTCTCCTGCGCTCCTCCTCTCGTCTTCTGCAATGATTGGACGCCTGGTAGGCATCCAATCTCAGCGCCTGTGATTTCAGCCAATCAGGTGACAGGTAACACAGATCCGGTAACCTGATTGGCTGAGAGGCGGGTCAGTGTTAGGGAAGCGATGTATTCGTTTCTCTAACACAACACTGTGTAAACAGCGAACGCACAGCAGTGCACCCGCTGTTTACCCTTTTGGAAGCCTATTAGAACCCACGCCTCTAATTGGGACACCTTTCAGAGCCGACAGCTCTAATCAGGCACTTCCAAAGAAACCCCGCCGCTGTAATTCAGATGCCCGGCGCCTGACAAGGGGCCGGACACCTGAATAGGGGGGCAGCAGTGGCGACAATAGATAGATTCATGCAATGCATTAATCTATCTATTGGTGATAGAGTGGTGCAGGAGAGGGGGGGCGCTGCGCTCCTGCGCCCTCTATGTATGCACCGCCACTTGTCCGCAGTCAATTGGCTGAATTTCTTTCAATGTATGGCCGACCTAACATAAACGAATGCTACGACCTCACCCCATTGTGAAGACACACCTAGGTTAATGAAGTTATCTCTCTGATTAGATCCTTGTGATTTCTCAACGTCACACACCTTCATCGGCATGAAGCAACTTTTGCAATGTCTAACGATAACAACGCTCAGTAATAGAGAAACATGCTGACAGTATATTGATGTTTTACATTTCATGACAGATGTGGCATTGTTTTGCAATCCCGCCTATCCCTGTCTGTCTAAAGATACCTGTTATCACATCACATGAACTCTTACTACATGACCTATCATTGTATCTATTTTAGAGAAATGAAACAAGAGGAAAGAAATATGTCAGCCATCATTGCTATCCTCCTTCTAGAGTCAATGTTAGGGATCAGGTTGTCATGCTGCTCCTCAGGGTTCAAAACAATGGGAATCACAGACCTGTAATAACTAGGCAGCTAGCATAGCTCCCAACAGTCCCTGATTTTGCGGGACTGTCCCTGATTTTGCGGGACTGTCCCTGATTTCGCGGGACTGTCCCTGATTTTGCGGGACTGTCCCTGATTTCGAGGGGCTGTCCCTGATTTGGAGCAAAGTCCCTCTGTCCCTCTTTACTCCTCATTTGTCCCTCATTTTGGTCTGATCTATATAGCTGTATTTAAAATTTTCTTTTTATCTTTCAAAAAGTGATTCCCAGTGCTAAACCTTTCATCCAAATTCTAAATTGCTGCATTTGTAAATTTTACAAGCCAATATAAAGGAATAGTAGCGGTAACAAAAAGTCCCTTGTGGATTTAATTACCTTTTTTTTTGGTTAATTTCCCTTTAAGAGGGTGTGGCAGGGGGCGTGTCCTATGCCTACATACGTTTGTTAGTAGGTGTCCCTCTTTCTCACCTCAAAATGTTGGGAGGTATGAGCTAGGGAAGTTAGAACCCCTGATCTACATACTTATTCCAAAGCACTGGCATATAACGTATTGAAGCTTTTAGATTAGTATGACAATCAGGTAACTGTCATTTTTAGAAGCTAGTAACTGCCATTTTTAGAAGGAGCAGATAGTAATGGCAATGCATATTTTTTTTAACCGCTTGCCGACCGCCTCACGCAGATATACGGCGGCAGGATGGCATGTACAGGCAAACTAACATACCTGTACGTTGCCCTTTAAGAGGCGGCCTGCGGGCGCGCGCGTGCCCGCGGCTAGCTCTGTGAGACTGATCGCGGGTACCACGGACTCGGGGATACCTGCAATCGTCTCATGGAGGGAGGAAGAACGGGGAGATGCTAATGTAAACAAGCATCTCCCCATTCTGCCTAGTGATACTGTCACTGATCTCTGCTCCCTGTGATTAGGAGCAGAGATCAGTAACGTGCCACATGTAGCCATGCCCCCCACCACAGTTAGAATCACTCCCCAGGACACACTTAACCCCTTAACTGCCCCTTAGTGTTTAACCCCTTCACTGTCAGTGTCATTTACACAGGAATCAGTACATTTGTATAGCAAATATATACTACTGCTTGTTGATTGGTTGCTAGAGATTACTGTACATTAATACTGCTCACTGGTTGGTTGCTAAAGTTTACTGGACAGAGGTTACTGCATATCCTTACCGCTCAATGATTGGTTGCAAGAGGTTGGTGCACATCATTATTGCTCACTGGTTACTAACGTTTATAGCACATCATCTCCTCACTGCCTGCATACCATGGACAGGGGAGGTGAGGGGAACCCATCAACGGGCAAAAAACTCCTAGGGTTCCTAAGACTCCTGGGATCAGTGGCAATGATGGGGGGTTGATGGGATCAGTGGCAGTGATGGGGGGATGGGATTAGTTAGGAGGCAGTACACTGTGGCAAACTCTGAATCATGTAGAGAAAAGCTGGAAATTTTTGGCAAGTATATAGTGGGGGATTCTACACTGTCCACCAATGTATTGGGGATTTACAATGACCACCAATGTGAGGGGGGATTTACACTGACCACCAGTACAGGGAGGAATACACAATGACTTCCATGTAAGGTGTCACTTCTGTACCAACCATCAATGTTAGGGGGGGATTTACACTGACCACCAGTGTAAGTTCAACTCTGCACTTACCTCCAATGTACAGGGAAATGTACACTGATCCCCAATGCAAGGAAGAATTTACACTGACATCCAATGTAGATTTTGCATCAACAGCCCATAAAGAGGGATTTCTACACTGGCCACCAATGTAAGGGGGTGATTTACACTCACCAACAATTTAAAGGGGGCTTTTACATGGACCACCAATGTAAGGGAGGATTCAAAACTGACCACAAATGCAAGTTTTGATTTTCCTTTACCGATTATCGATATAAAGAGGAGCTTCTACACTGGCCACCAATGTAATGGGGATTTACACTGACCACTAATGTAATAGGAGCATTCACAGTAACTAACCACTAATGTAAGGAGGGATTTACACTGACCACCAATGTAAGGGGACCATTCACACTGGCCCCTAGTGTCAATGAAAGGATTGCACACAAAGCCCCGATATAATGAGAAGATTCCCACTGACCACCAATGTAACTGAGACATTTAGCCTACGCTCACATTTGTGTGTTGGGAATACATGCAAAATCACTTTGCTGACACCACAGAAACATGCTGCCCTTTAGCAGATACACAACAGTTCCATTAATTGTTAATGACACCCTCATGCATCTGCTGAGATGTGTGTATTCACATGCACCAAAGTTCACAATGCTGTGACACCATGTTATTTTTAAAAAGGGTTTTCATCTCCAATTTGCTTACTTTTACAGAACAAGCTGATGTTAGGCTGAATGACCACAGTTGTGAGCAGGACTTTCAAACATGCCCCTTTACCTCCCCAGTGGGCAGCATTCAGTAGAATTGATGGTGGATATGACCTCAGGGGGGCATGATATACATATGAATGCTGCCTCTATCAATGCCCCCGGTCCACAGCTATTTACAAATTCATGCTGCCCCTATTTACATATCAATGCAAGTTATTTACATGTAAACACAGGGTCTGCAGGTGAGTCATCTGTACAGGGCAATAGGGCATAGCTGGGCAGCATTAGTAACAGAACTTCACACTGGGATACCGGGACACAGCACGGGACTAAAACTTCAAGGGACAAGGGAATTAATATTGGGATAGTTGGCAAGTATGAGGCAGCTGCTTTGGGCCCCACAACAATGATGGGGCCCAGGGCAGCTGCCCCTTTTGCCCTGCCTTAAAGAGAGAACTGCGTGGGGTTAATTTACCAAAGGCAAATTGCTCCAGTCCAGATGCAAGGGTCTCCAAACTATGGCCCTCCAGTTGTTCAGGAACTACAATTCCCATCATGCCTAGTCATGTCTGTGAATGTCAGAGTTTTGCAATGCCTCATGGGACGTGTAGTTCTACAACATCTGGAGGGCTGTAGTTTGGAGATTCCTGCTCCAGAGCTTAGTAATGGGGTAAAGTTTCACATGCAAGGAATTTTTTTTTAAAAAAACAGCATTTTTGCTTGCACGTGATTGGATGATGGAAGTCAGCAGAGCTTCTGCTCATTTACTAAGCTCTGGATCAGCTGCTCTTGCAAAGTACACAGTCTATTTGCCTTTAGTAAATCAACCCCATTGCTTCCCAGCCACCAGCATCTTAGTAAGCAATAACGCCCAGCCACACAGCATCATTGGCTGTTAGGATGCTGGCAGCTGGGCCACAGTGTCATTGGTTACAGTGCCAAGATCCTGCGATCCCGTAAACGCTCCAAAACAAATTTAAATAAATAAATAAATAAACTTTCCTCCTACATGATAATATCATAATGTTAAAAAATACTTACCTTAAGGCTGGGTTCACACTGCTGCAGGGGGAGATCCGGATGTGATTCGCACCGCAAATCACATCCGATCTCCGTAGTGATGCGAGTTCAGCCATACAGATAGTATGGCTGAATTCGCATCGCCCCCGCAGCAAACTCGCACGGGACCCTTTTTTTGGTCCGCAACAGAATCGGATCGCATGGGGGTTCACACCATGCGATCCGATTCCTGTGCGAGTCGGCAGATCGCACTGCGATATGCGGACGGATCTGGGGGTGTCATTAACATATCATTGACATTCCCAGCCGTCCGCATAGGGCAGTGTAAACTGCCGGCGGGAGTAATGCGATGCGGGAAAACGCCGTGGATTTGCGGCGTTCCCGCATCGCTGTGGTGTGAACCCAGCCTAAAACGAAAAACTGCTGACAGGGCTTCCATCTTCACCCAGTATTCCTTCCAGGCTTGCATGCTCCAGTTGTTTAAATTGCTGAGCTGCGATTAAGTCACTCCCGCGCATGCACGCGAGAACCAGGACCGCAGCACAGCACTCCCTGCAGAGTGCAGTGCGCATGCGCCTGTGTTGTCATCAGTTGCAGAAATCGCGATTATCTCCTTAAACGGTGCACGTTTATAAAATATTCCTTGTACCTACAGGTAAACTTTATTATAAACTTACCTGTAGGTGCAAGTGAGCATGCGGTATTTACTATTACTTTAATTGCACTAGGTTGTAGGTAAAACAGAGAAAAAGATCAAGTTGGTCTAAGTGAATTCGATTTTTTTTCCAGGATAAATTATTACTTTTGATGACGATTGTTTACCTATTGCACCAAGCAATTGCTTCTAGATTTCTTTCAGCAAAACAATTGTAATATTAACCACTTGCTTACTGGGCACCTAAACCCCCCCTCCTATCCAGACCAATTTTCAGCTTTCAGCGCTGATGCAATTTGAATGACAATTGCGCGGGCATACAACACTGTAACCAAAGGAAATTTTTATATATATATATTATATTATATTATTATTATATAAATTATTATTATTATAAATATTATATAGTTTTTCCCCCAAATAGAGCTTTCTTTTGGTGGTATTTGATCACCTTTTATTTTTTGTTAAAAAAATGTAAAAAGACAGAATGAAAAAAAAAAAAAAAATCTTATTTTGTTATAAATTTTTAAAACGGAAATTTTTGTCCGTCATTGATGTACGCTGATGAGGAGGCGGCACTGATGGGCACCGATAGGTGGCAGTGATGGGCACTGATGGGTGGCAGTGATGGGCACTCATCAGTTACACTGATAGGAAGCACTATTAGGTGGCACTGATTGGCACCACTGATGGGCATTGATAGGTGGCACTTGTGGGCACTTTCAGATGGCATAAATGAGGCATAATTGCCTATTCCGTTTAGGGACAGATGTCCTTTTAAGATGAGACGGTGATTGGCTTTTTTTTTTCTCCTCTGCTGTCAGCGAGAGGAGAAAAAAAAGCGATCAGCGAGCTTTTGTTTTGATCATGTGATCAGCTATCATTGGCTGACAGCTGATGACATGGTAAGGGGCCGGGACCAGCCCCTTACTCGGATCGTGATCACCTGAGTCTCAGTGACTCTGTGATCACAGCGCACACCGCGTACGCCCTGTAGGGCGCGTGCAGGGAGCGTGCACAGGGGAGGCCGCCGTATGATGGCCTCCTGGGAATACACATCCGCACTGTGGCCATCATTCGGCGTCAACTGGTTAAATGATCACGGTGATACATGTATACCCAGCATTAGGCACTTTGTTACTGTATGTAGCCTGTCTATGTTTTAGGGCCTGATAGTTTCTTATTAGCTATGAGTGAATTAAGGGCTCTCGCTTCCTAGTAATTTTGTCAAAAAATTCAGATTTCAGTAAAATATTTGCTATCTTGGCAAAATCCATTGGAGTCCATATGAAAATGATGTGTGCTATGGATTTTATTCCCTTGTTGCCAGCTTTGGCTGGCACTTTAAGAGGTTCTGAATGTTCAGAGGCAGGCTTTCCCACAGTGTTGCCAACCGTCAGTATTTTTACTGGCAGTCAGTAAAAAATTGGCACTTTTCTCCTGCCAGTCCTGCCAGTAAATGCCAGTGAAAGAAAAAGGTTGCCAGTAAAAAAAATATGGCTATGACGCTTGGCTGAGACCATCCGAGTGCTTGCTACAGTGTGTTCAGACTGTGCCGGCAGTGCGTCGCGTGAATTCATGGTGCAAGGGAACGGAGCACCTGGAGCCTCATGTACAGGTCTGCGGAACGGGAGGAATGTAAGCCAGGAGTGGACTGAAGGGACCGCCTGGCATGGAGAGAGAGGGTCACTGTGACTCAGGAAAAGACGTGCCATGTTGGTGAGGTGCCATCATCATCTGTGCTGTCAGTGTCACTGTTAGCCCTTGTACACACGGTCGGAGAATCCGTCGGAATGTGTCCTATCGGACCGTGTTGTCGGATAATCCGACTGTGTGTGGTATGCATCGGACTGTTTCTGTCGGAATATCCGTCGGACCAAATTTTCCAACTTGTTAGAAATATTTTCCGACAAACTGGTCTGATAGGACATACTCCGATCATGTGTAGAGAATTGTGATCGGACCAAGTGCCACGCATGCTCAGATCAAATTCCTACATCCAAGCTATTGGCTACTAGCCTGAATTTAGTCCCATCGTCACGTTCTGAAAGATCAGATTTTTCGACAACTTTGTCCGACCGTGTGTATGCAACAGTTTCGGACAAGATACGACGGATTTGGTTGGCAGAATGTCCGACCGTGTGTACGGGGGCTGAGAGTCAATTGCGTGTGTGGTGCCGCCCATTCTAACTTCTTTCCCTCTCGATTCCTGTCCCTGAGATACTTATTTACTATATTGAAAATAAAATAAGAAATATGTTTTTGCCGTAATATCTACCTTAACTCACTTTGCTAATTGAATATTGTAACTTTTTTGTTGCCTAAATACTGAAATTTGCACTTAAAACTGTCATTTTGTAACTTTTGGATATGCCAGTAAAAACGTGGCTGTGCCAGTAAATTTTGGGTGTCGTGTCAGTAAATTCCAATCTGGCAACACTGCTTATTGAGATTGGCCGTCACAGTGATCATGTGATTGGGAGCCCATCACCGACTCCCAGTCACAAACAGTGACCGGAAGGCATTGGGGAAAGCTTGGTCTCAGTGCTGGGAGAGCCAAAAGAGCACGACCTCAACACAAAGCATCAGGATAATTCTGTACACATACTGGAAACAGTATGTGGCAGCTTGGAGTTAGAACCCATTAACGTAATGCCACATACATGTGTATGGTTGGCAGCAATTGCGTAAAGTTATACCTCTCAACATTTTGAGGGACACATACTAGCAGATGTATGTAGGCATAGGACACACCTCATGCCATGCCCCCTAAAGGAGAAAAATTTTTAAAAAAAAGGTTAATAAATCCAAAGGGGCTTTTTTTTTATACCACTACTATTCCTTTATATTGTCTTTTAAAATTTACAAATGCAATAATGTCGAATTTGGATGAAAGATTTAGCACTGGGAAACACTTTTTGAAAGATAAAAAGTGTGTTTTAAATGCAATTATATAGATCAGACCAAAATTAGGGACAAATGAGGAGGAAAGAGGGACAGAGGGACTTTGCTCGAAATCACGGACAGTCCCTCTAAATCAGGGACAGTTGGGAGCTATGGTAAAATGGCTCCTGTGGGTTACAAAAGCTCCTTTCAACTACACGAGACATGTGTTTGTGCCTCGCCCGTTAGCCTCATTATTTAACTTTTTTTTGCAGAAAGTAAAAAAAAATAAAAACAGACAGTGAAAAAAAAAAAGGTTAAATAAAAATTGAAAGTGATGGATACCAGACATAAAATTTAGGGAAAAAACACAATATAAATCAATGACAATCGATGATCATTTTTTTTAAGGCCAGAAGGATTAATTTAATCATTTAAATTCAGGTGGCATTGAAAATGATATTAGGTAGAGAAAAAAGGGTCCCCCTCGGGCCATGGATGTACAGAGAAATATTTTTTCCCCCTTATATCATATTGGAATTATATCATTATAAATATATGAAGCCTCACCTGAGTAATGGAAAGTTCATTAGGTATTGATGTAAGATATGTTTGATGTTTTATAAAGAGTAGGGTTTTTTTTTAGGGCTGTTACTGATTAACATTTTTGTGTTCGATAAATCGATTTTTTTTTTAAATCGATTAATCGACTAATTTCAATTAATTATAACGCACATACAGATCCAACTACTTTTAGCTGATCTCCTTACATTGCAACTCTGCATTGGTCAGTGGTAAATGTGGTATACACTATATACAATCACCGGACACTAGTTAGTTTCCACAATCCATGACTTAACTTCACAGTTCACACAAATACGTTTTAAATTCAAACTGTAGCACTGACGTAAGTCATTTTCTTTCCCACAGTCAGGGCCGTCTTTAAGGCAGGGCAAAAGAGGCAGCTGCCCAGGGCCCTGTCATTGTTGTGGGGCCCAAAGCAGCTGCCTCATACTTGCCAACTATCCCAGTTTACATTCCCTTGTTCCTTGAAGTTTTAGTCCTGTGCTGCTACTAATGCTGCCCAGCTCTGCCCTATTGTTGTGTACTGATGACTCACCTGCAGACCTTACATGTAAATTCTGGCATTTATATGTAAATAGCTGAGGCCAACGGCATTGATATGTAAATAAAGGCAGCATTCATAGGTGTATCATGCAGTGAGGAGAAGATGTGCTGTAACCTATCACAACCAGTGAGCAGTATTACTGTATACAGTAATCTCTAGCAGCCAATCAACAAGCAGAAATGTGCTGTAACCTCTAGCAACTAATCAGTGAGCCTTAAGGAGTGCTGTAACCTCTAGCAACCAGTCAGTAAGCAGTAATGATATGCACCTCTGGCAACCAATCGCAATCACTGCCTGATCTGATACAGTAAACTGATTTTAAGTCTAGCTGCTATTTATTGTATGTCTCAGAGAAGGTGGAAAGCGAAATTGCATGGGGGGGCCCTAAGAAAAATTTTCCCCAAGGTCCAATCAATATTAAAGACCTCCCTGCCCATAGTAGAGTGACAATCCCTCCACCTCCGGTCTAACTAATCCCTCTCAGCTTATGGCATGGACCCCTGTGCAAACAGGTGGTCATGCAAGCGGGTATCAAAAGAGTTAACACGGACCATAAACTTCTCTCACGTCTCCTTAGATCTCAGCAAGGACACGAGGTCATGGGTAGAAAGAAAAGATCTAAGTGCTCACCGTTTCAGTCTAAGATTTCATTTTTGTGTTCAAACACAAACTACTCACATAAAAATACAGCATGTAAAGCCGACAAACGTGTTAGTTCCATAGGGCAGCAGCAGGTGACGTCACGCGTAGCTCCTCCCCCGTACACGCTACGTTTAGTCAGAACTTCGACGTCACCGCACCCCTCCCCCCTTCTCTTCGTTAGCAGACAGAGGCACTTGGGGAAAGGGGGAGGAATCCAGTGACGTCAATGTCTGTGGCGTCACCGGATCTCCGATGGAACTCCCTGAAGACCCGGAAGCCGGTGGAAAGGTGAATACCGATTGAAAGAATTTTGATCGATCAAAAAAATGAATCGATTAATCGAGGAATTAATCTTTAATTTCCACAGCCCTAGTTTTTTTTTGTATAATAAAAAGTCTTAGGTAGGTCATTAACAGTGTGAACTTCTTTCCCGCAACCATGGGTTCCCCCATCAGCACAAACAGTGCTGACAGGGGAATCCCTCCTGCTGAGCAATTGTCTGCTCCCACGAGAGGTGTGCGGGGGACGGGGACCATCCACACCAGGAGAAGACTGTGATAATCGCTATTGGCTATAGAAGCCACTAGCCATAATCGTAAGAGAATCCAGCAGGCTGGATCGATCGATCAACATGATACATTCAGCCTGACCAATAACGATTCGAATCTCGGCTGCTTCCTGGTGAACCTGCCGAGATTCCAACCATGTATGGCCAGCCTTATGCCCTGTACACACGGTCGGACATTCCGACGACAAAATCCGTCTGATTTTTTTCTGAAGGATTTTGGCACAAACTCGTCTTGCATACACACGGTCGCACAAAATTGTCAGAAAATCCGATCGTTCAGAATGAGGTGACGTACAACACGTACGACGGGACTATAAAGAGGCCAGTAGCCAATAGCTTTCGTCTCGTAATTTATTCTGAGCATGCGTGGCACTTTGTCCGTCGGAATTGTCTACACACGATTGGAATTGAAATGATCGGATTTTGTTGTCGGAAAACTTTAGATCCTGCTCTCCAACTTTGTGTGTCAGAAATTCGGACGGAAAAAATCCGATGGTCGGATTTTCCGACAACACGATCCGATCGCACATTTTCCACTGGAAAGTCCGACCGTGTGTACAGGGCAACTAAAAGTTTAAAGATAGTTAAAAAGTAAAGGAAGAAAAAATCCGCACAATGTACATGAAATAAAGTTAACTACCCTAAATACACCCCCAAAACGCCCACTCTAAATGGAAAAGAAGAAAAGTGTAGATCTTATTCGTTCATTTTTCTAAAGCAAATTTTGACAAAATTTGACAAATTTCGCCCCAATGATCAAAACGAAGTTTCCATTTTGGCAAAATTTCACTCAAATGCCTTCAGTGGCTTCTCAGTTGGGTTATTGTTCCTCAGACTTTGTATTTCCTGAAAGATTTCATAACGTCAATGAGGAACAAAATGTCATATCACATGCGTGGTCAGTTTATAGCCTCTTGTCCGATGTAAAAGAAAAGGCTTGTCAGTGGAACCACCCAGAGGAAAAAATGAATTCATCCATCCAGGCAGGTTAATGAGTAAACGATGGAGATAAAGGGGCCATATAATGTGCAAGTCCCTGGAGATCGGCACTCACAGGAGAGCAAAGAGAACTACAGACATGGACCTCAGCCCAGCTCTGTGCATCTGCATCCTTTTGTCTGTTACATTAGGTGAGTACATATATCGGGAATATGAAACCACAAAATTGGAACAAAATTGGAAAGGAAATTTGTGATAAACTGACTCCTTCCGGCACTGGGCTTGAATCACCAATTTTTATATCTTAATGCAAACTAGAACTTAAGGAAAGTTATATGATTAGGGAAAAATTGTCTGAAAACGCAATTTTTGCATTTCTTAACTACTACAATACAGGGCACTTTCACCCCTTTCCTTCCCAGCCCAATTTTCAGCTTTTATCGCTCTCGCAATATCAATGACAATTGCGCGGTCATGCTACACTGTACCCAAATGAAATTTTTATCATTTTGTTCGCACAAATAGAGCTTTATTTTGGTGTTATTTATTCACTACTCCGTTTTTTATTTTTTGCGATATAAGCGCAAAAAAAGTGGAAATTTGGAAAAAAAAAACGATATTTTCTTTTTTCTATTTTAAAGGAAATCCAATAAAATCAAATTTTGTCATAAATTTAAGCCAAAATGTATTCTGCTACATGTTTTTGGTAAAAAAAAAATTCGTTAAGTGTATAATAATTGGTTTGTGTGATCACGGACATATTTACGCAAATGATCATGTACATATGTGTGCAGGTGATCACGTACATATGTGTGCAGATAATCATTGGAACATGTGATTTTAGTGGGACATATGTGGGGGACATGTGTTTTTTTATTTGGGGACATGTGTGTTTTGGGGACATGTGTGGTGACATATGTATTGTGGTGACATGTTGGTTTACACTAGACTGGTGATCAGTGAGTAAAAAGCTGTAAAAACAGCTCATACTCACTGATCACCAGCCGGGTGCAGCGATCTGCTCTCCTCTCCTCAGCGACGACTTCCGTGTGAGGAGAGGAGAGCCGATTGCCTAGCAACCGGCTATTTGTTTACATCACATGACGGCCGTGATTGGACACGTTCGTAATGTGATCAGGAGGGCCAATCACAGAGCCCTCCTACCGATCCAAGATGCGCCGTGTCCGGGTGACACAAGCACATTGGGATCACGCCACTGCGCGGGCACGCGCGCGCGCGCGATCCCCCTCCTTCTGAAGGACGTTCCTGAACGTCCTCTCAGAAGTAGATGGCTCCCACCTGGCCGTATATGTACATTGGCCCGGTGGGAAGTGGTTAAACATACTTTAAAGTGGTTCAAGTGCTCCTGAAGTTTGATAAATAGGGTTCATAGGGTCATAGCATAGGGTCTACCCTTGCAGACCCCCTTCTGAAAATAGGAGTACCTACCAGTTCTGCTGAGCCTCTAGCTATAGTACTTTAACAACGAATTCTGTGTAATAATGGGATTTTTTTTAGGCGTCATAAACTGTTACCACATATAAATATTAGCCCTTGTACACACGGTCGGACATTCCGACGGAAAATGTCCGATCGGACCGTGTTGTCGAATAATCCGACCATGTGTGGGCTACATCGGACTGTTTCCGTCGGAATATCCGACCGACAAAGTTTAAGAGCTGGGCTATAAAATTTTCCGACAACATGATCCGATCGGACTTTGTCCAATCATTTGTAGAGAATTCCCATCGGACAAACTGCCACGCATGCTCAGATCAAATTCCTAGACCAAAGCTATTGGCTACTAGCCTGAACGTAGTCCCGTCGTAACGAAATAACGTCATCACGTTACGAAGGATCGGATTTTCCAACAACTTTGTCTGACCGTGTGTATGCAACACCAGTTTAGTAGAAAATCCGTTGCACAAAATCTGACGGATTTTGTTGTCGGAATGTCCGACCGTGTGTACAAGGGCTTAGTCCTTGTACACACGGTTGGAGATTCCGACAGAATGTATCCTATCGGACCGTTTTGTCGGATATTCCGACTGTGTGTGGTCTGCATCGGACTGTTTCCGTCGGAATATCCGACGGACCAACTTTTCCAACTTGCCCGTAAAATTTTCCGACAAAATGCTCCTATCGGACATATTCCGATCATGTGTAGCCTACTCCGACGGAAAAAGTGCCACGCATGCTCAGATCAAATGCCTAGACCAAAGCTATTGGCTACTAGCCTGAACGTAGTCCCGTCGTAACGAAATAACATCATCACGTTATGTACTATCGGATTTTCCGACAACTTTGTCCGACTGTGTGTATGCAACACCAGTTTCGGACACAATCCGTCGGACAAAATCTGACGGATTTTGTTGTCAGAATGTCTGACCGTGTGTACAAGGGATCAGAGATACTTAAATCTCAATTTTATTAAAATATAAATATAAAAATATTAATGCATTGCAACTGTCCAATGGCTATAAAAATTAATAGTATTGCATAACAATGCATGTACTCATACAGATAACCTTAGTTCATCCGCCACATAGCTATTATATTCTCTAGTTAGTCCTTCCAGAATACACTCGTATTCCAGCAGTGGATTGTTAGTACTCTAAGCCCTTGTACACACGGTCGGAGAATCCGTCGGAATGAGTCTTATCGGACCGTGTTGTCGGATAATCCGACTGTGTGTGGTATGCATCAGACTGATTCCGTCGGAATATCCGTCAGACCCAATTTTCCAACATGTTGGAAATATTTCCCGACCAACTGGTTTGATCGGACATACTCCGATCATGTGTAGAGAATTTTGATCGGACCAAGTGCCACGCATGCTCAGATCAAATTCCTACATCAAAGCTATTGGCTACTAGTCTGAACGTAGTCCCATCGTAACGAAATTACGTCATCACGTTCTGAATGATCGGATTTTTCGACAACTTAGTCCGACCGTGTGTATGCAACAGTTTCAGACAAGATCTGACGGACAAAATCCGACGGATTTGGTTGTCCAAATCTCCGACCGTGTGTACAGGGGCTTATGGGCCACACACACGATAGGATTTTCCAACAACAAATGTTAGATGTGAGCTTGTTGTCAGAAAATTTGACCGTGTGTATGCTCCATAGAACATTTGTTGTCAGTATTTCCACCAACAAATGTTTGAGAGCAGGTTCTCAAATTTTCCGACTTGTCAGAAATTCTGAGCGTGTGTACACAATGCTGATGCACAAAGGTCCACGCATGCTCGAAATCAAGCAGAAGAGCCGCACTTGCTATTGAACTTAATTTTTCTCGGCTCGTCGTACGTGTTGTACGTCACCGTGTTTTTGGCGTTCGCAATTTCCGACAACATTTGTGTGACCGTGTGTATGGAAGACAAGTTTGAGCCAACATCCTTCAGAAAAAAAATCCACGGGTTTGTTGTCGGAAAATCCGATCGTGTGTACATAGCTTTAATGTGTTTCTCAGAATTTTTTTCCCCTGCTTCTTCAGGAGGCATTGTACATATTTACGAACAATGTCGTGATATTAAAGAGGGATTCCGCCCAAAAAAAAAAATATTAAAAGCCAGCAGCTATAAATACTACAGCTGCTGACTTTTAATAAATGGACACTCACCTGTCCCGGGTTCCAGCGATGCCGGCAGCCGAGGCCGATCGACCGCTCGTGCCTCGGCTGCTGCCGCCGCCATTCGAGGTGAGGGAATCAGGAAGTAAAGCGAATCGGCTTCACTTCCCGGTTCCCTACTGCGCATGCGCGAGCTGCGCCGCGCAATAGGAAATCTCCGCGCTGTCACTGGGACCCGTGTGCGTCCCAGCAGACAGCGCGGCAGGGCAGGAAATGGCGTAGACTCCCGTGGGAGTCTATGCCCGGAAGTGGGTGAAAATACCTGTCTTTGACAGGTATCTCCACCCCCCTCCCCCCTGAAAGGTGTCAATTGTGACACCGGAGGGGGGGGGGGGGGGTTCCGATCAGCGGAGGTTCCACTTTAGGGTGGAATCCCGCTTTAAAACTCCCATCCCATATTTGACATCCAGTTCTAATGTCAACTGTTGGATAATCTAAGGTTATCCGTATGAGTGCATGCATTATTATGCTATGTTACGGATTTTATAGCCGTTAGGAGGTTTAAAACTTTTACTTCTTTGGAATCTGATTTTTTTTATTTGTTTTTATTGTTTTTCTTTTTTTTTTTATTTGTAGCCCCAACTTCTGCAGCAGAACTGACCAGTAATAAGACAGAATTGGTCTGGGTGGGCGAAATGGTGTCTTTCAACTGTTCAACGCAACTTACAAATGCCAGCTTTACCTGGAATGTGAATGGATCTTTATTACCCGGAAGTGGTCAATATGAGCTTTTCGAAGACACTGTGGGACAGTTCTCTACTCTGACCATCGGCTCCGTCTCCACAAATGAAACAGGATCTTATACTTGTGAAGCTCGTAATGCAACAACGAACGAGACCAGTAATTCTCTGTTCCTGAATGTGGGCAGTAAGTAATATGTATTATTTCTATGAGAATGTATGGTGATTTTGTAAATATACTTTATAAAAAAAAAAAAAAAAAGTAAAAAAAAACATTATAACATAATATTATATATGAAATGTTAATAATAATTCTGAGAAATTATTCCATTTTTTTTCATTTACATGTTTCAGTTGCTGTATAAGAGGAGATGATTTACTAAGGAAAATAAACAAGAGCACAGTGGTGTAGTGGTTAGCACTCTCACCTAGCAGTAAAAAGGGTCGCTGGTTAAAATCCCAACCACCACACTACCTGCCTGGAGTTTGCATGTTCTCCCTGTGCCTGTGTGGGTTTCCTCCGGGTACTCCGGGTTCTTCCCACACTCCAAAGACATGCAGGTAGGCTAATTGGCTTCTGTCCAAAATTGACGCTCGTATATGAATGGGGACTTTGGATTGTGGGCTCCTTGAGGGTAGGGATTGATATGAGTGTGCAATGTACAGGGATAGGGTAAATTGTAGACACTGACTCAGGTTGAACTGGATGGACTGGTGTCTTTATTCAACCTTACTAACTATGTAACTAAATAAACCCAGGGCCGTCTTTAAGGCAGGGCAAAAGGGGCAGCTGCCCTGGGCCCTGTCATTGTTGTGGGACCCAAAGCAGCTGCCTCATACTTGCCAACCATCCCAGTTTAAATTCCCTTGTCCTTTGACATTTTAGTCCTGTGCTGTGTCCCAATATCTCAGTGTGAAGTGCTGGTACTAATACTGCCCAGTCCTGTCTTATTGTTGTGTACAGATGACTCACCTGCAGACCCCATGTTTAGATGTAAATAACAGGCATTCATATGTAAATAGCGGCAGCATTCATAAATCAATAGCTGCGGCCGGTGGCATTGATATGTAAATAAAGGCGACATTCATATGTATATCATGCCCCCCCCCCCTGCAGCGAGAAGATGATGTGCTGTAACCTCTAGCAACCAATCAGTGAGCTGTAATACTGTACATTAATCTCTAGCAACCATTTAACAAGCAGAAATAATTTGCTGTAACATCTAGCAACTAATCAGTGAGCCGAAATGTGTGCTGTAACCTCTAGCAACCAGTCAGTAAGCAGTAATGATATACTGTAACCACTGGCAAGCAATCACAATTGCTGCCTGATCTGATATAGAAAACTCATTTTAAGTCTAGCTGCTATTTATTGTATGTCTCAGAGCAGGTGGAGAGTGAAATTGAATGGGGGGGGGGGGGGGCCCAAGAAAAATTTTGCCCAGGGTCCAATCAAAATTAAAGACGGCCCTGAATAAACCGTTAGGGTATGGTCGGATTCGGGGCTTGCTTGCGAGCACGGGCATTCACTCACTTAGTGATGATAATACACCAATCTTCTAGTTTGATGCGCACATTAATCATTCAAATAATGTTTTAGCTCAGTTCACATGGGCAGTAAAACCACACGGTTGGTCTACACCCATGCCTGTTTGCCCACGATCAAATAATATGGTTGGCTGTTCGAGTCTATAAATACTTTCGCACCCATAATGCTTCACCTTATGATGTGACGAAATTCTAACCCGGAATGTCAAGTTTGGTAGGTGTTGCTCTCATTGAGGTCAGTGGACTGTAACTGCGTTCCAACGGTCTGTTGTAATGCAAAATCCTTGTAATCAGAAAGAAAAAAACAAAGCCGGGAGGCACCAATATCGCCTACCACAGGGGAATTGTGAGCAATGCCTAATGTTACTGCTGCCATAAACCTAGGGTTGCCACCTCATTCCTTTAAAACCAAACACATATTGATGACACAGGTTCTGTGGCTGATGAAGGTTCACTTAGTGCCTTTTGTGCGTTAAAATAGCCTCAGAATCTGCGTAATTCATATGTGTTCGGTTTCAAAGGGATGAGGTGGCAACCCTAGATAAAGCCATGGCCACACCTCCCAACTTTTTGCGATGGGAATGAGGGACACCTATCAGCAAAAGTATGCAGGCATAGGACACACCCCTTGCCACGCCCCCTTCAAGGAGAATTGTACAAAAAAAAAACAAGATCGGTTAAACCCACAAGTGTTTTTTTTTTACCACTACTATTCCTTTGTATTGGCGTTTGAAATTTACAAATGCAGCAATTTAGAAACAGGGCTGGACTGGGACAAAAATTTGGCCCTGGACTTCATCCAGACCGGCCCACTTTAATTTCTCAAACACGCAAAAAACAGTATATAAACTGTACGCAATTGGGCAAAAGAGCCCCTAGAGAGCCCCTCCTTACATCTGGGTCCCCAGAGAGCCTCCCCTTAGATCAGGGTCCCCATATAGCCTTCCCCTTACATCAGGGTCCCCAGATAGCCCCCCACTTACATCAGGGTCCCCAGAGAGCCTCCCCTTACATCAGGGTCCCCATATAGCCTTCCCCTTACATCAGGGTCCCCAGAGAGCCCCTCTTACATCAGAGTCCCCAGAGATCATCCGCCTTACATCAGGGTCCCTAGAGAGCCAACCCCTTACATCCGGGTCCCCGCAGAGCCCTCCCTTACGTCCGGGTCCACAGAGAGCCTCTCTCTTACATCAGGTTCCCCAGAGAGCCCCTCCTTACATCAGGGTCACCAGAAAGAAGGCAGGTAGTGGGCTGGGACCCAGTGGTTGGGGACTCCTTGACTGACTCGGCGCTATGGGCCCCAGAATCGGGGGCTATAGCCCCAAAAGTCCCCCCCCCCCAGAGATGCCACTGGCTGCCACTGAAACCGGCCCACTGAGCCATCGGCCCACCGGGAAACTCCCTATAGTCCCTATGGCCAGTACATGCCTGTTTAGAAATCAGATGAGAAGTTTAACGTAGTTTATCTAACATTTTGATAGATAAAAAGTGCATTTTACATACAACTATATAAATCAGACAAAAATGAGGGACAAATGAGGGACAGATGGACATCGAGAGTCCCTCGAGATCTGGAACAGTTGGGAGCTATGGATAAAGCCCACCGTAACATTCTTTCCCAGAGCACCACCAGACCGTGGCTTTGCCCAGCCAAGAGTAGAATATATCATGAAGATAACAATAGGCTGCAAACGGATGTCCAAACCACTGGAGGAATTTATTTCCGCATCAATGGCAATAAATCAGCAATGGCAGCACAAATGACTTGACAAGGTTTGCACTGCTTGCTGAGATTTATGATTAAGGATTACAGTGTGAAAGGTGCCAAGGTGGTCTGGCTGCCACTGCTGATTCAATGCTTGATAAAGCCTTCCAGTGGTCTGGACGTCTGTTTAACCGCTTCAGCCCTGGAAGATTTTACCCCCTTCCTGACCAGAGCACTTTTTGCGATTCGGCACTGCGTCGCTTTACCTGACAATTGCGCGGTTGTGTTAATGTTGTACCTAAACAAAATTAACGTCCTTTTTTCCCCCACAAATAGAGATTTCTTTTGGTGGTATTTGATCACCTCTGTGCTTTTTATTTTTTGAGCTATAAACAAAAAAAAAAGCGATCATTTTGAAAAAAACTCTTTTTTACTTTTTGCTATAATAAATATCCCCCCAAAAAAAAAAAAAAAAAAAAAAAATATATATATATATATATATATATATATATATATATATATATATATATATATATGTGTATATATATATATATATATATGTGTATATATATATATATATATATATATATATATATATATATAAATTTCCTCAGTTTAGGCCGATACGTATTCTTCTACATATTTTTAGTTAAAAAAAATTGCAATAAGCGTATATTGATTCCTTTGCGCAAAAGTTTTAGCGTCTACAAAATAGGGGATAGTTTTATGGCATTTTTATTATTAATTTGTTTATTATTAGTAATGGCGGCGATCTACGATTTTTGCCAGGACTGTGACATTATGGCGGACACATCGGACAATTTTGACACATTTTTTGGGACCTTTGTCATTTATACAGCGATCAGTGCTATAAAAAATGCATTGATTACTGTAAAAATGTCACTGGCAGGGAAGGGGTTACCCACTAGGGGGCGATCAAGGGGTTAAAGGGGTTGTAAAAGTAAATGTTCTTTCACCTTAATGCATTCTATGCATTAAGGTGAAAAAACATCTGACAGTCCCGGCGCCCCCAGCACCCCCGTTTTACTTACCTCACCCCTCGAAAGTCCCGCGCTCGTCCTCCGACGTCCTTTCGACCGTTCAGCCTGGCCGCTGATTGGCTGGAGTGGATGGATGGAAAGCAGCGCAGCCATTGGCTCGCGCTGCTGTCAATCACATCCACTGACGCGGAGTGCCGGGGGGCGGGACCGTGTGATACAGCCGCCGGCTGTATCACGGGAGCGCGCCCGCAGGTGTTTCTCACCATGTGAGGGAACTCGCATGAACGTGAGAAGCATCTGCAGGAGGAAGCCGAGACAGCCGCCGGGGGACCCCAGAAGAGCAGGTTCGGGGCCACTCTGTGCAAAACGAGCTGCACAGTGGAGGTAAGTATAACATGTTTGTTATTAAAAAAAAAATAATAATTCACTTTACAATCCCTTTAATTGTGTTCTCCTAGTGTGTGTTCTAACTGAAGGGGGAGGGGACTGTGTAGGGGAGATGACAGATCGCTGTTCATACTTTGATCGTGACCACCGGGCACTCGCATCGGCTTCAGGGGCGAGCAGGCCTCATGCGCACGCGCCCCTAATGGCCCTGTCGTGCCATTCTGTACAACCGCCCGGCTGATCGGCAAGTGGTTAAAGCTGTTTGTTTCATCATGCCCTTTGCAGACTTATTCTGAATGGGAGGGTCAGGTTCATTATAATCACTTGGTGCACTCTCAGCGTTCTGATGAGAAAAGCTGCAGTGTCTGCATCCCTCTAGAAGGAGTATCTCACCAAAATTAAAATTCCTTTTAAAGGGGATGCCTAAAGTTTAACTTAAGGCCCATACACACAATCAGACTTTTTGACAACAAACATGCAAATTAGCTGTTTTGGAGCAACATCCGACTGTGTGTACGATCCATCAGACAAACTTTTTTGGTTTTCATCGGACTTTTGTTGGCTGTACGAACGGACAAACTTTCTGGCAACAAAAGTCCGATGGAGCAAAGTCTGATCGTATGTACAGAAAACCATAGGACTTTTGTACAAAGTACAAACAGGCATGCTCAGAACCAATGCAAAAGATCAGACAACAATACAGAAGTTGACCAAAGGTGGCGGTAAAGAGCAGAAAAACCACGTGATTTGGTGAAAGTTGGCTGAAAAAGTCCTGCTGTGTGTATGCAATACAAGTTCTCGGCCGATGCCCTTTGTACAAAAATCCAAGGGAAAGTTTGTACAAAGTCCTATCGTGTGTATGAGGCTTTAAGGCCCATACACATGATCAGACTTTTTGACAACAAACATGCAAATTAGCTGTTTTGGAGCAACATCCGACCGTGTGTACGCTCCATCAGACAAACTTTTTTGGTTTTCATCGGACTTTTGTTGGCTGTGCAAACGGACAAACTTTCTGGCAACAAAAGTCAGATGGAGCAAAGTCTGATCGTGTGTACAGAAAACCATAGGACTTTTGTACAAAGTACAAACAGGCATGCTCAGAACCAATGCAAAAGATCAGACAACAATACAGAAGTTGACCAAAGGTGGCGGTAAAGAGCAGAAAAACCACATGATTTGGTGAAAGTTGGCTGAAAAAGTCCTGCTGTGTGTATGCAATACAAGTTCTCGGCCGACGCCCTTTGTACAAAAATCCAAGGGAAAGTTTGTACAAAGTCCTATCGTGTGTATGAGGCTTTAGGGGGAAATCAGGGAGCCAATCACACAAGGAGGAAATTACATTTCTGGGAGTGTTCTGTGCACCAATGATGTAAAGAATGCCTCCAGGTTGCCCTACTGTATTACATTTTACAGGAAATTACAGCAGCTGAAGTTGAAAAGAAGAGGTAATTTTCAAAAACATTTAAAGCCTGGTTCATACCTCTGCATTTTTTTAAATTTTTTTACAGAAAAGCACTACTGTCCATTTAACATGGTTTCCTATGGGACACATTCACATTTATGCTTTTTCCAGCTGCTGCATTTTTGGAAAGGTGCATTTTTTTAGATCAACAGACTTCAAAGAGGAAGCAGCAGAAAAGCGTGTTGTGTTGTGTGTTTTTTTTTGCAGCGACTTTACCGTGATTTTGCAGTGATTTATGTTTTGCATTTTTTTTTAACTCTGCCTAACAACAAATCGGACAAAAAAGAGCACAAAAAAAACACATCAAAAAACGTTGGAAAAACACATGTGCAAAACGCACAGCAGAAACGGATCGAAAGCAAATTGCATACGTGTGAACCAAGCCTTTTTACAACATGGCTTGTATATCATATGCATAGCCTATATTTTTTTTTTAGATATGTGCGATTAGTTTTGTACGAAACGAAAATTTGTACGAATTTCCGTAAATTCGTACATTCGGGAGGATCCGAAATACGAAATTTCTATGCTTCCAAATTTTGGAAGAAATTTCGTTTACGAATTTTAGATCCAAATTCTGTTACAACGGAAATGCGACTGGTGTTTTGTTTCTTCTGCTGCACACTGAAATAGGAGGTCAAACCCTAATTCCGCGTACACACGACCGGACTTTCGGCGGAGTTCCGATGGACTTTCCGAGCGAACAGACTTGGCCACACACGACCGGACTAAGTCCGTTCGAAAGTCCGTCCGTTTTGAACGTGACGTAAACGGGACTAAACAAGGAAGTTCAGTAGCCAGTAGCCAATAGCTTCCCTTGCGCCGTATTTGGTCAGTCGGACTAGCACACAGACGAACGGTTTTCCCGATTTTTAGTCCGTCGCAATTGAGCCTGCTGGATAGATTTGAAACATGTTCTTTTTCTAGATCCGTCTGATTTTTTTTTTTCAAAAAACGGTCAGACTAGCTCACACGCGATCGGATTGTGGGACGGACTGATCCCATCGGACCTAGTCTGGCAGAAAGTCTGGTCGTGTGTAAGCGGCATTATAGTTTCAATTTGTATCAGACAGGCCTTTGCACTACATGGTTTTGGTAAATCTGAAGACAAAAATCTGCAGAAAATCTAATAGTGTGTATGGGGCCCTGGAATTATTATTATTATTTTATTATAGAGGATTTATATAGCGCCAACAGTTTGCGCTGCGCTTTACAACATAATAAGATGTTACAATTACAATACAATACAGGAGGAATCAGGGGGCTTTGCTTGTTAGCCCCTGTACACACGGTCGGAGATTTCGACAACCAAATCCATCGGATCTTGTCTGTCGGATTTTGTCCGTCGGATCTTGTCCGAAACTGTTGCATACACACGGTCGGACTAAGTTGTCGAAAAATCCGATCATTCAGAACGTGATGACGTAATTTCGTTACAACGGGACTACGTTCAGGCTAGTAGCCAATAGCTTTGATGTAGGAATTTGATCTGAGCATGCGTGGCACTTGGTCCGATCGGAATTCTCTACACATGATCGGAGTATGTCCTATCGGCCCAGTTGGTCGGAAAATATTTCCAACAAGTTGGAAAATTGGGTCCGACGGATATTCCGACTGAATCAGTCCGATGCATACCGCACACAGTTGGATTATCCGACGACACGGTCCGATAGGACACATTCCGACGGATTCTCCGACTGTGTGTACAAGGGCTTAGAGTTTACAAGCTAGAGGATTGAAGAGAAGTAAGGGACACATCTTTTTGCATCAGTTGCTTGCTTATAACACAGAAGTACATTATCTAGTTTATTCCTGCTGTCCAAAACCCACTGTTTGCTGAAATAAAATTAAAATAAAGAACCTCAATGTGGGCGGGATCAATGTCTGTGGTGGGGGCAGATCCTGACAATATTGTCATGATCCCCTTTCTCATGATTGATTTTGGTTTCTGGCTATGACTGTGTGCTCACACCCTCCACACTGCTCGATATCTCCCTGTTCAGCTCAATAATTAAGCAGTGACAACCGCAGCAGACTGCAGCTTGCAACTCTGGTGGGTGGATTACTCGCTCTGTAATCAGCCCTTCTGAACATTCAATGAAGCTTAACGCGGTTGTATAGTCATTTTTGGGGCTTTTGCCTACAGGAAAGCCTATAATAAGCCAATAATACGGCTTACCTGTAGGTAAAAAAAATATCTCCTAAACCGTACAGATATTCCCCTCGCAATACACCGCTGACCGCAGCGGCGCATGCCCACAGGGGACTCTCGGCTGAAAGTCCGGCAGACGCTGGCCCTGTCGGAAAGAAATCTCCCGCGCGCATGCGCAGGAGTGACGATATCGCGTCTCCGGCCACTCACAGCGCCGGAGCCGCAATACCTGGAAGACACGCCGAGGGAACATGTCAGCTCCCTTGGCGTGGATCGGGCCAGATGTCGGGGCCTCGTTCTAAGGTAAGTATTTCATAATAAGCTAGTATGCGGTGCATACTAGCTCATTATGCCTTTTCCTTTGCAGGTCAAAAAATAAAAATAAACTTCAGGGGTTTACTACCGCTTTAATCTATGAGCTGAAAATATATATATCATTTTGAATTCTCCTTTAACACTTCTAATTTCTTTCTTTTACAGTTGCCCCGACTAATGCAAGCATTTATTGTGGTTCGGAGGCACTCGCTGGTGGCGTGGTACTCATCTGCTCCTGGGCAGGAGGACAACCTGCAGCTGACATTCAACTGTCATTTGATGGCACAATTGATAATGCAACGGACGTGGTAAATCGAACTGTGCTTCTGGGTAATGAGGTCCAACAACCAGTACTCGCCTGTCAAGGAAATCAGTTGGGGAGAATATCCGAGTGCAAAACAAATTTTGGTGAGATATTGACATCAACTCAGCCTATGCATGTAGAATATACTGTATTCATCTTCTGATTAAAATAGTAAAGTCATATTCTATAGCAGCCTTTCATAACCTTTTCAACACAGAGGAACCCTTGAAATAGTTCTCCAATTTCGAGGAACCCCCTGCTAAAGATTAGAAATCTACAACTCCTGATACATTAGTGTGATGGTCAGTGGGAAGAATGGTCCTTACACTTGTGGTCATTGGGAAGAATTCCCACCTTACAGATAGCTAAAAAGATCAATGGTGTCAGTGGGAACTTATCTGAGAGGAAGAAATTGCCCAATGGTGAAGGAACCCCTAGCAACCTCTGGAAGAACCCTAGGGTTCCACGGAACCCTGGTTGACAATCACTGTTATATATAGTACAAGTAGATAGTATTCTATATAATACATAGTATGTAATTGTTAGGGGTAAAGGGCTATCCATAGAGAGACTGTTACTTCACTCTCAATATGGAAGGAGACAGTGGGGTTGATTTCCTAAAACTGGAGAGGGCAAAATCTGGTGACGCAGTGTATGGTAGCCAATAAGCTTCTAACATAAGCTTCTAACATTTAAAGAGGAAGTAAACCCATCAGGGTTTACTTCCTCTTTCATTCCCTGCAAAGGTAAAGCATAATGGACTACTATGCATCGCATAGTAGTCCATTATGTGTCACTTACCTGACACAGGAGCCAGCGAAGTCACCGCTGTCCCCTGTAGTCCAGCGCATCCATTTTCTCGGTGGGGTCTCGCAGCTCCGCCGCTGTCATTCGGCGAAGCCGCGATGACGTCACTCCCGCGCATGTGCACGGGAGCCGACACGCGCGGCATCTCCGTCGTTGAAGATGCCGCGCTCAGTGCGCCTGCGCGCCGCTGTCTACGGCACATGCACCGTAGACAGTGGTGCCTGTCTTCGGGCAAATGTCTCAGAAACCGTGTAGGTTTAGGAGATATTTCTTGGACCTACCGGTAAGCCTTAATCTAGGTTTACCTGTAGGTCAAAATGTTGTAAGGGTTTACAACCACTTTAACTTGCTCAATTAAAGAAGAATTGCAGTCTGCTCACATAATTTGTAATAAAAACATCTTTGCCATTCTGAAGCTTACCTCCAGCCACTTTGCATATTTTATATATATACTGTGAGTCTGTACTTCCCAAATATGCTGTAGAAATCTCCCTCCACTGAGTCTGGCTGCAGCCATTTTAACTGTGGGCAGCTGTAGCTGCTGCCTGTTCACTTCCTGGATTTACACAGATGCACAGAGGCACACCTAGAGCTCTGCAGCCCTCATTGGCCCTCTTATGACTCCCCCTCCCCTCCTGACAAACGTCCACAAGAGTGAGAAAGAGAGCTGTGAATGATGTCATAAGCCTAGGCCAGTGATGGCAAACCTTGGCACCCCAGATGTTTTGGAACTACATTTCCCATGATGCTCATGCACTCTACAGTGTAGTAATGGCAAATGGGAAATGTAGTTCCAAAACATCTGGGGTGCCAAGGTTTGCCATCACTGACCTAGGCTAATGACCAGACAAGAAACAGGAAGTGGGCTGTATAAGGTGTTTACTGGCAGAAAAAAATGTTTTTCTATCCAAAGTTAAAAACAACAAGGGCAGAAGATTTATTAGAAGGAAACTTGAAAAAATGACTGAAGGTCCACTTCAAGCTTTGACAAAAGAACCTGGAAGAAGATTGATTTCTATGCAGAGCTGCACCAGATTTTGCAGTATCCCATTTTAATAAATCAACCCTAATGTGTCTATAAAAGAGAAGTATGGGCTTGGGTTTTTTTTTTCAGATCCATACCTAGTTGGATGCTACATCTCTACCCCGCCAACTCTAACACAGAACCAAGTGATTGAACACGCAGGTCACTGTCAGTCACCGGCTCTCTGCTCTGCCCACTCCTCGTTCACTGCAGCCCAGGCATGTGGGTGGATCCCGACCATATGGTCGCAATGTATCCCAAGCGTGGACCGGCTCGGTGACGTCAGCTGACAGTGAAAATGGGTCTGTGATCCACAGGAGAAGTACAGCCAGGCGAGCATAGGCTGTACTTATCTTCTTTAAGTAAAAAAAAAAATCAAGTTGAGCTTTAAATATTTTTTATTTATTTATTACATGAACCAGTACATCCCAACAATATAATGAATATACAGTACTCTGAATTTAATGTAATCAAAGCCATGGATAACTACTTTGAATATTGACTTTAGGAAGTTCTAAAGTGGTACACACCAGATTTTTGCTTTCAACTGCATCAATTTGTACCCCTAATGAATGTGTCGTACCTTCTAAAGTTATTGTGGAGTCACTGTCTTGGTAATACTTCCAATGGGCTGTGGCAGTGGTGGCACCACAATAAAATGGTGAGGATTGTGCCGCTTCAATTCTTCTCTTCATAGGCTTGTTTGATTTAGACTTAGCACAGATTGATATTGTGGCCTGGTTCCAGTAGACCATGTCATGGTACTTTCACAATTTATTGAGAACATTTTAAACGTAAGGCCCCTTTCAGGTCTGCCTGTCAGTTTTGTCGGTGGACCAGAACGGGCACTCCATGTTAGTCTATGGAGCGATGGATGCCAGCAGTAACATGTCCGCTGACATCCAACCTGGTCTGATCCGCTAAAATCAGACGGATGGCCCTACGTTCGCATCCGTCCCTGGCGGATCGGATCAGGTGAGCGCTAATGAAAACAGATATGCTTTTCCGTTTCAGTCCGATTTCTCCATTGCAAGCAGCGGAGCTCGACAAGCCCATCCCCGCTCAGTGAGCAGAGAGGGACCTGTCATCCGCCGGCTCAACAGAGATCAACGGAGAGATCTCCCGCTGAGCTGGCGGACTCTGTGGCAGTGGATCCGCCTGGTGTGAACAAGGCCTTATAATTGCTGGGGATTTTTCGACTGCCCAGACTTCTACTTTAGAACTATTTGGTAGGTTACTTTCTTTGCATATCAGCATTTCTCTCTGTGTTACTGAATAAGCCTGATCCATTTGAACAGCATGAAGGTACAATTATAGGGGGTTATTTACTAAAGGAGAATCCACTTTATACTGCAAGTGCACTTGGAAGTAAAGTCGCTGTAGATCCGAGGGGGGCATGCAAGGGAAAAAAAAAAAACAGCATTTTAGCTTGCACATGATTGGATGATAAAATCAGCAGAGCTTCCCCTCATTTCAGATCTACCCCTCAGCCCCCGTACACACGGTCGGAGATTCCGGCAACCAAATCCGTCGGATTAATTCCGACGGATTAATTCCGGAAGAGGTCCGGAAGTGATGTTGCATACACACGGTCGGACTCAGTTGTCGGAAAATCTGATTGTACATAACGTGATGACGTTATTTCGTTACGACGGGACTACGTTCAGGCTAGTAGCCAATAGCTTTGGATATCAAAAAATACTTATGTATTAAAAAGGGCCCAGGCGCTACCTCTAGTGGCTAAAAAGAGAGATATATGTGCATATATGTGTACATACATAAATATATAGATGCACATACAGCACCACCGACTAGAAAATACCAATAGTTGTTGATGGTAAGACCCTCCAACATCCGCTAGTTGAATGCAGGAGAGTGGAGTAGACAGGGAAATAGCCAATAGCTTTGGTCTAGGAATTTGATCTGAGCATGCGTGGCACTTTGTCCGATCGGAGTAGGCTACACATGATCGGAGTATGTCCGATCGGAGCATTTTGTCGCAAAATGTTACCGGCAAGTTGGAAAAGTTGGTCAGTCGGATATTCCAACAGAAACAGTCCGATGCAGACCACACACAGTCGGAATATCCGACAATACGGTCCGATAGGAAACATTCCGTCGGAATCTCCGACCGTGTGTACAAGGGCTTAGATGTATAGCGACTGCACTTCCAAGCGCACTTGCAGTGCAAAGTGCATTTGCCTTTCGTAAATAACCCCCATAGTGTAGCATTTAGGTACCATAGTTCGGAATACTACTTTACAAATGTTCTGCAGTGTGGTGGTAGAAACAAATAAACACATATTTTTAATGTCCTCCTTTTAGAACGTCCAGTATCTTCAAGTCATGACAACAATACGATAACTTCAGTGATTGAAGGACAAAATGCAACACTGAATGTGAGCCTGACATCTCAAAGCTCTCTGATTTCTGAGTTCACATGGTTCCGTCCCAATCTAATTCCTGTTAATATCACAGCAAGCGATGGGAAATATAAAGTGGAAACCATTGGCTCTCAATCCATACTTTTCATCTCTAATTTGACTGTGGATGACAATGGGACCTATACATGCACAGCCAGGAATATCATTGGAAGCACAACCTTCAGTTTCCCACTTGATGTCAAATCACAAGGTAAGAAAAGACAATCGTGGAAACAAAATTTCAAAAAGATCATTCACAAAAGGGGGCAGATCTATGATTAAACTGGGTATTCATGTTGAAATCTGGTTATTCAATTGCTTTAGATCTATAAAAATGATGCAAGGGTCTTCTCTATTGAAAACAAATTGAATGGGTTGGTAGAGACTGTACAATCAGATTGTACCACAGAGGGGTAGCTCAGGAGAAAGTGATGGTAGATCTGTTTGCTCACCCCATACTGTTGCGGCCATTCAACCCACCTGCCTCAAGTACCAAGATGGTGCACATCCTTTTTCTATGATGAAGAAAAGGAATAACTGATGATCAGCCACAAAGATATTCCAGAAAATGTCTGAAAGTAATAACATGCCTTCACAAATGCTCATTATTACACACATTCTTTTCAAATATCGAGCCATGTTCAGGCAAATTTATGTCTACAATTAAAATGGAGAAAAAAAAGATTGTTAAGAACACAACCATCATAAGTCCTTGTACACATGGTCAGAGATTCCATCGGAATGTGTCCTATCGGACCGTTTTGTCGAATATTCTGACTGTGTGTGGTATGCATCGGACTGTTTCCGTCGGAATATCTGTCGGACCCAGTGGCGTAACTAGAACCTTCAGGGCCCGATGCAAGAAACCATGAAGGGCCCCCCTGAACCCAAGCCAGGGCCCTTCCCTCCGAGTCCGGCGGTGGAACTCCAGGGCGTGGTCACAGGTATGACCTTTGTGAGCCCTGTAGTTCCACCACTGGCATCAGTAGTTTTTTTTTATTATTTTATTTTTTATTTTTAGGTGCCCCATTGGGGAACTGTCCCTAGGCATGATGGGGTCCCCGTCCCCAGAAGAGATGAGGTCCTTTTCTCCAGGGCAGATGAAGTTACTGCCCCCAGGTGAGAAGGGGTCCCTGTCCCCAGGGGAGATGGGGGTCCCTGTCCCCACGTGAGAAGGGGCCCCTGTCCCCAGGGGGAGATGGAGGGGGTATGTAATGGTGTGTGGGGGATGGGGTCCTCTCACTCACCATGACCAAGCTGCAGGCCACGCACTCATCCATGTTGGCCTGGGCTCCATCCAGTGTGCTGGACGGGTGATCAGCATATCTCCCAGAAAGACCTTTCATCATCTGTGTATGACGGGGGAGGAGGGGGGCTGGCAGACAAGCCTGCAGTGTCCTCCGGGGGGCTCTCACAGGGCTGCACTGCATCTGTGTGCTTAAAGTTTGTTTACCCGGGAGAAGTATGCAGTGCAGTGCGGACCGGACTCGGGGGGGGGGGGACTCTGGCTGGGGAGAACAGACATTGGACTGAGCGGCAATGCATGGAGCAGGAGAGGGGTACTCTGAGGAGCCGGCTGAGGACACAGGTCATGCGGGGAATGCACAACTAAAAAGCAGCCAGTGCGATAGTCGAGCATGGAGTTCTGCTAGTCACCCTCCACCCACCCGTGTTCATGGTGCACTGGTACCCCTAGCTGCCTATGCTGCTACCGGCCATATGTAGAGGGGGCTGCATGGGCCCCTTGCAGCAGAGGGCCCAGTTGCGGTTGCGACTGCTGCACCCCCTATAGTTACGCCCCTGGTCGGACCAAATTTTCCAACTTGCTGGAAATATTTTCCGACAAACTGCTCCGATCTGACATACTCCGATCATGTGTAGAGAATAGCGATTGGACAAAGTGCCACGCATGCTCAGATCAAATTCCTACATCAAAGCTATTGGCTACTAGCCTGAACGTAGTCCCATCGTAATGAAATTACGTCATCACGTTCTGAAAGATCGGATTTTCTGACAACTTTGTCCGACCGTGTGTATGCGACAGTTTCGGACAAAATCCGACGGATTTGGTTGTCGGGATCTCCGACCGTGTGTACAAGGGCTTAGAAGACTTCCGCAATCATAGTTTCAAACACAATAGTATAAGGGCACGAATAACAATGACTAGCAACTCTGGCTGGGCCCATGCTCCTGGGAGGCCCATAAACTCCCCAACAAAATAGACCTGTCATAGTTTTAATGCCCTTCTTTGGGCAAATTTAGCTTTACCTCCATTCCCCCCTGCTACCCCTTCCCACTTATTTACCCAAAAACACTTTTTAAAACATTAAACACAGTCTCTGAACTATCTTCCACCCCTCAGTGTTTCTGTCTGATACTAGTTTCGCAGTATTGATATCAGCTTGACTTCCATTAACCTCGGTACTAAGCTTCACCACCCACCCATTCAATTAGAGTGAATCAGTAAATTGCAAGCACACTCTCACAGAACAGAACAATAGCATTTCAATGGGGCCTTAATCACTTGGACAAACAAAGTGCAATCCATAGTAACACAGTTAAACTTATGAGGAGGATTTTTGCCCAACACCTTTTTTAAGGCATAAAGAGAGTCCCGGAGCAGAAGGAGAGAAAAGGATAAGCGTAGGGACGGCATGACAGGTGTGGACAGCACAGTCATGCTTGTAAGGAAAAATAATTTGTCTCCTTTAAGAAAAGGGGAGTGGCCGGAGCAGGGGTTAGAAAACGATTAGGCAGAAAGGGGAGTGACGTCAGTAGTGAGCGGCAGAGGAAAAGATTCCCACCCACCCTCCCGAGTATCGTTGATTATAATAGGGGCTGTACGGACAGTCCATGGCAGTGGTTGGATCTTTGAAGGAGGAGAATATGGATGTTATATGCATATATAACATGGTTGGTACCCATCCGTGGTATGGGGGTTAACATGGTTGGTACCCATCTGTGGGATGGGGTTAGCATGGTTGGTACCCATCTGTGGTATGGGGTTAACATGGTTGGTACCCATCTGTGGTATGGGGTTAACATGGTTGGTATCCATCTGTGGTATGGGGTTTAACATGTTGGTACCCATCTGTGGTATGGGGTTAACATGGTTGGTACCCATCTGTGGTATGGGTTTAACATGGTTGGTACCCATCTGTGGTATGGGGTTAACATGCTTGGTACCCATCTGTGGTATGGGGTTAACATGGTTGGTACCCATCTGTGGTATGGGGTTTAACATGTTGGTACCCATCTGTGGTATGGGGTTAACATGGTTGGTACCCATCTGTTATATGGGGTTAACATGGTTGGTACCCATCTGTGGTATGGGGTTAACATGGTTGGTACCCATCTGTGGTATGGGGTTAACATGGTTGGTACCCATCTGTGGTATGGGGTTTAACATGGTTGGTACCCATCTGTGGATGGGGTTATCAGGTACCTTCTGGTTAACAAGAGGGTTAACCTGGAAGGGGTAAAAGGTGGGTCACTGAGAAAGTTGAGTACCGTCTCCGGGTCCGGGGGTTTGCGACTGGAGGCCTAAAGTAAAAAGAAGTTTGTCACAGTGACCAGTGGGGTGGGGTTCCCCTCAAAGACCCCAAAAGTACAAAAAGTTGGTTATGAGTTATTTTAAATGTTGTTTATTTAATCTCAAAGTAATTGTTAATAAAAGGCCATCAAGGCCATTTAATCCAAAATCTTGTCATGTCATTTGTGAGGGGATTTGGAGAGGGTTAGATATTATGGTTAACGGGTGGAGGAAGTGACTGTGGGTTAGGTCCTTCACATGTCATGATATGGCCCATAGGTAAAGATAAGACCCAGATCTGTTATAATTCACCTGTCAATTATGATCGTACAGTACTATATGTGCAATGTCTTAAAATTTAAGGATGTGGTTATATAAAGTACTTAACCAAGTATATATATGATACCAAGTGTAGCACTGTCCCCATAGGGCTTGCTGTGTGATGACTTCTTAGGCCTCCCTCTGATTACCTGCATGCAGTTGCTGGAGGTTTTTCACTTATCCCCCTTTACTCCCACTTGCTCTTTACTCAATGAACAGTCCAGGGTATTTGTGTTTTTGATACATTGTGGAACTTGGATGGGAGAAGGGAATAGTGGGATACTCCAACTGAACTATTAAAGAGGAAGTAAACCCTGATGGGGTTACTTCCTCTTTCATAACCTGCAAAGGTAAAGCATAATGGACTACTACGCACAAGTGAAGATAATTCTCAATGCTTTTCCCAGATATTAAATCTGTTCACCAGAAATGGTTGTGAGGTGTGTAAATATATAACACTAGAGTAAAAAACAAAATTAATTCATACATTTTTTATGTTGATTCAGTTTGACTTTTATGCTGCATTCATACATAATCGTGGGCGTGATTTCAAATGGCTTCAAAACGCGGGATGCGTTTGTGGTGCCATTACCTCTAATGGCACCCCAATCCCACTGCGATTTTGCCGCCATTGTCGTACAGTAAATCGCACTGCAATTTTTTTCCAAAAGGAACATTAGCTTCTTTTGGTAAGCAGTGTCATGCATTGTGATTTTCCGTGATTGCAGCGCGATTAGGGTGCCATTAGAAGTAATGGCATTGCAAATGCGTCCCGCATATTGCAGCCATTTGGAATCGCGGCGATGTGTGAACGCAGCATTATGCCCTCTACACACGGTCGGAAATTCTGATGGAAAAAGTCCGATCGGATTATGTTGGAAAATACGATCGTGTGACTTTTTCTATCGGATTTTCCAACACACAAAGTTTGAGAGCTGGATCTAAAATTTTTAGACAACAAAATCCGATCACATAAATTCCGATCGTGTGTAGACAATTCCGACGGACAAAGTGCCGCGCATGCTCAGAATAAACTGAGAGACGAAAGCTATTGGCTACTGGCCCGTTTATAGTCCCGATGTACGTGTTGTACGTCACCGCGTTCAGAACGATCGCATGTTCCAACAACTTTGTGCGACCGTGTGTATGCAACACAAGTTTCAGACAAAATCTGTCGGAAAAAATCCAGCAGATTTTGTGGTCGGAATGTCCGACTGTGTGTACAGGGCATTAATGTTGGATCTGTTATTATAAAAAAGGTTGGGATTTTTTCGAACAATAAATGTTTTGTAAGTGGGGCACAAACTAACTATACTTTATACAGTATAAAACAACTTTTGATTTTTTTTTTTAAAAGGGCACTCCACACCAAGGACGTCAATTGTTTATATGCAAAAAATAGCTCTTTTATTTCCATATCAAGAAGCAACAACATAAAAATCATCGGAGCATAAGAGCAACATTTCCAGGCCAAACCAGTTCTTTTTAAAAAATTTTTTTACATAAAACATATTAGAAGCCCTCGTTAAGGGACTCCTTTTGAAACATTGTTTTTTGAGAACCACGTGGATACTGATGGGTCAGTGACAGGGGCGGACTGACCATTGGGGCTCTCGGGCACTGCCCGAGGGCCCCATGCCACTAGGGGGCCCCATCAGGGTTGCCAGCCTCAATAAAACCAGGGACAGTATGTAAAAATCTGTGGTTTATTGTCTGTGTGTGTATACTGTGTGGCCCCATAATCTACTATTGCCCGCGGGCCCCATAATCTATTGCCCGGTGACCATTGCACAAGGTGCTTTATTGGGACTGATTGGTCTGCATTCTACATATTCAGTGAAACATTTGAAACAAAGCCCATATCTCTACCTCTAAAAACTTTTGATACATGTGAATTGTTGATTTGCTGATAAGTTGTAAGGCTGGCCGCAGGCCAGCCTGGATTTGTAGGAGGAGCCTGAGAGGGCTATTTAAACCCCCTCCTCTGTCAGGGCCAGTGTCGGTGGGATTTCTGGATGGTAGCATGTCATTCAGAGCTGCTGTCGGCCGCGGCTATGGTGGCGCCCCTTACAGGCACGGAGCGCCCGCCGTTCTCCTCGTAGGGGGGGGATGTGATCGGCCGCGCCGGCTCCCCCTCCCCCCCCCCCTTGTGAATGCAGCGCACCCGACCGGTTCTCCTGGCGGGGGGGAGGGGAAGTAATCGGCCGCGCCGCCCCCCCCCCACATAGGCTGCACACCCGCCGATTCGGCCGTTCTTCGCCTGCACTCTCCCCTCCCTCAGCTCTCCAGCGGGCTGTCCGCTCGGTATTCCTGCGGGGGAGGGGGGTGATCGGCCGTCCTTCACCCACATTCTCTCCTCCCTCTGCTCTCCTGAGTGCAGTCCGTCCCTCCCCCCAGTTTCTCCCTCCGGGGGGAGGGTGGTGGGCGGTCGTCCTCCGCCTTGCGATCTCCCCTCGGCTCCGGGTGGCCAGTGTGCAGCCGCCCGGTGCTCACGGGGGATGTTTCTTCCGCCTCCTCACACCTGCTTTCCTGGGCTCGGTCTTCTCCCCTCGCGGGTACGGAGCGCCGCCGTTTCTGCTTGTGGGGGGGAGGGGGAGGTGATCGGCCGCGCCGCCCCCCCCTCACGTTAAAATGATGATCCGCCGATTCTGGGGGGGGGGGTATTCGCCCGCGCCGCCCCCCCCTCACGTTAAAATGATGATCCGCCGATTCTGGGGGGGGGGGTATTCGCCCGCGCCGCCCCCCCCTCACGTTAAATTGATGATCCGCCGTTTCTGGGGGGGGGGGGTATTCGGCCGCGCCTGCTCCCCATCCCCCCCCCCCCTCACATATGCAGGGAAAATGCTTGGTTATTTTTAAGGTGCAAGATACGAGTTCACCTGTTATAGATAATACCTGCCAATGATTCTTTCCATTCGGTTATCAGCAGATTAACAATATAGGGTCTGTTACATTGGAAAAAAAAAAAAAAAAAAAAAAAAGTATGGGGTAGAAGGACTGAAGTGTTTGATTTATGCTTCGGCGGACACTTTTCTAATGTTAGCAATATTTCCAGATGACCAGGTTTAACAACCCAACAAGAAACATGTTTTTATCATGATTTAAAAAAAAAAAAAAAAAAAGTGATTTTAAACCTTCGATTATTTAATAAGCGTGTCATAATTACCAGTCAGAATTAAATAAGTTGTGTGCTGCCAGGAGTTTCTGCAACTTAAATACATATGTGATGATGTGTTTTAGAAACATCTATATCTATTCCAAATGTGACCTGGCAGAGCCAAAGCCACTATCCCTTAATTTCTATGTAAAGACAACTGTTTTCCTATCCAACACGAAATGTGCCAAGGGGTGTTGTTACACTGGGAACTGCACTGCACTTGCTGTGTGGGCTGCGATTCCGTACAGAGCAGGAACCCTTTCTCTGCGTTTCAGGAGGCTCTGCAGCTCATTCAAATTTTGTTTTACCTGACTAAACTGTAAGTACAATGTGCAAAGGGCACCCGGAGCAATTTCACGCATCTAACAACACTCCTGAGCTCCACATGGTGGGCCTCCTGAGCTCCACGTGTTGGTCCCCCCCCCCCCCCGAGCTCCACGTGGTGGGCCTCCTGAGCTCCACGTGTTGGTGGGTCTCCCCCCCCCCCCCCCCTGAGCTCCACGTGGTGGGCCTCCTGAGCTCCACGTGTTGGTGGGTCTCCCCCTCCCCCCCCTCTGAGCTCCACGTGGTGGGCCTCCTGAGCTCCACGTGTTGGTGGGTCTCCCCCTCCCCTCCCCCCCCCTCTGAGCTCCACGTGGTGGGCCTCCTGAGCTCCACGTGGTGGGTCCCCCCCCCCCGCCTGTGCTCCACGTTGTGGGTTTCCTCCTCCCCACCCACCTGAGCTTCTCGTGGTGGGCCCCCCTGAGCTCCACATGGCGGGACCCCCCCTCCTGAGCTCCACGTGGTGGGTCTCCTCCCCACCTGCCTGAGCTCCACGTGGCGGGTCTCCTCACCCGCCTGAGCTCCTCGTGGCGGGTCTCCCCACTCGCCTGAGCTCCACGTGGCGGGTCTCCCCACCCGCCTGAGCTCCACGTGGCGGGTTCCCCCCACCCCCCGCCTTAGCTCCACGGGACATTTCTGTCACAGCGCTTAGTCTAGCATTTCTGTCACGGCGTTCCTGTCGCAGCGTTCCGTCACAGCGATCTGCGCTGCTTTTCCGTCACAGCGCTCTGTGCAGCTTTTCCGTCACAGCGTTCTGCGCTGCTTTTCCGTCACAGCGTTCGGCACTGCATTTCCGTCACAGCGTTCTGCGCAGCATCTCCTGTCAGCGGTCTGTCCGGCATTTTTTGTCATAGCGGTCTGTCTAGCTTTCAGTCATAGCGTTCTGGCCGGCATGTCTGGCATAGCGTTTCTGCCCCGGCATGTCTGTCGTAGCTTTCTGCCCCTGGACTGCTGTTGTCATGGCGTTTCTGAACCAGGATTTCTGTCATGGCGTTTCTGAACCAGGGTTTCTGTCATGGCGTTTCTGAACCAGGATTTCTGTCATGGCGTTTCTGAACCAGGATTTCTGTCATGGCGTTTCTGAACCAGGATTTCTGTCATGGCGTTTCTGAACCAGGATTTCTGTCATGGCGTTTCTGAACCAGGATTTCCGTCATGACGTTTCTGATCCAGGATTTCCGTCATGACGTTTCTGATCCAGGATTTCCGTCATGGCGTTCTCAACCAGGATCTCCGTCATGGCGGTCTCGACCAGGATCTCAGTCATGGCGCTCTCGACCAGGATCTCCGTCATGGCGGTCTCGACCAGGATTTCCGTCATGGCGTTCTCGACCAGGATTTCTGTCATGGCGTTCTCGACCAGGATTGGCGTTCTCAACCAGGATTTCCGTCATGGTATTCTCAACCAGGATTTCCGTCATGGTGTTCTGAACCAGGATTTCCGTCATGGCGTTCTGAACCAGGATTTCTGTCATGGCGTTCTGAACCAGGATTTCTGTCTTTGCATTCAGTCTCAGCGGGTTTTCGGGCTTTGCATTTCTGGCCAGGTTTCTGCTGTTGCGTCGCTGTCGCAGTTTTTCTGTTATAGCATGGCTGGCCCAAGATTTCGGCCTTTCATTTATGCCTCAGCGTTTCAGTTTTGGTTGTTGCTGTCATTGCGTTTTGCCTCTGTTTCTGTCTCTACGTGTCTGCTTCAGCGGTTAGTTTCAGCGTTTTCTGTCATGGTATTTTTCATCATGGCATGTCGTGTTCTGTCTCAGCGTTTTCTGTCTCAGCGTTTTCTGTCTGTGTTGCTGCCAGCATGCCTGTCATGGTATTTCAGACTTGGTGCTCAGTCTCAGAGTTTCTCAGAGGGGTGTTGTTCACTCAGGGCATACTCTGGTAGTCGTTCGTCCTTGTTGAATGTCATGTCCCATTGTGTCTGTGTCATGTTTTGTTCCTGGGTCAGGTAGCTAGGGCTCACACGTCAGGATCTGTCACGTCTATAGATCCATACAGGCTGAGGTTTCGTTATTAATTGGTTGTTGTCCACAATCTTCTCGCCCGTATACCATACGTCATACGTTGCATGTTCATTCACCACATCTATACGACTACCCACCATTCCCCATGGGTACACTAGCCCTGAGTTTTCAGTAATTACCTGTCTCTGCACTGCAGGTTACTCGGGCTCACTTACCACTCACAGGTGGGTGGGGGGGGGTCCGTTTGTCAGGTTCTTTTACGCACAGTGATCTGGACTTTTCTGCTCATGTTTCATTCTTAGTTAGGCAGGGGGTATTATTGTTCTCATGTCTGGTTGTCTGTCATTTCTCTAGTTTGTGTTTCAGGTTGGGCCGTCTTGGCATCCGATATCATCCATGCTTGCTATCACTTCCTTCAGCCCGGCCGTTGTTGGGGGGCTAGTTGATTGGTGCTGATGTCTTTTCACCACTGGGCTCACCCTTGGGTCAGAAGCAATCGGAAAATTTTCCGTCAGTTGATGTCTTGTTGTGTTGAGACCCTGGTTACTGCCAGGGATGTATAGTCTCTCTCAGGATGTTTGGTAAGCCACGTCCCCGTGACGGTCCTTGGGGGGGTAGGTTGGGCAGATGTCATAATGGTTTTGGATTCCACTCTTGGCTCTGATCTTGTTTGAACTTATTGCCTGGAGTTCCACTTAGGGACATCAGTCCAGTCGTCTTTTCCGATCCCCAGCTTGTTCCAAGCAGGGGGGGCTTGGGTATGTCTGTATCATGCCATGGGGACTATTTCCCCGGGAGGGAGTCTGGCCCTCCTTGGTTCAGGATTCTGTCCCAGCTGTTGGGTTCAGGCTGTAGCATGACCCGATCGTATCCGGTGGGACCTGGGTCCTGCGTCCGGTATGGTTTCTCCTGGTTGACAGTATTATTGCCATGGTGCATGGGCCTTATCCGCTTACTCCGTCACATCCATCAGGTTTCCAGCTTTTCGCACTCCTGCTAGTGGTCTTTTTTTGCCACTCACCCTCTTGGGGGGGTATGACTCTGGACTATTTCACTGGAGTTCATTGGGGTATTTCGCCATCTTTTGCAGGGGTTTCATCGGGCCAGGCCTTGTTCCTTTCCCCTCTCGTATTCTCTCATTTCACAAGCAGTTCATTCTCGGGTCTGGGTGTCACGGGCATCCGGCTCATTCAATCTTTCAGGGGTTGTTCAGTTGGGTTCAGGGTAATGTCACAGGTTCGATAGGGGGTTCCTTCTCATCGCCAGGTCAGGAGTCGGTGTGTTCTTTGCCATTGCGAACACTTTCCGGGTACTTGCGGGATACGTACTGCTGCCGTCCGGGAGCACACCTTTATCCGTGATTGTTCATTACCTTCCCTTCTTCACCTAAATTTTGTGTCTTTTTGCCCTCTTCTCAGGCGTACTGACCAGCTAGGCCAAGGCACACCTCAGGCCTTGGTTCTTAGGAGTATCACTTTTCCCGCTTGAAGACTCTGACTACAAGTTGTAAGGCTGGCCGCAGGCCAGCCTGGATTTGTAGGAGGAGCCTGAGAGGGCTATTTAAACCCCCTCCTCTGTCAGGGCCAGTGTCGGTGGGATTTCTGGATTCCCACCCACCCGTTCCCCAGTTTCATACATTCTCATAGTATTTTGTTCTTATTCTTACATTCAGGGTATGCCCTCTTCTCAGGCGTACTGACCAGCTAGGCCAAGGCACACCTCAGGCCTTGGTTCTTAGGAGTATCACTTTTCCCGCTTGAAGACTCTGACTACAAATGAAGCCAATTATATATAAATCATGAGGATTACATTTCCAGTACATTGGTGGGGGGCATATTTTTTATTACAGGGGGTCTGTTTGTATTCATAATCCTTCATCTGTACAAATGTCTTTCTTTGCCCACAGGTTCTAATGACTCTAATGGTGGTTCTAGTGGATTGAGTGGTGGAGCGATAGCCGGTATTGTGATTGGTGTTCTAGCTGGAGTGGCCCTTATCGGGGTTGGTGGATATTTTCTTGTTAAGAAAGTGTTCTAATGTAAGTATACGCTGGCCTGATGTGGTGGAAACATACTGTATGTCTTGATGTATACTGTGTCTCCAAATGTGGAAATAAACATAAAGGAAACTTTTCATTTACAGACAGTAAAAGGGTATTAAAGTAGTTGTAAACCCTTACAAACCACTTTGACCTACAGGTAAGCCTAGATTAAGGCTTACCTGTAGGTCCAAGAAATATCTCCTAAACCAGGGATATGCAATTAGCGGACCTCCAGCTGTTGCAGAACTACAATTCCCATGAGGCATAGCAAGACTCTGACAGCCACAAGCATGACACCCAGAGGCAGAGGCATGATGGGATTCGTAGTTTTGCAACAGCTGGAGGTCCGCTAATTGCATATCCCTGTCCTAAACCTATACGGTTTAGGACATATTTATCAAAAGACAGGCACCGCTGTCTACGGCGCATGCGCCGTAGACAGCGCCGCGCGGGCGCACTGAGCAGGCCGCAAATCACTGCGATATGCCGCGAGTGTCGGCTCCCATGCGCATGCACTGGAGTGATGTCATCGCTGCTCTGGCAAATCCCAGCGCCGGAGCAGCGAGACCCGGAAGTCACTCCGGGATACATGGCAGCGACGAAGATGAAGACGGAGGACCGCTTCAGGGGGCTTCGTTCTCAGGTAAGTCATTCATAATGAGCTAGTATGCTATGCATACTAGCTCATTATGCCTTTGCCTTGCAGGTTGTATTTTTTTTTTTTTTTTAATAGCCTTTACTTCCTCTTTAAAGGTGGTAAATGATGGTAGACGATAAAGGATTATAGGGGAAGGCCTTACAAGGATACAAAGATAATGATAAATGAGAACAAATATAGATGGAAATAGACGGTGGATGATTATATGAGATGGTATAAGATAGCAAATGATAGATAATGATGAGGATTATTGATGGATGTCTTACATAGTCCCAGATAACCCCATGAACTGTACTTTGTTGGCATTATCAGCAAAATCTATACCTACCACAGGAGGTGACTTTAAAGCATAACTACAGCAAACATCAAAGGATAGTTGACATTTTGTTCATAAAGTCTTGTGATTTGCCAGCCAGACAGATGACATTTTTACATCCTGGTTCAGCTTTGGAAATCTTTGACTCCAGCCAACCTTTTATGCCGCGTAAACACGATCGGACTATCCAGCGGACTTAGACAATTCGATCGTGTGTGGGCTCCAGCGGACTTTTTCTTCCCAAAAGTCCGGCGGACTTAGAAATAAGGCTGGCTTCAAAATTGTCCGCTGGACTCGGCTTTTAGCGGACAATCCAGTCGTCTGTGTGCTATTTCAGCAGACTAAAACCGACGCTAGGGCAGCTATTGGCTACTGGCTATGAACTTCCTTATTCTACGTCATCACGTTCGAATCCGCCGGACTTTTGGAGGGATCGCGTGTGGCCAAGTCCGTTCGCTTGAAAGTCCGGCGGACCTCAGCTGCAAAGTCCGCCGGATAGTCCGAGCGTGTGTATGTGGCATAAGACTATGAAAGGACATCATCCCAAACCCAATGAAGCTAAAAAGCTCAACTAGAAGATAGAGTATAAAGAAAAAAGTCAAAATCGTCATTGCTATATCAGTACTGGAAATACATAAATACATGCATAAATAAATGAATTAATAAATACATGAAATACAATTAAATAAATAAATGCATTAATGGCTATGCTGAGTGGTACAGCTGAGTGAATCACAAGACTGAACATACTACCCTGTTTCCCCTAAAATAAGACCTAGCGTGAATGTCGGTGATGGCTGCAATATAAGCCCTACCCCCCAAATAAGCCCCACCCTCTTTCCCCGAAAATAAGCCCTACCCTGAGAATAAGACATAGAAGGACTTTAACTAGGGCTTATTTGGGGGGTAGGGCTTATATTGCAGCCATCGTCGACAATCACGCTAGGACTTATTTTAGGGGAAACAGGGTAAGTTGCACCTAATATGGCAGATAAAACAGATGAGATATGCAATGGGGTTTATTTACTAAAGGAAAATCCACTTTGCACTGAAAGTGAACTTGGAAGTAAAGTCGCTGTAGATCTGATGGGGACATACAAGGAAAATAAAAAAACAGCATTTTAGCTTGCACATGATTGGATGATAAAATCAGCAGAGCTTCCGCTCATTTCAGATCTACCCCTCAGATTTAGAGCGACTGCAGTTCCAAGTGCACTTTCAGTGCAAAGTGGAGTTTCCTTTCGTAAATAACCCCCAATTTGTATTGTAACTGTGTATTGAGTTTTTTTTTTTTTTTTTTAAAGCTGAACTCTGGACACAAAAGCATTCTTGTAAATATATTCCTCAATAACCACATTGTCACCGAAGTAGATAAGCATTCAAAACATAGATAAGATTCTATGAGGAAGTAAGTTGCCATCTAGATAAGGATAGGCCTGTGGACATGGTGTACCTGGATTTTTGCAAAAGCATTCTATACAGAATCCCGCAAATGCTTATTTACAAATTAAAGTCTGTAGGCATGGACCATAGGGTTCATTCATGGATAGAAAATTGGTTACAGGAGTGCGTCCAAAGGATGGTGATAAATAGTGTGTACTCAAAATAGCCTGGAGTGGTAAGTGGGGTTCCCCAAGGCTTTGTCTTAGGGCCAATTCAGCTTAACCACTTGAGGTCCGGGCCATAGCTGAATGACAGCTACAGCGTGGACCTCAATTTCCGGGAGGCCGTCATAGGACGTCCTCCCCTGTGCACGCTTCCTGCGCTCGCCCTGCATGGCGTGCTGGGAGTGCACAGTGATCCCCGAGCCCCTGAGAGTCGGCTGATCACCGATCCTAGTAAGGGACCAGTCCCGGCCCCTTACCAATGACAGCTGATCACATGATGTAAACAAAAGCTTGGTGATCGGTTTTTTTTCTCCTCACGCTGACAGCATGAGGTGAAAAAAAAGCCGATCACCAGCTTATGTTAAAGGGACATCGGTCCCGAAGAGGAAGGAGGCACATCTGCCCACAAGTGCCACCTATCAATGCCCACCAGTGGTGCCAATTAGTGCCACCTAGCAGTGCTGGCTATCAGTGTAAGCAATCAGTGCCCATCACTGCCACCCATCGGTGCCCATCAGTGCCGCCTCATCAGTGTACATCAATGAAGGAGAAAAATTACCTGTTTGCAAAATTTTATAACAAAATATAAAAAAATAAGCATTTTTTTTAAATTCTGTCTTTTTCAATTTTTTTTTAACAAAAAATTAAAACCGCACAGGTGATCAAATACCACCAAAAGAAAGCTCTATTTGTGGGGAAAAAATTATAAAAAATTTTGGGTACAGTGTTGTATGACCGCGCAATTGTCATTCAAAGTGCGAGAGCACTTATAAAAATGATTGCATACAGCAATGTAATCTGTAAGATTACAGCGCTCGCAGGGAACAGAGATCGGCTCCGTGTTAGATCAAGCGGAGCACACTGGATCCAGGGGAGAAGGTAAGTAAACCCTCCCTGCATTCAGCAATGTGGTCCCGAGTCTGGCTCGGGGTTACCGCTTTTGGTACAAAATCTCCACCCCGAGCCAGAATTGGGAATACCGCCAGGGGGGTTAATGATGCTAGAAATGAACATTGCTGAAGCAGATGAGAAAGTATTGTAGACAGTCTTCTCCTACTCATGGATCCTATATAACCAGATCAACTGCTATTGTTCTCGTCACGCCCTTCCTATAAGGTGATGTGACATAACAAAAAACATAATGCAGGAACAAAGGGGATATGCTCCACATCTTCTGGAGCTGCCCCAAATTGACACCCTTTTGGGAGTCAACTTTTAAGTTAATATCTGCCATATCCCAAGTTGTAACTACTCCACGTCCTGACCTAGCTCTGCTTTCCCTAAACCTTGACCAATTCCCGACGAAGATGAGGCACTCCATTTCACACGTCCTGATGGCAGCTAGACTGGGAATAACCAGACGGTGGAAGAACCCTACTTCACCGACCTTATCGGAAGTAATAAGCACCACACATCTACATCACATTTACGAACTAACAATTGCACGCAGTAATTCCAAGAGAGACCAGGCGATCCAAAACTGGAGCCCCTGGTCAACATGGATTGCACACACCAACATTCTCCCACTGGAAAATTGCCCTCACCCACCCTGATGTTCTTATTTATTGGGTTAACAGACATTCCATTCGAGAATCTCTGTTCCACTTTCAGTATGTTAATTTGTCCAGTTGTTGTACTTATGTTACTACCGTATTATGGTTTGGACACAAATTGTTCTCGAAACGAATGGGATCCCAAGCCGCTTCTTGGGGGAACTGCTCTCCTCCCGGACACAGAATTGATCCCGTAAGGGGTGTCTGGGTGGAGGGGAGAGCCCCGCCAAATTTTGGGTCGCGCTCTCTAGCTTTACTTTTAAGAGGTGATCACACTAGGGGTCAACATATGGTTGCCTCCACAGCCCTATGTATACTGTTCATTCAGTTGCTAATCTTCAAGTTATTTTGTATGTTACTTTTACAGTTGAAATGTAAGAAAATGTACGTCATGCGATACTTGTACTATGTGAAAACCTAATAAAAATTTAACTTTAAAAAAAAAAAAAAAAACATAATGCAGAAATGCCATGCAAAGTGTATATCATAAAGTAATGAACAAATATTTTTTTCATTTTTTTTTCAGAGGTCATCACTGACAACCATCATTGGTCCAAGCTATGGCCTACACAGAAATCTGTGCGTTATGTTACCAGCACTCCTTGGAGAATGAGACACAAAACAGATCTTGAGTTGTCTTTCTCAAACTCAAATAATGCATATCATTACATTACCAGTTTTATTTAATGATAGCAATGTGCTGTACTTATAGCAACCAGTCATTTTTCATCATCCTTCTGTATACACCTGATTGGTAAATATAAGTCATTGCACTTTGCTTTTTTACTGCTCTTATTAAATAAGTCTCTATATGTGCAATGTGAAATACCACACATTGTGTTTATTTATGACATCTGTGACAACGAAGAATAAAACTTGTAGATAATTGTTATGTTGTTATATTGTAAAACGGGAATGGAGGGGTTGTGCATATATTTTTAGACTTAAATTATACTTTATTTTCTATTTGAAGCCAAGTGCTGTGTGTTGTGTTTTCTTTTGCTCTTCTGTTCTTTTTTTTCCTGTTTGATGTGATCTTAAATGGTCAGTCCATGTAATAGTGATAGCCTAGATGTAAGCAGATCTTGGTGGATTACACAGTTACATAGTCAGGGGTCAAGTCCTGGGGGAAAAAGGTGTGGGAACTCCCACCCAAGATCCACTCGTCCACCAAAAAAAAAAAATGATACGCTCATATGCACGAATGCTTCAAAAGTGGTATTTTTCATCCAATTTTTGTATTGTGTGTATGAAGCTTAACTGTTAGTACATAAAAAAAAAACAATCCTCAATAAACATAAATATGGTAATTCTCTGAATAATCAGCATTCATTCAATTGTGCTTCCATGCAAATGTGAACATCATGTTCTGATCTTTATTGGGGAATGTTATTTTGTATATAGAGCAGGGGTCTCAAACTCAATTTACCTGGGGGCCGCTGGAGGTAGATTCTGGGTAAGGCTGGGCCGCATCAAGTTTTCCACAAAAACCTTTAGGGTGGGCACGCACCTGTCTGGTTTATAAAAATAGCACTCCTCCACTCTGCTGTGCCCCCCTGTATATTTCTTGCCCTGTATGCTAATACTGAGCATCAAGGAGGAAGAGACGCCGGATTTTCTCAATGGGCGTCTCCTTCTCCATGTGCCTCAATCCAATCACAGTGAGAGTCACAGCCAGGAAGAAAAAAACTCCTTGTCTGTGACACTCTTTGATGTGATTGGATCACAACACAGCCAGGGAGAAGGAGACGCCCATTGAGAAACCCCTGCGTCTCCTCCTCCCATGCAGGGCCTCCAATGGCAGAACGTCCTGTCGCCTGAACGGGAAAGAGAAGAAAAAAAGTGAGGCGTGGAGAGCGTGACTGACAGGCTGGTACTTGCCTCTCCGTGTCCCTCCCATCGAAGAAGATGAAGTCGCCGCTCTGAACGCACTTGGTGCAGGTCAGCGTCCGGCGGTGTTACACAGCGGGCAGCGCTCCACCGCCACTTACTCCCCCTGGTGAGACGCCGAGGTACTGTACTTGGCGGTGGAGCGCTGCCCGCTGTGTAACATCGCCGGAGGCTGACCTGCACCAAGTGCGTTCAGAGCGGCGACTTCATCTTCTTCAAGTACCGGAGGGAAGGTGGCTAAGTGCTTTTCCAGGCGGGGGGCCGCAAAATATTGTCCCGCGGGCCGCAGTTGGCCCGCGGGCCGCGAGTTTGAGACCCCTGATATAGAGTGTTTATGTGGAGAGTTTACACTTTTCATTGAACAGAGTTTGGATAACACAGGGTTAAACGGAAAGGTCATAAATGAACTGCACATTATCTGGACAGAATGTTTGGGGAGATAGTGATGTGTTCCTGCTTAGGAGATGTATGTTAGCTTGGGGGGCTGCAAACTCTGCAGGGCTCCAACACACACTCGCTGCTATTCCAACCCTTCACATATTTCCACATAAACTTCCCTCCTGGCATTAAACTTTGCCAGGTATTGTGCTCAGCTTACCACCCCAAACTGATGTTCCTCCCTCAGCTCACCTCTCTCCCTGCATGTCCTGTGAGCAGAATAGCTGTTCTCCTCCTCTGGGTTCTCTCATCATATGGTGCTGAAGATAGAGGAGGGGGATTCAGCGGGACGCACAGAGCAAGTATGCAGGAGACTGGGGGGGGGGAGACGAGGAGACAGAAAATCAGGAGAGGCCAGCAGGGAGGAGCGCATCACGAGAGGTCTGACTAAATACAATCTCTTAAAAGCAGGGACCTGATCTACCCGTCAGATAGCTGTGATTGACAGGTAGATTGAAGAAGAAGCTGTCATGGGGCCCCCTACTGGCAATGCCTGAATGGTCAGGTGTGCGGCACTTACTATTGCGAGCTGTGTCGGCGGCTGCTGGTGTAGCACCTGCCACACACCTCGCATACATCAAAGTCTTGCAGGACACGGCTGCTAACGGGAACTGAGTTCCTGTTATGGAAAAAGTACAGCAACTCCGTTCCCGTGAGTTCCCGCAGGACTTGAGCCCTGTACATAGTTACATAGTTAGTCAGGTTGAAAAAGACACATGTCTATCCAGTTCAACCACAAAAAAATAATAATAATATCATACAATCCCATTTATTCTATGCCCACAGTTGATCCAGCGGAAGGCAAAAAACCCCAGCTAAGCATGATCTAATTTGCTAAAGCAGGGGAAAAAATTCCTTCCTGATCCCCCGAGAGGCAATCGGATTTTCCCCGGATCAACTTTCCCTATAAATGTCAGTACCCCGTTATATTATGTACACTTAGGAAATAATCCAGGCCTTTCTTAAAGTAATCTATCGAGCTGGCCAGAACCACCTCTGCAGGTCCACATTTTCACAGCTCTTACTGTGAAGAAACCTTTCCGTATTTGGAGATGAAATCTCTTTTCCTCTAGACGTAAAGAGTGCCCCCTTGTCCTCTTTGTTGACTGTAAGGTGAATAACTCAACACCAAGCTCACTATATGGACCCCTTATGTATTTGTACATGTTGATCATATCCCCCCTTAATCTCCTCTTATCAAGAGTGAATAAATTCAGTTCCTCTAATCCTTCCTCATAGCTGAGCTCCTCCATGCCTCTTATCAGTTTGGTTGCCCTTCTCTGCACTTTCTCCAGTTTCCCGATATCCTTTTTGAGAACTGGTGCCCAAAACTGAATGGCATATTCCACATGAGGTCTTACTAATGATTTGAACAGGGACAAAATGATATCTCTCTCTCTGGAGTCAATACCTCTCTTAATACAAGAAAGGACTTTGCTTGCTTTGGAAACCGCAGCTTGACATTGGAATCCATGGTTGAGTAGATCCATGACTTCTTTTATGACATGGATACTCCAATGGAGATATCTCCATGTCAAAGTTCTCCATAATATAAAAAACTTGTAATGACCACAATAGGTATGCAGACACAGTGACTTAAAGCTTTTCACAGTGACTTTTCAACTAGGTCTTAAAGGAAAGACTACCCATCCCCCCCCCCCCACCCCTTGTTTTTGGCTAATGATTTTTATTTTTTATTTTTATCCCTACCTTTAATACAGAACAAAACATACTTCCACCCCAGCCTCAGTGCGGCCCAGGGCGCTCACTTCTGGGACCTGTGTGTGTCCCAGAAGAGGACGGAGCCATTCAGAAAGCACAACACGATTCGCGCATGCACAGTAGGAAACAGCGGTAAAGCCTGAAGGCTTCACCGATGGTTTCCCTTAGTTAGAATGGCAGCGGATACACCCGATCCTATGGACGGGTATCCTTATGTCCTTATTAAAAGTCAGCAGCTACGGTGTTTGTAGCTGTTGACTTTTAAAAAGAAAAAATATTTTTTGCAGCTGGAACACCGCTTTAAGAATAGATATCTATATATAGTAGTAAGAGTATTTAGGAAATATTGACGGTTGAACCAAAATGAAAAAAAAATTGTAAAGTTTACTTTAAATGATCAGTCAAGCCAAAATGCATATTTCCAACTATGTCATTACTTTCTGAGTTACCTATGTGGAACAAGTAGGCAGATCCAAAGTTCTGGCACTCCAATGCTTGCTTGTTCCAAAGGGAAGTCAAAGGGTCATCATAACAGTGAGGCATCTAGCATACTCAGAAGGTGGTTTAACTATATCTTTCTGCATAATTCTTTCAGAACAAGTTTCTTTTAAATGTATAAGATACATACTGTACTTTATGGTGGTGTGTAATGCATACACAAATGGTCCTCAAATTATCATCCACGAGTCAGACACACCCCATTTTTGCCCTTTACCAACGCCAGCAATAAGAAGGAAAAGCTGCCTGCAGATTTCCTAATTACAGTGACACCAATAATGGGGCACTATTCCTTCCATTGACACTTATGATGGGGCACTATTATTTCCACTGACCCCAACGATGGAGCACAATTATTCCAATTGACATTAATGATGGGGTGCTGACTCCCACTGACACCAGTAATGGAGGATTTTTTCCCTAACTAACCAACAATCCTGGGGAATTTTTTCCCCACTTTCCCCTGGACCTGGGGCATTTTTTCACCCAATTACCAATAGCCAGGCTTTGGCCCCCCCAACAATATAAAACAAACACAGTGAAGTGAAGTGACAAGGTTAGGAGCCCCTGGCTTACGTAATCCATTTACTCTACAAACCATCAACAAGGCAAACATGATGGGTTTTTCAACAGATGCAACAGATTCCGGCGGAATGTGTCCGATCGGAGCGTTTTGTTCAGATATTCCGACTGTGTGTGGTCTGCATCGGACTATTTCCATCAGAATATCCGTCGGACCAAATTTTCCAACTTGCCGGAAATATTTTCCGACAAAATGCTCCGATCGGACATACTCCGATCATGTGTAGAGAATTCCGATCGGACAAAGTGCCACGCATGCTCAGATCAAATTCCTACATCAAAGCTATTGGATACTAGCCTGAACGTAGTCCCATCGTAACGAAATTACGTCATCACGTTCTGAAAGCTTTTCCGACAACTTTGTCCAACCGTGTGTATGCAACAGTTTCGGACAAGATCCGACGGACAAAATCCGACGGATTTGGTTGTCGGAATCTCCGACCGTGTGTACAAGGGCTTAGTGTGGTGGCCGAATTAAGTTTACATTTTTCAGGATGTTTTCCATTTACTTTATTTTCACCTGGTGCTCCTATCAATGGCACGCTTTCCCTCCTAGGGTGAGTCCCTGTACTGTATATAGGAAGGATCTGAATTATTACCCCAAGCTTCTCACTCCAAATTTGAATTTTTGAAACACCTCCACTTTTCATTATCTCCTCTGGTGGCGCCTGTGCTGAAGAGTAGGCTTCGCTTTCACATTTTGTCCAACACCGCTGGTAGTGGTGACAGAGAATATGAGGATTTAAGTAGATCCCTGGTTGGCCACCATCAAGGGCCATGCTGGCCCAGGGAGCCTCCCTTTGTCTTCCTGAGACTGGAACAAGGCAGGATACCAAACACCTGTATTAAGGAGGCACTCTATCATCTCGAGTGTTACTCCTGACCTAAGGGCCAGTTCTTCAAATAAATGATTGTCCACATGGCCAGCCTTTTTAGATGCTTTACTGCTTATTGCTTTGGCTCCTTCAGTGCTCTCTGTCCTCCCCAGTGCTCTCTACCCCTCACACTCTCCGATCCCCAGTGCTCTCCAGCCCCGTGGTGCTCTCCAACCATGTCAAGTGCTCTTCTTTCTTCTATCATGTCTGCAGTCTCTGACCATCTCTTATATCATGTCCACACACTCTCTGACCATCTCCTGTACTATGTCTGCAGTCTTTGATCATCTCTTGTATCATGTCTGCCCTCTCTGACCATCTCCTCTATCATGTCCTCAGTCTCTGACCATCTCCTCTATCATGTCCTCAGTCTCTGACAATCTCCTCTATCATGTGCTCAGTCTCTTACCATCTCTTCTATCATGTCTGCAGTCTCTGACCATCTCTTGTATCATGTCCGCACACTCTCTGACCATCTCCTGTACTATGTCTGCAGTCTTTGATCATCTCTTGTATCATGTCTGCAGTCTTTGATCAGCTCTTGTATCATGACTGCAGTCTCTGACCATCTCTTGTATCATGTCTGCAGTCTCTGACCATCTCTTGTATCATGTCCTCAGTCTCTTACCATCTCCTGTATCATGCCCTCAGTATCTGACCATCTCATGTATCATTTCTGCATTGTGAAAATGGATGAGGATGACTCTGGGTGGGGATGACAGTTACATTGTGGAGAGCCTCTTCACTATGTAAATATCATCCCCTCGGCTCCTGACAAGCACGTGCTATTTGTTTTTGAATATTAATATTCCTAAAACCACAGTTGGGTTTTAGGGCTAATTTTACTGAATTATGGTCTTAGGGCCAGTCTAGCTGGATTGCACTGAATTCTCCTTGGCCGCAGGTGTCGCTGTCACCGTCAAAAAGTGTGAGAACGCAGTTGAGCTGGGTGTATTGAATGCCATTCTTTCTCTCTGCACCAGCCCAGTGGGAGTGTTCTCCTCCTGTGCATTCTGAGAGATGGTATTTGAGGTACTGGGATCACATGCTTTGGGGGTTCCAGTCCAGAAGATATTTTCTGTCTGTTTGGTCCCGGTCCTCCTGACCAGACCTCATGACCCTCCTGGCCTGGGGTGCGGATCCATGCAATTCCAAGCCTCGGAGCTGGATAGCCCGAGGCGAAGCAACTGCAGAGACAGGCCTGAATGGATATGGGGCCATAATGATTCAAAGGTGGTCCGGTGCCGTCTCATCTAACGAGAGGCCCAGCAACTGGAGAAGCATCCACGGGTGGACTCTTTGGGAGAAGGCCATGCACAAGGCTGGCTTCTCTGAAGGAGCCTGGAGGCTCAGTTGAAGGACACTTTGTGTATCTATATTGATACGGTATTGCCGGACTGGCTGAGAGATACTGGTACCGTATGATAGTTCTCTAAATTTGTCTACGTCCCTCAGTTACATCAAAGTCTGTGGCAGAGACATTCTTTCTCAAATGTTCTACATCCAAGTCTGTGGCAGAGACTTTGCTTTACTTAAAACCCTACCGGCTGCTAGGCCTAGTGAGAGGAGGTCTATCCGGTGGTTGTGAGAATCCAGCTGTGAAACGGTAATTCTCTTTATTTCTTCTATAAGGGACTTCCTATTTCTGTAGTCCAAAGGGACCTGAACTTTCTTCCTAACCCTCTACCCTTCATTAAGAGACTGTGTTATCTTCTAAATAAATAACCCAAAAGAAGATGCAGTGTCAGTTTCTGCATTTCTTTGGCCATCTACCACGGGAACCCCTAGACGGAGGCGAGGTCAAGAAGGTAACGGTAAGCCCAATAAAAAACAGCAGCTCCTTCGGGGGTCAGTGCTACACTATATACTACAGTCACTTGCAAGGGAGATCATGCTGTAGGAGCATCAACAACTGGTCACCAGGGAAAAAATGGAGACCAGCCTACCATGCACCCTCTCCTGCCCATGACTGCACTGAACCATGGGTACCTGTTCTGTATCTCCCTTGTCCCTGTCCATCACTCAGTGGGATCTGCACAGGAGATATGACCTATGGTGGGAGCTACTGGGAAATAACCTATCACTTCTAAATGCAGAAGGTGGACTTCGGTGATAGTGGTAAGCAGGGAGCAGAAGACCTGAGCCAGAGGTGGTGGAACTGAGTTCCCCCTAGTCCCCGCTGAAAAAAAGCCCTGCATCTTATCAGTACATGTACACTAAGCAATTTATAGTAGTTTCTAGGCCGTTGAGTTTAAAAGCATTTTTGGAAAGCAAAAAAATGCCTTCAGGACATGTTCTGAGGCATTTGAAACGCCAAATGCCTGTAACAGCTTGTAGATGCGTGTAAAGCAGTAACTCACATTTAACCACGTTTCGTTAATAGACTTTTAAAAATTTTTGACCATTTAAAAAAAAAAAAAAGACGCTTCTAAACCCAAACGTGGCTAAACGTAGCATGTAAATGCGGCAAAATGGATGTTTTTAAACGTCGGTTACTGTCTGTCAAGTTCAATCGTTCAGGAGAGGTTGTAAAACGTCCCCTGTTCATTAAGCCTTAACCACTCAAAGACCCCCTCACGCCGATGTACATCGGCAGAATGGCATGGCTGGGCACAAGCACGTATCTGTGCATTGCTTTTTAAGTGCCCAGCCGATGGGTCGGGAGCGTGCCGCCGGAGGCGCGTTCCCGACCTGGTCCTGTCCTCCATGACCGTGGCCGCGGGACCAGCAGACCCGATCGCCACTGGTGTCCCGCGATCGGGTCACAGAGCTGAAGAACGAGGAGAGGTCTGTGTAAACAAACCTCTCTCCGTGCTTCCCTGTGTGGCTGTCACCGATGGTCTCTTCCCTTTTATAAGGAAGGACGATCAGTGACGTCACATGCCAGGCCACGCCCCTACAATAAAAAAAAACACATAACGTCATACATAACGCCTACACTGCCCCCTAGTGGTTAACTCCTTCACTGCCAGTGTCCTTTACACAGGAATCAGTGCATTTAAATAGCACTGATTGCTGTATAAATGACAATGGTTCCAAATATGTGTCAAAAATCTCCGATGTGTCTGCCATAATGTCACAATCACAATAAAAATTGCTGATCGCCGCCATTACTAGTAAAAAAAAAAAATTAATAAAAATGCTATAAAACTACCCCCTATTTTGTAAACGCTATAACTTTTGCGCAAACCAATCAATAATCGCTAATTGTGATTTTTTTTACCAAAAATCTGTAGAAGAATATGTATTGGCCTAAACTGAGGAAATTTTTTTTATATATATATTTTTTTGGGGGATATTTATTATAGCAAAAGTAAAAAATATTGAATTTTTTTCAAAATTGTCGCTCTATTTTTGTTTATAGCGCAAAAAATAAAAACCGCAGAGTTGATCAAATACCACCAAAAGAAAGCTCTATTTGTGGGAAAAAATAACGCCAATTTTGTTTGGGAGCCACGTTGCACGACCGTGCAATTGTCAGTTAAAGTAATGCAGTGCCGAATCGCAAAAAGGGGCTGGGTCATTTGGCTGCAAATTGGTCCTGGGCTTAAGGGGTTAATCTCCGTTTACTAGCAGCAGTGTACAAGAAGCCTAAAGGTGAAAAAGAGAAGTTCATTGTTACGGTTTCCATACACTTTAACTTCAGCAGCACGGAATGATTTTTATAATACTCTCTAAAGATAAGCAGCAGTTATAGGAGTTACTGCTGACAGGATGACATTTCTGCTACATGTTTCATGAGTGTTGAAATATTATTTTGTAATTCTGATGTACTTTTCCCTTGCCCTGCCTATCTTTATCTGTTACTAGATAGATGTTATTATTGCAACTCTTTTTAGACAAAGAAAGCCTGTGGTGACAGGCAGCTATCCCTGATATCATTCTGAAAATTCTACTTCCCCTGGCTGTTCTACTTATCAAGGCCTGCTATACTTTCTAATTCAATAACCAAAACCAGTGTTCTAGAGCAAAGCTAGATCTTTCTGAGTCAATGGACCTGAAAAGTTTTTAAGCTTTTCCATCAGTATGGAAGCTAGGCATACATAGGTTGCAAATAGGGTTGCCACCAGTCCAGGATTCGGGTCCGGGTTTGGAATCATGCGTCCGGGTTTCAGACTGCACATTATTTAGATTGGACTATGGCTTCCCAGCATGGTTGCTGGCTGCAGTTGTCTAAACTAAGAGTGTCTGTTACACTCTTTCACACTGCCCAAAGACAGTAATAACAAACCCCCCCCAACACACACACACACAGATGGGAGAGGAGAGAGGGCACTTCTTTCACCTACTCCTACCCCTCTGCTTCTACACACACTCCAATCCTCGGTGCTGTGCCTCAGAAAAGGAAAGTTGGGGCTGGAAATTTGAAGTCCAGCAACCTCAGATACATCTGGATGAGAGACAGGGCCGGACTTGGGCTTGATTGGCTCGGGCCCATGGGCCCCGCCGAATAGGGAGCCCCGCGGGCCCCGCTGATATACATAGCCAAGTGTGCTCGGCTCGGCTCACAGTCCCGCCCAGTCCCGCCCTATGATGGACATAACACAGGGACTGGGTTTGACTGTGAGCCGAGCCGAGTACACTCGGCTACTCTCGGCTCTGCTCAGGACTGCGAGAGGACCCGAGAGCCGCTGTAACAACATATTCGGCGACACAGCGCAGTTTGCTATGGAAGTGACATTTCGTCGCCGCCATCTTGCTACACCCCACACTCATCCACAGTAAGGATATACTAAGAAGGGGTAAAGCGGACATGTTCTTACACCCACCGGAGTTTTGTATTTTAGACGTATTTATAACATTAAAGTTAGTATATGGTGAAATACAGGACTTACAACTCCATCTGACTACTTACCTGTTGAATTTTAAAAGCAGCGAACTTCTGTCAGATTATCAAGCCTGTGAGATGAACAGGGCTGCCGCTGCTTTTAATATTCAAGATCTAAGTAGTCAGACGGAGTTCTAAGTTCTGTATTTCACTATATAAACTGACTTTACTGTTGTAAATACTTGTAAAATGAAAAACTCCGGTGGGTGTAACAACATGTCCGCTTTCCCCCTTCTTAGTGTATCCTTACTGTGGACCAGTGTGGGGTGTAACAAGATGGCGGCGACAGGACTTCACTTCCATAGCAAACTGCGATGGGTCGCCGAATATGTCGTTACACCGCCAAGAGGACCCGACAGCCGCGGAGATAGACAGGACTCTGTATCTCGGTGGCGCCATTTTCAAACTTCAAGACTGCAATGACAAGGCTGCAAATGACACTAATAAGGCTGAACTGATGGGCATTTAAAAAATGTTTTCCTTAAACTTCCCTCCTAAAAGTTTTTTCCTTAAAATTCCCTCCTAAACTTGGGGTGCGTGTTATGAGGTAGGGCCTGAAAGTGACTCAAGCCCAGGGGCCCCCACCACCCTAAGTCCTGCCCTGATGAGAGGTGCTGATTACCAAGGGGTGAGTGAGCTCACATCCATCCCTATCTGTGACTGAAGTCTCTCCCCTTCTCTCTCCTGTCTCTGAGTGAGTACACTAAGGCAAATCCAGGCTCTCAGAGCATCCCTTACATCAGAGTTCTCCTTGACACCAGAGGCCACAGTGTTTCCCCTTACATCAGAGTCTTCTCCCTACATCAGAGTTCTCAGTGTTTACCCTTAAATCAGGGTTCCTAGAGGATCCTTTATGTCAGAGTCCCCAGAGTTCTACTTTACATCAGAGTCTGCAGAGTCCCCCCTTACAGTGAAAGGGAACTCTGTGAGTTCAGATGTAAAGGGGAACTCTGTGGACTCTGATGTAAAGGGGGACTCTTGTTATTAACTTCATATGATTAGAAATATTATTTAATATATGTATAGTTTATACTATACAAAAATAATTGCTGTGTGCCACTAAAGTGTTCGGGTTTGACTTGAAGAAAAGGTGGCAACCCTAGTTGCAAAGAAGAAAAGACCAATGGGATGGCTTCCCAATCACCAACATAGCCCAGGAGGTGGGAGCTGGCAGTGACAGTTTGTTGAGTGAGCTAGGGACACGCAATGAGTGCGCTCTAGGCACAGAGTCCTGGACCTGCATGGACACATATTTTTTGCTACAAAATTACTTAGAACCCCCAAACATTGTATATATATATATTTAGCAGAGACCCTAGAGAATAAAATGGCGATTGTTGCAATTTTTTATGTCAAACTATATTTGCGCACCGGTCTTTCAAATGCAATTTTTTGAGAAAATATAAACAAAACAAAACAGTAAAGTAAGCCCAATTGTTTTGTATAATGTGAAAGATGACGTTACATGGAGTAAATAGATCCCTAACATGTCCTTCTTCAAAATTGCTCACACTCTTGGAATGGCGACAAACTACTGTACTTAAAAATCTCCATAGGCGACATTTAAAAAAAATGTAATGGTTACCTGTTTAGAGTTACGGAAACTATTGCTCTCACTCTAACGATCACAGTGATACCTCACATGTGTGATTTGAACACTGTTTACATTTGCGGGCATGGATTATGTATGCATTATCTTTGGAGTGCAAGCACGCAGGGACAGAGGTGCTTTACATATTTTTTTTTTTTTTCAGATTTATTTGATTTTTGTTTCTTTTTGGTTTTATACTGTCCTTTAAAAAAAAAAAAAGTCTGATCACCTCTATTGCTGCCACAAGTGACAGTAATAGGCAGGGACATGTACTCTTTATAAGGGATGTGGGGGTCTAAAAGACCCCAAACCCCTCCTCAGCACTCCAAAGTATTCAAAACACCAAAATCGTCATTTTTGAATACTTTCGATTTTTTTAAAGCGGCGTCGTCGGCTGCCGAGTAAACCGGAGGTGACGTTGTGATGTCGCTTCTGGGTTACTACATCGGAGACCCGATCGAAGCCAATTCTGATGGATATGCCGGCTGGCCGCTCAGGTTTCCTGGTGGGACAGGAGACCCGGGCGGAACGGCGGAAAGTGGAAAGAGAAGTGGTAAAAGGTCCCCTCCTGCTGCTCATGATAATGGCCAAGAGCTGCTTAGCCGCATCGGTTGTCACATGAAAGTTGACCGTCCGCTCTAAAAAACACTAACGGGATAATGCCTCTAGTTTCAGGCATCACTCCAATACAACTACTTCCTCAAAAGGACGTACATGTATGTGATTTGGCCGCAAGTGGTTAACTAAGTGCAAAAAAACTGCATAAGCCAGTGAGTGCGTAACTTCCTGTGCTCTCTGCCTTTGAAAATGTCAGGGCTGGACTCAGCCCTTCCTTTTCTGTGCTGGCCGCTCAGCTGTCAGCTACTTGCCCGCTCCTATCTCTCCACAGTAATTAACCTATCCTGCTCATCAGTCCTGCTTACTTAAGCCATCCAGCTCAGATGATCTCTGCCTTCGCCTTGGTTAACATCACAGAGACTATCTCCTGCGTTCCTGTTAAAGACTTGCTTGGCTGACATTCCTTCTGGCTCCAGATCCTGCTTGCTGCTCCACTACGATAATCTCTTGTTTCCTGGCTTTCTGGCTTGTACCGAACTTTGGCTATGTTTTGACTACATTTGTTCTATTTACTTTTATTATTAAAAAAGTGTGATTTAACTGTACTTCTGTCTCGGCCTGATTCATGGTTTCTGACAGTAGGTGAAGGCCAAGAATTCAGAAGATGCAGTCAATCCACTTGTTGGTAATATATTTTCCAGATTTGATGGGCAGGATCACTGCATGGATCAGTTTGCCATGGCGTTACAAATGCTCCTGAGTCACACTGCTCACCTGGAATCTCCCACTGTTGCTGCTCCGGCACAACCTGTGTTGCAGGTCATCCCTGCTGCAGCTATTACCTCTATAAGAGGTATTTCTGGTTCCGCACCGATCCCCCAGCAATTTTGGGGTGATCCAGTTCAATGCAGAGGGTTTCTCATCCAGACTGAGATGCTGCCTCAAGCATTTTCCACGGACAGAAGCAAAGTAGGTTTAATCATATCTTTGCTTTCTGAGAGATCCTTGGCCTGGGCAAATCCTCTATGGGAGACACAAAAACCTGTTGTCTTGAGTTACCCTGAGGTTATGGCTTCTTTTAAAAGGGTATTTGATGTTCCCGCATGCTCCGCTTCTGCTGCCAAGTGCTTCATGTCCATCAGAGTACAAGAACTGTTGCTGATTACGCTATTGAATTCTGTACTCTGGCAGCAGAGGTTGCTTGGAACAATGAGGCCCTCGTGGCTGCTTTTTCTCATGGTCTCCCTGCAGGGGCGTAGATAAGGGAGGGTCAGGGGTGTTAAAACCCCCCCAGAGAATCCTGGCAAAATGCCCAGAGGGTGTCCCTGCTGTTTAGCCTCAGCATCAGCACAGTAGAAGCAATCAGAGTTTCGGAGTGTAGCAGCCAGCCCCCCCCCCTTCTATTGTGCCCCATACCCTCAGTTTAATAATTGGTCCCCCTGAAAAGCATGAAATGACTGTAATTGACAGTGCACATTTGAGGGAACTCCTAGACTCCTCCTTGAGGTATCATATGACACAGCCAAAGGGAGACTGGGGATGCAGAAGTTTTCCTACTTCTGTGCCATGCTGAATCTGTGGTCTGGCAAGTGGGGAGGTAAAGATGTTCTGTTTTAGGAATGAGGAAGTAAGAATTCCAGTCTGGGGGAGTTTCTTTTGGTGGGGGTGGGTTTGCTTTTTGAGAAGGGGGGGAGTTTCTTGTAGAGAAGTTTACAGGGGGTAGTAATGGCAGGGATTTGCTACTGGGAGGGAGTTTGATTGGATGAAGTGAGATTTTCGTCATAATTAGAAATCTTTGCTGGGGAGAGGGTATTGACTGAGGGAGATATTTTTGCTTTGGTGGATCGGTTTATAGACGAGAGGGTTTAATTTTTGAGGGTATATTTGAGGGAGGAGATATTTTAAAGTGGGAATCTTTGCTTGAGGAGAGAGGGTTCTTAAGAGGGAGAGGGGATTTTTTTTCCTTTTAAAAGAGATATTTTTTAAATTATACTTACCTATGTGGATGGAGCATCGATCCAATGTTGCATCTGTCCCCAGCTGCTTCTAAGCCCAACAACAGAGCGATCAAAGGCCGCTGATTACTCAGTTCTCAGCCTTCAGTGAGCAAAGAGTGGTGACTGTCAGTCCCTGGCTCTGCCCCCCCAGCTCACTGGAATGCCAGGTTGCGGAGGGGGCAGGAGTGGCTGGCTCAGGGTCTCTGATGCTCACTGAGAGGCTGAGCGAGCTGCTGGTCCAGGCATCTGGGTGAATTCGGACTTTAAAGTTAGAATCTTTCCACAGCCTAGTCCTGCTGAGCGATGTCAGCTGACAGCAGGCTATAGCTGGCTGTCGGCTAAAAATGGGTCATAAAAGTGCAGAACAAACTGTGCTCCTCACCAAAAGAAGTACAACCAAGTGGTATGCCATCCCTTCAGAGCACATGCACCAGTGAGACATCACCGGCTGCTTTCCATGTGAATATCTCCTAAATACCACAAGTATAGGAGATATTCACTATACCTACAGATAGGTGTTATTATAGGCTTACTTGTAGGTACAAGTTCAAAAGCTGGGTTTGCTACGGTTTAAGCCCTTGTACACACGGTCGGACATTCCGACAACCAAATCCGTTGGATTTTGTCCGAAACTGTTGCATACACACGGTCGGACAAAGTTGGCGGAAAATCCGATCGTTCAGAATGTGATGACGTTATTTCGTTACGACGGGACTATGTTCAGGCTAGTAGCCCATAGCTTTGGTGTAGGAATTTGATCTGAGCATGCGTGGCACTTTGTCCGATCGGAATTCTCTACACATGATCGGACAAGGTCCGATCGGATCATGTTGTCAGAAAACTTTACCGACAAGTTGGAAAACTTGGTCCGCCGGATACTCCGACGGAAATAGTCCGATGAAGACCACACACAGTCGGATTATCCGACAAAATGGTCCGATCGGACACATTCCGTCGGAATCTCCGACCGTGTGTACAAGGGCTTGGACTGAATAAAAGCCAACCATATTGACCAGGTGCAAAGGGCACCATCCTGTGGTAGGCAGTGCACAATATTTTTTATTTTTTCATCTCTTAAAACATTTCATAAGATTTCTTAGGACACTAAGGTTTAAATAAATCACTGAATTTACTACCCATCACAATATGTTGCCCCTTGCACCTGCTCAACTTGCACAGTAAGGTTAGCTAAAACCCAGTTTTGGGTCTCATTCATATATCCTACATGACCATGGTGCAGCACGTATACTGCAAATACCTGCACCCGGGATCAGATGTTCTAATCTCTGCTCAGCCTGTACACCTGAGTGATTGGCTGAAAAGAGCCAAGGCTGGCTGCTGCTGTAACATGTATTGACCTGCATCTGCACATCCAGTGGTTACCTGCAGGTATGGATAAATTTTTGCCCTTGGATAAAATCTCTCTGCATCCAGTGTCACAAATGTGTCCCTAACAGCATGTAACCACTGTGACCCAATGGTTTAATCGATGTGGGGAGTAATGTAGGTGATACCGAATGTGCTGCAGGAGTGTCGGCAAGGGATGGAGCTCATCCCAGCTCCTGTAGTCACTGAAGGGAAGAGAGAAAAAAAAAAACCCTGGTGCCACACATCCACGGAGTCCTATGGTAATGTAGTAGTGTTGGGAGAGACCTCAGCCTGGGTTCCCGACAGACCAAACCACAATGTGTTTTGCTTTCTCCCCTGGAGCTTAAACATGGGGACCACTGGATGTGCAGATACATGTTAAAGTGGTTGTAAACTCTCCCCCATAACTTTGTCCCATGTAAATCAGCATAAAACACCCTAATGAACACTGCTTGTGGATATCTCCTTACTTGCATAGTATTGTTGTAATCCTTTTTGTTCTTTAGAATTACGTCACTGAGCATGCCCATATCTCCATGATTTAAGGCACACTCTGTGTGCTTGTCTATCTATTATCAGGATTTCCTACGGCACAACACTGAAATTCCACAAGACTGCAGAATCACTCAGAGCTTCCTACTACTCCCCAAGTGACCATGTGACATCACATGGAGTGGAAAAAAAGGCATCGGACAGCATTACTGCAGTCTTATCAGCTGAAGCTGATAAGACTGACATAGGCAAACACTAGATAATCGGTACAAGTAAATACTATGAAATAAAACAAGTCAGCTATGAGCAGGAAAGCAGGGTTGCCATAGAAACATTTTGGATTGAGAAGGAGGCTTGGTTAACAGTACAGGAAGTGCTCAATATAAGGGCGGAAATACACTCTACTGTGGACTCAGAAAACAATACTTAAGATGGCGCTGCCTTACCCCTGGAAACAAGTTTTTTAAAGTTTCTTTAAACTGTAAGTAATATGGGATTTTTGTCTGGATTACAGTGGCTAGAGTTTGATAATGTTCTTATTATAATGGACTAAATGAAAAGAAGCATCAGAGTGGGAGAGTTTACTTTCTCTTTAACACCAGTGGCTCTTTTCAGCCCATCACTCATTGCTCATTGCACAATTGACCTTCAACATGGTGCCATACCCCCTCATGGCCGGGTTTACCCTTTGTTGGTCTTGGAAGATAAGGTCATGGAGGAGTATGTTGCAGACACACTTTCCTCGAGGTTTCATCTGCAAATCCTTATCTCCTGATGGTGCTGGTTTCTTCTTTGTGAAGAAGAAGAGTGGTGAACTGAGACCTTGTATTTATTATAGGGATCTTAATTGTTTCACAATTAAGAATGCCTATCCGATTGATTACGGAGTTATTTGACCGCCTCAAGGGAGCAATGATTAACACAAAGCTTGATTTGAGAGGGGCATACAATCTCGTGAGGATTAAGGAGGAGGCCGAGTGGATAACTGCTTTTATTACCAGAACAGGCCATTATAAGTACCTCGTAATGTCTTTTGGCCTTTGTAATGCTCTGGCAGTTTTCCACCTTCGCAGCTGCCTGTTACGTTACGGCCTCCTACAACCCATACCCAATGGAGAGAGGCCCTGGACCCACCTGTCTATGGATGTATTTGTGGAGTCAACACAGTTCCGCTTATGGTGGTTGAACGGTTCTTGAAAATGTCTTATTGTATTCCACTTAAGAAGTTGCCCACTTCTAAGGAACTGGCTTCCATTTTTGCTCGGGAGATCTTTCGCTTACATGGGCTACCCAAGGAGATTGTCTCGAACAGGGGCAGTCAGTTTGTGTCAGGTTCTGTCAAGCTTTTTCTGCACAGTTGAGAATTCAGCTTGCTTTCTCCTCTGCGTATCACCCACAGTCTAATGGGGCCACAGAATGAGCCAATCAGTCCTTGGAGCAATGCCGACGTTGCTATATTTCTGACCATCATAACAACTGGTTAGACCTCTTACCATGGGCGGAGTTTGCGCATAATGGTGCCTTGAATTCTGCTTCCCGATTGTTACTGTTTATGGCGAACTATGGTTTCCAACCTTCCATGTTGCCTGACCAGTGTTGCCAACCCCCTGAAGTGAAATTTACTGGCAGAACGCCAAAGTGTACAAACAGAGACAATTTTTTACTGGCAAAAAATCATGAAATTTACTGGCAGATCCACATTCCTTACTGTCTGGCACTGCAAAAAAGTACCTAAAATGACTGTTTTTAGTGCTAAACAGTGCAAATATCAATATTTGAACTATAAACACATAGCTAGTGCTATTAGCAATGTGTTTAAGTTAAACAAAAGTCAAAAAACATATTTCTCAATTTACATGAAGGTCAGGATTAGGGATGAGCCGAACACCCCCCGGTTCGGTTCGCACCAGAACTTTCGAATGGACCCCGCGTTCGTTACGAACGTTAGAACCCCATTGAAGTCTAAGGGACTCGAACGTTCGAAATGGAAAGTGCTAATTTTAACGGCTAATATGCAAGATATTGTCCTAAAAAGGGTTTGGGGACCTGGCTCTTGCCTCAGGGGACATGGGTCAATGCAAAATAAAGTTTTAAAAACGTCCGTTTTGGCGGGAGCACTGATTTTAATGACGATTAAAGTGAAAAAAAAAAGTGAAATATTCCTTTAAATATGGTGCCTGGGGGGTGTCTGTAGTATGCCTGTGAAGTGCCACGTGTTTCCCGTGTTTAGAACAGTCCCTGCAAAAATGACATTAAACGGAAATAACACCATTTAAAACTGCTTGCGGTTTTAATGTTATATCTGGTTCCTGCAATATGGTTGAAAATCATTCAGAAAAATGGCATGGGTAGCCCTCCCTGCCCATTACCAGCCTATTTGGGTCTTGTACGCATATTAAGGGGAACCCCGTACCCATATTAAAAAAAGGAAATGCGTGTGGCCCCCAGGCCCTATATACTCAGAACAGCAGTATACAGGCGGTGCAAACAAGACAGGGACTGTGTAGGTTTGTTGTGTTAAGTTGAATCTGTTTGTAATTTTCAACTGGTACATTTTTAAAGTGTAGCTCCAGTCAAAAAAACTATTTTTAAGCTTTTTGGAAAACATAGGGAAGGGTTATCACCCCTGTATAATTTGTTTTGTCGTCCATCTTTTTTCATCTCACTTTCTGCTGTCTTCTTGCGTTTGCAAGTAGGAGATGTTTGTAAGTTGGATGTTTGAAAGTAGGGGCTATATGCTCTGCAGAAATGGCGGAACAAGGTGTTGGTTTTGCCACAACATTGTAAGCCCTCAAAGTGACTCTTGGTGGGCGCTGGAGCGCCCTGCTCTGAACGATTATATCAAGAATTGTAATTACATGCCATTGTTGAACAGTGGTAGAAAAATTGACCTTTGGTGGTTGTGGTGCTGGTGCCACAACACTATAAGTCCTCACCGTTACTCTGGGTGGGCACAGGAAGGGGCCCTCCTGTGAAATATTATATCAAGAATTGTAATTACATGTCCCTGTTAAACAGGGGCAGAAAAATTGGGCCTTAGGCACTGGTGCCATCACACTGCAACCTCTGCCATATACTCTAGTTTTATTGCAGGAATTAGCCCTGCTGCAAAGCATTGCATCAAAAATTGTACTTAAACGCCCCTGTTAAACAGGGGCAGAAAAATTGGGCCTTAGGCACTGGTGCCATCACACTGCAACCTCTGCCATATACTCTAGTTTTATTGCAGGAATTAGCCCTGCTGCAAAGCATTGCATCAAAAATTGTACTTAAACGCCCCTGTTAAACAGGGGCAGAAAAATTGGGCCTTAGGCACTGGTGCCATCACACTGCAACCTCTGCCATATACTCTAGTTTTATTGCAGGAATTAGCCCTGCTGCAAAGCATTGCATCAAAAATTGTACTTAAACGGCCCTGTTAAACAGGGGCAGAAAAATTGGGCCTTAGGCACTGGTGCTGGTGCCATCACACTGCAACCTCTGCCATATACTCTAGTTTTATTGCAGGAATTAGCCCTGCTGCAAAGCATTGCATCAAAAATTGTACTTAAACGCCCCTGTTAAACAGGGGCAGAAAAATTGGGCTGCTGGCATCACCCAGAACCAAAAATGTTCTTCCAACATATCAGCGGAGGAGGAAGAGGATAGACAATCAACATAACAGGACAGTCACTCAGCATCAGCATAGGCAGTCTTGAAGGGATGTGATATTTCAAAAAAAATTATTCGGTTACATCAGCTTCAGGTGCTTGGTAGCTGTGGGTGATCCAAGACTGATTCATCTTGATGAAGGTCAGTCGATCAACTGATTCGGTGGACAGGCGCACCCTGTGATCGGTAACAAAGCCACCAGCAGCACTGAAGGTGCGTTCCGAAAGAACGCTGGATGCAGGACAGGCCAGTAGCTCAATTGCATACTGTGCAAGCTCTGGCCAGTGATCCATCCTCAAGACCCAGTAAGCCAGAGGATTTTCGGTGGGAAAGGTGTCCAAGTCTGACCTTGCCCCTAGGTATTCCTGCACCATGTAAATTAGACGCTGGCGATGGGTGCTGGAACCAATCATACCTTGGGGCTGCGGACTAAAAAATTGTCTGAAAGCATCAGTCAGACGGCCACCTTCTCCACCGCTCCTTCTGACTGATGCCTCAGCAACACGTTGTCCAGGACCAGGAGTTTGTGACCTCCCAGTCTCTGGGAACGCGTTGCACAGAGCTTTCTGCAAGAGATGTCTCATCCTCTTCTCCCTCTGCGATGGCAAGATAAGGTCGGCAACCTTACCCTTGTACCGTGGATCAAGGAGAGTGGCCAGCCAGTAATGGTCCCTCTCCTTGATCCGAAGAATACGAGGATCCTTCCGCAGGCTTTGCAGGATCAGGGAGGCCATGCAGCGTAGGTTAGCTGAGGCATTCGGTCCGGAGTCCTCTGGGTCACTAAGGACAACATGATCCGCAGCTACCTCCTCCCAGCCACGTACAAGTCCACGTGTTTCTTGGGACTGTAAATCATCCCTATAAGACTGCTGCTGCTGATGCTGAGTGCCAGCCTCCACCTCCATGCTGACACAATCATCCTCCTCCTCCTCTTCCTCCTCCTCACCCTCTTCCTGTGTGATGGGTGGCACAGCAGGAACACTGTCTGGATAAAGGGGGCCTTGAGAGGCAAGGAAGTCCTCCTCTTCCTGCCTCTCTTCTGCCTCAAGTGCCCTGTCCATTATTCCACGCAGCGTATGCTCCAAGAGGTGGACAAGAGGTACAGTGTCACTGATGCATGCACTGTCACTGCTCACCATCCTTGTGGCCTCCTCAAACGGTGACAGGACAGTGCATGCATCCCTGATCATGCCCCACTGGCGTGGTGAGAAAAAACCAAGCTCCTCTGACCCTGTCCTGGTGCCGTAGTCGCACAGGTACTCATTGATGGCCCTCTGCTGCGTGTGCAGCCGCTGCAGCATGGCCAATGTTGAGTTCCATCTGGTGGGCATGTCACATATAAGGCGGTTGTTGGGCAGGTTCAACTCCTTTTGGAGCTCAGCCAGCCGAGCACAGGCATTAAATGATCGGCGGAAATGCACACAGACTTTCCTGGCCTGCTTCAGGACATCATGTAAGCCGGGGTACCTGCCCAAGAACCGCTGCACCACCAGGTTAAGGACGTGAGCTACACAGGGCACATGGGTCAGTTGTCCCTGTCGGAGGGCGGAGAGGAGGTTGGTGCCATTGTCGCAAACCACCATTCCTGGCTTAAGCTGGCGTGGCGTCAACCACCTCTCGGCCTGCCCCTGCAGAGCTGACAAAACATCCGCCCCAGTGTGGTTCCTGTCCCCCAAACAAACCAGCGCAAGCACGGCATGGCATCGTTTTGCCTGCGTACTTACGTAGCCCCTGGAATGCCTACGGAGCACCGCTGGTTCTGAGGACAGAGCACTGGAAGAGGCCATGGAGGAAGAAGAAGAGGAGGGGGTGGAGGAGAGAGGTGTGTCACAACCAATAGTAGCATTTTGGAGGCGTGGTGGCGGAACAACCTCCAACACTACTGCACCTTGTCCTGCATCCTTCCCAGCAGCCAGAAGAGTGACCCAATGGGCCGTGAAAGACAGGTAACGTCCCTGTCCATGCCTGCTGGACCATGAGTCAGCGGTAATATGCACCTTACCGCTGACCGCCCTGTCCAGCGAGGCAAGGACATTGCCTTCCACATGTCGGTAGAGAGCCGGAATCGCCTTCCGTGAGAAAAAGGGGGCCGAGTCTACCAACTGAAAAGGCAGCAGTTGAAGTGCTAGCAATTTAGCCAAGCTAGCATTCAACCGCTGGGCATGTGGATGGCTGGGAGTAAACTTCTTCCGCCGGTCCAGCAGCTGGGGCAGGGACATTTGCCTGCTATAATCGGATGTGGATGTACCACTAGCAGAGTTCCCGGAAGCACTTGGCTGTGACACACCTAATTCTACACCTTCATTCCTCTCAGAGCAGGTTTCAGAGAGGACTGAAGGTCTAGTGGGGTTGGAGATGCCAGCTGATGAGGGGCAAGGAGAGGTCCGCTTTGTTCTTTGGTGTGGGTCTTTGAGGTACGCTTGCCAACGAGCTGCATGGCAGGTCAACATATGTCTGGTCAAGCATGTGGTGCCCAAGCGGCTGATGTTTTGGCCACGTGAGATACGCTTGAGACATATGTTGCAAATAGCAGTGGTGCGATCTGATGCACTCGTCTCAAAAAAGGCCCACACCAAAGAACTTTTAGAATAACGCGCAGAGGAAGCGCTCTGCGCAGGCGGAGCTCTGCGGTGTGATTCAGTCGGTGTGCTGCCCCTAAGCTGGCCCCCGGAGGGCATCCTGCCTCGTTGGACATGTGCCTCCTCCTCCTCCTCCTCCTCCTCCTCCCTCCTTCCAGGCACCCACGTGGAGTCAGTGCCCTCATCACCCCCTCCCTCTTCATCGCTGTAGCAAACCTGGCAGTATGCTGCAGCTTGTGGAACATGACTGCCAGATTGCTGTCCTTCTTGAGCATCCCCTCTCTCTGCGCTCACGCTACTGCCTTCCTCTAGCTGAGTGTCATCATCAGAGCCCACCAAACACTGGGCATCCTCCTGGAGCATGTACCCAACACTGTGCTCAAAGAGTTCAGGAGACTCCTCAGGAGGACGTGGTGGGTCTAGGGAAGGAGTCACTGATGATGACATTGAGAGGAGGGAAGACGATGTGTTGGCAGCTGCTTTGCTACTACCCTGAGACTGGGTGAGATAGGATGAGGAGGATGAAGAGGGCTTGGTCATCCACTCTACCAAGTCGTTGGCATGTTGCGGTTCAACATGTCCAGCTGCAGAAAAGAAGGACAAGCATGTCCCATGGCCACGTGCTGATGACAATGCACCGCGTCCACGACCAGCACTGTTGTCTCTAGACACAGAGCCTGCTTGCCCTCTTTTATCAGCTCGCGCCTGTCTGCCTCTCCTTGCTGGCCTTCCAGACATGGTAATGGCCTGAAGGGAGTTGGGTAAAACAGTAGTTGGGTAGTTTATATTGTGCTGGAGGCACACAACACCCACTAACTCCTGCAGATGCCTTTTTTATAGAACAGCAGAGATAAACGGGTATATACAGATGTATACTGTGCTGTGCTGGAAGCACACACAACTTCCAATAACTCCTGCAGATGACAATTGGGCCCAAATAGAGAACAGCTATGTAGGTGGATTATAGCGGTATGTACTGGGTACAGAGCACGCAGACAGCACGCACTATCTCCTGACACTACTGACTGCAAGCTCTATTATTAAAGCTAGATCACTAGCTATATAGGTGAGGTGAATATCACGGTGTATACTGCGGTCAGGGCACGCAGACAATAACCAGAAAACAGCAGAGTTAAAGGGGTATATACAGATGTATACTGTGCTGTGCTGGAAGCACACACAACTTCCAATAACTCCTGCAGATGGCAATTGGGCCCAAATAGAGAACAGCTATGTAGGTGGATTATAGCGGTATGTACTGGGTACAAAGCACGCAGACAGCACGCACTATCTCCTGACACTACAGGCATTTGGTGGCAGGCGACATGGCTAGTGACACTCTCAGGGCTCCCACTGATTCTTCATTATGTTGAGTTTAATGATTTCATTTTATATTACAATGTAATAATAGAAATAATGCGCTTCAATCATCCTGACACCATAACAACCATGGATGATTGAAGTGCTAACACCAGGTGTTTGGAGTATCTTTATCTACTGATTGTTAAACTTTCTAGAATACACATATTTCTGTTGTGTAAGATCTGGGCCTGCTGTCCCTCCATCCCTCTCTCCCTCTCCCTCCATCCCTCGTCCATCTGAGATGCTAACCACACCACCTTAGAGCCACGCCGACTATTCCGCTGTAACCACGCCCATTTACACCAAGTGGGAGTGGTCAAAAATGAAGGACGGGGTCTGGTGCCCCCCCATCCTAAAACTTCACCAGCTGCCACTGGGGCCTATACTAGCCATAGAATGGGAGATCCTGCTTCTCTGAACCATGGAAGCCCCCCAAATATCTTGTCTATTGTATGGATTCTGACCAAATTCTTTTGAGCAGGAGCACCCTACTGCCTCATCAGTGCCTCCCATTAGTATCCACCTGTGTCATAGGTGGAGACCTTTAGTTCTCCCTTATAGGGGAGTGTACGGTTCCCATGTTTCAGAGAAGCAGGATCTCCCATTCTATGGCTAGTGTAGGACCCACTAACCATGGGGTACTTTGTCGCAGTAAGTGGGCTTAAGCACCATATGGCAATATGGTGTTACCAAATACCCATGTTTTTTTTTAAATGTGTAGGTGTTATAGCCTTGCAGGAGGTAAATGTATTTTTTTGCATGTGTGCGCTGTAATATTTTGTTCTGTTGTATGGTCTTATGGCTGCACCATCTTTAATGCATCTTTTTAGGGTGTGCCCCCAAATATCTTGTTTGTTCTTCATACCAGGTTGGGGACAGGTTCTGGCTGTCATCTCGTAACCTCCGACTTTGTGCTCCCTTTCTGAAGTTCACACCTCGGTTTATTGGGCCTTTCCGTATTCTTCACAGGATTAACCCAGTGGCTTACGCGTAAGACCTGGCTTCTAATATGCGTATCTTGAATGTATTTCATGTCTCCTTATTAAAACCTTTGGTGTGCAACCACTTTACCACCTTGGTGGCATGTCCTCACTCTGTACAGGTTGAGAACCATGAGGAGTATGACGTACAGTCCATTGTTGACTCCCGTAGGTTTCGTGGCCGCATACTGTACCTGGTGCATTGGAAAGGGTGCGGTCCGGAGGAACGCTCTTGGGTCTCATCCTCTGCCCCTCTCCTCCTCTGTGATTTGCCCTGAGGGGGAGGGGTCATTGAGGAGGGGGTACTGTCAGGGCTGGGCTCAGCCTTTCCTTTTCTGAGCTGGCCGCTCAGTTGTCGGCTAATTGCCAGCTCCTATCTCTCCATAGTGACTCACCTGTTATCCCTTCCTACTTAAGCCGTCCAGCCCAGATGATCTCTGCCTTCGCCTTGGTCAACATCACAGAGACTATCTCCTGCGTTCCTGTTTAAGACTTGCTTGGCTGACATTCCTTCTGGCTCCAGATCCTGTTTGCTGTTCCAATACGCTGATCTCTGGCTTCCTGACTTTCTGGCTTGTCTGAATATCCGTTCTGGTTACCGAACTTTGGCTATGTTTTGACTAAGTTTGTTCTATTTACTTTTATTATTAAAGAAGTGTGATTTAACTGTAATTCTGTTTCTGCCTGATTCATGTTTTCTGACAGAAATTTTTTATCAGTTAGCATTGTACCCAGCTATCTTTATGGACTACATAACACATACTAATTATGTTTTGAAGCTAAGAAGAGCACAAGATGTCCTGTAGTCCTAACATACTTCCAAGGGTGGCAACACTGCTTCTCCATAGACACACTACAGTGAGTGAACATTGTCACCCTAGGACAGACTGGTTATTTTGCCAAAAATATCTTATTTCCTCAAAAATGTGGAAACATCAGCAAGGAACAAGTTTTTATATCACTATGCAGGTTAAAGAGGAAGTAAACCCTGATGGGTTTACTTCCTCTTTCATTCCCTGCAAAGGCAAAGCATAATGGACTACTATGCATCGCATAGTAGCCCATTATGTGTCACTTACCTGACACAGGAGCCAGCGAAGTCGCCGCTGTCCCCTGTAGTCCGCCGCATCCATCTTGCTGGTGGCGTCTCGCAGCTCCCCCGCTGTCATTCGGCGAAGCCGCGATGACGTCACTCCCGCGCACGCGCACGGGAGTTGACACGCGCGGCAGCTCCATTCTTGGAAAAGCCGCGCTCAGTGCGCCTGCGCGCCGCTGTCTACGGCGCATGTGCCGTAGACAGCGGTGCCCGTTTTCGGGCTAATATCTCCTAAACCATATAGGTTTAGGAGATATTGCTTGGACCTAAAGGTAAGCCTTAATCTAGGCTTACCTGTAGGTCAAAGTGGTTTGTAAGGGTTTACAACCACTTTAAGTATACATCTTACATAAGAACAAATTTTTCAGAGATAAAAATTTACTTCATTGAGCAGGTTAATAAGTAAACAACAGAGATAACACAGCTATAATTAGTCAAAGTCTCAGGGTATCAGCACATAGAGAAGATCAAGAAAACTTGACATGGAACTCAACCCATTCTTCTGCATCTGCCTCCTTTTAATTGTGACATTAGGTGAGTAAATAAATACATACATCCATAAATCGAATTTGAAGACACAATGAAGGAGCAAGTGTAGCCATCTAATGATGGGAAGTTTGTTATTTGCAGGATTGCCAGGTAAAAATTTAATGAAAAAGCCTTTTTTTAAAAAGATTGTACAAACAACAAATCATGTGGCCACTTTAGCATGATTTAAGTTCTCTTGCCACTGGACTAATTTGGGCTTGTTAAAGTAAATTTATCGCACAGATTAATGACCCCATATAGGGTTAATTGCCGCATAATTTTTCAAAACATGAACATTCCTTTACTTTAATATACCCCCTGCCTCCTCTGAAGAAGAGCCACACAGCACACAATACATTAAGGATGTGGCTTTTAAATGTTCCTTCTTTCATTTGCCCCCTTCTTTTCTCTCTGGGACATTTCCATGGTTCATAGTCACTTTGTTGTCCCTGGGCTTTCAAACTCTTGTCTTTCCCTTTAGTGTTAGTATTGCTATTTAACTAGTGTAGAGTAGGGTGACCAGACATCCCCAGTTTTCAGGGACAGTCCCCGGATTGAGAACACTGTCCCCAAACCAAGTCTGTCCCCGGTTCTGTCCCCGGATTGAGAACACTGTCCCCGAACCAAGTCTGTCCCCGGTTCTGTCCCCGGATTGAGAACACTGTCCCCGAACCAAGTCTGTCCCCGGTTCTGTCCCCGGATTGAGAACACTGTCCCCGAACCAAGTCTGTCCCCGGTCCTGCCCCCGGATTGAGAACACTGTCCCCGAACCAAGTCTATCCCCGGTTCTGTCCCCGGATTGAGAACACTGTCCCCGAACCAAGTCTGTCCCCGGTTTTGTCCCCGGATTGCATTTGAACAGGGGCTCGGACAATTTCAAGGACAGTTAGTGCAGAATAATAAAAAAAAATCTGAATTACACCCCCCAACTCTGCCGCTCCTACTAGCTTGTGCCCCTTTCTGATGATCATGTGCTGGTCAGAGCGGAGAGAATATTTCTTCAGTTTCGGGTGCATCCCCGTTCCACTCCTGCTTGCATGTTCTTCTGCCTTGGCTCAAGTCCTGCCCAGCCACCTGCCCATCTCCTTGCCTTCCCTGGCCAAGTGATCTTCCTCCGCTCCCCACCCAGTAGTAGCCGGGGGCCCGGAGAGTAAGACTTGACAAGCTGTGTGACGGGCCAAGAGTCGCTAATTGCCGCCATTACTAGTAAAAATAAATATGTCCCTGGATTTCATTTAAAAAAATTGGTCACCTTACTGTAGAGATTATGATCATTTCTGCTATTTTGCTCTATATTCAGCACTTTATGGTGCACCAAGATAAATTGTGTATGAGCTATTTACCAACTATGAACTATTTTCTACTATGCTTTTTTCTGTGCACTCACTGGACACTTCATTAGATGCACCTATTCAATTGCTTGGTGACATAAATTGCTAATCAGCCAATCACATGGCAGCAACTCAATGCATTTAGGTATCTAGACATGGTGAAGATGATTTTCTGAAGTTCATACTGAGCATCAGAATGGGGGAGAAAGGGGATTTAGGTGACTTTGAACATGATATGCATGTTGGTGCCAAACGGGCTGGTCTGAGTATTAAAAAAACTGCTGATCCACTGGGATTGTTACGCACAACCATCTCTAGGGTCTACAGAGCATGGTTCCAAAAAACAGAAAATATCCAGGTAGAGGCAGTTGTGTGGATGAAAATGCCTTGTTGATGTCAGAGGTCAGAGTAGAATGGGCAGACTGGTTTGAGATGATAGAAAAGCAACAGTAACTCAAATAAACACTTGTTACAACCAAGGTATGCAGAATGCCATCTCAGAACGAACTACAATTCGCAAAGCGTCACCAAAATGTGTCAATAGGAGATTGAAAAAACCCGGCCTGGTTGGATGAGTCTCAATTTCAACTGCACCATTCAGATGGTAGGGTCAGAATTTGGCACAAACAATATGAAAGCATGGATCCATCTTGCCTTGCATCAATGGTTCAGGCTGGTGATGGTGTAATGGCGTCGGGGGGGATTTGTTCTTAGCACATTGGGCCCCTTAGTACCAATTGAGCATAATTTAAACGCCACGACCTACCTGAGTATTGTCCCTAACCATGTCTATCCCTTTATGACTACAGTGTACCCATCTTCTGATGGCTCCTTCCAGCAGGATAATGCACCATGTCACAAAGCTCCAATCATCTCACCACTGGTTCACGGTACTCCAATGGCCTCCACAGTCACCAGATCTCCCAGTGGCTCTCACTGCCTTCCCCTGCATCAGATAACCCCCTGGGAGAAGCGCTCCCCTGGGGGGTTACCTTGCGGGCACACTCCTGACTCCAGCATTCTGCATCCATAGAGGCCGAATGCAGGACTTGGCCCTGCCCCCCCCAGCATCTGCATCATTGTATTTGATTGACAGCAGCAGGAGCCAATGGCTGCGCTGCTATCAATCTATCCAATCAAGAGCCGAGAACCCCAGGCAGCGCGTGGGTCAAGTTCCAGGGCTCAGGTAAGTAAAACGGGGGGGGGGGGGGTGTCACTGCCAGGTGTTTTTTCACCTTAATGCATAGGCATACCTCCCAAAATTTTGAGATGGGAATGAGGGACACCTACTAACAAACATATGTAGGCATAGGACACGCCCCCTGCCACGCTCCTTAAAGGAGAATTAACAAAAGAAAAAGGTTAATTAAACCCACAAGGACTTTTTTTACCTCTACTATTCCTTTATATTGGCTTTTAAAATGTACAAATGCAGCAATTTAGAAATCAAATGAAAGGTTTAGCACTGGGAAACACTTTTTGAAAGATAAAAAGTGCATTTTATATACAACTATATGGATCAGAGCAAAATGAGGGACAAATGAGGAGGAAAGAGGGACAGAGAGACTTTGCTCCAAATCAGGGACAGTCCCTCGAAATCAGGGACAGTTGGGAGCTATGCATAGGATGCATTAAGGTGAGGAAACAAGAGGGTTTAAAACCCCTTAAGTGTGCTCCGGGGGGGAGTGAATGCACTAGAGGAAATGAGAGATCTGTGGTCCTGATTAGCAGGAACTTACGATCTCTGTCTTCATGTATGACAGAACAATGATCTGCCTTGTTTACATGTCTACGAACGATCGCGAGTTGCTGCCGGCCATCGCGGCTGCCGGGCCCGCTGATTGGCTCCTGCTGTGTCCAATCAGCTTCAGCAGCACACTTGTGCCCCAGAGCCAACAACAGGACAGTACAGGTACGTGATTTTGCACTTAAGGGCTGCCCTGCCACAGTAAATGTACATGGGGTGGTCCTTAAGTGGTTAAGAATTATTATTTAAATTGAGTTGGTTTAATTCAAGCCTTTTTACTAGTGATTTAAATCATGATTTTAATCAACTTGATTTAAATCAAATCCACCCTTGTCTGTGGCACCATTTTGCTAAATATATATGCCCCCAGCCGCAAGACACCCCATTGGGGACATTACCAGTTACCCTCAGACTCCATACAGGTCTAGTAGAAAGCAAAGCCAAGCCAATCCAGGCGAGAGCAATCCCAGACTTCAACATCATAATCCCAACTTTTTTATGGCATTCGTCCCCAGCCGTCAACTTGCCTCAGGGACTTACCAATTGACCACAGACCCCCAACTTATTAGCCCGTCAGTCTGGCCAGCTGCCAGACCACCCGGGAGGACTCCATACCTATGATGGGTCCTAACTTTTCCAAAACCTCATCTTGAACAGTATAAATTGTATAACAGCCGTCAAGGACCCTATCGCCACCTGCACTCATGTTCAACTAATAATTATCCCAAACCCTCCCTATTAAGGGCGGGCGGGCGGGAACGTTCCTCCTGACCTGCAACTCCAGACTGCTGACCTTCCTACACTCACGTGCCTTCACATCAACTCTACTCCACCCCCTCTTACTCCATCCTCCAATCAGGTAAGCCTTGTAACTTTCTTAACCCCTCGTACCATTCCCCTGCGTAAGCCTTGCACCCTGTCATGTATGTCCTATGCTTACGTTGCACTACAGCTACGTACATGTCTTATTCTACTTTCCCCAATACAAACAACTTATAGAAGGCACTAAAACTAGACGATACAATTAATTAAATAAATAAACAGCTCTGCACAACTGCTGCTATCACCTTTCTGCTGGATTTCGTGTTTAATTTATATTATAAAGAATGTAAAGTAAGCAGCTGGAACACACAAAGGTGCTCAAGGACACGAAAACTCCATGGCAGGCAGAAGCAGAACTTTATTATTTATGAATTATGACAGGGAACTACATAACTACAGTAACTGTTGGATACATATAAGAACCCATGGACTGACTTAGCCTACTATGCTGTAGTTTTACCATAATATCACTTTTAGGTGTGTTGACCCATTCAGGGCAGACTGACAACTCATGGGGCCCCCGGGCAATAGGAGATTATGGGGCCCCCCAGGCAATCAGAGATTATGGGGCCACACAGTATACACAAACATACACACACACAGTATACAATCACACAGTATACACAGACATGTTTCTATTGGCTGAGAAGGTACTGGAGAGGTGGGGCAGCTATAATTTTGGGATTTTTAGACCAAAACTATGTCGGTAAGGGACATTTCATAGACAGATGTAAAAAAAACACCGATTTTTACATACTGTCCCTGGTTTTACTGAGGTTGGCAACCCTGATGGGGCCCCCTAGTGGCTCGGGGCCCTCAAGCAATGCCCCAGCAGTCGAATGGTCAGTCCGCCCCTGAACCCATTCATTCACATTACTCTTTGGTCACTTTGGCCCTTATGTGGATCATTAGAATGGGCAGATCCAGCTGGTGCCCCTGTGTTGCAACTCCCGGTCTCTAAAACTAAAGGTAAAACCTTCTTGCAGACTTTGCTATATCACTGGGGACTATTCAGGGACTTGCTTTAAACATTATATTATTAACCTACTGAAACCTGTTTTTTGATTTGTAGCTCCGGCCTCTGCAACAGAACTGACCAGTAATGCAACAGGATGGATCTGGGAAGGTGAAGCGGTGTCTCTGTACTGTTCAGCCCAACTTACTGATGCCAGATTTATCTGGCGCGTGGATGGAGATTTATTACCCGGAGGTGATGAATACCATATTTTTGAAGACCCCTTGGGACCAAATACTACTCTGACCATCAGCCCTGTCTCCAGAAATCACATGGGATCCTATACCTGTTTTGCCTATAATTCAACGTTGAACGAGACCAGTAATGCCCTGAACTTGAGTGTGGCCAGTAAGTGATATCATGTTTATACTTCAATTGAATGGAACTACACTGCATCTGAGCACCACAAACCAAAAAAAACTATTGTTTCATTTTTAAAATTCAAAGCAAAATCACTAGAATGGGCGAACTTTCGTTGTTTGGGCATTCGGCCCCCCCGAACCGACTACAATGCATTGCGGTGCTGAACAGTGCATTGCAAGCCCTGATTGGCTGAAGCAGTGAAAGCTTCACCAATGAGGGCACAGAGGACTGTCAGAGTCATGATTGGACACTGTCATCATGACTTTATCCAATCATTTTTCATTTCCGCCCCACAGCATAAAAGTATTCTTTCAATGGCAGCCATTTTCAGCGTGATTTCAGTGTGAAGAGAGATAGAACAGGGCTTTTTTCAGTGCTATTAGTTAGTGTGCTATACTGTGTTATTTTGCTTCAATTGTCAGTGTAGAGCAGGCATGTCCAAAGTCTGGCTGGCCCACGGGCCAATCGCGGCCCACGGCCCAATCGCGGCCCACGGCCCGGTTTTGAACGGCCTGTCTGGTTATCTAAACATATATATCTTTTGTGGCCCCCGACGATCTCCCAGCACCTGGGCTACAAAAAATATATAATCTGGCTGCCTCGGAGGGAGGAGGTGGGACAAACGCCAGGCACACAGGAGGAGTATTTCCTGTTTACATGGCAGCCTCTGTAAGAGGAAGTCCCGTCTCTGGCTCTGCCATTGAACGACTGGTCTGTCCATCAAAGGAGGCGGGACTTTCACTTAAAGAGGCTGCTGTGTAAACAGAAGATTCTCCTGTAGGATATCTTTGGTGCTCGTCCTGCCCCCTCCATGTCCCCTCCAGGGCTACACTGATGGCAAATGGTGAGTGCATTTCTGGCAATGGTGGGGCTGTATTTCTTGCAATGGGGAGTGCATTCCTGGTTAATGGTGGGGCTGTATTTCTTGCAATGGTGAGTGCATTCTTGGCAATGGTCGGTGCTGCATTCCTGGCAATGGTGGGTTCTGCATTCCTGGCAATGATGTGTGCTGCATTGCTGGCGATGGTGAGTGCATTCCTGGCAATGGTGGGTGCTGCATTCCTAGAAATGGTGGGTTCTGCATTCCTGGCATTGGTGGTGCTGCATTCATGGCAATTGGGGGTCTGCAGATGGGCACTGACCCTTATTTTGCTTCACAGTTCTTTATTTAAAATTTGCATACCGTATATACTCGAGTATAGGTCGATCCAAATATAAGCCGAGGCCCCTAATTTACCACAAAAAAAATGGGAAAACTTATTGACTCGTGTATAAGCCGAGGGTGAGACATGCAGCAGCTACTGTTACAGCTTAAAAGAGTGGAAAAGAGGGTCAACAATGCCCATCTGCAGCTGCATACCTCCCTGTGTACCTCACTGTGTCCATCACTGTGTCCATCCCTGTGTCCATCCCTGTGTCCATCCCTGTGTCCATTGCAGCCTACCTGTGCCAATCTGCAGCCTCTTTGTCCTTCTGCAGCCTCTGTGTGCCATTTTGCACCGATCTGCATGTATAAAAAACATACGGCGGCCATGCCAGGTTTCAAAAGCCGCACCTCTCCTCCTCGTCTGTGACAGACGGCGGCAATTCCACTGTTCAAACGCCGCGCCTCTCTGTCTGTGATAGGCGGAACACTCAATTTCCCAGCAGTCAGTGTTCCGCCTATCACGGACATCCTCTCATCCTCGTCCATAGTATGAGGATGAGCGGATGTCCGTGATAGGCGGAACACTGACTGCTGGGAAATTGAGTGTTCCGCCTATCACAGACAGGGAGGAGTGGCTTTTGAATAGTGGAATGGCCGCCGTCTGTCTGCACGACATGCAGATCAGGTAGGCAGACGGCGGTGACTCGAGTATAAGCCGAGGGGGGCACTTTTAGCCCAAAAAAAGGGGCTGAAAATCTCGGCTTATACTCGAGTATATACGGTATATTTTTTTCCTGAAACGTCCCTCTTAAAGTGAAGGTGCATGTTATACGCCAATAAATATGGTATATTCAAATAATACGCCGAGCTCATCTCTTTACTCACACACAGCTCACAAAAGCAAGAGATTTCTTGTTGGGCAGTGTATTAGTGCTCGAACAAACAAACTTAGACCGAATTTTAATGGTTCAAAGAATGTCAGGCCCTCGCACATGTTCACTTCATCAGATCTGGCCCTCTTTGAAAAAAGTTTGGACACCCCTGCTGTAGAGCTTCCAAACTGCCAGACTTACATTATGTTGGTGCCCCCTGTGCCTGCTGGGAACTATGGAGTCCTACAAGGATCTCCTATAAATTCGTGTTAGTCTAGGGATAGTGTGAGTATAGTGAGGAGGACCATCATTCAGGATTGTATAGTGTGCAGCTAGAGTAGGGACAGCTCAGATAGTTTCACTGTAGTGTAGTGAGACCGTGTCAGTAATCTTGACATTAGTGTATAGTAGGGATGAGCTTCGTGTTCGAGTCGAACATACGCTCGACTCGAACATCGGCTGTTCGCCCGTTCGGCGAATTCCGAACGTTAAGGGCCGTTCGCGCCAAATTCGTGTGGCGCTCACGGCCCACAATGCACTGCGATGGCGCAGTGCATTGCTGGCTCATGATTGGCCAAGCATGCACTGTGACCCCGCATGCTTGGCCAATCACAACGCTGGTAGCGAGGAGAGCCATGATCCTGCCTGTGGCCAATCATAGCTCAGGCTGTGTAGTACACGCCCCACACTATATAAGGCCGCCAGCACGGCGGCCTTGTGTAGTGTGTTGGCGTCTGTAGCAGTTAGTGGGTGTTCTGTGTACCTTCAACACAGTATACACCGATCGTTATCGGACGATTTTTCATTCTTGCTCTTCTGTAATGGTTGTTGTCTGCGGGCCCTGACCGAAGTATACACCGCTATATTCACCTATATAGCTAGCGATATATCTATCTTTTATAATAGAGCTTTCAGTCAGCGTTAGGAGATTGTGTGTGCTGTCTGCGTGCTCTGAACCCAGTATACACCGCTATATCCACCTATATAGCTAACTATCTTGCTCGTTTTAAATAGAGCTTGCAGTCAGCGGTAGGAGATTGTGTGTGCTGTCTGCGTGCTCTGAATTACAAACAGATTCTACTTAACACAACAAACCTACACAGTCCCTGTCTTGTTTGCACCGCCTGTATACTGCTGTTCTGAGTATATAGGGCCTGGGGGCCACACGCATTTCCTTTTTTTAATATGGGTACGGGGTTCCCCTTAATATGTGTACAAGACCCAAATAGGCTGGTAATGGGCAGGGAGGGCTACCCATGCCATTTTTCTCAATGATTTTCAACCATATTGCAGGAACCAGATATAACATTAAAACCGCAAGCAGTTTTAAATGGTGTTATTTCCGTTAAATGTCATTTTGTGCAGGGACTGTTCTAAACACGGGAAACACGTGGCACTTCACAGGCATACTACAGACACCCCCCAGGCACCATATTTAAAGGAATATTTCACTTTTTTTTCACTTTAATAGTCATTAAAATCAGTGCTCCCGTCAAAACGGCCATTTTTAAAAACATTTTAGGCATTGACCCATGTCCCCTGGGGCAGGAGCCAGGTCCCCAAACCCTTTTTAGGACAGCATCTTGCATATTAGCCGTTAAAATTAGCACTTTTAATTTCGAACGTTTGAGTCCCATAGACTTCAATGGGGTTCTAACGTTCGTACGAATTTGGGGTCCGTTCGAAAGTTCTGATGCGAACCGAACCGGGGGGTGTTCGGCTCATCCCTAGTGTATAGCTAGAGTAGGGACAGTTCAGATAGCGTCAGTGTAGTGATGGTTGAACACCATCTATTTGATTGCGTTACTGCGAGTTTAACACCATTTACTTCTGTGTGCGTTACTACCAGTTTAACGCCATATGGTTTTGTGCTCATTATTGCAAGGTTAACGCCGTATAGTTTTGCGTGCGTTACTGCCAGTTTAATGACATATAAAGACAGGTAGACTAAGGGGACCCCCCAGGAACTATATTGGTCCCATTGACTTTAATGGGGTTAGTTATTCAGGTCCGAACTTTCGTGGTGTTCGAAATTTCTTGTGCGAAACAAACGGAGGTCCGTTCGGCCCATGCCTAAAACTCACCCATCCATGTCACCACTTATTTTGCTGAGAAATACCTTTGAATAACACCCCCTAGCATTTCTAGCTGCAGCCATCTTGCGTAAAGGCAGATGATTCATGCAGCATTTACTTCATGGGATCCATCTGCCCTTACCTCAGGCATGTAGGCTAGAGGGTGTGCTTAGTTGAAAAAACTCCTCCTCCTCTCTAGAAAACTTCTGGGATGTATGACATTGTTTGCCTAGGTGAAAAAACAGCAAGCAGCTGAAGAAATAAAAAAATTAAGTTTAAAATATTAAATATGATATACTTCCCTATCTATTTACTAATGCTAGCAGCATAGGAATTTAAAATACTCAATGTTAATTGAGAGAGTGAAGTTCTGCATTAAAAACAAAGAAATAATAGTTTTTTGCTTTTTTTTTAATAATAATAATAAAAAATATGTATATAGATAAATATGGACTGATTTAATAGTTCCATTTTGGACACCAACCTACTTTGCTGTTTGTCCACAGAACTCAATAGCTTAAGCCATTTTTGTAAATGATATGCCAATAGTAGAACGTACATGCATTTGCTATTTTTTTTTTTTTTCCTCCTCTGAGCTTCCATCTCAAACTCTACCCCAGCCAAACTGCCAGCCTTCCGTTATGTTGGTGCCCCCTGTGCCTGCTGGGAACTATGGAGTACTGCAAGGATCATCTATAATTCATGCTCCCATTTGGAACTGCAATGTTGCCTGAAGCCATTCCCAGCGCCAAAAACACCCAGGTAGTGTGAGAGGGACACAGAGCCAAAGCCACGTCTCTTTTCTACAGAGCTGATTGACAGTGGCTCCCAAGCGGAAGAGGAGGAGAGGAGAGGCGAGGTGTGGCTTTGACTTTTATATTGGCTGTCCTTCCTGGTCCCTGTACCATCTGTACCACATCTGTGATACCCTGGAACACCCAAAGGGGGCATGAACATCCAAAAGTCGCAAGTGGGCAGAAACAAAGTTGAAAAGTATTGCAAGGAGATCCCACTGATGAAGTATTCAAAACATACACTATAATATCAAAAGTATTGGGACACCTGCATTTACACGCACATGAACTTTAATGGAATCCCAGTCTTCATCCGTAGGGTTCAATATTGAGTTGGCCCACCCTTTCCGGCTATAACATCTTCAACTCTTCTGGGAAGGCCGTCCACAAGGTTTAGGAGTGTGTCTACGGAATGTTTGACCATTCTTCCAGAAGTAAAACTGATGTTTATCCCAAAGATGTTCTGTCGAGTTTAGGTCAGGACTCTGTGCAGGTCAGTCAAGTTCCTCCACCCCACACTCGCTCATCAATGTCTTTATGCACCTTCCTTTGTGCACTGGTGCGCAATCATGTTGGAACAGGAAGGGGCCGTCCCCAAACTTTTCCTACAAAGATGGGAGCATGAAATTGTCCAAAATGTCTTGGTATGCTGACGCCTTAAGTGTTCCCTTTACTGAAACTAAGAGACCAAGTCCAACCCCTGAAAAACAACCCCCCACCATTATCCCCCTCCACCAAATGATTTTGACCAGTGCACAAAAAAGGTCCATAAAGACATTGATGAGCGAGTTTGGGGTGGAGGAACTTGACTGGCCTGACCATAACCCAATAGAACACCTGTGCGATGAATTAGAGCGGAGACTGTGAGCCAGGCCTTCTCGTCCACACCAGTGCCTGACCTCACAAATGCGCTTCTGGAAGAATGATCAAACATTCCCATAGACACCCTCCTAAACCTTGTGGACGGCCTTCCCAGAAGAGTTGAAGCTGTTATAGCTGCAAAGGGTGGGCCAACTCATATATTGAACCCTACGCAAACATGGGAGTTCACCGCTCCAAAGTGATCACCTCTCCTAAGAACAGCTGTCTCCGCAATCAGGCAGGGCGCTGGCTCTGTTTGCAACAGAGATAATGGAAAAATAGAACGTTGGATAGCTGCAGTTCAAAAAAGTTCACCTTTATTAAAAAATGAATATTTTTTTTTCTTCTAACACGCTAGAGAATAAAATGGCGATCGTTGCAATACTTTTTGTCACACCGTATTTGCGCTGCGGTCTTACAAGCGCACTTTTTTTAAAAAAAATAAAATTTTGAAATAAAAAATAAGACAACAGTAAAGTTAGTAAAGTTAGTTTTTTTTTAATAATGTGAAAGTTGACGTCACGCTGAGTAAATTCATACGCAACATGTCATGCTTCCGCTCGTGGAATAGTGACAAACTTTTACCCTTAAAAAATCTCCATATGCAGCGTTTAAAAAAATTCTACAGGTTGCATGTTTTGAGTTATAGAGGCTAGAATTATTGCTCTCCCTCTACTGATCGTGACGATGCCTCACATGTTTGAACACCGTTTTCATATGCGGCCGCTACTCACGTGTGCGTTTGCTTCTGCGCGCGAGTTCGGTGGGACGGGGCGTGTTTTAAAAAAATGTTTTGATTTATTTTACCTTTTATTTTTTATTTTTACACTGTTCTTTAAAAAAAAATAATTGTGCCAGTTTTATTCCTATTACAAGGAATGTAAACACCCCTTGTAATAGAAAAAAAGCATGACAGGGCCTCTTACATATGAGATCTGGGGTCAAAAAGACCTCAGATCTCATATTTACACTAAAATGCAATAAAAAAAATGTCATTTGAAAAAAAACAAAAAAATTATTTTTAAGAGCTATGGGCGGAAGTGATGTTTTGATGTCGCCGTTTATTTTGGAGTATACACAAGAAGATTTGTATATATATGATTATTATGGACATTTTTGATGGTTTATTTTATTGTGCACTTTATTAATTAGATACACATTGTATATCATTAATTTGATATTTGATTTTTGTATTGTTTCCTTTGAGCCCTTCATATATATATTTTTGCATTGTTATTAGTCTTCTACTAATTTTAGGTGCAGCATTGGTATATAATCAACATATTGTTTTTTTGTATTGTTGTTCCGAGACCCAACACTTTCCCCCTCACATCTACAAACTATGGTCTACATACTGGAATTTTTTTTTAATATACTAGCAATGACGGCAATCAGCAACTTATAGTGGGACTGCGATATTGTGGAAGACAATCGGACACATAACTGACACTTTGTGGGAACCAGTGACACTAATACAGTGATCAGTGCTAACAATATGATCTGTCACCATACTAATGACACTGGCTGGGAAGGGGTTAACATCAGGGGTGATCAAAGGGTTAACTGTGTGCCTAGCCAGTGTTTTTGTGGTGCTTTCACTAAGGGAAGTAATGGATTTTATTCTCTGCTTTGCAGGGACACAAAATCCATCCCTTTCCCCCTTGTCATAAGTTATCGGAGCTCTACCTTGTTTATATGGGCAGAGCTCTGTTCTGTGTCTCTGCCCAACTATTGGTGGGTGCCAGCAGATATCCAGTGTCTGCCACCCATAGATTGGCTTCTGCTGTGAGTAGAAACCAACAGTAATCACAGCAGAAGCGGCCCCGCCGGGGGGAACGTGCGCACACGCCTGCTTGGCAAGAGTGTAGAATCACATTTATAATATATATTTATCAAAGAATAGAATTTATATATATACATGATTCTGCACAGGAGGGATGCCCTGTAGCAGTATATCTGCCATGGGGTGGTCCTTAACTGGTTAAAGTGATTATAAACCCTCACTTATACCCAGTAAAGTGACTGGCCTCAGGTGCTACACAGAGATAAAACAAATCCTCTTGCATATGTTGTACCTGTTTATCTGCGGCAATATTTCCCCTACATCCAATCAAAGTGCATCATTTACACAGGATCTCTCAGCTCTGAAAATCAGGGGGTGGAGAACTGACGTTATATCAGTGAGGAGAGCTCTGAGAGCTGATTGGAGGGGAGGGGCACACCCCCTTCACACAGCACACAGGAACAGAGCTGAGGCTGTCACTCACAGGTTGTGCGCTCCCCTTTCTCCCTTTTTCTTTTGTTGTCTGGAAAACTTGTCAAAAGTGACGCTTATAGCAGAGGACAAAGCAGCGGACTAAAATCACACTGAGTGCTCTGGATTGAGACAAGTATACACTATAGAGGGATGTGCTTTGCTCATATTTCATGTCTGAGGTTTACAATCACTTTAAGCCCCCGTACACACGGTCGGACATTCTGATCACCAAATCCATCTGATATTTTCCTACGGATTTTGTCCGAAACTGGTGTTGCATACACACGGTTGGACAAAGTTGTCGGAAAATCCGATTGTTCGGAACGTCATGACATTCGTTCATTAAGACGGGACTACGTTGAGGCTAGTAGCCAATAGCTTTAATCTCGTAATTTGATCTGAGCATGCGTGGCACTTTGTCCGATCGGAATTCTCTACAAGCGGTCGGAAAAAGTCCGATCGGATCCTGCTCTCAAATTTTTTCCATCGGATTTTCCGACAATATAATCCAATCGGACCTTTTCCTTTGGAATTTCCGACCGTGTGCACAGGGCATTAGACTGCGGCCTGTTTGTACAGCTTGAAAAGGCATGGTATAAGTCAGGATTCTTCTTTCTCTTTTCTAATCATTTTTTTTTCTTTTTTTTTACAGAACCCCCCAGTAATCCAAGTATTTATTGTAAGTCGGAAGCTTACACGGAGCAGATGTTATTAGGCTGCTCCTGGGTAGGAGGACAACCTTCAGCTGATGTTAAACTGTCATTTAATGGAACAGTCAAAGAGGGACAGGATGAAGTAAACTGGACTGTGTCTCTGGGTTATGAGGTCCAACAACCAGAGCTCATCTGTCAAGGAGATCAAGTGGGGAAGAAATCCGAGTGCAAGATAGTTTATGGTGAGATCATGGAATCAGCTTGGTGTATTTTCTCTATTTATTAGTCTAATCTTCATTCCTCCACTGAACGTGCCTTTTGCACTGTGTGTATATATATATATATATATATATATATATATATATATATATATATATATATATATATATATATATACATATACAGTGCCTTGCAAAAGTATTTGGCCCCCTTGAACTTTTCAACCTTTTGCCACATTTCAGGCTTCAAACATAAAGATATAACATTTTTATTTTTTGTGAAGAATCACCAACAAGTGGGACACAATTGTGAAGTGGAACGAAATCTATTGGATATTTTAAACTTTTTTAGCAAATAAAAAACTGAAAAGTGGTGCGTGCAAAATTATTCGGCCCCTTTACTTTCAGTGCAGCAAACTCACTCCAGAAGTTCAGCGAGAATCTCTGAATGATCCAATGTTGTCCTAAATGACTGATGGTGATAAATAGAATCCACCTGTGTGTAATCAAGTCTCTGTATAAATGCACCTGCTCTGTGATAGTCTCAGGGTCCTGTTGAAAGTGCAGAGAGCATCATGAAGACCAAGGAACACACCAGGCAAGTCCGTAATACTGTCGTGGAGAAGTTTAAAGCCGGATTTGGATACAAAAAGATTTCCCAAGCTTTAAACATCCCAAGGAGCACTGTGCAAGTGATCATTTTGAAATGGAAGGAGTATCAGACCACTGCAAATCTACCAAGACCTGGCCGTCCCTCTAAACTTTCAGCTCAGACAAGGAGAAGACTGATCAGAGATGCAGCCAAGAGGCCCATGATCACTCTGGATGAACTGCAGAGAACTACAGCTGAGGTGGGAGAGTCTGTCCATAGGACAACAATCAGTCGTACACTGCACAAATCTGGCCTTTATGGAAGAGTGGCAAGAAGAAAGCCATTTCTCAAAGATATCCATAAAAAGTCTCGTCTAAAGTTTGCCACAAGCCACCTGGGAGACACACCAAACATGTGGAAGAAGGTGCTCTGGTCAGATGAAACTAAAATCCAACTTTTTGCCCACAATGCAAAACTATATGTTTGGCGTAAAAGCAACACAGCTCATCACCCTCAACACACCATCCCCACTGTCAAACATGGTGGTGGCAGCATCATGGTTTGGGCCTGCTTTTCTTCAGCAGGGACAGGGAAGATGGTTAAAATTGAGGGGAAGATGGATGCAGCCAAATACAGGACCATACTGGATGAAAACCTGTTGGAGTCTGCAAAAGACCTGAAACTGGGACGGAGATCTATCTTCCAACAAGACAATGATCCCAAACATACAGCAAAATCTACAAAGGAATGGTTCACAAATAAACGTATCCAGGTGTTAGAATGGCCAAGTCAAAGTCCAGACCTAAATCCAATCGAGAATCTGTGGAAAGAGCTGAAAACTGCTGTTCACAAACGCTCTCCATCCAACCTCACTGAGCTCGAGCTCAGAATGGGCAAGAATTTCAGTCTCTCGATGTGCAAAACTGATAGAGACATACCCCAAGCAACTTGCAGCTGTAACCGCAGCAAAAGGTGGCTCTACAAAGGGGGCCGAATAATTTTGCACGCCCCACTTTTCATTTTTTTATTAGTTAAAAAAAGTTTCAAAAATCCAATAGATTTCGTTCCACTTCGCAATTGTGTCCCACTTGTTGGTGATTCTTCACAAAAAATAAAAATGTTATATCTTTATGTTTGAAGCCTGAAATGTGGCAAAAGGTTGAAAAGTTCAAGGGGGCCGAATACTTTCGCAAGGCACTGTATATATATATATATGTACATTCCCTCACTATGGATCCATACCAAACTACTAGCAGGCAAGGCAACAGTTTTTCATGTTGTTCAGGTCTTTGCCCAATCGGTGTTTGTACACCTAGAACCGAACTGTCTCTCTTTCATAGTTGACACCCTCAGCTGTGGAGTATCTTGTGTGGGTATGGTGATACTAAAGCTTGCCCGTCAACTAGAGTAGAAGCCATAACACAGTTGGCTACTGATAGGTGGGTTGGGCCAACCATCTTGTATGGTGTCTTGCCAGTTTAACAGGGGGCCAAGGGGCAGAGAGGGGCTTTTTACGTCAGGACAGCACAGATAAGTCTCTCTCCAGTAAAAAAAATAAAACTTCCTCTGGCCCCATTTGTTCAGTAGGGGGCTTAGGACAGATACAAGAGTATTTCATGATTTTCAAGTGCAGGCAAAGAAATTCTTTTTCCATGGTTCCCGACAATTAAATTAAAGGTCCACATTAGAAGGCAGTATAGCAGAGGCTGATGTTGTTCAGGGAGTCATACTGATGCCTTCTGACTCTTTTTTGGTTTTTTTTTTTTCCTCTCTTTTTCTAATTGTCCATTGGCAATTTTACACTGTGGGATCACATCACAACTGCAAGAATAAAGAATAAAGAAAGAACAATAAAGAAATATACTGTTTAAAACAAACAATTGGTGTATAGGGCAACTTCCTATAAACCCTATACTGGGGCAATAACTACAGAGAATCACGCCACTCTAAGCCCTTGTACACACGGTCGGACATTCCGACAACAAAATCCGTCGGATTTTGTCTGACGGATTTTGGCCGAAACTTGTGTTGCATACGCACGGTCGGACAAAGTTGTCGGAAAATCTGATCGTTCAGAACATGACAACGTTATTTCGTTACGACAGGGCTACGTTCAGGCTAGTAGCCAATAGCTTTGGTCTAGGAACTTGATCTGAGAATGCGTGGCACTTTGTCCAATCGGAATTCTCTACACACAATCGGACAAAGTCCGATTGGATCATGTTGTCAGAAATTTTTATAGCTTTTTTAAAACTTTGTCCGTCGGATATTCCGACGGAAACAGTCCAATGGAGCCCACACACAGTCGGATTATCCGACAACACGGTCCGATCGGACATTTTCCATTGGAATGTCTGACCGTGTGTACAAGGGCTAACAGACAGTGCCAACTGCAAAATGGCACCTAAGCCTACTATGATGGACACATTGGGTCCGCAAAATAAATTGCCATTCTCTATCTATCCTGGGCCTGCTAACTGAAATCAGTGTTTGAATACTCTACCACAAGGATGTGCTGCACTACGTCTTTGAAGGCCTTCTTAGAACCATCCACATTGAGGATGTGTACCACCAGTGGTTCAGATAGTGAGGACTCCTTCTACAGCAACGTCCACCCATCAAACATGGGAAGAGGATTTTCAGAAGGATATGCTGGAGTATCGTTCCCTGCATCTTGAGGGCTAAAGGGACCAGGACATGGAGCAAGAGTAAAGGCGTAGAAAGTCAGTGGGTAATGGATCCATATACAAGTGTTAATCCAGTGTGAAAACAGGTGAAAGACTATACAACAAAAATCCAATGTGTTTCTGGAGCCAAGCATTGTCCATTCATTAGGACCTAAAAGGAATGGAACAGTGTACGTAGACTTGTTAGTGAATGAATAGTGTATTATAGAGAGACACACATATATCTACAGTATCTCACAAAAGTGAGTACACCCCTCCCATTTTTGTAAATATTTTATTATATTTTTTCATGTGACAACACTGAAGAAATGACACTTTGCTACAATGTAAAGTAGTGAGTGTACAGCTTGTATAACAGTGTAAATTTGCTGTCCCCTCAAAATAACTCAACACACAGCCATTAATGTCTAAACCACTGGCAACAAAAGTGGGTACACCCCTAAGTGAAAATGTCAAAATTAGGCCCAGTTAGCCATTTTCCCTCCCCAGTGTCATGTGACTTGTTAGTGTTACAAGGTCTCAGGTGTGAATGGGAAGCAGATGTGTTAAATTTGGTGTTATCGCTCTCACTCTCTCATACTGGTCAATCCAGGTTCAACATGGCACCTCATGACAAAGAACTCTCTGAGGATCTGAAAAAAAGAATTGTTGCCCGACATAAAGATGGCCTAGGCTATAAGAAGATTGCCAAGACCCTGAAACTGAGCCGCAGCACGGTGGCCAACACCATACACAGTGGTTTAACAGGACAGGTTCTACTCAGAACAGGCCTCCCCATGATCGACCAAAGAAGTTGAGTGCACATGCTCAGTGTCATATACAACGATTGTCTTTGGGAAATAGATGTATAAGTGCTGCCAGCATTGCTGCAGAGGTTGAAGGGGTGGGGGTCAGCCTGTTAGTGCTCAGACTATACGCCCCACACTGCATCAAATTGGTCTACATGGCTGTGGTCCCAGAAAGAAGCCTCTTCTAAAGATGATGCACAAGAAAGCCCGAAAACTGTTTGCTGAAGAAAAGCAGACTAAGCACATGGATTACTGGAACCATGTCCTGTGTTCTGATGAGACCAATGCCGCGTACACACGGGCGGACTGTATGGCGTACTTAGTCCGTCGAAACACATTTCAGCGGACAATCCGCTCGTGTGTGGGCTTCAGCGGACTTTTTCAGCGTGCAGTCTGGCGTACTAAGTATTTCGGATTTTTCGAAATTCTGTCGGTCGTACTTTGGTTTCAGCGGACAATCCGCTCGTCAGTAGGCTAGTTCGACGGACTAAGAATGGCGCATGCTCAGAAAGGATTTACACGGCGGAAGGTTGCATTGCTGTGTATTCGACTTCCTATTTCTAGTCACGTCGTACGTGCTGTACACGTCATCGCGCAAGCTTTCGACGGACTGTTTGTGCATCCGTGTGTGGTCAAGTCCGTTCAGTCGAAAGTATGACGGACTGTCCGTCGGATTGTATGACGGACTAAGTAGGCCATACAGTCCGCCCGTGTGTACGCGGCACAAGATAAACTTATTTGATTCAGATGGTGTCAAGTGTGTGTGGCGGCAACCAGGTGAGGAGTACAAAGAGAAGTGTGTCTTGCCTACAGTCAAGCATGGTGGTGGGAGTGTCATGGTCTGGGGCTGCATGAGTTCTGCCAGGCCTCGGGAGCTACAGTTCACTGAAGGAAACATGAATACCAACATGTACTGTGACATACTGAAGCAGAGCATGAACCCCTCCCCTCGAAAACTGGGTCGCAGGGCAGTATTCCAACATAATAACGACCCCAAACATACGTCCAAGACAACCATTGCCTTTCTAAAGAAGCTGAGGATAAAGGTGATGGACTGGCCAAGCATGTCTCCAGACCTAAACCCTGTTGAGCATCTGTGGAGCATCCTCAAACGGAGGGTGGAGGAGCACAAGGTCTCTAACATCCACCAGCTCTGTGATGTTATCACGGAGGACTGGAAGAGGACTCCAGTGGCATCCTGTGAACTCCATGCCCAAGATGGTTAAGGCAGTGCTGGAAAATAATGGTGGCCAAACAAAATATTGACAATTTGGGTCCAATCTGGGCATTTTCACTTTGGGGTGTACTCACTTTTATTGCCAGCGGTTTAGACATTAATGGCTGTGTGTTGAGTTATTTTTAGGGGACGGCAAATTTACACTGTTATACAAGCTGTACACTCACTACTTTACATTGTAGCAAAGTGTCATTTCTTCAGTGTTGTCACATGAAAAGATAGAATAAAATATTTACAAAATGTGACGGGTGTACTTACTGACTTCTTCCGAGGGCGTGGTCAGTTTGTGACGAAACGTCAGGGACGTGGCCTACCGGATGTGACGCTTGCGCCTCAAGACGATCCTTTCAACTTGCTGGACATCCAGGAAATCATCCACCATTATACACAGCGGATGTCTCGGGTCCTTCCGGCGGTCGGAAAGTCTAAAAGGCCCAGTGCATTTATATTCTTGCTCTTAAAGTTATAAGTTTTGGTACGCAGAACTGGATGTGTGGGGGGTTTTATTGATATTAATAAAGTAAACGGGATTACATTATGTGGATGCCCCTTTGTGTTTTGTATATATCGTGAACCCATCCCATGCTTTGCTGACATCTGGTGGAGAAAATTGGAAACAACAGGGAGAAAGTGGAAAAAACGAAGATCTTTATTTGCGTGTATTTTAATTGGCTCTGGTGAGTGTATTCCCATTGGGGGGAGCTTCGTTGGTGATTTTTGGTGGAAGCTTCAGACAAAAACAGCAAGGATCTTTTCACTTAAAATTACTTTTTCATTTTTCCTCTGTATTCTGAGACTTTATGGGACTCTATTTTTATATGTTTGAAATATGACATTGGAAGGTACATAATGTTTTGATGGACAAAATTAAGCGCTGCTGCAATATTTTACAGTCATTTATTTTATATATGATCTCTTATTTATTGCCTTTTATTTAATGTCTTTTAAAAAAAATATAGTAGCTGCTTACAGATCTCCATAACTTTTTGCACTTTAGGAAAATTTTCATCCATAAGGCGCAGAGTGGTGTTGTCTTGGAGGGCGCAGTACATACACCAAATTTTTGATATATGGGATGTAATGTATGTCATGCTTTTTACCAGGTATGTCAATCAGACCCCTTTCACACTGGGGCGTTTTTCAGGTGTTTTTCCGGCGCTTTAGCATTAAAAAAAAGCGCCTGTAAAGCGCTTGAAAGAAGCCTCATCTGCAGTCCCAATGTGAAAGCCTAAGTGCTTTAAGAGCCCTTTCACAATGTCAGCGCCCGAAAAACGCTCGTAAAGCGCCGCTTAAACTAGCAGCGCTTTACGAGCGTTTTTCGAGCGTTATTGGGGCGTTTTTAACCCCTGCTAGTGGCAAAATAAAGGGGTTAAAAGCGCCCACAAAACGCTGCTGCCAATAGCGTTTTTCAGGCATTTTACAGGCGCTTCCCATTGATTTCAATGGGAAGGGGCGCTTTAGGAGCGTTGTATTCACCGCTCCAAAGGCGCTGCAAAGAAGCTGCTTGCAGGACTTTTTTTGACGCCCTGCCAGCGCAGCGCCTCGGTGTGAAAGCACTCGGGCTTTTACATTGGGATTGCAGTTGCAGCTTCTTTCAGGCACTTTTTTTAACGCTAAAGCACCTGAAAAACGCCCCAGTGTGAAAGGAATCTCGGTGTGAAAGCACTCGGGCTTTTACATTGGGATTGCAGATGCTTTTTTTAACGCTAAAGAGCATGAAAAACGCCTGAAAAATGCCCCAGTGTGAAAGGGGTCTCAGTGAATGGATGCTTGCTGCTCTCCCTCCCCTCTACAAATGTAACCTGGGAAACAAGGGGCAGAGGGGCCACTATTAGGGAGGCATGGAAGCGATCCAGCATCTTTACAGCTTTCTCTGACATTACATTAGCTGAATATTATGTGCAGCCTTTTGGCGATGTTGGGGGGGCCACACTTGAGACTCCTATATCAAGTATGTTGACCACCACTGAATTGAAGCATCTCTTCCAATGTCTTCCCATTAGAACGTCCACTGTCTTCAAGTCACGACAACAATGCAGTAACTTCAGTGACGGAAGGAGAAAATGCAACACTGATCGTGACCTTAAATACTCCAAACTCCCTCCAGCCTACATTCAGCTGGTTCCATCTTAATCCAGACCCAGTTGCTATCACAAGTGGTGGAAAATTTAAAGTAGAATCCGATAACTCTCAGTCCTCACTTCTCATCTCCAATGTGGCTCAGAGTGAGAAAGGGACGTACGAATGCCGAGCCAGGAATATCATTGGAAGCACAACCTTCAAGCTTAATCTCGAAGTCAAATCACAAGGTAAGAAAATATATACATAGCTGTAGGATTCGGTAGAGATTTTTGCAAAAGAAAAAGCATACATAGATGGACAGCTCTGTCACTAAAGCTGGCCAAACATGTTACAAACTAGCTGTACTTTCTCAGTTTGATCTACCAACAACTATGTAGGGCCAGGTACTTTTGAACAAAATACAACCTGGATTGGAAGAACTTAGCCCTTGTACACACGATCGGAGAATCCGTCGGAATGTGTCCTATCGGACCATGTTGTCGGATAATCCGACTGTGTGTGGTATGCATCGGACTGATTCCGTCGGAATATCTGTCGGACCCAATTTTCCAACATGTTGGAAATATTTTCCGACCAACTGTTTCAATCGGACATACTCCGATCATGTGTAGAGAATTTTGATCGGACCAAGTGCCACGCAATGCTCAGATCAAATTCCTACATCAAAGCTATTGGCTACTAGTCCCATCGTAACGAAATTACGCCATCACGTTCTGAATGATCGGATTTTTCGACAACTTAGTCCGACCATGTGTATGCAACAGTTTCGGACAAGATCCGACAGGCAAAATCCGACGGACAAAATCCGACGGATTTGGTTGGCAGAATGTCCGACCGTGTGTACAGGGGCTAAGAGTGGCTGTACTATCAGATTGTAATATATACGGCCAGTTTAAGAGGGGATGATGTTAGATATTCTCTGACTTGTAAACTGTTGGAGCTAGTCATTACTTGGGTCACTGGCTGCAGGTTTAGATAAGATACACGTAGTAAATGGACTATTCTTCTTTTTATGAAGAAGGAAGGAAATAATTGGTAGCCAATGAAAAAGATTTTCCAGAACATTTTGTTTGCATATCCAAAGGTCTAGCTCAGGGGTCTCCAAACTTTCAAAACATAGGGCCAGTTTACTGTTCTTCAGACTTTAGAGGGGCCAGACTGTGGCCATTGGGTAGAAAATGTCCCAGCATCAGTTGGAGTAAGCAATGCAGCTTCTTGGGTGTCAGTGAGAGGAATGTTGCCCCATCGTTTGTGTCATTAAGTGGAATTGTGCCCCATTGTTGGTATCATTGGGTCCCATTCTTGGTGTCATTGGGAGGAACTGTGCTCCATGTGGGTGCCATGAGAGGAATTTTGCCCCATCATTGGTGTCAATGCGCCCTATTGTTGGTGTCATTGGGAGGAACTGTGCCCCATCTTTGGCATCATTGGTAGGAAATGTGCTCCTTTGTTGGTGTCATTGGGAGGAATTGTGCCCCTTCATTGGTGTCAATGAATGAAATAGTTCCCGAGGGCTGGATAAAAGCAAGCAAAGGGCTAAATTTGGCCCCCATGCCACCATTTAGAAACCACTGATCTAGCCCATCATTCTTTTTACCTGTTATCGTTTCTCTGCACCATCAAGTGTTGTACTTTCTTAAACTTTTCCAATAAAAGTATTGTAAAGAAAAGTAGAAAAATGTCTTCAAGCGATAGACAGGTGCACAACCAAAAAAGTTTTTCATTATGGATGGATTTGTTAAAGAGGGATTCCACCTAAAAAAAAAATATTAAAAGCCAGCAGCTATAAATACTACAGCTGCTGACTTTTAATAAATGGACACTCACCTGTCCCGGGTTCCAGCGATGCCGGCAGCCGAGGCCGATCGATCGCTCGGCTCTCGGCTGCTGCAGTCACCATTCTAGGTGAGGGAATCAGGAAGTGAAGCGAATCGGCTTCAGTTCCCGGTTCCCTACTGCGCATGCGCGAGTCGCGCAGCGCAATAGGAATTCTCCGCGCTGTCACTGGGACCCGTGTGTGTCCCAGCAGACAGCGCGGCAGGGCAGGAAATGACATAGACTCCCACAGGAGTCTATGCCCGGAAGTGGGTGTAAATACCTGTCTTTGACAGGTATCATCACCCCCCTCCCCCCTGTAAGGTGCCACCGGAGGGGGGGAGGGTTCCGATCAGCGGAAGTTCCACTTTAGGGTGGAACCCCGCTTTAAGTTCAACATTTAATTTAGTTACATTTGTTATGTTAGAATGATTTGTTTTTGTAATTTGTTTCAATTTAGTTTCATTTTTTGCATCCCATTCAAATTAAAACCAGTAACGCAAAATGCACAATGAGCTAGTATGCACTAGCTCATTATGAAATACTTACCTTAGAGCGAGGTAGGTGATCTCGGTCCACGCCGAGGGAGTTGTCATTTTCCCCTGGCGTGTCTTCCGGGTATCGCTGCTCCAGGGCTGTGAGTGGCATGCACGCGGGAGACTTCTTTCCCGGAAGGCCCGGCTTCTGCTGGACCTTTCAGCCGGGAAATTCAGAGCGCATGCGCCCCTGAAGTCAGCGGCTGCATGCAAGGAGAATATCTCCTAAACTGTTCGACTCGAACATCGGGCTCATCCCTATTTTTAAACAAAAAAAAAAAAACTTTAGTATCACTTTAAGAAAATACATTGTGGTAATGGATTGGATATGTTTTGTGTACAATAGATTCCTATTTTATATTTGGTACAATTTAATCTACAGTCGATCTGTTCCACTGCATTTAAAGGCAGCTCGCCTTCTCATCATCAAGTAATGTAATCTATAAAAAATAAAGGTGGCAGTTTCATTAGGTAAGTTAGTGCAAGAGCATAAAACGTGCAGTAATAGTAGCCCTAACCCATGCCAAGTCATTACGTTATTTTTTTTTAGTAGATATAGAGTAGTGGAAGGTAATTTCAAGTTGATTAACATGAGTAAGAATTACTTTAATTTATATATCATAGCTGGTTCTTGCCACATGTACATATTTTCCCAAAAACAGAGTGTTTTTTGGTGGTTATACAAGCCATGTCAGTTAACATTGTCCTCTCCTCTATGGCCAAAGGGGAACAAAGATTTTAGTAAACATTAGTAGTGGAATCGATCAAAAACAGTTCCAAAAAAATCTACAGCGCATGTTAAAATGTAACCCCGCAACCCCTCTAAACAAAAAAACAGGGGCACTTATGGAATCCACAACTATTCCTCATAATGACCCTAAATCAGCCCTCAACCCTTGTAAACAGGGTCGGACATTCTGACAACCAAATCCGTTGGATTTTGTCAGACGGATTTTGTCCGAAACTGTTGCATACACACGGTCGGACAAAGTTGTCAGAAAATCCGATTGTACATAACGTGATGACATTATTTAGTTACGACGGGACTACGTTCACGCTAGTAGCCAATAGCTTTGGTCTAGGAATTTGATCTGAGCATGCGTGGCACTTTGTCCATCGGAGTAGGCTACACATGATCGGAGTATGTCCGATCGGAGCATTTTGTCGGAAAATTTTACGGACAAGTTGGAAAACTTGGTCCGTCAGATACTCCAACGGAAACAGTCCGATGGAGACCACACGCAGTTGGATTATCCGACAAAACGGTCCGATAGGACACATCCGTCGGAATCTCAGACCGTGTGTACAAGGGCTTATAGCCATCAGATTGGGAGCGCCATGCTTTATCTCCTCTATCTCAACTGTGAAGGCATCTATTAAACTGTGGTCAGAGTTTTCCTTTCCCTTCTACAATAGGTCATTATGTAAACTACCTGTCAATAACGCGCCTTCAGATTGCAGCTATAATAAGAGGACTGTAATGGTCACTGTGCCTTCAAACACAATCATGTAAGAACGTAAATCACATTGGTCAACAAATGTGGTTGGGCTTGTGTGCCTGGGAGGCCGACAATCTCCCCAAGAAAATGAACCTGTTATCGGTTTTAAACGTTTAAAATACAAGGTCCTACCAATGCGCACTCATGATGTCTGCTATTACCTTTAAAGAAGTTCATCCCGGAAATATTCTACAGATACTAAACAACCAAATAACACATGTACCTTAAAGAATTCAGAGTAGAGCACCAGAGGCGGCTCTCTAATTAGGCAAATAAGGCGGTTGCCTAAGGCCTCGCACTCACAGGGGCCTCGTGACAGCCTGATTGAAGAGCCGCCTCTGCTGACAACAATGCCGCTGTGGCATTAAGCTCAGACCAGCAACGGTTTAACATTGCCTGTGAGATAGAGAGCACTGACACCAGCACTGAGAGAGAGCACTGACACCAGCACTGAGAGAGAGCACTGACACCAGCACCAAGAGAACTGACACCAGCATTTTAAAGCTCTTAATATATGTAATTTATACAATTTTTTTTTATCGCTTGAATTATTTTGAATTATTTTTCCCATTATGGGAATGAGTGGGGCCTCATGTCTAGGTTTTGCCTGAGGCCTCAAAAAGCCTAGAGCCGCCTCTGTAGAGCACCATATTTGACTTATGGTTGTCCAGCAATCAGCACCGGAAACTGCCAGCCATTTACCAACTAAACCAGGGATATGCAATTAGTGGACCTCCAGCTGTTGCAGAACTACAAGTTCCATGAGGCCTAGCAAAACTGACAGCCACAAGCATGACACCCAGAGGCAGAGGCATAATGGGTCCGCTAATATCATATACCTGAACTAAACCATACAACTCATTTGTTACATAGTTTAATGTTCACAGAGAAATTCTAGGGTACGTTTCCACTTTAACAGAAAAAAATCACCCATTTTTGCTGCCTGTTTTAAACTAGTTTAACTGTGTTAATAGTAGTTTGACTTCCCTTAATCTTAGGGCTAACCTTTGCCTGCTTCTGTGAACCTGTCCAATGGAAGTGACTCGATAACTCTCACTAACTAGGTCAATAGCAGTCTTTTTTTCTAGGGCTTTACTTCTCCAACCTCATGACTAAGCCCCAACAAAGTGGAACAAGTATCAGAAAGGTCCACAGAGGAGTTTTTTGTTTTGGGGCACAACACCTTTTTCAAGTGCAGCTCTTACGCCAAAGGAGCCGCTGGATGTATTGGGTTCCTTGGTCATATACTCTGCAAATAACATTACGCACTCTGATACACCAGGTTGGCTGAGGAATATTTATTGCAAATGTATACTCAGTACCCGAATGGTAAAAGAAATATGAAAAACAAAATCCATCTGATTTTTTCAGAAATTGGTGTTGCATACACACGGTCGGACAAAGTTGTCGGAAAATCCGATAGTTCGGAACGCGATGACGTTATTTAGTTACAACGGGACTACGTTCAGGCTAGTAGCCAATAGCTTTGTTGTAGGAATTTGATCTGAGCATGCGTGGAACTTTGTCCGATCATGTTGTCGGAAAATTTTTATATCCAGCTCTCAAACTTTGTTGGCCGGACATTGCGACGGAAAAAGTCAGATGAAGCCCACACACGGTCGGATTATCCGACAAGACGGTCCGATCGGACATTTTCCGTCGGAATGTCCGACCGTGTGTACAAGGGCTAACAGTTCGGTAGTATGCAATGTAGTAGAAAAAAAGACTGCGCTAGAATTTAAATTATCCCTAAAAAGAAGCTGCAACACAAAGTGGAATACACACAAATAAAAACTAAATATGGTTGCGCTCTAATGTGCTAGTGAACCTAAACCTTATAAATGTAATAATAAGTAATGAATTAATGATAAATCAAAGACTATGAGATAATTAACTCTGTGGGTAATTCTGTGACGGTAAATAAAAGTTCCAATCAGAAATTCTTTTGCAAGAGGCGAGTCATTGACAAAAAATGAATCAGCATGTGAACAGTTCAACACAATTCATGTGACTTTTTGCTTGACAGACACGGTGAATCCACCACCGTAAGGAATGTGCGCTTACCAGGTGCACAGACAAGAAACACCAAACCAGGGCCTTTTCCTCAATGATGTTCCGACACCAATACAGTCACCGCAACCAGGGGGGGGGCGTCTGATCCGGAACGTAGCTGGACGAATCCTCCACTTTAGGCTTGTGCACAACTCAGTAGATGATGGCACAAACGTAGCTCAGAAAAAAATGCAAAGAGTAGCCATAGGTAAAACCTGCAAGTTTTTTTACTTAACATTAAAAAACACAAACACCTGCAAGGCGTATAGATAAAAAAACTGGTTACAAATATGTGGTCGGCTGGCTGCAGTACACACACCCGTGCTAACAAACAATGGGACGTATCATGCGGTGACGTCAGCACGTCGCTCCTCCCTACGCTCTTCATCACAGGCTTCACATCGTCTTGGGGCACAAGCGGTGTACTGACGCACCTCTTAATATAGTAATCACACCCAACCAAGCCTCATTCTGAATTGTGGGTGGCTGGATATGGAGCGCCATTTTAGATAAGGGGAAAAAACTGAAAATGGTGCCAGAAGTACTTCACACCTTAAACCTTAAAGAATTTAGAACTATGGCACCAATATGCCTATAAACCTCTCGTCTGAGTGGCCAAGCTATACCCACATAGCAAAACCGCTGTGTCACAGTGGCTTACCTAGGAGGACAGCATTGTAGTAATGGCTCTTAACCAGAGACAAAACTAAAAACTAAAAATTTGTCTATACTGGCACTAATCAGTAGCCAGCTCAGACGTTGAACCAACACTCATAAAAATAAAAAATTTTTTAAAAAATACTCTAACAAATTCTAATAAATTTCTATTCATTGATTAATAGCAAGCAAAGACACTTATTGCATGAGGAACAGGTACCACATTGCTAAACTGGTACCTGTAATGCACGCATACAAGTATTAAATGGGCCCTAAGAACAATAATGGACAAATGGTCTCTATCGGTCACTCATGTATTAGGTAAATGAGTCCCATACACCAATACAAGAGATAAAAACCAGCTGATCGATTGACAAACTGGACATAATCATTCAGTTATAATGGAATAATCTGACCTGTCCATCTAAGGAGGAAAACAAAGCCATTTATATTAACCACCATAGATAGATTAAAATCAAATAATGGTCAAATCACATTGAGTGAAGAACAGGACCTGCACCACACCCCCTACAGATTATTGCTCACGTAATACCTATAGTGATCGTGTAGACCATGAATTATTATATTACAGATCGGCCGATGTCCATGAGATTGGTCAGCCTGGCACGAAGACATGGTACACAAGATACGATGAAAACCACATATATACTGTAACTATGACATTCATATAGACAGGCATGTACTGGCCATTGGGACTACAGGGAGTTTCTCGGTGGGCCGATGGCTCAGTGGGCCGGTGACAAAGTAATGGCTGCACGGCTTACCCTCAACTTCACGCAGTGATGTGAGAAAGATGAGAAAAATACAGAGGAGAATAAGTGAAATAATAAACGAGGTTAGTGAGGACTCCTTATGTTATGCTACTTATGTTTTTTTTGCACAATTACGTATAGTTTTATATACTGTTTTTGTGCTTGTTTGCAAAATTAAAGTGGACTGGTCTGGATGAAGTCCAGGGCCAAATTTTTGTCCCAGTCCAGCCGTGCATATAGACCATGATTTCATATACACAGATCGGCCAATATCCGCAAAAATCAGTCAACCCAGTACAAAACCCGGCCCATAAGTCATAATGAAAACCACATATATATCTGTCCCATCGGTGGGTGTGACATATCTGGATGAATAACACACCCCCGATGGGTAAAAGTTAATAAATATCCTCCACATCAGTGATGGCAAAATCGCTATAACTCACATCATGCTAAGACATATTAAAACATATCAAGCATGACACCAAATCCTGCTCTCACATTTTTTCCGTCGGAATTTCCGACGGAAAAAGTCCGATAGAGCCCACACACGATCGCATTTTCCGACAACATAATCCGATCGGACCTTTTCTGTCTGAATTTCCGACCCTGTGTACAGGGCATAACAGTTCAGTAGTATGTAATGTAGTAGAAAAAAAGACTGCGCTGGAAATTAAATTATCCCTAAAAAAAAATAAGCTGCAACACAAACTGGAATACACACAAATACAATTAAAAACGAAATATGGTTGCGCTCTAACTAATGCCGCGTACACACGGGCGGACTGTATGGCGTACTTAGTCCGTCGAAACACATTTCAGTGGACAGTCCGCTCGTGTGTGGGCTTCAGCGGACTTTTTCAGCGTGCAGTCTGGCGTACTAAGTATTTCGGATTTTTCGAAATTCTGTCCGTCGTACTTTGGTTTCAGCGGACAATCCGCTCGTCAGTAGGCTAGTTCGACGGACTAAGAATGGCGCATGCTCAGAAAGGATTTACACGGCGGAAGGTTGCTTTGCTGTGTATTGGACTTCCTATTTCTAGTCCCGTCGTACACGTCATTGCGCAAGCTTTCGACGGACTGTTTGGGTATCCGTGTGTGGTCAAGTCCGTTCAGTCGAAAGTATGACGGACTGTCCGTCGGATTGTATGACGGACTAAGTACGTCATACAGTCCGCTCGTGTGTACGCGGCATAATGTGCAAGTGAACCTTAACCTTATAAACGTAATAATAAGTAAGGAATTAATGATAAATCAAAAACAGTCCCAACTATGAGATAATTAACTCTGTGAGTAATTCTGTGACGGTAAATCAAAGTTTCGATCAGAAATTATTTTACAAGAGGTGAGTCATTGACAAAAAAATGAATCGGCATGTGAACAGTTCAAAACAATCCATGTGACTTTTTGCTTGATGGACACTGTGAATCCACCACCGTAAGGAATGTGCGCTTACCAGCTGCACAGACAAGAAATGCCCATGGCTAACACCCACCCAGGGCCTTTTCCTCAATGATGTTCCGACACCAACACAGTCACCACAACCAGGGGGGGGGGGCGTCTGATCCGGAACGTAGCTGGATGAATCCTCCACTTCAGGCTTGTACAAAACTCGGTAGATGATGGCACAAACGTAGCTCAGAAAAAAATGCAAAGAGTAGCCATAGGTAAAACCTGCAAGGTTTTTTATTTAACATATTTATATTTTAATATTTAACATATTTGCAAGGCGTATAGATAAAAAAACTGGTTAAAAATATGTGGTCGGCTGGCTGCAGTACACACACACCCCTGCTAACAAACAATGGGATGTATCACACGGTAACATCAGCACGTCGCTCCTCCCTATGCGATTCGTCACAGGTTTGACATCGTCTTGGGGCACAAGCAGTGTACTGACGCACCCTATTAATATAGTAAACACACCCAATCAAGCCTCGTTTTGAGTCTTGGGTGGCTGGATATGGAGCGCCATTTTAGATTAGGGAAAAAAAGGCAAATGGTGCCAGAAGTACTTCACACCTTAAACATAAAGAATCTGAACTATGGCACCAATATGCCTATAAACCTCTCATCTGAGTGGCCAGGCTATACACATAGCAAAACTGCTGTGTCACAGCGGCTTACCTAGGGGGACAGCATTGTAGTAATGGCTCTTAACCGGAGACAAAGCTAAAAATTAAAAATTTGTCTATACCGGCACTAATCAGTAGCCAGCTCAGACGTTGAACCAACACTCCTAAAAATAAAAACATATGTAAAAAATACTCTAAAAACAATCTAACAAATTATAATACATTTTTATTCATTGATTAATAGCAAGCAAAGACACTTATTGTATGCCGAACAGGTACCACATTGCTAAACCGGTATCTGTAATGCACCCTAAGAATAAGGATGAGCCGAACACTCCCCCCGGTTCGGTTCGCACCAGAACCTGCGAACAGACCTAAACTTTGTGTGAACTTTAGAACCCTATTAATGTCTATGGGACTCGAATGTTCAAAATCTAAAGTGCTAATTTTAAAGGCTAATATGCAAGTTACTGTCCTAAAAAGTGTTTGGGGACCCGGGTCCTGCCCCATGGGACATGTATCAAGGCAAACAAAGTTTTAAAAACGCCCGTTTTTTAGGGAGCAGTGATTTTAATAATGAATAAAGTGAAACAATAAAAGTGTAATATTCCTTTAAATTTCGTACCTGGGGAGTGTCTATAGTATGCCTGTGAAGGGGCGCATGTTTCCCGTGCTTAGAACTGTCCCTGCACAGAGTGTAATTTCTGCAGGAAAAAAAGTCATTTAAAATCACGCGGCTATAATGAATTGTCGGCTCCCGTAATACAGAGAACACTCATTGAAAGTCACTGATAAAAAAAAAAAGTGGGGGTTCCCCCAAATTCAAATACCAGGCCCTTCAGGTCTGGTATGGATTTTAAGGGGAACCCTGCGTCAAATTTAAAAAAAAAAATGACATGGGGTTCCCCCTAAAAATCCATACCAGACCCTTTATCCGAGCACGCAACCTGGCAGGCCGCAGGAAAAGAGGGTCTTTTCAGGGTCTGATCGAATGACAAACTGGACATAATCATTCAGTTATAACGGAGTAATCCGACCTGTCCATCTAAGGTGGAAAACAAAGCCGTTTATATTAACCACCACAGATAGATTAACAGATTATTGTTCACGTAATACCTATAGTGATCGTGTAGACCATGAATTAATATAAACAGATCAGCCGATATCCACGAGATCGGTCAGCCCGGCACGAAGACATGGACCACAAGATACGATGAAAACCGCATATATAACTATGGCATTCATATAGACCATGATTTCATATACACGGATCGGCCGATATCCGCAAGATCGATCAACCCGGTACAAAACCCGGCCCATAAGTTATAATGAAAACCACATATATATCTGTCCCATCGGTGGGTGTGACATATCTGGATGAATAACACACCCCCGACGGGTAAAAGATAATAATGTTTATTGTTTTATATTTTTAGCGCAACATTTTTCACTGATCTTTTGCACCAAATTTTTGTCACATTCTTATGTAGCAGCTGTTAATTTTTCTTCACTAATCGAGTTAGCAGTAATATCCCCAATCCACATTTTCCATTTCTGTGTACATAGACAGGTGGAGGAGCTGGGGAGGAGGCGAGGCGCTGCTCTACATATGCAGCTCATCTGAGGTCTGCCATTATTACACACACACTATAGAGGATACTTGCGCAGGGGGGCTGATATAAATGAACACTTTCAGTGATTTGAGTATGGGGGAGAGGGTACTGCATGTGCTAGGAGGCACTTTGGGTGTAGGGAGGACTTCTGCTGGGGGGCAGATTTTCCTAAAACGCTCCCTAGCACATGCAAAGCCCTCTCCCCTACACCCAAATCATGCAAGTGTTCATTTATATCAGCTCCCCCGCTGCGCAAGTATACTCTATCCCCTGATTCAAAGAGATGCTGTCCAGGGGACAATCATGCCATCCGGGACCGTGAGCACCCAGTTAGAGATGCAGGTCAATCACCCCAGGTGATCACACTAATGCCCCCCCTGCCAGGCAAGTAAGACAGGTGACGGAACTTTTTCCAGCACTGGCTCCAGGACTCAGGGCCGACTCACGCGATGAATCGCACAGCATCACACTGTGCGTTCCTGTGTGATTCACGTGTTTTCCAGGTGCAGTACAATTTCAGCCCATTTATTTGAAATTGTGCTGGACCACACCAAGCGTTATAAGATGCGCAGGAACTTGATTGCATGGTTCTACTGTACCATACCATCCAATGCAGGTAAAGGCTTTTGCATTTGGGAACTGCGTTTGTGGCGTTGTTAAGTTAACATTGACACCCATTGCAACTTGAGTGCATTTTGAATGTGGTGTGAGAAACCCACATGGAATGCTGGTTTCCAGGGCTCCCGAAGTGTGGGGGGGGGGGCTGTGTAATGGAAAGGGGTCCAGAGGTATGGGGACTGTGTAATGTGAAGGGGTCCATAGGTATGGGGACTGTGTAATGTGAAGGGGTCCAGAGATGTGGGGGCTGTGTAATGAGAAAGGGTCCAGAGGTATGAAGCTGTGTAATGTAAAGGGGTCCAGAGGTATGGGGGCTGATAATGTGAAGGGGTCCTGAGATGTGGGGGCTGTGTAATGTGAAAGGGTCCAGAGGTATGAAGCTGTGTATTGTAAAGGGGTCCAGAGGTATGGGGGCTGATAATGTGAAGGGGTCCAGAGATGTGGGGGCTGTGTAATGTGAAAGGGTCCAGAGGTATGAAGCTGTGTAATGTAAAGGGGTCCAGAGGTATGGGGGCTGATAATGTGAAGGGGTCCAGAGATGTGGGGGCTGTGTAGATTAAAGGGGTTCAAAGGTTTGGGGCTGTGTATTGTGAAGGGATCCAGAGGTATGGGGGCTGTGTAATGTAAAGGGGTCCAGAGATGTGGGGGCTGTGTATTGTGAAGGGATCCAGAGGTATGGGGCTGTTTAATTTAAAGGGGTCCAAAGGTGTGGGGGCTGTGTAATGTGAAGGGGTCCAGAGGTACAAGGACTGTGTAATATAAAGGGGGTCTTCCTACATGTTAACTTAAAACAGGGTAAGGGTGTGATGCGCTAATTTACAACCATAAATAAAAACAATGATAAATAAATAGGATAGCCCTACTAATAGCAACAAATACAGTGCAACTATATTCACAAATGAAAAAAAATGTAAAAGAAATTTTTTTGAAAGTGCAACCGTGCATTAATGAATCAAAAGGTGACTGTGTGCATAATACTCGTAAGGTTTGCTGCAATAAATCACAAAGTGACTGTGTGCATAATACTCATATGATTTGCTGCACACACCAAAATGCATAAGCAAAAAACAGTGTAAAAATAATTAAATATGTACAGAAAATGGAGCAAATGGTGACAAATGATAACGTGAACAGTAAAACAAATCTGAATCCAAGTGACAGCAGTGAATCACACTAAAGTGTCCCATACATGATCAGATAGTGCAATTCGGTAAACACACTAAATTAAAGTGCAACGTGCTGAGCCAACAATCCTTCAGTGATAATCCATGCAAGTGATGCTAATGCTATGCAATTACCTCACCGCTGTAAGGTAAACAGCGAAAATAATTCAGGGCACTCAGGTAACAAGGGCTGATCACGGGGATGGCTGTGCAGCAGGCTCTTGGAGACTTCTCCAACTTCCTCATATGTGGTGAATGGTAGGTAAGCTCAGAGGGATGAACCAAAGAGAACCGCCATAGTGTAGTATTTCAAACGTATATAATTTATTAAGAATATAAAAACTACTCACAAAAGAAGTTGGGAAATACACAGTGACAAACAACAGCAGACCGGATATGAACGTCACTTCCGGGTTCCTACGCGTTACGTCGTCAAGACTTCAACTGTTACCCGCAGTTATACATGCAGTCCTATAGATTTCTATTAGGTTGTGCGTTTTTACTGTATTTTCTAAAAGTGCACCAAAAGTACCACATTCTGCATCTTTGGTGCACTTTCAGAAAACAAGAAAATAATATTTTTTTGGGGAGGGTGACATCATGTTTTTCTGCACAGGTGACACTAGCCCTAATGGCGCCACTGGCAGTAGCACATAGTAAGTGTGTTGCTGCCAGGTACATGTATTTCTGTCCGCCACCCGGTGACAATCCTCGGGTCAGTCAGCACTGTTTTTGCAGAGGAGGAGGAGGGGCCTGGGCGCCTGGGGGAGCAGATGGAGGAGGATTCTTCCAGGTTCTGGGCCGCTGCGCACGGAGGCACTACACAACTGATGTCACTTGATGCCGACATCAGCAAATTGACGTGCGGTTTTCTGCTTGCCCACCAGGGGGCAGATATAGGATCCGCCCCGGGTGCCAAATGCTCTAGGTATGTCCCTAATTAACAACAATGTAACTGATAACACTGCAGCACAGTCAATCAACAGCACAGAAAGTAACCAGCTGACAAGATTTGAGGGATTTCGAATGCCTTGTACACACGGTCGGACATTCCGACAACAAAATCCGTCTGATTTTTTCGGATGGATTTTGTCCTAAACTGGTGTTGCATACACACGGTCGGACAGAGTTGTCGGAAAATCCAATTGCTCGGAACGTGACGACGTTCGTTCGTTATGACAGGACTACATTGAGGCTAGTAGCCAATAGCTTTGGTCTCGTAATTTGATCTGAGCATGCGTGGCACGATCGGAATTCTTTACAAACGATCGGAAAAAGTCTGATCTGATTTTTTTTTGTCTGCAAATTTGAGATCCTGCTCTAAAATTTTTTCTGTCAGAATTTCCACCGGAAAAAGTCTGACATGATCGAATTTTCCGACAATATAATCCGATCGGACCTTTTCCGTCGGAATTTCCAACTGTGTGTACAAGGCATTCGACTTATTACAGAGATAAAACACATTCAACTTTAACAGACCAAGAGGGACCAAATAAAAAAAATGAATTGGTAAGGAAGTTTTAGATACCCTTTAATAATTATTTTTTACACATCTATTTCCATAGAATCCCCAGGTTCAAGCGGACTGAGCGGAGGAGCGATAGCCGGCATTGTGATCGGTGTTCTAGCTGGAGTGGCCCTTGTCGGGGTCGGTGGGTTCTTTCTTGTAAAGAAAGTGTTCTAATGTAAGTATACACTGGTCTGATGTGTTGGAAGCATACTGTATGTCTTGATCAGCGCCGGACCTAAAATGGGACCCAATGGGACCATTGGTCCCGGGCGGCAGGTTCTGAGGGGCGGCACATTGACGCCCAGAAAGACAGTGGTTGAATGGCCCGGTGCCACTGCTGTTACATGTAATGGCAGAGCACAGCTGGCCACCCGCCCATCCTCTCTGCTGCTCCCCTTCCCATTGTTCCTGACAAGAGAAAGTGAGGGATCGATATAAGTGCAGCTGAAACTAAGAGAAAGTAAGTGCCAGCGCCACTAATCCCATCTTCACCACACCTGCCTGTGTCTAACCCCCCCTACCACCCCTGCCTGTGTCTAACCTCCCACCACCCCTGCCTGTGTATAACCCCCCTACCACCCCTGCCTGTGTTTAACCCCCTACCACCCCTGCCTGTGTCTAACCCCCCACCACCCCTGCCTGTGTCTAACCCCCCACCACCCCTGCCTGTGTCTAACCCCCCACCACCACTGCCTGTGTATAACCCCCCTACCACCCCTGCCTGTGTCTAACCCCCTACCACCCCTGCCTGTGTCTAACCCCCCATCATCCCTGCCTGTGTCTAACCCCCCAACCACCCCTGCCTGTGTATAACCCCACTACCACCCCTGCCTGTGTCCAACCCCTTACCACCCCTACTTGTGTCTAACCCCTCCATACCACCCCTGCCTGTGTCTAACCCCCTCCCCTCACCACCGCCACCATCTCCTCTGTCTGAACCCCACCATCACTGTCGCATGTAAATCTGACTTCCTGATAAATTTAATGTATGATTTAATTGTCATGATATAAAATAATTAATGTGGGGGCCTTTTGGTGGGCTTGATTTTATTTTTATTTTTTTGGGGGGGGGCGGGGGGCAGCATTTTATTCCTGGACCCAGGAAGCACAATGCCTTGGGCCAGCCCTGGTCTTGATGTACACTGTTCCTACAAACCTTGAAATAAACCTACAGGAAAGGAAATGTTCATTTACAGACAGTGAAGGGATATTCAAGATAATACATGATGGTAGAAGATAAAAAATGATAGGGGAAGGCTATAGAGCAGGGATATGTAATTAGCGGACCTCCAGCTGTTGCAAAACTACAAGTCCCATCATGCCTCTGTCTCTGGGTGTCATGCTTGTGGCTTTTAGTGTCTTGCTAGGCCTCATGGGACTTGTAGTTTTGCAACAGCTGGAGGTCCGCTAAATGCATATCCCTGCTATAGAGGGTAGTAATACAAGGATACAAGTTGACAATGGTAAATGAGAACAAATATATATATATAAATAGAGGGTGGATGATTATATAAAATACTATAGGATAGCAAATAACAGATGATGGTGCTGGATGAGGTTTAAGGATTACATGGTCCCAGTTAACCCCCTGAACTATACTTTTTGTCTGCATTATCAGCAAAGTCTATACCCACCACAGAAGGTGACTTTCTTTAAAGCATAATTACAGCAAAGAGCTAGGTATGGTTGAGATTCCGTTCATCCAGTTTTGTGATCTGGGATGTGGCAGATATAACAGTTCAGATATACTGTATGTATTATAACTGAGTATGGAGCTTTCTGACTATATTTCGAAAGTTGAACTAAACTAAAGCTGAACTCTGGGCACAAAGGCTTTCAGTTAAACATACGCAATATTGTCAAAAGTAATGGGACACCTGCTTTACATGCACATGAACTTTAATGGCATCCCTGTCTTAGTCCGTAGGGTTCACTATTGGGAAAGCGATCCAAAAGGTTTTGGAGTGTGTCTATGGGAATGTTTGGCCATTCGTCCAGCGCATTTGTGAGTTCAGCCACTGATGCTGGACTAGAAGGCCTGGCTCGCAGTCTCCACACAAATTCATCCCAAAGTTGTTCTATCGAATTGAGGCAAGCCGGTCAAGTTCCTCCACCCCAAATTCGCTCATCCATGTCTTTATTGACCTTGCTTTGTGCACTGGTAGATAGTCATGTTGGAACAGGAAGGGGCCATCCCCAAACTGTTCCCACAAAGTTGGGAGCATGAAATTGTCCAAAATGTCACTGGAACTAACGGGCCAAGGCCAACACCTGAAAAACAACCCCACACCATAATCTCCCCTCCACCAAATGACCTCACAAATGTGCTTCTGAAAGAATGGTCAAGCATAGCCATAAACACACTCATAAACCTTGTGGACGGCCTTCCCAGAAGAGTTGAAGCTGTTATAGCTGCAAAGGGTGGGCCAACTCACTATTGAACCCTACGGACTAAGACCGGGATGTCAATAAAGTTCATGTGCGTGTAAAGTCGGGTGTCCCATTACTTTTGGCGAAATAGAGTATTCCTCAATAGCCACGCTGTCACCAGAAAAGATAAAGCCATTAGCTTAAGCCATTTCAACTTCACTCCTGTTCCTGTGAAAACTCCAAAACTTTGCATCGCCCATACCTTTCTGTACAGGAATCATTTTCACCAGAACCAATAGAGAGGGTTACTCAGTGGGGACATCCAAAACATAAGCATTTCCTACCCTAACTAAAAAAAAAGATATGACTGTAGATACAGTGCCTTGAAAAAGTATTCCTAACCCTTGAAATTTTCCACAGTTTTTCATGTTTCAACCAAAAACATTAATGTTGTTTATTGGGATTTTATGTGCTAGACCAACACAAAGTAGTACATAATTGTGGAAGGAAAATGATAAATGTTTTTCCAATCTTTTTACAAATAAATATGTGAAAAGTGTGGCGTGCATTTGTATTCAGCCCCCTTTACTCTGATACCCACTAATTAGTAGAACCAATTGCCTTCCTAAGTTACCAAATTAGTAAATAGAGTTCACCTGTGTGTAATTTAATCTCAGTATAAATACAGCTCTTCTGTGAAGCCCTCAGAGGTTTGTTAGAGAACCTTAGTAAACAAATAGCATTATGAAGGCCAAGGAACACACCAGACAGGTCAAGGATAAAGTTGTGGAGAAGTTTAAAGCAGGATTGGGTTATAAAAAAATATTCCAAGCTTTGAACATGTCACAGAGCTCTGTTCAATCCATCATCAGAAAATGGAAAGAGTATGGCACAACTGCAAACCTACCAAGACATGGCCGTCCACCTAAACTGACCGGCCGGGCAAGGAGAACATTCATCAGAGAAGCAGCCAAGAGGTCCATGGTAACTCTGGAGGAGCTGCAGAGATCCACAGCTCAGGTGGGAGAATCAACTACAGAGACAACTATAAGGCCGCGTACACACGCGCGGACTGTTGGCCCAACTTTGTCCGTCCAACAGTTTGAGCGAACAGTCCGCTCAAACTTAGCATGGACGGACATGGCCACACACGACGGACGAACAGTTTGCTGAAACCGTGCGCGATGACGTGAACGGCACGTACGACGGGACGAAAAATACGACGTCCTATACACTGCAATGCAACCTTCCGACGTGGAAATCCTTTCTGAGCATGCGCGAGACTTAGTTGGCCGAACAAGCCTACACACGAGCGAACAGTCCGCTGAAACCTTGTTTCAGCGGACAGTTTTTCGGAATTTCCGTAAGACCTTGTTCGGCCAACTGTCCGCTGAAACTGTCCGCTGAAGCCCCACACACGAGCGGACTGTCCGCCCAAACACTGTTCAGCGGACAAGGTTGGGCGAACAGTCCGCGCGTGTGTACGCGGCCTTAGTCGTCTCTCCACAATTCTGGCCTTTATGGAAGAGTGGCAAGAAGAAAGCCATTGTTAAAAGAAAGCCATAAGATGTTCCATTTGCAGTTTGTGAGAAGCCATGCGGGGGACACAGCAAACATGTGGAAGAGGGTGCTCTGGTCAGAGGAGACCAAAATTGAACGTTTTGGTCTAAAAGCTAAATTCTTTGAAAAAATCATTGATGCGTCACTTACTAAACGCCACCGAGGCCTGTACTGTATATCGCTTCACTGGAAGCAAGAGTTCCCACCGACCATTGCATGTTGGCTGCGGAAGGTGGAAGAAATGAATAAAGCCCCATACACACTATCAGATTATCTGCTGAGTTTTTCCTTCAGATTTACCAAAACCATATAATATGAGGACAAACCTTAGGAGTTTCAATGTGTATGCAGTCAGGCAGGCCCTTCTACTACATGGTTTTGGTAAATCTGAAGGAAAAACTCAACAGATAATCTGATAGTGTGTATGGGGCTTAAGATGGAGGACTTGGTCCTCACCGCACAGCACAACCGTGAGAAATACTCAGAAACCTGGACTATCTGGAACATTTTTATTTACTCAGAAGAAGGAACATCTCTCCTGGGGTCATAGTTTACCAACAGACATCTACATAATTCTGGAACACGGATCGTTCACCTACACCCACCCTCGCTCTGCATGTCGTCGTCGTCGTCCCCCCCGTTCCCCCTTTCTCCCCCCCCCCCTCCCTTTTCCACTTCTATCTCTTTCTATCACTATTCTTTTCCTCCCTCCCTTCCGTTAACTGTGCATTTTGAGGAAAAAGTGAAAAAGTAGGGAAGAAGTCCTGTTGCCTTTGGACACGCGTGAAAAACTGTAATACATCAACCCATATGTTGTACGCTAACTACACCATTGTACTACAATGTTCGGATGTATAATGTTTACTGTACTCTGACACACTGAACAAAGTGTCTGTAACATATACTGCATCTTCAGATTGTTTGTTATGTTGGGATGTCTCCCATTGTTGGTGCTTAATAAAAACTTATATTTGAAAAAAAAAAAAAAAATATATATATATATATATATATATATATATATATATATATATATATAATGCATAAATACAATTCAAAGTGTAATTCATAAAGTAATGAACAAACATTTTCTCTATTTTTTCAGAGATCAGCACTGACAACCATCATTGGTCCAAACTACGGCCTACACAGAAATGTGATATTTTACCAGCGCTCCTTGGAGAACTGGACACAAAACAGATATCTAGTTGTCTTTTTCAAACAATAATGCATATTACCACCAGTTTTATGTAATGGTAGCAATGTGCTGTACCTATAGCAACCAATGATTTTTCATCATTCCTCTGCTCTAAACCTGATTGGTAGGTATAAAGCCCTGTACACACAAGCGGACTTTTGAACATCCAAAGTCCGACGGAATGATTCCGTCAGACTATTCGATCGTGTGTGGGCTGCAACAGACTTTTGATTCGCAAAAGTCTGACGGACTTTAGAATATGGAACATGCTTCAAATTTTTCCGACGGAACTCCGCCGGACCCGGTCCCTCCGAAAAATTCGCTCGTGTGTATGCTATTCCGACGGACTAAAACCGACGCTAGGGCAGCTATTGGCTACTGGCTATGAACTTCCTTATTCGAGTCCAGTCGTACGTCATCACGTTCGAATCCGTCGGAGTTTAGTGTGATTGTGTGTGGCCAAGTCCGCTCAGTCGAAAAGTCCGTCAGAACTCTGTCGGAACTCCGGCAGAACTCCTTCGGATGTCTGTCGGACTTAAGTCCTCTCGTGTGTACGGGGCTTAAGTCTCTGCACTTTGTTTTTTTCCCCCTTAAATAATTCTATAGAACCGCAATGGAGGCCACAGGTGGTGCAGATTTTACAACAGATGGCACAGCAACATTGTAACACCATAGAGAGTGGGATTACTGTACTCCTGATGTAAGTGACTATTTATCTACTTGTTCAATAAAGAACATTACTATCCATTTTACTTTGGACTCACTGGGGTTTATATGTGGACTAACATGTTGAGTTGTAGCCCACACCAAGATAATGGTGGCTCATCCATTGCACTTTTTCTGTGTATGTCTGGGAACTTTTCATACATTGCATGGAACAAAAGTTCACTTTTTCCACATTTTTTTTATGTTACAGCCTTATCCCAAAATGGATTAAATTCATTATTTTTCTAAAAATTCTAAAACAAAAATCCCACAATGACAACATGAAAGAACTTTGTTCAAAATCTTTGCAAATGAAAAAAAAAAAGAAAAAATAATCACATGTACATAAGTATTCACAGCCTTTGCCATGACAATGAAAATTGAGCTCAGTTGCATCCTGTTTCCACTGATCATCCTTGAGATGTTTCTACAACTTGATTGGAGTCCACCTGTGGTAAATTCAGTTGATTGGACATGATTTGGAAAGGCACACACCTGTCTGTATAAGGTCCCATAGTTAACAGTGCATGTCAGAGCACAAGCCAAGCCATGAAGTCCAAGGAATTGTCTGTATTGTCTGTGGTCCAAGGAATTGTCTGTATTGTCTGTGGTCCAAGGAATTGTCTGTAGACCTCCAAGACAGGATTGCATGGAGTCACAGATCTGAGGAAGGGTAGAGAAAAATGTCTGCAGTATTAAAGGTCTCATCATTTGTAAATGGAAGAAGTTTGGAACCACCAGGACTCTTCCTAGAGTGGGCCGTTTGGCCAAACTGAGCAATTGGGGGAGAAGGGCCTTAGTCGGGGAGGTAACCAAGAACCCGATGGCCACTCTGACAGAGCTTCAGCATTTTTCTGTGGAGAGAGGAGAACCTTCTAACTACCTCTGCAGAACTCCACCGATCAGGCCCCTATGCTACAGTGGCCAGACGGAAGCCACTCCTCAATAAAAGACACATGACAGCCTGCCTGGAGTTTGCCAAAAGGCACCTGAATTGACCTGAAAGACCACGAGAAACAAAATTTGCTTGTCTGATGAAACAAAGATTGAATTCTTTGGCCTGGATGGCAAGTGTCTTGTCTGGAGGAAACCAGGCATCGCTCATCACCTGGCCAATACCATCCCTGCAGTGAAGCATGGTGGTGGCAGGATCATGCTGTAGGGATATTTTTCAGCAGCAGGAACTGGGAGACTAGTCAGGATCAAGGTAAAGATGAATGCAGCAATATACAGACACATCCTTGATGAAAACCTGCTCCAGAGTGCTCTGGACCTAGACTGGGGCAAAGGTTCCTCTTCCAACAGGACAACGACCCTAAGCACACAGCCAAGATAACAAAGGCATGCCTACAGACTAAGTCTGGCCAGAGCCCAGACTTGAACATGATTAAACATCTCTGGAGAGATCTGAAAATGGCTGTGTACCAACGCTCCCGATCCAACCTGATGGAGCTTGAGAGGTTCTGCAAAGAATGGGAGAAACCTGCTCAAAAATAAATCTACCAAGCTTGTAGCATCATACTCAGAAAGGCTAGAGTCTGCAATTGGTGCCAAATGTGCTTCAACAACTTATTGAGCAAAGGCTGTGAATACTTACGTAGTGTACATGGGATTTTTTTTGATTTTTTTAATACATTTACAAAGATTTCAAAGAAACTTCTTTCACATTGTTATTATGGGGTATTGTTTGTGACCTACCCAGAGGGGTACCAGGCTAATCTTAAAGTGAGTAGGCAGGTTTTGAAATGTGTGTGTAGTTAGCTGTCTCAAAGTAATGTCAATGTTCCCATTGCACACTTTCCTGAATGAGGCTTTAGGAGAAGCGGATGCTGAAGCAACAACCAACTGGAACTGGAGACATCATAGATCAAATGCACATATTTGCCAGCACACCACGGATAGCGCCCAAATGAGCAGCTGCTGCAGCATGGCCAACGTTGAGTTCCACTTGGTGGGCATGTAACAGATTAGGCGGTTCTTGGGCAGGTTAAATTCCTTTTGGAGGTCAACCAGCCGAGCACTGGCATTATATGACCAGCGGAAATGCACAGAGACTTTCCTGGCCTGCCTCTGGACATGCTGTAAGCCCGGGTACCTGCCCAAGAACCGCTGCACCTCCAAGTTAAGGACATGAGCCAAACAGGGCACATGGGTCAGTTGCCCCTGTTTGAGGGCGGAGAGGAGGTTGGTGCCTTTATCGCCAACCACCATTCCTGGCTTAACCTGGCATGGCGTCAACTACCTCTCAGCCTGCCCCTGCAAAGCTGACAGAATCTCTGCCCCAGTGTGGCTCCTGTCCCCCAAGAACACCTGCGCAAGCCCCGCATGGCATACTTGTGTAGCCCCTTGAACGCCTACGGAGCACCGCTGGTTCCGAGGACAAAGCACAGGAAGAGGCCATGGAGGAAGAAGAAGAGGAGGGGTGGAGGAGAGAGGTGTGTCAGAATCACCAGTATTTTGGGGGCATGGTGGCGGAACAACCTTCAACACGAGGCCACGAGGCTAGCGAGGCCAAGACATTGTCTTCCACATGCCGGTAGAGAGCCGGAATCGCCTTCCGCGCAAAAAAGTGGTGTTTGGGAACCTGCTACTGAGGAACCGCACATTCCACAAACTCACAGAAGGGGCAGAGTCTACCAACTGAAAAGGCAGCAGTTGAAGTGATAGCAATTTAGCCAAGCTAGCATTCAACTGCTGGGCATGTGGATGGCTGGGAGTGAGCTTCTTTCGGTGGTGCAGCAGCTGGGGCAGTGAAATGTGCCTGGTATCCTGGTAATCTGACGTCGGTGTACAGATAGCAGATTGCCCGCAAGTACTTGGCTGTGACACACCTAATTCTACATCATCATTCCTCTCAGTGCAGGTTTCAGAGAGGACTGAAAGTATAGTGGGGTTGGAGATCCCAGCTGATGAGGAGCAAGGAGAGGTCTGCTTTGTTCTTTGGTGTGGGTCTTTTAGGTACGCTTGCCAACAAACTGAATGGCAGGTCAACATATGTCTGGTCAAGCATGTGGTGCCCAAGTGGCTGATGTTTTGGAAACGCGAGATGCGCTAGAGACATATGTTGCAAATAGCAGCGGTGCGATCTGATGCACTCGTCTCAAAAAGGCCCACACCAAAGAACTTTTGAAATAATGAGCAGAGACAGCAGAGCCATGTGGTGTGATGCAGTCGGTGTGCTGCCCGTAGCCTCCTGGCGGTATTCCCGAGTCTGGTTCGGGGTGAGATTTAATTACCATAAGCGGTATTCCCAAGCCAGACTCGGGATCGCATCGCTGGATCCATGTAAGGGTTACTTACCTTGTCCCCTGGATCCAGCAATGTCTCCACGCTGTCATCAGCGAGCCGCCGTGTCTCGCTCGATCTGTGACAGTGCCGAGCTCCGTTCCCTGCGAGCATTGCGACGCACGGAGACGGAGTTCGGAGCCAAATTCAAAAAAAGTTAAAAACACAGTATAGATACAGTATACTGTAATCTTACAGATTACAGTACTGTATCAAATAATTACACATCCCCTTTGTCCCTAGTGGTTTCTCCAGTGTCCTGCATGCAGTTTTATATTTTAAATACTGTTCTTTATGCCTGGAAACTGGAGATTGTCCATAGCAACCAAAAAATGTCCGTTTACATCAAAAGTGGTTATACTGTAGACCAGCTAGAAAACAGTGATAATAAATTATAATCACTCGCAGAATTGAGCGATAGTAATTTGTCTGGAAATTCGTCATCAACCACTAAAACTAATGACAGTGACAATTCTGCAACTCAGCATATTTCAGTGTTTTTAATTTGATTACATTATTGAATCATTTTTAATATTATTATTTGTTATAATTATTTATAGTTATTTATTTTATTATATTTATCTCTCTCTCTCTATATATATATATATACAGTATATATATATACAAACTTCTTTTTGTTTATTGTGTGTATCTCACATTAAGTTGCAGCAGGAACTGTTTATTAATTCTGTTTAATTTTAAATTAAGTATTTTTCACTAATATGATATTTTTGAGAGATCAGTAGACAGCGCTGTATTACCATGGTTTTATAAAGCTTTAGGTGCACACCGTGCAAAGGACACTAAAACAAAATACTGCAGCTCTCTGCCTGTATTTAGGTAAAGCTTTAGGTGCACACTGTGCAACACTGTGCAAAGGACACAATACACTGACAGCCCGTTCACACCTGAACGTTTTGTAGCCCTACGCCTGAAGCTACAAAACGCTGGAGGGGAAAAAATCCATTATTCTCAATGGAGATGGTTCACATCTCCACTCCATGTTGCCTGAAGCCCTACGCCTGAAGCTCAAACAAGTTCCGGACCCTTTTTTGTCGCGCGAATTGGGCTGATTTGGGCGTTTTCATTCCCATAGAAACTAATGGAAACGCTCGATTCGAGCGTTTAGCGCGACAACGAGCGTTTCTACAGGCGTTTTGACGCTGTATCTGCTCAAGAAAAAATAAGCAGATGAAAAATATTTTTCCTATTGGCTGAAAAAAAACACCGAAGTTAAAAAACGCTCGTTGTCGCGCGTTGTAGTGTGACAAAACGCTCGTTGTCGCGCGACAAAATGCCGGTAAAAACGTTCAATCACGCTACGCTCAGGTGTGAATGCAGCCTGAGTGGAAATAGTGCAGCTCCCTGCCTGTCAGTATATTATGAAGAGAATAACAGGAACGGATCTAGCTAAACTGAATACAGTGTATAAATATATATACACACAACACACCTGGGGTACATATATATCCTCTACACACTGTAATGCCGCGTACACACGATCAAACAAGCGGGTGGAAAAGTCCGGCAAACTCAAGTCCGCCGGACAATCCCCCCGTGTGTAGCCTCCGGCATACTTTTTTGACCTGAAAGTACGGCGGACTTAGAAAGTAGTTTCGCACTCCAATCTTCCCGCCGTACTCGCATTTCGGCGGACAATCCGGCCGTGTGTGTGCCAGTCCGCCGTACTTTTGAAATGAACGGACTTTTCCCGCCCGTAGAAAAGTCCGCTCATTTCGAGTGGGTCTCCAGGTAGGCAGGGCCCGCGAAGGAGACGTCGCTGGCCCCGCCACCTGGTATGGACTTAAAGGGGAACCCCAACCCCTGAAAAAAAACGGCGTGGGGGTCCCCCCAGGTCCACATCAGACCCTTGTCCGAGCGCGCTACCCGGCCAGCCAGGAAAGGGAAGACGAGCGAGCGCCCCGCCTCCTGAGCCGTACCAGGCTGCGTGCCCTCAACATGGGGGGTGCCTTGGGGTAGGGGGGGCGCGCGGGGGGGGGGGTACCCCAAAGCACCTTGTCACCATGTTGATGAGGACAAGGGCCTCTTCCCGACAACCCTGGCCGTTGTAGCTCTTTTGCTAGCGTAGGAGTCCGGCTTTCTTCCTCGCCGCGGCCTCTTCTTCCGACTTCGGGGGTCTTGTCCCCCCTGTTCGGTTCTTCTGCCGGGCCACCGCGCCTTCTTATAGCTCTTTTACAGGCGGTGGCCCGGTCTTCTGTTGCCGCCGCCTTCTGTTCTGTTCTGTTCTTCTCTTCTTCTTCTTCTTCAGATGTTGCCTCGTCGAGTCCTCCGCTCACAATGGCTCTGACCAGGCACGCGGTCGCCGCGTGCCCGGTCAGAGCCATTGTGAGCGGAGGACTCGACGAGGCAACATCTGAAGAAGAAGAAGAAGAGAAGAAAAGAACCGAACAGAACAGAAGGCGGCGGCGACAGCGGCGACAGAAGACCGGGCCACCGCCTGTAAAAGAGCTATAAGAAGGCGCGGTGGCCTAGCAGAAGAACCGAAGAGGGGGGACAAGACCCCCGAAGTCGGAAGAAGAGGCCATGGCGAGGAAGAAAGCCGGACTTATTAAAGGGGGCTCCCGGATTCCGATAAGTCCCTCGCCCGCAGACCCCGACAACCAACAGCCAGGGTTGTCGGGAAGAGGCCCTTGTCCTCATCAACATGGGGACAAGGTGCTTTGGGGTGGGGGGGCCGCGCGGCCCCCCCTTCCCCAAGGCACCCCCCATGTTGAGGGCACGCGGCCTGGTACGGCTCAGGAGGGGGGGCGCTCGCTCATCCCCCCTTTCCTGGCCGGCCGGGTAGCGTGCTCGGACAAGGGTCTGATGTGGACCTGGGGGGACCCCCATGCCGATTTTTTTCGGCGTTGGGATTCCCCTTTAAGTCCATACCAAGTGGCGGGGCCAGCGACGCCTCCTTCGCGGGCCCCGCCTACCTGGAGACGCGCTCGAAATGAGCGGACTTTCCTCCGCGTGTGTGGGCGAGTCCGTTCATTTCAAAAGTAGGGCTGATAGTACGGCGGACTTAGTACGCTGTATTAGTCCGCTGAAAAAGTGCCGTGTGTGGGCAAGTAGCCCGTTCGGAAAGTCCGATGCACAGTCTGGTGGGAAGTCCACCAGACTAAGTCCGTCGGACAGACGGCTACGTGTGTACGTGGCTTAACTGAAGCTAACTGACTCGCCTGCCTATTCTATCTAACTTAAATCAAATGACACTGTCTCTCTGTCTAGCTCTCTCCGCCACCGCAACACACTAAACAAGGTCGCCACGCAGGTGGCCTTATATAGTGTGGAGCGTGTACTAAACCCTCTGAGACATAATTGGCCAAAGCCACCCTGGCTTTGGGCAATAACGGCTCTCCATTTTTTCTGCACTGTGACTGCCCAAAGCTTGTGGGTCATAGTGCATGCTTGGCCAATCAGCAGCCAACAATGCACTGCGATGCCGCAGTGAATTATGGGCTGTGACACTCAAATTTGGTGCAAACAGCCCATAACATTCTGAACGGGCGAACAGACGATGTTCGAGTCGAACATGGGTTCGATTTGAACATGATGCTCATCCCTAGTCTTCAGGCAATGGATTGCTTCTGTGGGAGGGGCCTTGATCTCCCTCTGATGTCAGTCGGGGAGATCACGTGGCCGCTCGTCTCCTCTGCAGTATCGTAGCTATAAAGTGGCCGTGAGTCACGTGACCGGCCCGAAGACAGCTCAAATTTCGTATTTAGAATGCTCGTTTTTGAAAACTACTGACATAATGGGCCGGAGACAGACACAGAGGGAGATGACAGGCAGGAAGGAGGGGGTGAGAGGGAAGAGAGGAGAGCTGAGAGGACAGATACGTATGACAGAGGGACGTACTCTGACCACGGTGATCAGGGCGGCGCAGAGAGGGCATACAGGAAGTGGTGGCAGGTTCAGGGTTTTTTTTTTACAGTTTAGAGGGGGGCAGATTACACAGCACAAGCGCTGTGCTGTGTAATCTGCTTGACATTTGTAAGACTTAAGCCCATTGAAATGTATATCCATAACCTTCCACCCATGACAGGCACCCCCCCTCCAAACCCGATCCCCACCTTTAACAAACAACGGACAAGGTATGGAGTAAATGGCCATCCGGCCTTAATGTATTAACAAAATAGATACTTTAATAAAATACCATAAATAACTTTAAATAACTGTAAACATTCCCAGCCTTTAAACGGGCCATGGGTACTAGCATAACAACATACTGGTCACTGCGAATGACTTCCAACTTTTTGACCTCCAGACGGAATTCCCTGTCTCGGAGGCTATACCCAAGCCATCGCAATGACCTGCCCCTTTTTAACCCTTCTAGGTTAACCCCTCGTAACCTGGAAGTACATTAACCACCCCCATCCCATGGATGGGTACAACAGTCTTTTATACCTCTTCCTCACCTTTCCTACTCAGAAGCCCCAAGCACCGCCTGCAGACCACCTGGGTAACCCCAACCTGACAGACCCCAATAGAACCAGAGAGGGTGGGTGGGAATCGCTTCCTCCTCCGCTCTCCGAGTGAAATCATGGTATGCCGCTATCGCTTACCATGCCGTAGCTCCGCCCCCCAGCTCCGCTTCCCCCCTGCTCTTAAAGCGGCCCGAGGCTCATCTTAAAACGGCGACAGGGCTGTCCATGCACCTGTCATGCCTTCCCTGCACTGACCCCCGCCCCCCTTTGGGGTATATGGCTGCAGGACTCTCTTTAAGGGACCAGGATTTGTCCGATTTTGAACGGCTCTTTGTGGAGCAGGTTCACATATCTCCTTTGCAGCTCTGCAAATTTGCACAGGAGCCCTGTATCTTTTGACTTGTTTTAGGTCTGAATTCAACCCAAAATTTGGGCTGAAATCAGACCTGAAATAGTGAATGTGGACGCACCAGTCCCCTGCTGTGAGCTACAGTGGTGTGAAAAAGTGTTTACCCCCTTCCTCATTTCCTGTTCCTTTGCATGTTTGTCACACTTAAGTGTTTCGGAACATCAAACCAATTTAAACAATAGTCAAGGACAACACAAGTAAACACAAAATGCAATTTGTAAATGAAGGTGTTTATTATTAAAGGTGAAAAAAAATCCAAACCATCATGGCCCTGTGTGAAAAAGTGATTGCCCCCCTTGTTAAAACATACTATAACTGTGGTTGTCCACACCTGAGTTCAATTTCTCTAGCCACACCCAGGCCTGATTATTGCCACACCTGTTCACAATCAAGGCATCACTTAAATAGGAGCTGCTTGACACAGTAAGGTCCACCAGAAGATCCTTAAAAGCTACACATCATGCCGAGATCCAAAGAAATTCAGGAACAATTGAGAAAGAAAGTAATTGAGATCTATCAGTCTGGAAAGGGTTATAAAGCCATTTCCAAAGCTTTGGGAATCCAGCGAACCACAGTGAGAGCCATTATCCACAAATGGCGAAGACATGGAACAGTGGTGAACCTTCCCAGGAGTGGCCGGCCACCCAAAATTACCCCAAGAGCGCAGCGACGACTCATCCAAGAGGTCACAAAAGACCCCACAACAACGTCCAAGGAACTGCAGGCCTCACTTGCCTCAGTTAAGGTCAGCGTTCATGCCTCCACCATCAGGAAAAGACTGGGCAAAAATGGCCTGCATGGCAGAGTTCCAAGGAGAAAACCACTGCTGAGCAAAAAGAACATCAAAGCTCGTCTCAATTTCTCCACAACACATCTTGATGATCCCCAAGACTTTTGGGACAACATTCTGTGGACCGATGAGACAAAAGTGGAACTCTTTGGAAGGTGTGTGTCCAAGTATATCTGGCGTAGAAGGAACACTGCATTTCATAAAAAGAACATTATACCAACAGTAAAATATGGTGGTGGTAGTGTGATGGTCTGGGGCTGTTTTGCTGCTTCAGGACCTGGAAGACTTGCCGTGATAAAAGGAACTATGAATTCTGCTGTCTACCAAGAGATCCTGAAGGAGAATGTCCGACCATCTGTTTGTGTACTCAAGCTGAAACGAACTTGGGTTCTGCAGCAGGACAATGATCCTAAACACACCAGCAAGTCCACCACCGAATGGCTGAAGAAAAACAAAATGAAGACTTTGGAGTGGTCTAGCCAAAGTCCTGACCTGAATCCTATTGAGATGTTGTGGTATGACCTTAAAAAGGCCGTTCATGCTCGAAAACCCTCTAATGTAACTGAATTAGGACAATTCTGCAAAAATGAGTGGGCCAAAATTCCTCCAGGACGCTGTAAAAAAAGCCTCATTGCATGTTATCGCATACGCTTGGTTGCAGTTGTTGCTGCTAAGGGTGGCCCAACCAGTTATTAGGTTTAGGGGGCAATCACTTTTTCACACAGGGCCATGATGGTTTGGATTTTTTTTCACCTTTAATAATAAACACCTTCATTTACAAATTGCATTTTGTGTTTACTTGTGTTGTCCTTGACTATTGTTTAAATTGGTTTGATGTTCCGAAACACTTAAGTGTGACAAACATGCAAAGGAACAGGAAATGAGGAAGGGGGCAAACACTTTTTCACACCACTGTACATGCGAAGATAGTGTGAACCCAGCCTAAAGTGAGATTTGGTGATGTCACTACTGTACTGCTCAATGTTCTCCTTGCTGGACAGGAAACTGTACCTGAGGACCTGCTGCGCAAGAATCTCCCTGCCTTTGCTTCTGCTTCATCCATTATGTAGATCTTTGCTTTTTCCAACTCTGCTGCTGATGCTTCTTAATCATGAGCCTACAAGTTAGTGTGCAAAAAAGTATAGCATATAAAAGTAAAATCAGTTCCTGTGCTCTGCTGGGAGGTCGCTCTTTGCTTGTGGGACGTTAGGCCTTAATTTCGCTCCAGCATGGCTCAGGCGGCTCAGAAACTCGTCCAGGCAGTGACCACTAAAGGCCCTCAGCTTGTGAGCGCTGCAGTCAGTTACTCACGGCCACGTCTTGCGACTTTCTGGTACTATGCTCGCATGGAACTGACTCCTCCGAGTCCTGCAGAGATTCCAAAAGCCATCAACAGCATAAAAGGATTGGTACAGTCGTTCCAGAGGGGCCGCCTGTCTGAGCTTACTATCGGGGAGGCTATCAGAAATGGCCTGGTTGCGACTGAGGTTCTATTTTGGTTCTCTATTGGAGAATGCATTGGAAAAGGTGGCCTGATTGGATCCAATGTCTGAAGCCTTCTGTTTGTACAGTTCTAAATCATTTCATTCTTTTTGTGAAATCATAGACTCAGTAAATTAAAATGAAAATTTAAGTACAAAAAAAAAAAAAGTAAAATCAGGAAGAAGACATTGGTGGTGAACCTAGGCCCTTTTAGCAGTACAACACTTGTATGAAAACAACAGTTCTACAACTGTTAAGAAATGTGGCGCAACCCTGGACAGGTATCCCAAAATAATGTACACTATATTATTAAAAGTATTAGGACGCCTGCCTTAACATGCACATAACCTTTAATGGTACCCTAGTCTTAGTCCGTAGGGTTCAATATTGAGTTGGCCCACCCTTTGCAGCTATAACAGCTTCAACTCTTCTGGGAAGGCCGTCCACAAGGTTTAGGAGTGTGTCTATGGGAATGTTTGACCATTCTTCCAGAAACACATTTGTGAGGTCGGCACTGATGTTGGACGAGAAGACCTGGCTCGCAGTCTTTGCTCTAATTCATTCCAAAGGTGTTGAGGTCAGGACTCTGTGCAGGCTATTCAAGTTCCTTCACCCCAAACTTGCTCATCCATGTCTTTATGGGCCTTGCTTTGTGCACTGGTCCAAATCATGTGGTAGAGGGTTTGCTTTTCAGGGGTTGAGCTTGGCCCCTTAGGTCCAGTGTAGGGAACTCTTATGCCCTGTACACACAATAGCATTTTCCAACAACAAATGTTGGATGTGAGCTGGTTGTCAGAAAGTCCGTCTGTGTGTATGCTCCATAGAACATTTGTTGTCGGAATTTCCGCCAACAAATGTTTGAGAGCAGGAAATTCAGATCATGTGTACACGCATGCTCGGAATCAAGCAGAAGAGCCACACTTGGTATTGAACTTCCTTTTTCTCGGCTCGTCGTACGTGTTGTATGTCACCGCGTTCTTGATGTTTGGAATTTCACATGTGACCGTGTGTATGCAAGACAAGTTTGAGACAATATTCTTCGGGAAAAAAAACACGGTTTTGTTGTTGGAAAATCCTATTGTGTGTACAGGGCATTAAAGAGGAAGTAAACCCTGATGAGTTTACTTCCTCTTTGATTCCCTGGAAAGGCAAAGCATAATGGACTACTATGCATTGCATAGTAGCCCATTATGTGTCACTTACCTGACACAGGAGCCAGCGAAGTCACCGCTGTCCCCTGTAGTCCACCACATCCATCTTCTCGGTGGAGTCTTCTGCTCCGCCGCTGTCATTCGGCGAAGCCACGATGACGTCACTCCCGCACATGCGCACGGGAGCCACCACTCGCAGCATATCGCCGTTGACCGCGGCGCGCTCGGTGCGCCTGCGCGCCACAGTCTACGGCGCATGCGCCGTAGACAGCGGTGCCTGTCTTTCGGCAAACATCTCCTAAACCGTGTAGGTTTAGGAGATATTTCTTGGACCTACAGGTAAGCCTTAATCTAGGCTTATCTGTAGGTCAAAGTTGGTTGTAACGATTTACAACCACTTTAAGGTGTCAGCATACCAAAACATTTTGGACAATTTCATGCTCTCAATATTGTGGGAACAGTTTGGGGATGGCCCCTTCCTGTTCCAATATAACGTACAACACTACGACGAGCCAAGAAAATGAAGTTCAATGCTTCCGAGCATGTGTCGAATTGTTTCCGAGCATGCGTAGGAATTTTGCGCTTCGGAATTTGTACATGCTCTCAATATTTTGCTGGCCGAAATCCTGCCAGCAAAAGTCCTATGGAGCATACACACGGTCGCATTTTTGGACCAAAAGCTCTCATCGGTCTTTTGCTGGCCGAATTTCCGATTGTGTGTATGGGGCATTAGACTAAGGCCGCGTACACACGCGGGGACTGTTCGCTCAACTTTGTTCGTCAAACAGTTTGACAAACAGTCCGCTCAAAATTAGCATGAGCGGACTTGACTACACACGACGAACGAACAGTCCGCTGAAACCGTGCGCGATGACGTATACGGCACGTACGACGGGTCGAAAAATTCGACGTCCAATACACTGCAATGCAACCTTCCGACGTGGCAATCCTTTCTGAGCATGCGCGAGACTTAGTTTGACGAACAAGCCTACACACGAGGGGACTGTCCGCTCAAACCAAGTTTCGGCGGACAGTTTTTCGGAAATTTCGAAAAACTTGGTTCAGCAGACTGTTCGCTGAAACAGTCCGCTGAAAGCCCACACACGAGCGGACTGTCCGCTGAAACACTGTTCAGCGGACAAAGTTGAGCGAACAGTCCCCGCGTGTGTACGCGGCCTTAGACTGGGATGCTATTAAAGTTCATGTGCATGTAAAGGCAGGTGCCCCAATACTTTTGAGAAAATAGTATACAGAACATGCTCGGAAAACTGTAGTCACTGCTCCATCTTCCTTCCAGGTAGTCTAAAAAAAACAATGTTATTTACTAAGAGCTGTGTCAGGGAAAGTCCCCCACTGCTTCACTTTAACCTTTAGTTAGCTACAGTGGTGTGAAAAAGTGTTTGCCCCCTTCCTCATTTCCTGTTCCTTTGCATGTTTGTCACACTTAAGTGTTTCGGAACATCAAACCAATTTAAACAATAGTCAAGGACAACACAAGTAAACACAAAATGCAATTTGTAAATGAAGGTGTTTATTATTAAAGGTGAAAAAAAATCCAAACCATCATGGCCCTGTGTGAAAAAGTGATTGCCCCCTAAACCTAATAACTGGTTGGGCCACCCTTAGCAGCAACAACTGCAACCAAGCGTTTGCAATAACGTGCAATGAGGCTTTTACAGCGTCCTGGAGGAATTTTGGCCCACTCATCTTTGCAGAATTGTCCTAATTCAGTTACATTAGAGGGTTTTCGAGCATGAACGGCCTTTTTAAGGTCATACCACAACATCTCAATAGGATTCAGGTCAGGACTTTGGCTAGGCCACTCCAAAGTCTTCATTTTGTTTTTCTTCAGCCATTCGGTGGTGGACTTGCTGGTGTGTTTAGGATCATTGTCCTGCTGCAGAACCCAAGTTGGTTTCAGCTTGAGTACACCAACAGATGGTCGGACATTCTCCTTCAGGATCTCTTGGTAGACAGCAGAATTCATAGTTCCTTTTATCACGGCAAGTCTTCCAGGTTCTGAAGCAGCAAAACAGCCCCAGACCATCACACTACCACCACCATATTTTACTGTTGGTATAATGTTCTTTTTATGAAATGCAGTGTTCCTTCTACGCCAGATATACTTGGACACACACCTTCCAAAGAGTTCCACTTTTGTCTCATCGGTCCACAGAATGTTGTCCCAAAAGTCTTGGGGATCATCAAGATGTGTTGTGGAGAAATTGAGACGAGCTTTGATGTTCTTTTTGCTCAGCAGTGGTTTTCTCCTTGGAACTCTGCCATGCAGGCCATTTTTGCCCAGTCTTTTCCTGATGGTGGAGGCATGAACGCTGACCTTAACTGAGGCAAGTGAGGCCTGCAGTTCCTTGGACGTTGTTGTGGGGTCTTTTGTGACCTCTTGGATGAGTCGTCGCTGCGCTCTTGGGGTAATTTTGGGCGGCCGGCCACTCCTGGGAAGGTTCCCCACTGTTCCATGTCTTCGCCATTTGTGGAAAATGGCTCTCACTGTGGTTCGCTGGATTCCCAAAGCTTTGGAAATGGCTTTATAACCCTTTCCAGACTGATAGATCTCAATTACTTTCTTTCTCAATTGTTCCTGAATTTCTTTGGGTCTCGGCATGATGTGTAGCTTTTAAGGATCTTCTGGTGGACCTTACTGTGTCAAGCAGCTCCTATTTAAGTGATGCCTTGATTGTGAACAGGTGTGGCAATAATCAGGCCTGGGTGTGGCTAGAGAAATTGAACTCAGGTGTGGACAACCACAGTTATAGTATGTTTTAACAAGGGGGGCAATCACTTTTTCACACAGGGCCATGATGGTTTGGATTTTTTTTCACCTTTAATAATAAACCCCTTCATTTACAAATTGCATTTTGTGTTTACTTGTGTTGTCCTTGACTATTGTTTAAATTGGTTTGATGTTCCGAAACACTTAAGTGTGACAAACATGCAAAGGAACAGGAAATGAGGAAGGGGGCAAACACTTTTTCACACCACTGTATCTTCTCTCTATCATTGCTACCAAGAAGTCTGTCAGTCGGCACACAACCAGTGGCAGCCCGTGCATTAAGGGCACACGGGTGCCGCCCCCTCTCTCCTGCCACCCCCTCTATCACCAATAGATAGATTCAGCTATTGCATGAATTGTACATTGGTTCCTTAGATACTTCGATACCTTCATAATGACCTAATTGTGATTTCAGGGACCAGTTTTATCTTTTTCTACCCTAACCCTAACTAACTAATCTCTTCCTACCCTTCCCTAACTCCTGTGGGAACATATGTTCCTACATTTTTTGCGTGATCACCCGAGCAGCGTTCCCTGCACCGGTACATATGAATGAGGGGCACTGTGCTAATGCCCTTTTAGGGGGAAGGGTCACGACACCCTGCATTCGCTATTACATCCTCTATCTATAAAGTCCTCTAAAGTCAGTATGAAAACTTTCTGATTAGGATAAGACTGATGACATCTTGTGCTGGGATAGAGGTACTGCAGGGGAAAACTGTCTGAGCTGCTTTTTTTTATTATTTTTAACACATGGGGATAATTTATACAAAAAAAGGTGGAAAAAACTGTCTGGAATTGGGTTTTAAATGAAACCCTTGCTCTGTCCATAGAGGGCACAGTAACAGGTTCACTTTAATTATCTGTTTCCCAGCAGCACATTTCCTTTGCTTTCCAAAGACAAGTCACGTTGGTGTTTACTAAAACTGGAACATGCAAAATCTAGTGCAGCTCTGCATAGAAACCAATCAGCTTCCAGGTTCTTTTGTTAAATCCTACTGTAATTGAACAAGCTGAAGTTAGAAGCTGATTGACTATCATGCAGAGCTTCACCAGTCTTTTCACTCTTCAGTTTGAGTACAGTGCATCTGGAAAGTATTCACAGTGCTTCACTTTTTCCACATTTTTTATGTTACAGCCTTATTCCAAAGGGGATTACATTCATTATTTTTTTCAAAATTTTGCAAACAATGCCCCATAATGACAACTTGAATGTTTTTTTGAAAATCTTTGCAAATGTATTAAAAAACAAAAACAAAAAAAAAAAATCACATGTACATAAGTTACATAGTTACATAGTTAGTAAGATTGAATAAAGACACCAGTCCATCCAGTTCAACCTGAGTGAGTGTCTACAATTGTCCCTATCCCTGTACATTGTACACTCACATTGGTCCCCACCATAAGTAATCACAGCCTTTGCTTAAAGCGGTAGTAAACCCGCAATTTTTTTTTTTTTTTTTTTAAACCTGCAAAGCAAAAGGCATAATGAGCTAGTATGCACCGCATACTAGCTCATTATGAAATACTTACCTTAGAACGAGGCCCCGACATCTGACCCGATCCACGCCGAGGGAGCCGACATGCTCCCTCGGCGTCTCTTCCGGGTATCGCGGCTCCGGCGCTGTGAGTGGCCGGAGCCGCGATATCGTCACTCCCGCGCATGCGCGCGGGAGATTTCAGTCCGGCCGCACGAGCGCTGCCGGATTTTCACGGAGAGAACCCCCTTGTGCGCATGCGCCGCTGCAGTCAGCGGCGCATACCGAGGGGAATATCTCCTAAACCGTACAGGTTTAGGAGATATTTTTTTTACCTACAGGTAAGCCTTATTATAGGCTTTCCTGTAGGTAAAAGTAAAAAATGTGGGTATACAACCACTTTAATACTTTGTTGAAGCACCTTTGGCACCAATTACAGGCTCCAGTCTTTTTGAGTATGATGCTACAAGCTTGGCACACCTATTTTTGAGCAGTTTCTCCCATTCTTCTTTGCAGGACCTCTCAAGCTCCATCAGGTTGGATGGGGAGCGTCAGTGCACAGCCATTTCCAGATCTCTCCAGAGATGTTCAATCGGGTTCCAGTCTGGGCTCTGACTGGGTCACTCAGGGACATTCACAGAGTTGTCCCGTAGCCACTCCTTTGTTATCTTGGCTGTGTTCGTAGGGTCGTTGTCCTGTTGGAAGATGAACCTTCACCCCAGTCTGATGTCCATAGGTCTCTTCATCTTTGCCTCGATCCTGACTAGCCTTCTAGTTCCTGGGCACACACTAATCACCCCAAGCGCATTGGCATTATCGCTCTGTGTGCAGGCAGAGAGATGGCGAATATATCCCTCTGATCAGTTCTGCCATTCATGAAGTGCTACTTTACTTCTCTTTCACTGTACCGTCTCTACAATAAGAGTGTGTGTGTTTGTATGTATGTATATAACACAACACACACACACACACACATACCCACACACACATACACACGCACACATACACACACACGCACACACACACATGTGTGTTTGATCTTTGGGGTGTGCACCCTAATGCAATAGGCTACACACACCTATGTTGGTGATTCACCGGTACTTAGGTGGCAGCAATCTTATTTAATCCCTCAAACTTCCATTAATATATTTGGCACTAGCTTTTCTTGTTGTGTGTCTAATTTTTATCAGGTCTATTCAATAAGTGTCAGAGAAATTGCAAAATCGAAGCCAAAGTGGCTGAAGTAGTAAGAAAAAAAAAAGGCTCTCATTGGGGGTTATTTACGAAAGGCACTTGGAAGCGCAGTCACTGTAGATCTGAAATGAGGGGAAGCTCTGCTGATTTTATCATCTAATCATGTGCAAGCTAAAATTTAGTTTTTTATTTTCCTTCTATGTCCCCCTCAGATCTACAGCGACTGCCTTTCGTAAATAACCCCCATTGAAATATTTTTAGTTCAGCTTTTTTGGCCTATATTTTACCATTTCCCTAAAAAAATTACCGCATTTCACTGCATAGAGCATTAAAACTGATTTTTATAAAAACATTTATTAAAATATTTGAATACAATTAATACATAACACTAGATTACATCTTTGTATTTTTTTTTTTTTTTTTGTTTATTAGGGTAAACATTTAACAAAACTTAAAAAAAGAACATTTATTTTACCATTTCCCTAAAAAAATTACCACATTTCACTGCATAGAGCATTAAAACTGATCTTTAATAAAAACATTTATTAAAATATTTGAATAAAATTAATACAAAACACTAGATTACATCTTAGTTTTTTTTGTTTTTTTTTGTTTATTAGCGGGAACGTTTAACAAAAAACTTAAATATTTTTAGTTCAGCTTTTTTGGCCTATATTTTATCATTTCCCTAAAAAAATGAATGCATTTCAGTGCATAGATAGAGCATTAAGACAAAACTGATCTTTATAAAAAACATTTATTAAAATATTTGAATAAAATTAATACATAACACTAGATTACATCTTTGTTTTTTGTTTGTTTTTTGTTTATTAGCGGGAACATTTAACAAAAAACTTAAATATTTTTAGTTCAGCTTTTTTGGGCTATATTTTACCATTTCTTTAAAAAAAATGGCCGCATTTCACTGCATAGAGCATTAATACAAAACTGATCTTTATAAAAACATTTATTAAAAGATTTGAATACAATTAATACATAACACTAGATTACATCTTTGTATTTTTTTTTTTTTTGTTTTTTTTTTGTTTATTAGGGTGAACATTTAACAAAACTTAAAAAAATAACATTTATATTATGAAAAAGAACATTCTCAAAAACAATAAAAATGATACAAAAAAAGAAAGAAAAAAAAAACAACACACACACAAAACAAATATTGCAGTAATATGCGATACTCTGTGAAACAGTGATAAAGTGCGCTAATTCGAGACGCTAAACAGCAAAAAGACAACTATGCATAAATGACTATCCCTAATTAAAAATAAAATAAAAAAATACAATAATATGAGATAATATGTTAAACAGCGATAAAGGTGCTTGAATCAAAAGCAGGTATTCATCTGATTTTACATAAAAAACAAGTCCCCAAATAATAAAGTCCATGTCCATCAAAAAGTGATGAGATGTGAAGATCACGTGCTCAAAAAACAGTTCTTGAAAGTTGCGAACACAATTGTTCCCACCATCCCGGCATCCACCAGGAGTGTGCCCTAGCAGCTCACCTTCAACAAAGACCACGACAGGTCTAGCAGCGCTTTGGTATACAAATCCTTAATGGCGGTTCACCTTCCACTCTCCTCTCCTAGCCTGCATTGAAATCCACAGCTGGTCTGACAAGGCTTTAACCACTTCAGCCCCGGAGCATTTGGCTGGCCAAAGACCACAGTGCTTTTTGCGATTCAGCGCTGCGTTGCTTTAACTGACAATTGCGCGGTCATGCGACGTGGCTCCCAAACAAAATTGACGTCCTTTTTTCCCCCACAAATAGAGATTTCTTTGGTATTTGATCATCTCTGCGTTTTTTATTTTTTTGCGCTATAAACAAAAAAAGAGCGACAATTTTGAAAAAAGCGCATTGTTTTTTACTTTTTGCTATAATAAATATCCCCAAAAAATATATAAAACATTTTTTTCCTCAGTTTAGGCCGATATGTATTCTTCTACATATTTTTGGTAAAAAAAAAAAAAATCGCAATAAGCATTTATTGATTGGTTTGCACAAAAGTTATAGCGTCTACAAAATAAGGGATAGTTTTATGGCATTTTTATTAATATTTTTTTTTTTTATCTAGTAATGGCGGCGATCAGCGTTTTTTATTGTGACAGCGACATTGTGGCGGACACATCGGACACTTTTGGCGCTATTTTGGGACCATTCACATTTATACAGCGATAAGTGCGATTAAAAATGCACTGATTACTGTGTAAATGTGACTGGCAGTGAAGGGGTTAACCAGGAGGGGGCACTGCAGGGGTTAAGTGTGTCCTAGAGAGTGATTTTAACTGTGGGGGGGGGGGGCTGTGTGTGACACAACACTGATCACTGCTCCCAATTTCAAGGAGCAGTGATCAGTGACAGTATCGCTAGGCAGAACGGGGAAACGCTTGTTTACATTAGCATCTCCCCGTTCTTCCTCTCAGTGAGACAATCGGGGGTCGGGACCCGCGGTCAGACTTACGGATTTTGCGGGTGGCGCGTGCCTGCTATCCAAGCCTCACGAGATCACATAAAATTAACGTGATTTCGCACAGTGGAGCCAACCTGCCGCAGTAAAACTGCGGCGGCTGGTCCGCAAGCGGTTAATATATATCGATCCTTTATGAAAAATCCCGTTCTACTCCACTCTCCTCTCCTAAAAGCGCCACTAGACCTTTTGTGGTCTTTGTTTAAGGTGAGCTGCTAGCATATAAACAAGGAAAAATAACTGAAATCCATATCAGATCTCATTAATACCACTTACCTCTCTGCACACCACACCCCAGCACCAATTTTAGAAAAACCTTAGGCTGCCCATACACTATACAATTTTCTTATTACATTTCCTTTAGATTTACCTTCATCCATGTAGTGCAAGGGCCTGCCTGATTGCATACAAATTGAAAGGGTTTAGGTTTGACCTCATATTATATTTGGTAAAACTAAAGGAGCGTTGAACAAGAAAATTGTATAGTGCAGGGATACACAATTAGCGGACCTCCAGCTGTTGGAGAACTACAATTCCCATGAGGCATAGCAAGACTCTGACAGCCACAAGCATGACACCCAGAGACAGAGGCATGATGGGACTTGTAGTTTTGCAACAGCTGGAGGTCCGCTAATTGCATAGCCCTGGTATAGTGCATTGTATAGTGTATGGCCAGCCTTACACACAGCAGGGAGCAATGATAAAAATTCAGCCACAGTGACCCCTGTGGTGGGATGACTATTGCACAACAGAACTGAACCAAAAGTTGCAGCAGACTTGCAGAATGTTTGCAAAGAAAGTTGATCTGGAGTCATGCAATGTCGACTTGCTGCAATTGTGCAACAAACTTGTGAAGCCTGGCAAGTCTAGCAAGAGCTTAGCAAGTCATTTTAAAACTTGCAGCACAATTACTTGCTATCTGGGAGATTTGTGGAGAGCACGACTAATAGTTGTCCTGTGGACAGATTCTCCCACCTGAGCTGTGGATCTCTGCAGCTCCTCCAGAGTTACCAGGAGCCTCTTGGCTGCTTCTCTGATTAATGTTCTCCTTGCCCGGCCTGTCAGTTTAGGTGGATGACCATGTCTTGGTAGGTTTGTAGTTGTGCTATACTCTTTCCATTTTCCGATGAGTGCTCTGTAAGATGGTCAAAGCTCGGGATATTTTTTTATAACCTAACCCTGCTTTAAACTTCTCTACAACTTTATCCCTGACCTGTCTGGTGTGTTCCTTGGCCTTCACGAAGCTATTTGCACACTAAGTTTCTCCAACAAACCTCTGAGGGTGTCAAAGAACAGCTGTATTTATACTGAGATTAAATGACACACAGGTGGACTCTATTTAATAATTGGGTGACTTCTGAAGGCAATTGGTTCCACTAGATTTTAGTTAGGGGTATCAGAGTAAAGGGGGTCTGAATGCAAATGCACGCCACACTTTTCACATATTTATTTGCAAAAAAAAATGGAAAACCATTTATCATTATTCTTCCATGTCACAATTATGTTCCACTTTGTGTTGGTCTAAACCTGCTTGTGTTACATCAGAGGGGTGCGGGGTCACCCATACATCACAGGGAACACCGGGTTTCCCCTTGCATCAGAGGGGGGCGGGGTCAGGTGACGGGTGGCCCCGCCCTCCGTATATAAGAAACGTCAGACCGCCGGAATCCTTGCAGTGTCTCCTCTGCGGAGACAGAAGAAGGATGGATTCGCTGCGCTGGATGAGATGAGCCATCGCTGGAGAGATGACCGTCCGTCGCTGGATAGCAAGAATGGATTACCGCCGCTGGAATCTTTTTTTTTATTTTATTTTTTAATAAAGGAATTTTTCAAAAGTGTGTTTGTCTTATTTAACTATTTTTTTACACTTTCTTTGTGAAATGGTAGGGGTACTTTTGTACCCCCTTACCATTTCAAACGGGGGGGGCGGGATCTGGGGGTCCCCTTGTTAAAGAGGGCTTCCAGATTCTGATAAGCCCCCCGCCCGCAGACCTCCACAACCACCGGCCACGGTTGTGGGGATGAGGCCCTTGTCCTCATCAACATGGGGACAAGGTGCTTTGAGGGGTCACAGACCCCCAAAGCATCCTCCCAATGTTGAGGGCATGTGGCCTGGTACGGTTCAGGAGGGAGGGGGGGCGCTCTCTCGTCCCCCCCTCTTTTCCTACGGCCTGCCAGGTTGCGTGCTCAGGATAAAGGGTCTGGTATGGATTTTTAGGGGGACCCCCACGTCAATTTTTTTTTAAATTTGACGCGGGGTTCCCCTTAATATCCATACCAGACCTGAAGGGTCTGGTTATGGATATTTAGGGGGAACCCCACGTCAAATTTTTTCTTAAATTTGAGGCAGGGTTCTCCTTAATATCCATACCAGACCTGAAGGGCCTGGTAATTAAATTTGGGGGACCCCCACGCTTTTTTTTTTATTTATTTATTTTTTTATCAATGACTTTCAATGAGTGTTCTCTGTATTACGGAGCCGACAATTCATAATAGCTGCGAGTGATTTTAAAGGACTTTTTTTCCTGCATAAATGACACTTTGTGCAGGGACAGTTCTAAGCACCAGACACATGCGCCCCTTCACAGGCATACTATAGACAACCCCCCCCTACGAAATTTAAAGGAATATTACACTTTTATTGTTTCACTTTAATCATTAATAAAATCACTGCTCCTGAAAAAACGGCCGTTTTTAAAACTTTTTTTTGCATTGATACATGTCCCCTGGGGCAGGACCCGGGTCCCCAAACACTTTTTAGGGCAGTAACTTGCAGAATCTTTTCTCTCTGTCAAATCTTTTTTCTCTGTCGAATATTTTCTCTATATAATCTTGGACTAATAGAGGTAAGGTTAGGCACATTCGACCACAGGTTCTATAGACAGATTGTTATCGTCAGAGTCATGTCGAATCTCCTATTCTATATCGAACTGTTGTAACAATGAAAACCAAAATAAAGCATTTATTTATGTCGGATCTTTCTTTTTTCGGATTCTGTGCTTTCATTATCGTTTGTCAAAACGAAAACGAAAATAGCTGAAATTCGGACGAAAATGCATTCGGACGAAAACGAATGCACATGTCTAATGTCTAGTGTGACGCATGATTATCTGCCATGACATTGTAAGTGCTTGCATGAAATGCATGTTAACAGATGAGATGTGATGATTTCATGTATAACAACAACATACATAAGTTGGACTTGATGGACTTGTTTTTCCACCTCACCTCCTATGTAACTATGTATCTATGTAACAATATTGATGTAATTTATGTTAAATTTAGCAGCATATGATACTCTATAATCTGATCCTGAGGAAGCTACGCAATTAAGCAAAACATGTCGACCAGCGAATATAATGCACACAACTCCAATCCTCGAGCCTTATTTACTTTGAAGTAGATGTATATATAATGGGTCTAATGAAAGGACTCGTGTAGCATATTGTTTTAATGGGATGTTAACGCAATGTGTGTGATATTTTAACAATTGTACAATAAAGTTTTTATATTTTTATACAAAATTAATTTTGTCTCATGTGAGTGCCAGTAAAGTCTTCCATTATAGCAAGATGCTTTCTTGTATATCTTATTTTTGCTAAAGCTGTAGCATGGGTAGAGGTCTTCTATTTTTTCCACTGCTCTCTATCCTGCAGCAACCCTCTCTGCATCAAAAGCAGCCGGCGGGGGAGGAGAGAAGGGAAGCCGGAGGCACTGTGGGAGGGGGGCCCGGGCACACACGGGGGAATCATGTGGGCAGAACAGGGAGGGGGATAGGTGTGGAGGGGGCAATTACAGAACAATGTCCTGTGCCTATGTCTCTCCCTGCAGCAGCTAAAAGCCAGTGGGAGGGAGAGAAATTGGCTTTTAGCTGCTGCAGGGAGAGACACAGACACCTTGTTCTGTAATTATAAATAAATGTAGAATCTGCGCTGGACTATAAAAAATAAAGCAGCTTGCTGAAAATTGTGATACCAATCCCTGATAAATATAAAGAAAAATGCAGCACTACAACTCATAAATGCATAAATTATCAATACAGACAAATATATGTACAAAGTGCAATATGAAACATCAATTAAGTTGTAAACCAACAAATTAATAAAATCACTCAATCAACTTTTCAAAAAGCTGTGTATATCTACAACCATGTATAAATGGCAATTGTAAAATTTAAATAAACTTTGTAAAACGTTTAGATAAATTTTGTAAAAAGTTTAGATAGACTTTATATTCTATATTAACTTCTTCGCACACTTTTCCAGTACAGAACCTATTTCGGTAAATATGGGTTTGGCAGGACTTGAGTTGTGATTGTCTATCCTCTCTAAATATTCTGTAATAATCCAGATCACACCTGTCCTCACCTCCTCCAAGCTGCCTGATTGTTCCTTTTTCCTGTGATCTTGCCAGGTGCCAAGCCCAGGAACCCGCCACCACCACTTCGTATAACACTCAACTCCAAACAATGTGCTCCACATTGATGACGCTCAAACCATTAAAGTTTATTTGACAGGCAACACACACTGCGACCTTCCAGCTTAATAGTGTTGCGCTACCCTGTAGGAGCCGCTGATGAATATGGGTATCTCCCACTCTGCACAGCTAGGCACACAATTTTTCCAAACACACTGTAGTTAGAAAACAGTCCTTGCAGCTCCAGTGTAGCAGAAAAGAGGTCTTAGTGCTTAGCTATCCTATTCCTGTGGCTACTGATCCCAGTACCACCCCTTCTGGCTGCAGCTGCCCCTTTCACTAGCCCTCCTAGCTACTTCTCCACAGTCCTCACAGACTGACTCTACATCCATCTCAGACTGCTTGTACCCAGTCCCTTCAGGCATGCCTCTCAGTCCTCTAAATGTATCACTCACCAGCCCTCCTGGCTGTCTTCCTCCCTAGAGATTTGCCCTGCAGTATTCTCCTGCTCTCCTCTCTTTGCTCCTGTGCCTCCTGGTCCAGATCCCTCCCTGTGTAATGAGAAGGGGCCCCTTCCGCATCTGAGGCCAGGCCTGAATTCACCCCCCCCCCCCCCAGACTAGGGGGCTACCCTCAAAGGCCTCTGACAGTCTAATACTCCATCTCCAGCTTCCACCCAAACTCCACAACTTATTTGTTTGTGATTGGTCAGGTCCCTCATGAATACTCCAGGAAGCTCCTCCTCCCCTCCACTGCCATTTTTCTGGAATCTTCTGCTAGTTTCCAGAAGTAGGGGGGGGGGGGGCGGTCTTAGAGATGCTGCCTGTGAGTCATACCAGCCTCCCAAGCCACTCGACCCTGACCCAGAAAAACACACAGGCTTGGCTGCCAGCCAAGCCTGAATTTACCTATACTAACAAAAAAAAAAAACTAACACTAGCACTCTGTAAATCTAAAACTGACCATGGTGTGTTCTACTGCTTATTATGGTCAGTTTTTAATAGGAAAGCAGAGGGACTGGCAGGAACACCAGGGATAGCACCCAACGAAGCAGTACAAAGAGAACAGGATACTTTTTCTTACAAGTACATGGTACAGTCGACACATATTAGTGTAGCACTAACCCCCGAAGGAGCTGCTGGTTTGATTGGGCTTACCGTTACCTTCTTCATCTCGATTTGCGTCTTGGGGTTTCCCATGGTAGATGGCCCAGAAACTTTAGAGACTGACGACAGATCCGCTTAAAGGGATTTTTATTTGCAAAAACGTAGTTAACAAACAGTCTCTTAGTATAGGATCAGAGGGTTAGGAAGAAAGTTCAGGTACTCTTAGTGTCAAAGTCAATAATAAAGCACTTGCTTACTTCGACTAATTCCAGAGAATAGCCATTCACAGCTGGATGTTCATTCAGTTGGACAGTCCCTCTCTCACAAGGCCTAGCAACCAACAAGGTGCTTAAATCAGGAATAAGTCTCTGCCACAGACGTTGTTGTAGAACATGTAGGAAACCAGGACTTGTAGAACACTCGTGTGGTACCAGTATCTTTCAGTCGGTTTGGCTATACCCACGAGATTGGATTCACTTAGGTCCCTCCCCTAACCTTAAAGCACCCAACCAGACTGTGTTTCCATGCCTGCCGGAAGAGACAGTGCCCCCTATGGCCAGGCTGAACACCCTATGGTCCAGTCAGAGTGATGCTGAGGTCCAAATTTGGAATAATTATACTCAAACCAAATTGCAGTTCAGGTGTAACATTAAATTAAAAAAAACACCCGCAGCTGTACTGTGGCAAGGTGGCACAGCTGTGTGAAACAACGTGCCTGTACGTCGTTCTGCATAACAGCCACTGGGTGGCGCGCGTGTGCGCACACATTGGACACAGGGGGAGCCAATCAACTGGTCGATGTTCGCCTGAACCCATTGATCGTTCCCCAGAAAGATAGAACGACGGTCTACCGATGTAAACAAGGCAAGGAAACTGTGATCTTGTGTTTCTGCTAATCAGGAACATGGATCTCTGTGTCCATGCAGTGAGCCCACCCCCCCCCCCCCCCCACAGTAAGAAAGCACAAACAGGGAACGCACTTAACCCTTTGATCGCCCCTGATGTTAACCCCTTCCCTGCCAGTGTAATTTACTGTGATTTGAAAAAGTACTCACTGAAATTTTCCACATTTTGTCATGTTAATCAATGATGAAGCAATATGAAGCAAAGCCCGGCCAATCGGGAAGCGGGCTTTGACACCGGTCACCAGATTGGCCAAAAGGAGGAGCTGGAAGCCACCATGGAGGAGAGGACTCGGAGCTGAGCCGCTACACGCTGCCTGCCTCCGGCGGACACGGAGGAGAGGACTCAGAGCCAAGCCGATACAAGCTGCCTACCACCTGCGTGATGTGGTACGTGCTGGATGTACCGCTTGGGGGGGCTAATTGTGTGCCACTCGGTGGGGTGATGGGTGGTTGCTTGCCTCCCAACATATGTATTACTATGTGGGACAAAAAGATATATGAATAAAACTTTTTTTTTTTTTTAACCAGTGACGGCTACAGCGCGGATCTCCTTTGTCGGGATTACATCTATTGACGTCGTCCCGTGCACGAGCGGCCTGCGCGCCCCCTGAGGGGCGCGCGCGGTGCGCTCTGTGATCGGCGAGTCTATGAGACTCGCCTGATCACGGATCCGAGCAAGGGGTCGATCCCAACCCCTTACCACATGATCAGCTGTCAGCCAATGACAGCTGATCATGTGATACAACGGAGCCGGTAATCGGCTATTATTCCTCCTCGCACTATCAGCGCGAGGAGAAAAAAAAAAGCCGATCACCGGCGGCCGTGATCGGGACATCAGTCCCGATCACGGCCAGCCCTGCCAGTGCCCACCTGCTCCCTGCCAGTGCCACCTCATCAATAAATAAGTGCCCCCTGTCAGTGCCACCCAGCAGTACCCACAGTGCCACTCAGCAGTGCCCACAGTGCCACCCATCAGTGCCGGCAATCTGCCTCAACAACGGTGCTGCACCCCAGTGCCACATATCCGTGCCCATCAGTGTCATCTACCAGTGCCCATCAGTGCCGCCCATCAGTGCCCAGCAGTGACACCTATCAGAGCCACCTATCAGTGCCACCTATCAGTGCCCATCAGTCCCATCTATCAGTGGTACCTATCAGTGCCCCTTAGTGCCACCCATCCGTGCCACCCATTCGTGCCACCTATCCATGCCATCTTATCTGTGCCCATCTGTGCCCATCAGTGCCGCCTTATCTGTGCCCATCCATCAGTACTACCTTATCTGTGCCTATCGGTGCCACCTTATCTGTGCCTATTGGTGCCACCTTAACTAAGCCTATCAGTGCCCACCAGTGCAGCCTATCAGTGCCCACCAGTGCAGCCTATCAGTGTCGCCTCATCAGCGCACTTCAATGAAGGAGAAAAATGACCTGTTTGCAAAATTTTATAACAAACTATTAAACATGATTTTTTTTTTTTTTTTGCATCTTTTTTTGTTTGTTTACCAAAAAATAAAACTCCCAGCTGTAATTAAATACCACCAAAAGAAAGCTCTATTTGTGGGAAAAAAATGATAAAAATTTCATTTGGGTACAGTGTTGTATGGCCACGCAATTGTCATTCAAAGTGCATCAGCGCTGAAAGCTGAAAATTGGTCTGGGCAGGAGGGGGGTTTAAGTACCCAGTAAGCAAGTGGTTAATATATAGAAAAAGATTTTCTTATGTATATTCGTGTATTATAGGTGTCTTCATTGCTTGAGTATACTTGTTCTATAGGCAATACTCAAGATGTGGTACTCAGGCCTATAATATATGAAGTGTATTCTATTTGCTCAGTCATGGGCAACTAAATATATACCAAATAGCGATATCCTGAGACTGGTCAACACAACCAGAACTAGCAAGTGTTGATGGGCCTGAACCCACCGGAAACTGTCACGAGATAGCAGGCTGTCAGCTGTGGCCAGGGAATTCTCTGCCCAACAGCCACAGGTAACAAATGAGTAGAGATGCTAGTGATATCATTGACCAAATATGGCCACATGACCATTGTTTCCTGCAGGTTTAGACTGAAGTGAGTTGAGCCCAAAGTTTATCTCATCAACAGTTACTTGCCAATTTTGGTTGTGGTGACAGTTCTGACGTTCTTCTTGCTGGTCTCTGACTGGTCTAGTCTTCACCCTCACGGCTGATGCTGTCACGCCAGAACACTTGCACTGGCAGGAGTGCCAACCCTCATTTGAGAAGACTAGAATGATGGTTGTGTTTCAGGGACTTGGATTATGACAAGTCCATCCCCTGGAACAAAAAGGAGGCAATCATAATCATTAACTCCCGGTAGCCATCTATCATGTGGCCACTTCCTGTTGGTCTGGGCTGAACTAGGCTCAGCCTTAACCTTAGCTCATTACTACTGGCAAGGTCAACGGATACGGTTGTGTCCATTAAGGTAAGTATTACTCTGTGTTAGCTTAATCCCTAGAAAACCTAGTAACATCACAACCAAGAGATAAGTTTTAGTATAAGTGTGTGATGGGCTGACCTTTTCTAAGTACAACCCAGAGTTTTTAAATTACTTTTGGATGAGTAAGGGTTAGACCCAGTGGCGTAACTAGAACCTTCAGGGCCCCGATGCAAGAAACCATGAAGGGCCCCCCTGAACCCCAGCCAGGGCCCTTCCCTCCGAGTCCGGTGGTGGAACTCCAGGGCGTGGTTACAGGTATGACCTTTGTGAGCCCTGTAGTTCCACCACTGGTATCAGTAGTTTTTTTTTATTAGTTTTTTTTTTTAATTTTTACGTGCCCCATTGGGGGACTGTCCCTGTCTGGCTGGGGAGAACAGACATCAGACTGAGTGGCAATGCATGGAGAGGGGTACTCTGAGGAGCCGGCCGAGGACACAGGTCATGCAGGGAATGCACAACTAAAGAGCAGCCAGTGCGATAGTCGAGCATGGAGCTCTGCTAGTCACCCTCCACCTCCAACCACCCGTGTGCATGGTGCACTGGTACCCCTAGCTGCCTATGCTGCTGCCGGCCATATGTAGAGGGGGCTGCATGGGCCCTCTGCATCACAGGGCCCGGTTGCGGTCGCAACTGCTGCACCCCCTATAGTTACGCCCCTGGTTAGACCTTCTTTAAAAAAATTTTCAAAAGCTGTTTGTGTCAGATCAGGGTCAATTTCCCCTTGCTTCCAATGACCATTACAGAAGAAAATGGGAAAGGCTACCCAATGGGCAATGAAAACTGGACAGAGGTTTAAACCATTGACCACAGTACCAAAAATGTAAATTTATTTAGATCTGGTTCATACCAGTGCGGCTTTGAAGGCGTGATTTCAAAGCCGCAGATCTGTGCGTTTTACACCTCCGATTTCTTTGCGGCTTGCAACTTCCTTTAACAGAAGTCTATGCAAGTCACAATGAAATCGGAAACAAGTACCGCAGAAACCTTTTTCAGAGTCTCTGCGATATGAATTGTGGCAATTTGAACATTTCAGATATGAATTGTGGTAATTTGAACATTTCAATTGCCATCAATAGGGTGGGACTTGTCATGTGATTTGGAACTGTCAAATTGCGTGACAAATCACACTGGTGTCCATGAGGGTTTAGTGCTGAAAATAATTGTAACGCTCATTAAAGTAAAGATTAACCATTTTACCAGAAACCTTTTTTGCTCTGAATACTTCCTCTTCTGAGAGATAACACAAACATTCTAATAGTTAAAAAAAAAAAGCATGATTTGATAACCTGAAGGGACTTTCACCTAGGTTATATGACCCTTTAATCATTTTCTTTTGGTTTTGGTTAAACAAAGTACAAGTATTCAATCCACAAACAATATAATGTAGCGCTAACAAGTGCTGAAAAAAACATATGATCAATAAAAAAGAAGAAAAAATGAATAAACTCCAAGTGTTCAGTAAATACAAGAAGGCCTTAAGCCTTGTACACGCGGTCGGAGAATTCGTCGGAATGTGTCCTATCGGACCGTGTCGTCAGATAATCCGACTGTGTGTGGTATGCATCGGACTGATTCCGTCCGAATCTCCGTCCGACCCAATTTTCCAACATGTTGGAAATATTTCCTGACCAACTGGGCTGGTCGGACGTAATCTGATCATGTGTAGAGAATTTTGATCGGACCAAGTGCCACGCATGCTCAGATCAAATTCCTACATCAAAGCTATTGGCTACTAGCCTGAATCTAGAAGAGCCCGAAGCGAAAACGAAATAAAATGAAGAGATAGCGCAGGGCGGGCATGACAGAGTTAACAGGGTACAGAGAGGGTTAGGTCTTTCTTGATTGGAGGAGCGGTGGGGAGGAGGGGACAGGAGAGTAAAAAGGAGCTGGCCCCTCCCCCCTCCATCATCAGTGCAGAGAACAGGAACAAGCTTGCCGCCCTGGGCAGCTCAGGACGGGCACGTGGAGTGGAAGGGAGGTTTGTAGCGGCCGGCCGCGGTTTGGGCTGGGTCGGTCGGGCCCAGCCGCCATCACCCGCGATCGCGGCGCTCGGGGGGGGGGGGGTTACTACCCTGGCATGCTGCGGCTGCGCGACCTGCGCATGCCGCCCGTTCGGAGCGGGGGCGGCAGGCACCGGGTTCAGGCACTCAGCACGGCCCGCGGCCTCCGGCGGGCGGAGGGGTCTCAGCGTTTCTCTGCAGCCCTCCGGATAGCGGCCTTCATTCCATACGGCCCGCCCTGTCGTTCCGATGGGGGGCCGAACCTCGGTGGCGGGACTCCCGGCCTTGGGTTGCGGGGTGGACCACTGCACCGGGTGGTGACCCTCGTGGTCCAGCCCGCGGCATCGGCGGGGGCTAGCGGATGGCAGAGCGGCGGTGGGGGCCGCACCCAGCGATGGCCGCCTGGCCTCCTCTGCCTGGGCAGGCAGCTCTCCTTGGTCGGGGGACATGGCGGCTCGGGGCCTCGCACAGCGCTGGCCGCCGGGCCTACACTGCCTCCGCAGGCGGCTCTCCGCGGGCGGGGCAGCACCCGGCGATAGCCGCCGGGCCTACACTGCCTCGGCAGGCGGCTCTCCGGACCGGACATGGACATGTGCTCGGCAGGGGGGGCAGGCTGGGGGGACCGAGGCGCCCCACCCCCCCCCCGTTTGTGGCCCTCCTAGAGGAACGCGCAGACCCAGCAGTGGCCGCCGGGCCTGCACTGCCTCGGCAGGCGGCTCTCCAGACACCGGACATGGACATGTGCTCGACAGCGGGGGGCAGGCTGGGGGGACCGAGGCGCCCCACCCCCCCCCCCCCCCCCCGTTTGTGGCCCTACTAGAGGAACGCGCAGGCCCAGCAGTGGCCGCCGGGCCTGCACTGCCTCGGCAGGCGGCTCTCCGGGCACCGGACAAGGACATGTGCACGGCAGCGGGGGGCAGGCTGGGGGGACCGAGGCGCCTCACCCCCCCCCCCGTTTGTGGCCATCCGGGAGGAACACGCTGACCCAGCAGTGGCCGCCGGGCCGGCACTGCCTCGGCGGGCGGCTCTCCGGGCACCAGTTTTTGGCCCGGCTGGGGGGACCAGGAAACCCAAAACCCAGTTGGCGGCCATCTCGGAGCCAGCTGGTGGACCACGCGGGTCGGAGCCCCGTCGGGCAGACCTTGTTCAGCTGCGGGCGCCAGGCTGCCGTTCCCTCAGCTGGCAGTTCCAACAGACGAAGACGGACCGGAGGGCTTCCGGCCTCGTGGATCATCTCCATCCTGGGGGATGCTTCCCCAGAAGGGCTGCACCTCACGGGGGACAGTTGGTCAAATGCGGCGAACAAGGAGGCGGAAGGAGTGCCCCAGGATTGATCGGCGGCGAGGGTGGCCAGTCTTGCGGATGGTGGGACTCTTCCTAGGCAGTCAGGTATGCTACTTTGCAATTTTCTATTTCTTGGTAGTTAGTACGGGTAGGGGGAGGCCACAGTGGGGGGTAGAGGCACTCGCGCCTGTTTGCATGCGGGTGTTCCCCTGGGTTCGTCCGTCCTATCGTCACGTCGGTGCCAGGGCGGTACGGGAGTGCGGGAGTTTAATGGTTGGGGGAAGGGGCAACGGGTCCGGTCTGCAGCCGGGTTTGTGCGGAAGGGCATGGGGCTCTGGCCGGGACAGTAGGGGGAGAGCGCTGCTGGCCCAGCTGGCGCAGAGCGACAGGGGGGCATTACATGCCCTTGAGGTGGGGTTTTTGCAAGGGCAATAGATGGGGATGCCGGGTTTTTTCCATGTTGGGTGCGGACGCAATTCGGGTTTCAGTGTTTTCAAGGAAAGGGGGGCCGGGGAGCAGTGACCCGGAGACAGGGGTGCTGGGCCGCATGGGGCACGGGCAACAGCAGGGCTGGGCCCGGCGGAGGGATGGGTGTCCTGTCCTACTGGGGGAAATAGTGGGGGGGTCCTAGCTGAGGTGGGGGGCCCCGTCCTACTTGGGAGGGAGCATGGTGGGTTGTGCCGACCTGAGTTTGGGGGTTCCTTCCTGCCGGAAGACTCGTGGGGAGGGGCTAGCGTAGGTATGGGGTTTGTTTCATTTTCTTGCTAGGCACAACGGGCTTTGGTGCTCAGTTGCGTGGGGGGTGCCCTACTGGGCACTACACAAAAAATAAAAAAATAAAAAATAAAATAAAAAAATAAAAAAACCTACATAAATAAACAATCACATAAAAGGCAAAATGACAACGTAGATAAATATATAGTGAGGGTTGGGGCACAAACGGTAGTTGCCTAGTGGTTTGGGTGTGGTTGTAGTAGGGGGTTCTTTTCTTAACGGTGGATATCGGGGGGCTAGGCCCATCGGATGTATGGGTGTCCCTGCTCGACGGTGTAATAATGGTGGTTGGGTCCATTGGAGGTGTTGGGGGGTCCTGTGGGGCTGGGGGATATCAGTGGGTTGGGCCCATCGGAGGTACAGGGCCCCTTCCTATCTGAACTGGGGTCGGTCGGTCCCATCGGAGGTAGGGGCGGCCCCTTTTCATAACGGTGGAGGGGTGTTGGGCGGGCCCATCGGAGGATGGGTGGCCCTTCCTGACGGTGGAGACGGAGTGGTCTGGCCCATCAGAGGTATGGGGGGATTTTTTACTAATGGTGGAGAACTGTTGGTTATGCCCTTCGGAGGTATGGGGGGCTCTTCCTAACGGTGAAGTGATGTTTGGTCGGTCCCATCAGTGGTATGGGCGGCCCCTTCCTGACGATGGAGAAAGGTTGGTTGGGCCCAGCAGGTTTGGGTGGCCCTGCCTAAACTGTTCACATATGGTGGTGGAGCCCATCGGTGGTATGGTGCTTTTATGATGGTGGAAACTTTTGATTGGGCCCGCGGTGGGGTGTGGTTTCCCTTCCTGACGTGATGGTGGTGGCGGGTGAGTATCTGGTAGGTATGGAAGTAGAGACTTATGTATTCACGGTGGTGACTTCGGGCTACTGAGTACATATCTGGTGAGTACGCAAGCAGTTCAGTATACCATCGCGGTGGTGACATCAGGGTGGCAAGTAAGTATACGGTAAGTAGTAGAGTAGGCAATGGTGGGTTTATGGGCCTGCACGGGCTGTAGATGGGACGTTAGCTTATTGTATTACCTGCATTAAACTTGTTGGTACGTGATGGGGGATTTCACAGTTGGTGATTGATGGCGCTTTGGGGGGTGATCGGGCAGGTTGGTGATGGGCTATAGGCGTTTACGGGCGCGTGTCCGGCCGGACGGGCTGTGGGGTTTCCTTCGTGGGCCGGGGGAATAAGGTTTTCCTCTTGGATTCAGAGTATGTCGGTTGGGAGGTACGAGGCATGGCCATGGGAGTGTGCTGGCCATTAAGGGAGGTAGGTCTGTGTAGGGGTGCTGTGGGGCGCTTCCAAGGGGTCATTGTGCGGGCAGTTTCGGCTTCCACGTCATGTGGGGTTTGGGGATCAGCGGTCCTTGGTAGGGTGTTGCCACCTCCTAGGGGCAGAACGTCATCCTAAAAGCAGGAAGGCTTGGGAGTTGGGCTGCTTCATAAGGGGATATTGCAGTATTCTTGTCATTGGTGCATCGGGCAGGGATGGTACTGTGGGTCCCGGGGAGAGGGTTGCGGGTTAGTTTCTGGGTTCAGTGAGTTGGGTATGTTTCTTTAACTCGCAGTGCTGCTGTCGCTTCATTGCCATTTGGAGGACGAGCGCTATCGGTGTCTCCCCTCCCCACACGCGAAAAGTCGGGACACGTAGAGCTCTGTGCAGTGGTAGCTGCAGAGGACTGGGTTTGGGGCCATTGTTTTTGTTTTTCGGGTTATGTCGGCAAGGGGGTTTCGTGGTGCACAATGGCTTTCCCTGGGTTTGCGGCAGGGGCTGGTGGGAGAGGCCAGCTGGGTAGCCTTTCCAGTAGATTTGGGGGGCATGGTACTACGGTACTAGAGGGGTAATGATGGGCTTGAGCGGCTGGTCCGAAGGCGGGGGGCCGTGGCGACGGTGGGGGAATGTCCACCATGTTCATATTCCTCGTCAGTTTGTTTGAGAGGTCATGGGCGTCGGGTTATTTCCTCGGGATTGCATTGTCTCACTTTTGCGGCAGTGGGTATGCGGCCAGGTGTGGGTCGGGTTCAGGTCCGGTTTTCAGCTCATTTGCGGGGTAACCGAGTTGGTCCTAGGGGTATATGTGTGTATACATACATCTCTGTAGCTAATATTTTGTTTTGTTGTTCCTTTTTTCCTCTTTCTTTCTCACATCCTGTCGACGATTTCAGGTGCGGGCAGGCTGCCAAGGTTTTTTCTTTTTTCTTTTCTTTTAATTTTTTGGGCCCTTGTATGGGTTTCAGGGGACAAGTGAGGCAGACTGTCGGAGTGGGGGACACTGTTTTGGGCATGGCTATACGAGCGGCCGGCTCTCTTTGAGCAGGAGTGCCGGGCAGGCTGGGGAGCGCGGCATGCCTGTAGGGCGCAGAATAGGCACTACTGGATGGGGCCCGCCGTATACTGCCGGTCAAAAGGTTTGTGGTTACCATGTGCGCTTGATGTCCATGTGGGTGGCTACGAGGGTGCTGAAGGTGGAGTTGGGCACACACGCGGGGCTTTCCTGGCGGAGGCTGTGTGGGGGCCCCGCAGCATTGCCCGTTTAATTGTAGATTGGACTGCCTGGCAGCTGGGGCTGGAAATAGTTAACTAAAAAGGGTAATGGGGATGTCGGCCTGTGTGGGGTCAGGAATGTTGGCTGGGCAGCAGGTGGTTAGAGCTGGACATGGATACTGGTAGGTGCTTCTGGGGTAGGGAAGTGACCTTTATTCTGGGCGGAGGAATTTGGGGGCCCGGGGGTTTGCAGGTGGCAGCTGGAGAGCGTAGGGGTTGGTGGGGCTCCCAAGGGTAAGGTGTTCCCCTTGGGCGCTGTGGCGGGTGTTGGTCTTGGCTGGTGAATGAAGAAACCTCGGATAAGGAGAGTAGGGACCCATTGGTGGTATGGGTCCCGATGGTGGTATTCCAGCTAACGGTGGTTTTAGCTGGAATTTGGTTAACGGGTGCACTGCGGTCAGTTGGTTGTCTCCGAGCCAGTATGTCGGCTAGAGGCCTATTAGCAGATATAAAAGGTTCCGCAGTGCATTAGTATTATTATTAGTATTATTATTATTAAATAGAGGGTATGTGTAGTGCCCGCCAAGACCAATGCGAATATCAGATGTTTATGGTTATGTTCATTTAAATTTATTAATAAAGGGGCTGCTACGGCCAATTTTACCCCAACTTGGTGTGGTCTCTATTAATTGGGAATGGTAATGGGGCCTGTAGCAAGGTTTGTCCGTTAGCATAGAGGGACAGTACATCTGTTATACAATAGTCAAGAAGAGCCCGGAGCGAAAACGAAATAAAATGAAGAGATAGCGCAGGGCGGGCATGACAGAGTTAACAGGGTACAGAGAGGGTTAGGTCTTTCTTGATTGGAGGAGCGGTGGGGAGGAGGGGACAGGAGAGTAAAAAGGAGCTGGCCCCTCCCCCCTCCATCATCAGTGCAGAGAACAGGAACAAGCTTCCCACCCACCCTCCCTGTTTGTTTTTCGTACTTGACTTTGTTTCTTCCGACAGATCGGTGTGTACTCAGGATGTCGTTGCAGCGGGCGGGTGTTGGTCTTGGCTGGTGAATGAAGAAACCTCGGATAAGGAGAGTAGGGACCCATTGGTGGTATGGGTCCCGATGGTGGTATTCCAGCTAACGGTGGTTTTAGCTGGAATTTGGTTAACGGGTGCACTGCGGTCAGTTGGTTGTCTCCGAGCCAGTATGTCGGCTAGAGGCCTATTAGCAGATATAAAAGGTTCCGCAGTGCATTAGTATTATTATTAGTATTATTATTATTAAATAGAGGGTATGTGTAGTGCCCGCCAAGACCAATGCGAATATCAGATGTTTATGGTTATGTTCATTTAAATTTATTAATAAAGGGGCTGCTACGGCCAATTTTACCCCAACTTGGTGTGGTCTCTATTAATTGGGAATGGTAATGGGGCCTGTAGCAAGGTTTGTCCGTTAGCATAGAGGGACAGTACATCTGTTATACAATAGTCAAGTCCCATCGTAACGAAATTACGTCATCACGTTCAGAAAGATCGGATTTTTCGACAACTTAGTCCGATCGTGTGTATGCAACAGTTTCGGATACAATCCATCAGACTAAATCTGACGGACAAAATCCGACGGATTTGGTTGGCAGAATCTCCGACCGTGTGTACAGGGGCTTAGAGTCCTCATAGGACAAAAATATGATATTTCACATAATATAGAAGCTAAAAGGTGATCTTGAAGACATCTTAAAGCAGTGAATTCTAGGTAAAGACGAACAAGATGGGTACTCTTACCAGAACCATAAGGTCATTCGTGCATATAAAGATAAATGGATCTCCACAGGTCTGCCAGCCGTTGAGATTGCAGTCTTCTGGTCATAGGAGGAATGATCCGTATCATCCCCAAGATTCCTTTTCCCAAGGGTCCCGATGGAATGGACGGACTAACTCAACTCCAACAAAAAAAACAGGAATGATGGATAACTCCAAACTCATATAGAGGATCACATAAGGGACAAAAAAGAACAACTTCCCATAGTGTAGATGAAAAAATATATATCGGATAGCTGTTTATTGGCATAAAATCTGCGAATACAGGATATAAAATAAATTTTTAAATAAAAATAAAAACGTGATCACATAAAAGGAAGCAATACAGGGAACATGACTACCATCCCCATACGTGTTTCGTCCCATAGGACTTCAACAAGGGCATCTAACTGTTCCCCTGTATTGCACACAAATATATAGACTACTAAGTACATTACAATTCCAATAACAACCTAGATTCTACAATCGGTAGTAATGTCTTTTCTGATAGGACAAAATCACTCACATAATAGTAGTATTCAATCAACTAGCAAAATCCTGAGTTTATGAGGACTGAAACAGCAACCTATGAGCAGCTAAGCGATGTGGCGGTGACGGTGTAAACTGAAGCCACAGGACATTGAAGGGCAAAATGCCTTGTTCTTGTGTTGGGACTACATTGTTCAAATGCTTCCCAACACAGGCCTATGGAGCTGGTGTGAACGAGCCCTTATCAGTTATATGGTTCTGAGGACCTCACCCATCTAAGTTATGAACAAGAAGAAAGGGGGAGTTTCCAGCAACATTTTCCCCAATCTGTTTTCCTGATACAGTACAGTGAGTGGGTGTTGTAATTGTATAACATGTGTGTAATTGATATGATCACCAGGTGAACATGAACATAAAGGAAAAAAAAACTTAAAAAAATAAAAAATAAAAAATGCAGCCATCACATCTAAAAGCTGTAATAAAAATGTTAGATCTGTTGATTTATTTGATACGATCTGTTGATTTGATTGATTGATTTATTTAATGACAAGAGTTAGTTCTATGCCGTGTGGAGCCTATATATGTGCTTTGATGAAGTCGTATGTACTAATGTTTATATACAGTCACACTTGCAAATATTTTTATATGTTTATTCTCAAGTTTATACAGTAAGTCCATTGCTGAGTACTGTTATGTTTGTGTGAAATATGTGGCCTATGTTAAGGCTGTCATATACCGTGTGTTTTTTGTATCTGTGTTAAAATTCTTAATAAACAGAACTTTACAAAAAAAAAAATTTTGTTATTGGTTTTAGATATATTTTACTGGCCACATGATTGTTCCAGGTCAGTGATTTAGAAAGTACTAATGCCAGAATCACACTGACAAACCTGGAGCCTCTATACTTAAAATTACCCTGTCACCACAGGGTCACTTGAAAATTAACTTCCCTGGCGGTACGATTATTTCAGATTTTAGGTGCTGAAAGCGGTACAATTATTTTGCATGAAAATTTGGCGTTTTATATTGTAGGCCTGTAATTCTTAGGAATAACTCACTTAAATCTGTCCAAACCAGAGTCTAGCAGACATCCCGGGTATGATAAAGTTTGAAAAATTAAATCATAAATTATAATATAATAAATAACTATAAATAATTGTACCAAATAATAAGATAATAATAAAAAATATTCAATAATGTAATCAAATCAAAAACACTGAAATTTGCTCAGTTGCAGAATTGTCACTGTCATTACTTTTCAGTATTTGATGACGGATCTCCCCACAAATCGCTATCGCTCAATTCTGCGAGTGATTCCAATTTATTATCGCTGTTTTCTAGCTGGTCTAAAACCATTTTTCATGTAAAGGGACAGTTTTGGTTGCTATGGACAATCTCCAGTTTTCAGGCATAAAGAACAGTTTTTATAATATAAAACTGCATGCAGGACACTGGACAGAACACTAGGGACAAAGGGGATGTGAAATTATTACATACAGCAATGTAATCTGTAAGATTACATTATACTGTATGTAATGTGTGTGTTTTACTTTTTGAATTTGGTGCCGTTCTCCGTCACCGTGCGTCGCAACGCTCGCAGGGAACGGAGCTCTGCGATGTGATAGATCGAGCGGAGGACCGCTCGCTCGTACAGCGGGGAGACATCGCTGGATCCAGGGGACAAGGTAAATAAGCTCTTCCTAGATCCAGCGATGCGGTCTCGAGTCTGGCTCGGGGTTACCGCTAATGGTACTAAATTTTCACCCCGAGCCAGACTCGGGAATACCGCCAGGGGGGTTAAAGTGGACGTTCACCCTAGAATTACTCTATGAATATTAAACAGCCATTTAGAATGAGTTCTTTGATAAATGTATAGCACCATGTTTGGATTCTGTCAATGCTCTGTTTGTCCAGAATTGAAAACTGCTTGCCATTCACCAGCGACACCAAGCAACTTATGGTGCCACTTAGGGGTTTATTTACTAAGGCTAGAGAGGGCAAAATTAGTCACAATCCTGCATAGAAACCATTCAGCTTCCAGGCTTTATTGCCAAAGCTTAATTGAACAAGCTGAGGTTAGAAGCTGATTGGTTTCGATGCAGAAATGGGACTAATTTTGCCTTCGCTAGCTTTAGTAAATAAACCCCTAAGGGGTATCCCCAAACTTTGTACATCTTGTAATTAAAAATCCAGATGGGGAAGAGGGGGTGTGTCCAAATTCCGGTATGTGAAGAACCCTTTGTTGGAGCTCCAGACCACGCTTTCATTATCCTGAGAAGCCCCAGGCTTGGAATTTTGTCACCCATCCATCAGATTCGCCTTGGGAACACACCGGGCGCATGACCATGGTAAATAAATATGTTCCGAGTATCGATATAACGCCCACGGATCGGCTCACTTGCTCGCTTCGCACACGAGGTGAGCCAAGATGGTGCCCAGTCGGCAGAAGTGTAGCACAGCTCTCCAGCTCTGAATGACCACCTGTGGACCGAGGGGGAAATGGACTGGTTAGAACCAACTGACCCTCTAGTGAATCCTCTGCACTCTCTTTCGTCAGAACCGGGGGAGGGTGGCTCCAGTGCACAAATAATAGACACAATTAAGAGCTGCCATGCAGTGCTATTTACACAAATCAAGACCATACGGGTGGACTTTGCCTTACTGAAAGATGATGTACACAAAATTAGACACAGGGTCACCAACGATGAACAGCGTATTAGTGCAGTGGAGGATGATCTTAACCCACTGATGGTACAAATGAAGGATGTAGCAGTGGACCACAAGTTCCAGGAGGCTAAACTTGGGGACATTGAAGACTCTGAAGGAATAACCTCCACTTCCTGGGATTTCCAGAGGGATTGGAGGGCAAACGCCCTGAGGAGTTCCTAATGTCCTGGCTAAAGCAAACCTTTGGAGCTGATTGCTTTACCACCTGTTTGCTATAGAAAGGACCCATAGAGTCCCCTTAAGGGCCTCTCAGCCGGGTAGATACCCCTGGCCCATGCTTGCCTGCTTCCTGTTCTTCAGGGATAAACAATCCTGCACAGGGCCCACACCATGCCTGAACTGACAACCACATTACTATCTTCCCAGATTTTTCTGCTGCTACACAGAAGCAACATGCAGCCTTTCAAAATGTGAAGCAGGGGTTGAGAGAGCACATCTTGCCGTATAGTATGCTTTATCCAGCCAGGCTGAGAGTGGTGCACTAAGATAAAACTCAATTTGTCACCTCTCCTAAAGAAGTGAATCACTGGATAGAGTCGTTGAGACCTGCATAACATGATCTTGCAACTCTCCTGGACTGATATATCCACTTGGGGACTGGAGGGGACCCTCCAGGCTGATGGTTCTGGAATGCTGCCCACTGTACATAACTTACTTTATTTCCGGTTTCAGTAATTCTTGACTGTCCAAGGGCTGTCGGGTTAATATGAATAGTTCTGCAATCAACGCTGTTCACCTACTGCTCTGCTGAATACCACATACTCATCCTTGATCTTCCTGTCTGGCTGGACTGGGAGAAATACCCCCCTCTAGGGTGACTTTATTCACTGGTTCATCGTTTGGGGTGAAACCCAGTGGGATCTTTGGGGCTATGGGCAGGGTGGGGAAATGGGGTTTGGGATCCTCTGTTTTGGCTCACAGTTTTTTACTTTTTGTTCTTTAGTTCTTTATGTTTTTTTCTTTACCGAAAAGGTTTTGTATGCCTTCTATTAATGTTAACAGTTGCCTTATTGCATATATGTGTTTCTCTCACTGTTGCCCCCAGATGAGGGGTGGGGGTGGAGTGCTCTGGCCCCATCTAGAAGGCTCAGTAATTTCCTAGCTTTGATTACTCACGGTATCAACTATGCAGACTCTTAATAAATTATATTGGAATGTGAGTGGCCTCAATTCCAAGATTAAGCGGGCCTTTGTTTTTAAATACATACAAAAACTTAAACCAAGTATCATCTTCCTCCAAGAATCACATCTGGTTGGCTCCAAAGCGCTAGTCCTTCATAGGGCGTTTGGGGGCAGAGCATTTCACTCTACGTACTCAAACTATGCCAGGGGAGTATCTGTATTGGTGTCCAAATCTCTACTGTACACTACCAGGACTGTCAAAATAGATCCTTTTGGTAGGTTTGTAATCCTGGTCCTTGTCATTAATAATAGACCATATACATTTCTGGTGTTGTATATACCACCCCCGTTTACAGTGGGGATGTGGGAAATGGTGATGGTGGTCCAGGTGGTGGAGGGACCTATAATTCTTGCAGTGTCATCACCGGCAATAGATAAGTTATTAATTAATTAATTAACGTTGATGCTAAAATACTAGCCAAACTCCTGGCCACACCATTAAGTAAAGTGATAGCTTCAGTTAGTCATCCCCATTAGACAGGTTTTATAGCTGCAAGGTTGACAGTCATGAACCTACATCACCTCTTCACTATTGTGCAATCGGAAGGACCTACTCCAAACACCCAGGTGGTGGTGTCATTAGACACCCATAAAGCTTTTGACTCCATTGAGTGGCCATATCTAATAGCGGTCCTTGGGCGGCTTGGATTTGGTCCCAAATTCATAGCCTAGGTGCAACTACTGTATGCCAAACCAGTAGCCCGACTGAGGGTAGATAATACCATTATGGATTCCTTTGCAATAGCTAGGGGCACTTGGCAGAGGTGCCCACTGTCGCCCCTGTTGTATATAAGCATCTGGCACAATTTTTCCTTGGTCTCCTATTGATTACATTATCGTACACCATTTTACTATTGTCCCGTTCATGTGTTTTGGCATCCAGTGCCAAATTGCCTTAGTCCCCCATTGATTTACTTATCAAGCACTATTTTCCTGTTGAATAGGGTAAAGGTACAATCGTATATGATGGACACTATAGGCAGTGGGGTTGGGGGGGGAGGCTGGGGCCCCTAATGGGTCCCCAAAAAGCCCCGGGTCTCAGGGATGAATCACTGTATTAGTAGCCCTGAGTGCCGACGAGCAGGGACTGATCTGATCCTGAGCACTGCCAAGTGCCGCCGAGTGCGGCCGAGTCACATAGCAGGTCCCACCTTCTGGAGCCTGCAGCGCCTATGATGGACATCCCACTGGTCCAATGGCAGGACCGTGGGACGTGTGACATCCATCATAGGTGCTGCAGGCTCCAGAAGGTGCTAATTACAATGCGGCCATCATGCCCCATGGCTCCCTGCTGTGATGATGGACACACCGCACACCATGGCTGAGTTGAGCTGCAGGACACATGAGGTCTCCTGGCCAGGTAGGTCAGTGTGTGTCACTACCGGCAGTTATGAAGGTCAGTGTATGTAGTCAGGTAGGTCAGTACATGTCAGGTAGGTCAGTGCATGTCAGGTAGGTCAGTGTGTGTCAGGTAGGTCAGTGCATGTCAGGTAGGTCAATGCGTGTCAGGTAGGATAGTGCATGTCAGGCAGGTCAGTGCGTGCCAGGTAGGTAGGTCAGTATGTGTCAAGTAGGTCAATGCATGTCAAGTAGGTTAGTGTGTGTCAGGTAGGTAGGTCAATGTATGTAAGTTAGGTAGGTCAGTGTGTCAGGCAGGTCAGTTTAGTGGTCAGCATTGATAGGCACCGGTAAGCCAGGCAGCAACCAGCAAGTGAGCTTACCCCCGCCACACAACCCTACCACCCAGGCAAAAAAAACCTGGTCTTTTTGCCACCTAGCAACTCCCCAGGCTTGAAGAGCAGTTGCTCCAGAGCTTAGTAAATGAGCAGAATTTCTGCAGACTTCTATCATCCAATCATGTGCAAGCAAAGATACAGTTCTTTTCATTTTCCTTGCACGTGATCGGGTATTCTTTGCAAAGTGAAGCTTTACCTAATTCACTAAGCTCTGGAGCAACTGCATTCAAAGAGTGCAACTGCACTTTGCAAAGTGCACAGTCTATTTGCCTTTAGTAAATCAATCAATAAGCCCTTGTACACACAGTCAGACATTCTGATGGAAAATGTCCGATCGGACCATGTTGTCGGATAATCTGACTGTGTGTGGGCTCCATCAGACTGTTTCCGTCGGAATATCCGACGGACAAAGTTTTAGAGCTGGGCTATAAAACTTTCCGACAACATGATCCGATCGGACTTTGTCCGATTGTGTGTAGAGAATTCCGATCGGACAAAGTGCCATGCATGCTCAGATCAAATTCCTAGACCAAAGCTATTGGCTACTAGCCTGAACGTAGTCCCATCATAACGAAATAACGTCCTCACGTTACGTACGATCGGATTTTCCGACAACTTTGTCCGACTGTGTGTATGCAATGCCAGTCTCGGACAAAATCCGTCGGACAAAATACGACGGATTTTGTTGTCGGAATCTCCGACCGTGTGTACAAGGGCTAAAAGGGGCTCAAAAGGTAGGTAGGGGCAGAGACAAGGGTTAAATCCAAAAGGGAGGAGTTTCTGTGCAAATTTTTTTTGAGCCCTGATTATTATACAGGATATATATAGTGCCAACAGTTTGCTCAGCACTTTACAATATAAAGGGGGGCAGTACAATTACAACACAGTTCAATACAGAAGAAATAGGGAGTCCCGCAGCTAGCATCCACTAGGGGGAGGTAGGCGCAGGGACGGCATGACATGTGCTGGACTGCACAGTCGTCGTTTTAAGGGGAGGTGGGCTGCTTTAAGAACGTGGGGTGGGCGGAGCCGGGGCGGAGCCACGGCGGCCATCTCGTGCCAGCAAGGGTCAGTGATAGCAGTTGCAGAGCGGAGGAGGAAGGAATCCCCACCCACCCTCCCTGGTTTTTTGGTACGGGGTTTTGGTCTCGGGTGCTCGTTTGCTTCTTTGGGCGGTTCAGGGGTCTTTAGATGAAGAAGTGAGGTACAGGTAAAAAGGCCTGTTGTACCCATCCATGGGATGGGAGTGGTTGTAGGTACTTCCAGGTTACGAGGGTTTAACCTGGAAGGGTTTAAAACGGGTAGGTCACTGCTACAGTTGGTTATTGCCTCCGAGACAGGGGTTGCCGCCTGGAGGTCAAAAGGTTACAGTTGAAGTTGTAGGCAGTGACCAATTTGATGTTGGGATGCTATGTACCCATGACCCCTTGGAAAGGCTGGGAAAGTTATTTTCGTAATTAATGTTGGTATTTATTAAAGATTATATTTTGGTTAATAATAATAAAAAAGTTTAGGCCTGATGGCCATTTACTCCAAAATCTGTCCAGTCATTTTTAAGAGGGACAAGGTTGGGAGGGGGCGGGAAGCCGGGTTTAAGGTTACGAGGTATATAGATACAACACTGGGTTGAGTCCTACAAATGTCAAGGACCAGTGTGTATGCAACACAAGTGTCGGACAAAATCCGTCGGACAAAATCCGACGGATTTCGTTGTCGGAATGTCCGACCGTGTGTACAAGGGCTATGAGTTTGCCAGCAGGTTCCAGTGCTAATAGCTGGACAACCAGAGATGGACACCAAAAAAATGGAGTTATGCATTTATCAAGGTACATTTTTTTATATTGCTGTACAGTACATGTGACTGTGAGTCTCTGTAAAAAAAAAAAAGATGTATACTTTGCTTTCCATCAGCTCATGTCTTCAAACTAAGTAGCTTTGCTGCTCCCCACATTGAAGATATTCAACACTTGGGGCTCCCCCTGCCACATGTTGTATTTCATCTCATCAGCTCATACATCACCATAGGCAAAAAAAACAAAAAAATAAAATAAAATGCATTTTATAGCTAAAAAAAAAGACAAGAGTTAATTCAGTCTATCAACATCCATCCATAGCAGATACAGCATATCAGTTTTGGTAGGACTGACCCTTGAATCAATCTCTGCACATAGTTAATTGTCAGCACACTTCTACTTCCTACACACCAGATGCAAATGAAGTATTGCTGTTATAAATACCTTATTGACGTTGTGTACACACAAAAAACAGATCACCTTCCTCATTACCATCTTTATTGGATGATACCCTGCCTACTCTCACACAGACGCACACACACTAGCAGAACCTTGAACACAATGAACACAAAGATCTTCCAGTGGGCTCTTGTTATTTCAGGTAAGGTGACCGCTTTTGGGGGGTGCTCTACCTAAAGCCTTGTACACACGGTCAGAGAATCCGTTAGAATGCGTCGTATCGGACCGTGTCGTCGGATAATCGGACTGTGTGTGGTCTGCATCAGACTGATTCCGTTCGAATCTCCGTCGGACCAAATTTTCCAACATGTTGGAAATATTTTCCGACCAACTGGTTTGATCGGACATGTTCCGATCATGTGTAGAGAATTCCGATCGGACAAAGTGCCACGCATGCTCAGATCAAATTCCTACACCAAAGCTATTGGCTACTAGCCTGAACGTAGTCCCGTCGTAACGAAATTAAGTCGTCACGTTCTGAATGATCGGATTTTTCGACAACTTAGTCCGACCGTGTGTATGCAACAGTTTCGGACAAGATCTGATGGGCAAAATCCGACGGACAAAATCTGACGGATTTGGTTGGCAGAATGTCCGACCGTGTGTACAGGGGCTTAGAGTATATAATTATGCAGGTTTAGTGATCTTGAGGGATGCCCCACTTGAAATAACCAAGGCTCTCTGAACTAATTTCCAATGGTCTGATCCCACAGCTATGCATTTTTTTGGAGCTTCATAAAGTAGCTGTAGACCCTAACTGAATGGCATGGCTTTCTAAAGCATTGTGTATCTTAAACCATTTTTTTCATGTTAGTAAAAAACAAAAAAAGGAAGAAAAGTAATAACTGTATTTTCGATTTCCTGTATACATGTATGTGGTCCAACAACAGCTGAATATCACTGCTCAGGGGAAGTTTTCTTATTATGACAATGGTAGGACATGCCTATACAATGAGCATGGTCATGGTTGCCCATGCCCTCCACCCAAAAGGGCATGACAATGCAGGAGAGCCGTTGGGGGACTGGGACAAGCTCTTACAAGCTCTTGCAATCCTATGACAGGAAGTGCCCGGACAAGGACCTTCATGGCAGGATCACCACTCATTATTTTAATGAAAGCTGAAATATTGAAAAGATTATGGGCTTGGTTTACTAAAAACTGGAGAGTGAAAAATCTGGTTCAGCTGTGCACGGTAGCCAGTCAGCTTCTAACTTCAGCTTGTTAATTTAAATTTTGACCAAAGATAGATTTATTTGTAAACATTTAGGCAAAAATAGAAAGCATAATTTCAGAAGAAGAACCTCCTAACAACTGTGAAGCATGGTGGAAATGCTATTGTTTGGGTTTGCTTTGCTTCCTCAGAACCTGGGCAGCTTACAGACATTGATGTAATAAAGAATTCATAGTTGACTCATAGGGGTTGTTTTACTAAAACTGGAGAGTGCAATGCCTTTCTAAAGCATTGTGTATCATAAACCATTATTTTTGATGTTACAATATACAGTTTTCACTTTGCTTCCTTTTTTGTCTTTTACTATTATCTATAGACATGTATGTGGTCCAACAACAGCTGAATATCTCTGCTCAGGGAAAGTTATCTTATGGTGACAATGGTGGGACATGCCTACACAATGAGCATGGTCATGGTTACCCATGCCCTCCACCCAAAAGGGCATGACAATGCAGGAGAGCCGATGTGAGACTGAGATAAGCTGTTGCCACCCTATGACAGGAAGTGCCTGGACGCTCTTACAGTAAAGAACCCTCTACATAGTTTAAGGTTAAACCTCTTTTCTTCTAATTTTAATGAGTGTCCATGAGTCTTGTTAAACCCCCTTCCGTGAAATTTTTTTATCCCTATTGTGGGGTCACCAGTCCTGTATTTGTATATTGAAATCATATCCCCTCTCAAGAGTCTCTTCTCCAGAGAGAATAAGTTCAGTGCTCACAAACTTTCCTCATAAATAATGTCCTCAAGACCTTTTATTAGCTTTGTTGCCCTTCTTTGTACTCGCTCCATTTCCAGTACATCCTTCCTAAGGACTGGTGCCCAGAACTGGACAGCATACTCTAGGTGCGGCCGGACCAGAGTCTTGTAGAGCGGGAGAATTATAATTGTTATCTCTGGAGTTGATCTCCTTTCTAATGCATGCCAATATTCTGTTTGCTTTTTTAGCAGCAGCTTGGCATTGCATGCCATTGCTGAGCCTATCATCTACTTGTCTACTTGGACCCCCAGGTCCTTTTCCATTCTGGGTTCCCCCAGAGGCTCTCCCCCCAGTATATAGACTGCATTCATATTTTTGCCACCCAAATGCTTTATTTTAAATGTTTCTACATTGAACCTCATTTGCTATGTAGTTGCCCACCCCATACACAGTATGTCTAAAATCCTAGCAATTATTACATTATTGGGTTTACATCATCTGTGTAAACCTTAATCTCAACATCAACTGTCTATTTGGGGCTTTATCGGCAGAGAATAATGCGAGGAACAACTTTAGCTATTATAGGGGGGCTTTATCATGAACAATCTGATATCAGTCTAGACTTCAACTCTTATTTCCTTGCATCTTCTCATTATTTTATATCTGAGCATAAACAAAAACAACACATCACCCCTATATTAGGGGATTGTGAACATCCCCTAATATAGAGGTGAGCACCCTTGGCACTTGCGAAAAGATGCTGATACATGGCAAAAAACAAAAGGTCTGAGGGGAGGATAAGGAAGAAGGGGGGGGGGGGGTGAGGAAAGAGGGTGGGAGAAATAAAGGACCAAAAGTGGATGCATGGAGGGAAATAGAAGTATCGCCCCCCCCCCCCCCCCCCGCCGCGCTCTGGTGCCCTCCGCCACTTACCGGAGCCGTCAGCAGCGGCAGAGGCGATCAGATCTTCACCCTTGGAGGGCATGGAGACGAATGAGGGGAAGATGGTCACCCATCTCCATAACAATGTAAGGCGGAAGCGATGTTATAACGTCACTTCCGCCCATAGCTCTGAAAGGGCCAATTTATTTATTTTTATGACAATTTTATTTTTATTTTTATTGCATTTAAGGGTGAATATGAGATCTGAGGTCTTTTTGACCCCAGATCTCATATTTAAGAGGTCCTGCTATTTATTCTATCACAAGGGATGTTTACATTCCTTGTAATAAGAATAAAAGTGACACCATTTTCTTTTAAAAAAAGCCTTGTAAAAATAAAAAATAAAAGATAAAATAAATAAGCCCCGCCGAGCTCACATGCAGAAGCGAACGCATACATGAGTAGCGCCCGCATATGAAAATGGTGTTCGAACCACACATGTGAGGTATCACCACGATCTGTAGACCGAGAGCAATAATTCTAGCCCTAGACCTCCTCTGTAAGTTAAAACATGCAACCTGTAGAATTTTTTAAACGTCACCTATGGAGATTTTTAAAGGTAAAAGTTTGTCGCCATGCCCAATTTTTTTTTAATTTAAAAAAAGTGTATTTTTTCCAAAGCGCAAAAGTTATAGCATCTACAAAATAGGGGATAGTTTTCTGGCATTTTTATTATAATTTTTTTATGTATTTTAAATGGAGGCAATCTGCGATTTTATTGGGACTGCAACATTATTGTGGACACATCGGACAATTTTGACACATTTTTGGGATCATTGGCATTAATACAGCGATCAATGCTATAGAAAATGCATTGATTACTGTAAAAATGGCACTGGCAGGGAAGGGGTTAACACTAGGGGGCGATCAAGAGGTTAATGTGTTCCCTAGTGTGTGTTCTAACTGAAGGGGGGGGGGACTGTGCAAGGGAGATGACAGATCGCTGTTCATACTCTGTGTGAACAGACAATCTGTCTGTTCTCCCCTCAGAGAACGGGAAACTGTGTGTGCAACTATATGAGGCTTTAATGTTTGGGTTTACTGTACATGTACTTTACTTTTAACGAGGATTCAATTTGGAACATTTGGATTTTAGATTCTATCACCTTGCCAAAGCCTTTATCAGGTGTTTTCATATTATCTGTGGACTTTTATATATTTTATCTTACATCGAAAGTCGAGGCAGAAGTCATAAAACACAAGTTATGTATTAATAAAAAAACAAGATTTATTTCTTATGCAGCTAGTGTAAGTACTTTTGTAACTGTAGGTGTTAAAGTAGAACTAAAGAAAAAAATATTTTAAACCTTTGTTTTAACATAAATTCCTATGTGCCTCTGCGTTTTTTGGTTCAATTGATTTCAATAGAGAAGCTGCAGAAAAGCATATAGTAAATGCAGCAAAATCGCGGTAAAAAAACGCGGAAAGCACAGCAAAAAATACTGCAGAAATGCTCAAAAGCCACGTGCATAGATGTGAATTGTGCCTAAGGAATGCACTGATACCTATATTGGCATTGGTGCCGATACTGATACCGGTATTGGTGACAATACAAAGCATTTGTGTGAGTATCGGTACTCGTGCAAATGCTCCCTATACCAAAACCGAAACTTTGCGGTACGATTTGCGTCAATACAAAATGAATGGGCGCAAATCACACTGCAAAGAAACGCATGCGATTTAAACATGAATTCTGTGCGATTCACAAGTCGCAAGACATGTCAAAATCAATGGTTACCTATGAGAACCGTCTTAACTGGTTCAATTTGTGTCGGTCTGAGTTTGAAAATGCTTCCTTCACTACTTTGGTCTGACATGGGCACAATTTTAGACCATTGATTTGAATGGAAGTCAGTATCATCATCTTAACTTATCCAACTTGTGGCATGCAACTTGTGCTCTGAGGATCTTGAGAGGAAACCCCAAGCCAAAATGTAAAAAACAAAACAAAAAACTTTGTTGGGTCCCCCCCAAGACCATACCAGACCCCTTCCCTCTGGTATGGATTTTGAGAGGAAAAAAAATGTGTGGGAACCCCCCACAAATCCAGACCAGACCCTTATCCGAGCATGCAGCCCAAAGGGGGGGGGCGAGTGTGTGCCCCCCCGGACCATACCAGGCCACATGCCCTCAACATGGGGGGGTGCTTTGTTGATGGGGACAAAGGCCTCTTCCCAACAACCCTGGGCAGTCGTTGTTGGGGTCTGCGGACAGGGGGATTATTGGATTCTGGAAGCCTCCTTTTAAGATTATTGGGATCTGGGCCCCCAGATCCCGCCCTCCCATGTGAATGAGTATGAGGTACGTTGTACCCCTACCCATTTCCCCCCCCCCAAAAAAAAAACTGTGTAGTGTAAATAAAAACAAGAGAAGGTTTTTGACAATTCCCTTATTAAAAGTGAAGAATGTCCCCCGTCCATAGTTCCAACATGTCTTCTTTCTCCGGTTCCGCCACTGATGTGTTCTTCCAGGTCTTCTCTCTCAGGTGCTGTGCTCTTCCTCCGGTTTTCTCCCCCTGTTGCTTTCTTCTCTGCCACTGCTATCTTCTCCACCGCCAATCCGGTCCTCCTCTGATGCTGGCTCCCACCTTTGTGTCATCTCAGATGTCTGCCTATTCTTATACAGCCATGGGGTGTAGGCTCTGTCCCTTGTGACATCACATTTAGGGCATGTGGCCTGGTATGGTTCCCACCCTTTCCTGACCTACCAAGCTGCATGCTTGGATAAGGGACTGGTATGTTTTTTTTGTTTTTGTTTTTTTTAGCGTGGGGTTTTCCCTCAAAATCCATACTAGACCAAAGAGTCTGGTATACTCTCGTTTTTTTGTTCTTTTGTTTTGTTTTGTTTTTGCTGTGGGGTCCCCCCAGAATTTTTTACCAGACTCAAAAAATAGTATCGGTACTTAAAAAATAGAATCGGTACTTGTACACATTGTAGAAAAAATAGTATCGGTACTTGTACACATTGTAGAAAAAAAAATTGTATCGGTGCATCCCTAGAAACCAGTGTACTCAAACAAAGCCCATGCACACACAGGGAGGACATGCGAAGTCTATGCAGGTAGTGTCAGTGTTGGGATTCGAACTGGGGGCCCCCGGTATTTTTTTAGGTTAACTTTTATTCAGTAAAAGCAATTAATCAGAATAGTTGTGACTCGCTCTAAAAGCATAGAGAAGCCTTTATCATGACTTTGCATTTTGATTTTACAGGTGCGCTTTCATCATTTGCGCAGATTAGCGCGCCTATTGGTGGATCCGGATACCTCTATGCAACGGGGATAAGCATCACTCCGCTCCACCAGAAAGCCTGGACAATGGATGGTTCATCTATTGTAATTGCAGATCTTAAGCCTGATTCAAATCCAGTATACCTTGGTCGATGCCTTGGAAACAAGTGCGAACTGTTTGAAAATGGGACGCTGAGAATTGATCAGCTGATCAACACAGATAACAAAACTTACACGGTTACTACCAGGCTTGGAGGTGTAACGTCGACTGAAAGGGTCCCGCTTAATGTATATAGTAAGTAACTCTACTTTTCTGCAGAACTGTTTTTTTATGTGAAAATGTTTATATGATTTTATTCCAATGCTCTTATAGTGGAAGTACAATTCATTTTCACTGAGCATCCAATCTCTTCTTAAAAGGTGAAAAAGCGGTGCATTTCCTGCATGTTGGTAGGCAGGCAACCCCAGCAAAGCAGTATGGCTTCTTTCTCATTCTCGAGATTTAGCAGCATTAATGTACAGTATGTGAACCCTCACTATGTAAAATATCCCATTCCCATTTAACCACTTTAATACCAGATACTTTTCATCCCCTTTCTGCCCAGGCCATTTTTTTAGCTCTCAGCGCTGACAATAGCGGTCATGCAACGCTGTACTCAAATACATTTTTAATCATTTTCTTCTTTCTTCTTTTGGTGGTAATTAATCACTGCTACTAAAAAAAGAACAGAAAATTTTGAAAAAAAAAAAAAAAGATTTTCTTTCTTAAATTTTGTAAATAAGTATTTTTTCTCCTTCAGTGATATGCACTGATGAGGCTGCACTGATGGGCACTGATGAAGGGGCATTTATGGGCACTGATTAGGTGGCACTGATGAGGAGGCACTAATATGCCGCACTGATGGTCACTGATAGGTGGCACTGATGAGGCTGCACTGATGGGCACTGATGAGGGGGCATTTATGGGCAATCATTAGGTGGCACTGATGAGGAGGCACTAATGGTCACTGATGAGGCTGCACTTATAGGCGGCACTGATGGGCACTGATGAGGGGGCATTTATGGGCACTGATTAGGTGGCACTGATGAGGAGGGACTAATATGCTGCACTGATGGTCACTGATAGGTGGCACTGATGAGGCTGCACTTATAGGCAGCACTGATGAGGGGGAATTTATGGGCACTGATATGCTGCACTGATGGTCACTGATAGGTGGCACTGATGAGGCTGCACTGATAGGCTGCACTGATGGGCGCTGATGAGGGGGCATTTATGGGCACTGATTAGGTGGCACTGATGAGGAGGCACTAATATGCCACACTGATGGTCACTGATAGGTGGCACTGATGAGGCTGCACTTATAGGCGGCACTGATGAGGGGGAATTTATGGGCACTGATATGCTGCACTGATGGTCACTGATAGGTGGCACTGATGAGGCTGCACTGATGGGCGCTGATGAGGGGGCATTTATGGGCACTGATTAGGTGGCACTGATGAGGAGGCACTAATATGCCACACTGATGGTCACTGATAGGTGGCACTGATATGTGGCACTGATGAGCACTGATAGGAGGCACTGGTGGGCACTAATAGGCAGCACAGATAGGCAGCACAGATAGGCAGCGCTGATGGGCGCTGCTAATGGGCACTGATGGGTGGCACTGATGGGTAGGCACTGAAAGGCTGCACTAATTGGCTTTACTAATGGGCACTGATTGGTGTCACTGATGGGCACTGCTTGGTGTCACTGACGGGCACTTATTGGTGGCGCACTCTGTCAGTGTAAGGCAAGGAGAGTTGATTATCAGCACTTCCACATTTACATGTGACCATCTGTGATTGGACACAGCCAATCACATGGTTAAAGGACTGTGTCATAGGAACACGGCATGGCCATGATCGCCACGCCGCGCACCCCCATGGATGTGCGATAGTTCAGGGGCATCATCATATGATGAGAGCCGCACTGCTCCTCTGTAAATTGACGGTGGGCGGATGGCAAGTGGTTAAAATAGAAATAAAAGACGAAATATGTATGTATACATATAAAAAACATTATGCATACGCTTTTTCTATGTTTTAAAGGTGAACACATACCCTCTGTTCTCCGCTGAATAAGGCGTTTAGAGAGCTGGGGGAGGAGAAACAGCAGTACACTAGTATGCCCAGTGAATGGCTGTGCAGGGGGCATGACAGGACAAGTTTGACCATTGGAGGAGAACGAGTTGAATTCCCAGCAAAGCTAGAGAACTGACCACACTGTGCTCACATGCCTAGTGTGGTCAGTTCTTAAGTTCTTAAGGAAAGCAACGGAACTGGCAAGAACACCAGGGATTTCACACAAAGGAAGTAATACAAAGAGAGCAAGATACTTTTTCATACAAGTACATGGTATAGTATGCATATATCACACCAACAACAAGTCAATGCAATTTGTCTGTATGTGAACACCCGATAAGATATCAAACTCGGCTGTCCTCACTGAACTGTAAATGCAAACAGTGTTATTTTTTTTTTTTTAACAATTTTACAACCCCCCCCCCCCCCACACACACACACACACACACACACACGCACACCAATGTAATGGAGATCTAGAATGGAAGAAATGTTTTGGACTTCAGCCTGGTTGACAACATGGCTCCCTCCACACATACAGTGGAGTATTTGAGTGTGGCCACAGAGAACAGGAAGGGTGTTATTCCCACGATTACCATGTGAAAAAATAAACCTTAAATGAAGAAAACGAATGCGGCCACCTCATCTAAGAGCTAGCAAGCTGTAATACATTACATTATAGTTTTTGGGTTTAGGCTTCATGGGCATATTAAAATTCTCCTATCTTCGCTGAATCTTTCTGCCAGGAGCTGGCAGAAAAATCAAGCATGAAAACGTGCGTTTATGCGAATTTACAGGCATGTGGCATTTAGAAGTGTATGAACTGGATGAAAAGCCTAACCGACCCTGCCTACCGTATAAAAAATATCTGTATACTTACCTAAACCCACCCATAGGCTCCCATAGTTCAGCTGTTGTCCTGCTGTCCTTTCTCTCCCCTGCAGCAGGCACTTACTGACACAGGGGAGCCAGAGCTGTGGGATCATGTGACTGGACTAGGGCAGATCAAATATAGGTACAGTGCTGTGAAAAAGTATTTGCCCCCTTCCTGATTTTTATTTTATTTTTTGCATATTTGTCACACTTAAATGATTCAGAGGGTAAAACAAATGTTAATATTAAACAAAGCTAACCCGTGTAAATACAAAATACAGTTTCTAAATGAGGATTTAATTTTTTAAGGGAAAAAAAATCTGTCCAAACCTGTCTGGCTTTATGCGAAAAAGTAATTGCCCCCTAAACTTAATAACTGATTGTGCCACCCTTGGCGGCAACACCTGCAATCAAGCATTTGCGATAACTGGCAACGATCTCTTTCACATTGCTGTGAAGCACTTTTGGCCCACTCTTCTTTGCAGAATTGCTTTAATTCAGCCAAATTGGAGGGTTTTCCAGCATGAATGGCCTGTGTATGATCATAATACAGAATCTCAATTGGATTTAAGTCCGGACTTTGACTAGGCCACTCCAAAACCTTCATTTTATTTTTTGTTGAGCCATTCAGAGGTGGACTTGCTGGTGTGTTTCGGAGATCGTTGTCCTGCTGCATAATCCGAGCGCACTTAAAGGGGTTGTAAAGGTAAATTTTTTATTTTCTACATAGGTTCCTTTAAGCTAATGCATTGTTGGTTCACTTACCTTTTCCTTTGATTTCCCTTCTAAATGTTTTTTTGCTTTGTCTGAATATCTCACTTCCTGTTTCTCCTCAGTAAACTTCTCACCATCATCCGAGCGGTGGTTAGTCAGCCAGAACAGCTTACTGAACAGCTTACTGAGGAGGAACAGGAAGTGAGAAATTCAGACAAAGAAAACAAAGAAAAAAAACATTTAGAAGGGAAATCGAAGGAAAAGATAAGTGAACCAACAATGCACTAGCTTAAAGGAACCTATGTAGAAAATAAAAAAATTACCTTTACAACCCCTTTAAGCTTGAGGCCACAAACTGATGGCCGGACATTCTCCTTTAGGACTTTCTGGTAGAGCTCAGAATCCATGGTTCCATCAATTATGGTAAGTCATCCAGGTCCAGAAATGTGTTAGTTTTACTCCAGATGAAACAAAAAGTTCAACTTTTGTCTCATCAGTCCACAGAATATTTGCCCAAAAGTCTTGGGGATAATAAAGATGTTTTTTGGCGAATGTGAGATGAGCCTTTGTGTGTTTTTCGGTCAGCAGTTGCTTTGGCCTTGGAACTCTCCCCTGGATGCAATCTTTGCCCGGTCTCTTTCTTATTGTTGAATCAACACTGATCTTAAGAGTCCATTGACACAGGGGCAACTTTGGATCCGACTTCAATGGACTCTTAAGGTCCATTTCTGGTAGAGTTCAGAATCCATGGTTCCATCAATTATGGTAAGTCATCCAGGTCCAGAAATGTGTTAGTTTTACTCCAGATGAAACAAAAAGTTCAACTTTTGTCTCATCAGTCCACAGAATATTTGCCCAAAAGTCTTGGGGATAATAAAGATGTTTTTTGGCGAATGTGAGATGAGCCTTTGTGTGTTTTTCGGTCAGCAGTTGCTTTGGCCTTGGAACTCTCCCCTGGATGCAATCTTTGCCCGGTCTCTTTCTTATTGTTGAATCAACACTGATCTTAAGAGTCCATTGACACAGGGGCAACTTTGGATCCGACTTCAATGGACTCTTAAGGTCCATTTCTGGTAGAGTTCAGAATCCATGGTTCCATCAATTATGGTAAGTCATCCAGGTCCAGAAGCTGCAAAGCAGCCCCAGACCATCACCCAAGTCGCCTCAAGTCGCGCTACATGAAAAAAATCGATGTAAGTGAATGGATCCGTCTTAATGCACACTACTGCAGTCTGTCCGACTTCAGAAAAGGTTCCTGTACTACTTCAATCCGACTTCTAGGCGACTTGTACCCATAGAATTCAATGGAAGTCGCCTCCAAGTCCGATCTCCATTTATATTAAAGCGGGAGTCCGCCATTTTTTTTTTTTAAAAGCCAACAGCTACAAATACTGCAGCTGCTGACTTTTAAAATAATGGCACTTACCCACCCAGCGCGCCCGCGATGTCGGCACCCGAAGCCGATCTCTCGATCGTCTCTCGGGTGCTGCCGTCCCCATCTTGGGTATGGGAATCAGGAAGTGGAGCCTTGCGGCTTCATTTCCCGGTTCCCTACTGCGCATGCGCGAGTCGCGCTGTGCAATAAGGATGGTCCCCGCTGTCTCTGGGATCTGTGTGTTTCCCAGCAGGCAGCGGGGGACCTTCGGAAAGGGGCGTAGATTCTGCAGAAAGGGGCGTATCTTCTGAAGAATCTACGCCCGAAGTGGGTTCAGATATCTGTACTGTACAGGTACCTGCACCCCCCTCCCCCCTGAAAGGTGCCAATAGTGGCGCCGGAGGGGGGGAGGGCTCCAATGAGTGGAAGCTCCACCTTAGGGTGGACCTCCGCTTTAAAGTGACTTAACAGGAAAAGTCGCCTATCTAATGATAAAAACCGGCACGGGTTCCCCTCCAGTGTCCAACCAAGCCCTTAGATCTGGTATGGATTTTAAGAGGAACCTGGAGCTGCCTAATAAATTACTTTAAAGAGGAAGTAAACCCTGATGAGTTTACTTCCTCTTTCATTCCCTGCAAAGGTAAAGCATAATGGACTACTATGCATCGCATAGTAGCCAATTATGTGTCACTTACCTGACACAGGAGCCAGGCTTACCTGTAGGTCAAAGTGTGTTGTAAGGGTTTACAACCACTTTAAAAACCTGTGTAGTGTGCTTTTTATTGACACTTTTTTTCCCTCAGGTGAATGGGTAGGGGTATGATGTACCCCATACTCATTCACATAGGGTGAAAGCCGGGATCTGGGGGCCCCCTTAGTGTCCAAGTTGCCTCCCAAAGTCGCGCTGCAAGTCGTGTGTGAATGGGTTCTAACTGAAGCAAGTGAGGTCTGCAGTTCTTTAGATGTCATTCTGGGTTATTTTATGATCTCCTGGATGAATCTTCAAGCTCTTGGAGTAGTTTTGGTAGGTCGGCCACTTCTGGAAAAGTTCACCACTGTTCCAAGTTTTTTCCACTGATGGATAATATCTCTTACTGTGGTTCACTGGAGTCCCAAAGCCCTCGATATTAGACTTGTGCACAATGGAAAATTTAGTTTAGTTTCGGTTCGTTGTCATTCGTAAAATACATCATTTCGTTCTGTTATATTCGTTATGTTACGTTAAAACGTTTTCGGATAATTCGTTATTATTCGTAGAGTGTCGAATTCATTTGTTCGTATTCGTTGAAATTCGCTATTTATGTATGTATAGACATTCGTGATAATGATCCGTAGTTTGGAAAGTTGTTTGTTTATTGAATCTTTTAACACACACAATGACAACGTCTCTTCTCCTCGGCTCAAATACAACACAACACCCTTCTCACTCAGTTCTCAGGAATGCACTTTGCCAGTAATCCATCCTCCGGCACAAAATTAATTAGCTGATTGGACTATAAGATTTACTTTGAGCTGACCTTTTGTTTCATTAGATCTTTAAAGAATTACCGAATCATTCATTCAAATTAATTCGTTATATTTCTTTCGTATTCTTTGTAATTCGTTATTTTTTATTCGAACATTCGGATGCATCCGAATGTCCGAAAGATGAAAAATTCAGCCAAATTTCGATTCGTTAGGAAACGAATTGCACAAGCCTACTAGATATGGCTTTATAACCCTTTCCAGACTGATACATGTCAGTAATTAAGTTTCTCACCTGTTCTTGAATTTCTTTAGATTGTGGCATGATGTGTTGCTTTTTAAGATCTTTTTTTTCGCGTGCTTCACTTTGTCGGACAGCTTCTACCTAAATGATTTCTTGATTCAACAGGTCTGGCAGTAATCAGGCCTGGGCGTGGCAAGTGAAATTTAACTTGAAATGTGAAATGTGGCTAATCACAGTTCATTCATGACTTAACCTGATTCACACCTATGGCATTTTTAATGCTTTTTGTATTTTGCAGAATTGCACTACAGAACGTGTTCCACAGGACACAATGTTAAGGCTATGGGGGGGGGGGGGGGGGATTATTCTTTCACATAGGGCCAGGCAGGTTTGGATAGCTCTTTGCCTTAATAAATTAAATCATTTAAAAACTGCATTTTGTATTTACTCGGGTTATCTTTGTGTAATATAAAAATGTGTTTGATAATCTGAATTATTTCAGTGTGCAAAATATGCAAAAGAATAAAGGAAGAAAGGGGGCAAATACTTTTCACAGCATTGTAAGTATATTGGTCTTTTTTATACAGGTTAGGCAGGATAAGTAGGAGAAGGGGGAGGGGAACAGTTTTAGGAATAAATATAGTTAGGCTTTCGTTTCACTTTAGGCAAAACAACTATGAACAGTTGTGCTCATAAGTTTACATACCCTGGCAGAATTTATGATTTCTTGGCCATTTTTCAGAGAATATAAATAACTAAAAAACTGTTTCTTTCATTCATGGTTGGTGTTTGGCTGAAGTCATTTATTATCAATCAACTGTGTTTACTCTTTTTAAATCATAATCACAATAGAAACTACTCAAACGACCCTGATCAAAAGTTTACATACCCCAGTTCTTAATATCGTGTATTGCCCCCTTTAACATCAATGACAGCTTGAAGTCTTTTGTGGTATTTGTGGATGAGGCTCTTTATCTTCTTAGATGGTAATGCTGCCCATACCACTTGGCAAAAAGCCTCCAGTTCCTGTAAATTCTTGGGCTGTTTTTCATGAACAGTACGTTTGGGATCTCACCCAGAGGGGCTCAATGATATTGAGGTCAGGAGACTGAGATGTTCTCTCCAGAACCTTCACTTTATTCTGCTGTAGCCAATGACAGGTCGACTTGGCCTTTTGTTTTGGATCATTGTCATGTTGGAATGTCCAAGTACGTTCCATGCACAGCTTCCTGGCTGATGAATGCAAATGTTCCTCCAGTGTTTTTTGATAACATTCTGCATTCATCTTGCCATCAATTTTGACCAAATTTCCTGTGTCTTTGTAGCTCACACATCCCCCAAAACATCAGCGATCCACCTCCGTGTTTCACAGTAGGAATGGTGAACGTTTCATCATAGGCCTTGTTGACTCCTCTCCAAATGTAGTGTTCATGGTTGTGGCCAAAAAGCTAAATTTTGGTCTCATCACTCCAAATGACTTTGTGCCAGAAGGTTTGAGGCTTATCTCTGAGCTGTTTGGCGTATTGTAAGTGGGATACTTTGTAGTATTTGCATAGTAATGTTTTTTTCTGGCGACTCGACCATGCAGTCCATCTTTCTTCAAGTGCCTCCTCCTGCTACATGTAACCACATGTTTTCAGAGCTCTGTATTTCACCTGAGGTTATTTGTGGGTTTTTCTTTGCACCCCGAACAATTTTTCTGGCAGTTGTGGCTGACATTTTAGTTGGTCTACCTGACCGTGGTTTGGTTTCAACAGAACCCCTCGTTTTCCACTTCTCGATTAGAGTTTGAACACTACTGATTGCCATTCTCAATTCCTTGGATATCTTTTTATATCCCTTTCCTGTTTTATACAGTTGAACTACCTTTTCCCACAGATCCTTTGACAATTCTTTTGCTTTCCCCATGACTCAGAATCCAGAAACGTCAGTGCAGCACTGGGTGAAAGATGCAAGGGTCTGTCAGGAGTCCAGAAACACATTAACCTTTCATACACACACTAATTACAAGCAAACAGATCACGGGTGAGGATGGTTACCTTTCATAGCCATTCAAACCCCTTTGTGTCAACTTGTGTGCATGTTATCAGACCAAAATCACTTTTGATCATTGTCATTTGGGTTGTTTCTGTTGTGATTATGATTTAAAAAGAGTAAACACAGTTGACTGATAATAAATGGCTTCAGCTAAACACTAACCATGAGTGAAAGAAATGTTTTTGTGTTATCATTCATATTCTCTGAAAAATGGCCAAGAAATCATAAATTCTGCCAGGGTATGTAAACTTATGAGCACAACTGTGTATATTGCATTTAAAGAATTTTCTTTTCCCTGTCTGCCTTCACTGGGAAAACCCCATAGCAGAGATAGAGAGAGCAATAAAAACCAGTCAGCAGTTTTATCCTTTGCCCACACTATTCAACAGGAAAATATAATGTACCAGAAAACTGTCTATGCAGATAACGGGTATCTGTAGATAAAAACATACTGCACAGCTCTGACTGAAGTTGCATAATGCCATTGCTATCCGTGTAAGCAAATGGAATACCCCAAGGATGATGCTTAGACATTGCTAAGTGAGGCCTAGGGTTTGATTCACTTAAACTGGAGAGTGCAAAAACTGGTACGGCTGTGAATAGAAACCAGCTTCCAGTTTATTTATTTTTTGCCAAAGCTTAACCACTAGGCGTCCGCGCTATGGCCGAAAGACGGCTACAGAGCAGACGCTAACTGCCGGGAGGCCGTCCCTGGACGTCCTCCTGTTTACTTCTGCGTTGCCCGCTCCCGCGAGCACGCATCGGGGAAGTTCTGTGCTGGCCGTGTCCCCTGGACACAGCCAGTCACAGATCGCTGTAAACGGCCAATCACAGCGGCCATTTACAGCGCAATCGGTGTGCCCAATGAGAGATGATCTCATATGTAAACATAGGAGATCATCTCTCATCGCCGGCTTTCCCTCCTCACACAGACAGCGTGTGAGGAGGGAGAGATGAGCGGCTGCAGCGGCCGTAAAAAATTAAAAAAATAAAGTACCCACAATGTCACTGCCACCTGTCCCCAGTGCCACCTGTCAGTGCCATCTGTCCCCAGTGCCACCTGTCAGTGCCATCTGTCCCCAGTGCCACTTGTCCTCAGTGCCAGCTGTCAGTGCCATTTGCCCCAGTGCCACCTGCCAGTGCCTTTTGCCCCAGTGCCACTTGTCAGTGACATCTGTCCCCAGTGCCACATATAAGCGCCATCTGTCATCAGTGCCAGGTATAAGTGCCATCAATCATCAGTGCCACATAGTGCCATCTGTCATCAGTGCCATATCAGTGTCACGTGTCATTAGTGCCACATATTAGTGCCATCTGTCATCAGTGCCATGTATCAGTTTCATCTGTCATCAGTACCACCTGTCAGTGTCATGTGCCATCTGTTATCAGTGTCACGTGTCATCAATGCCACGTATCAGTGCCATCTGTCATCAGTGCCACATATTAGTGTCATCTGTCATCAGTGTCACGTGTCATCAGTGCCACGTATTAGTGCCATCTGTCATCAGTGCCACATCAGTGTCACGTGTCATCAGTGCCATCTGCCATCAGTGCCACATCAGTGTCACTGTCCTGGTGCTCCAGGGCCTTCAAAAGTGTAATAGGTAGTCAACAAGTTAGATGTATAATTTATGCTTCTAGAACACGTGATGGTGCTCCTTGCATGTTGGGCCTCTCTGAGTGGCTAGGCTGTGGAAAAGTCCCCACATATGTGGTATCATAATACTCAGGAGGAGTAGCAGAATTTATTTTGGGGTGTCATTTGTGGTATACATATTCCATGTGAGAGAAATAACCTATTATGCCACGTACACACGTATCAGACTATCCGGCGGACTTAGTCTGACGGACAAACCGCCGGACTGCCCACCGGACTTTTCGAACGAGCTACCTGCCCACACACGGTACTTTTGCGGCGGACTAGGTCCGGCGGACTTAGTCCGCTGGACTATCCGCCGTACCGCCGGACTATCTGCCGTACTTTTGAAATGAACGGACTCGCCCACACACACAGAGGAAAGTCCGTTCATTTTGAGTTAGGTAGCCGGGACCAGCAAAGGAGGTGTCGCTGCCCCCGTAACCTGGTATGGAGTTAAAGGGGAATCCCTACGCCGAAAAAACGGCGTGGGGGTCCCCCTCTAGGTCCATATCAGACCCTTATCCGAGCACACTACCCGGCCGGTCAGGAAAGGGGATTGGGACGAGCGAGCGCCCCCCCCCCCCACCTCCTGAGCCGAACCAGGCCGCGTGCTCTCAACATGGGGGAGTGCTTCAGAAGGCAGTTCTGAAGCTAAAACGGGGTCCGAGCCGGTACTAGCAAGGTGTACCTAATAAAGTGGCCGGTGAGTGTATATCTATATAAATATAGATACACTGTATGTATATATATATATATATATATATATATATATATATATATATTTATATTTACTCTCAGATAGTTTGTTTAAAGAAAGTATGTAGATACTAAGTACAAGTGATTACAGAGTTAGTCATAATCAAGATACCGACCAATCTGCAACAACATAATCGCTACAGTATTTCTGCTGACTCTACATCTGTATGAAATTGTACACTAAGCTATAACGCAACTCAACGACCAATTAAAAAAAAAATGATATCCCATCAATCAAACCAACATTGTCTTCTATCACCCACCACGACCACACAGCAACACTCAGACTGGGTGATGGAGTGGCAAGAATGGGAGCTAATCATGGGTGCTCTGCATTTAAATGTACTGACAGGAAAGAAACCAACAGTAGGAGGCAGCAATATGAGCAGAGAGATGACCCTGATGAGCCTGTTCCTGCTCTTTTGCTGCCCAATCAGCAGCCTGGAGTGAAAAGAGGAGAGCACTAGGTTCTAGGTTGGCTGTACAAAAGAATGATGTACAAAATAAAGTTAAAGTGTAACTTCCCTTTTGTTGAGAAAAAAAAAACATTCCGCCATGAGTGATCTGTGTACATTACAAGGATTTTAACAACCTTTGTTGCAGATTGCTACCTTTTGTTATTCTGAAGAAATCCCTCTGTGTTTGTCTGTGCCTCTGTACTGAGTGAGTCTAATGGGAGTGGTTTCATAATTAACTGTCAGGTGTGCAGCTGCAGAGCACTAACGAGGAAATCTGCTGGGCCTGCATCCCTAGACATGCTCCTATTGAAGGTATCTCTCCAAAAAATAAATTTTTGTTACAGGGGATGACTGAAATCTGACTTGTATCACACAGTCGGAATTTTGAGATGAGAGCTTTTCGTTGGAAAATGCTCCATCGCAATTTAGCTGTGCGAAGCAAAAGATTGAGAGCAGGTTCTCAATTTTTTCCCGACGGAGAAAGTTTCGGAAATTCTGATTGTGTGTATGCAATTCCGACGCACAAAAACTCACGCATGCTCAGATTCAACTACGAGATGGAAGCTATTGGCTACTGGCTATTGAACTTCCCTTTTATAGCCTCGTCATACGTGTTGAATGTCACCGCATTCTTGGCGGTCGGAATTTGGTGTGACCGTGTGTATGCAGGACAGCTTGAGCGAAATCCTGTTGGAATTCCGTTGGGAAAACCACCAGCTTTTTCCGATCAAAATTCTGATCATGTGTACGCGGCATTAGGCAGACTTCGAGGAAATTTGGCGAGCCAATCACACAAGCAGGAAATTATGTTTCTGGGGGGCGGTCAGTATACATTCTGTGTACAGAACAGCTCCAGGTAGCCATATTGCATTGCGTTCTCAGAAAATTACAGCGGCTGCAGATTGAAAAGGAAAGGTCATTTTTAATAACATTCAATTACAATATGATTAGTGTCGTGATTATATGCGCTATATTATTTTTTCTTTATTTGCTATTTTTTTTTTCTCCAGGAAAGTGGAGTTACCCCTTAACCTTTGCAACCAATTACATTTCAGTTAACATTAATTAGATCAGTAAGAATTGCAGTTGTCTTTGTGCACCATTTTATTGAATCTTGACTTTAAGTTGGTTGATTGGGTGTGGTCTGTTCATATGGCATTTTTTTTATTTTATTTTAAAGCCTTTTAAAGTTATCAGGGTCTTCGTAAGGCTTTCGAGGTAATAGTTAACTTAGTCATATGTAAATTTCCAGTTATCAGAAGTTCCAACAGATAATAGTGTTGAAGTTCCTTGTACCAATATCTTCCATATAATAATTATCCACGCTTCCTGGCTGGAATTTGAACTCACAAACTCAATAATTTAATTTTTTTTTCTTGGAATAAGAATTACTTCGTCACATTACATAGTTACATAGTAGGTGAGGTTGAAAAAAGACACAAGTCCATCAAGTCCAACCTATGTAAAATTAGTATTATTATTATATTTTTATATTATTATACATATTATTACAAATATCTACTATTCTATTTTATAAAATACAGTAAAACCTTGGATTGCGAGCAAATGAAATGAAAGCCTCCGCTGGACAATCCGCGGGAGTTTGCAGCGGAGGTCCACCGGACTTTTCAAATGAATGGACTTGCCCACACACGGAGTAAAGTCCGTTAATTTTGAACGTAACTCCATGTAGACGGGACTAGCAAAGGAAGTCAATGTCACCACCTCTATCGGTGAGATTGACACTTTGCTAGCCCTGTCGCCTGGTATGGATTTTAAGGGGAACCCCTACACCGAAAAAACGGCGTGGGAGCCCCCCAAAGTCCATACCAGACCCTTATCCGAGCCCGCAGCCCGGCCGGTCAGGAAAGGGGGTGGGGATGAGCGAGCGCCCCCCCCCCCCAACCATACCAGGCTGCGTGCCCTCAACATGGGGGGTGCTTTGAGGAAGGGGAGGCCCTGCGGCCCCCCCAAGTCAAAGCACCTTGTCCCCATGTTGATGAGGACAAGGGCCTCTTCCCGACAACCCTGGCCATTGGTTGTCGGGTCTGCGGGCGGGGGGCTTATCGGAATCCGGGAGCCCCCTTTAATAAGGGGCCCTATTCCTCCTGCATATAAGATACTATTCTGCCAACTGACGCCAGCAATGGGGGTACCATTTCTCCCACTGACACTATTCCTGGGGCACTAGTCCTCCCTATGATACCAATGATGGGGCACTATTTCTCACCCTTATACCAGATGTGGTGATGTTTACCCCCATTAATGCCAGGACAGAATTTCCACTCATGCTGGCCACAGACTGCCAACCCCACCCCAAAGTCTAAAGAACAATAAACTGGCCCTTTGTTTTGGAAGGTTGGAGACTCCTGGCCTAGCACGTTGTCCTATATTTGGGCAGTGGTCCCTTAATGGAAGAATATTGGGCTGTTTATTGACCACTCTAAGCCCTTGTACACGCGCTCGGACATTCCGACAACAAAATCCGTCTGATTTGTTTCCGATGGATTTTGGCCAAAACTGGTGTTGCATACACATGGTAGGACAAAGTTGTCAGAAAATTTGATCGTTCAGAACATGATGACGTTTGTTCGTTGTGACGGGACTACGTTGCGGCTAGTAGCCAATAGCTTTGGTCTCGTAATTTGATCTGAACATGCGTGGCACTTTGTCCGATCGGACCATGTTGTCAGAAAATTTTATATCCAGCTCTCAAACTTTGTTGGTCGGACATTCCGACGGAAAAAGTCCAATGGAGCCCACACACGGTCGGAATATCCGACAACGCGGTCCGATCTGACATTTTCTGTCGGAATTTCCTACCGTGTGTACAAGGGCTAAGAAATTTTTTCTCCCCCTGCTTAGAAAGAGACACTAAACTCTACAGGTTAATATACTTTTATGTGTTGTGCTAAGTGAAATGATGATGACCAAGAGTTTACATTATTTTTAATAATGATTTGTACTGGAAATAATATCTTTATATACAATTAGTAGAATTCATCTGATCTAGGAAAATAACCAGATTGTCATTGTTTTCTCTATTTTGCCTTCTTCTTGAGGAGCAGGATTGAAAATTAGTCAAACCGATCGAACTTCCTTGTTTTATCTCTTCCTCACCATGGTACCTGTGATGTGGCTTCTAGTTTATTGTGCTGCAAAAACAAATATCCTAACTTTTCTTATTTTTGTTTACTCCACAGACCTACTCACTTCCCCAACTATCAGTGTTTCTTCCTCCATCCGCCCGGTGAATGGTACCACCCTGCGTCTAACATGCAATTCAGGAGTTCAGACCGTGCACAAGGTCTACTTCTATCAAAATGGCCAGGTCGTTAATTGTAACCTGCCTCATCTGTCCTGCAATGACTCCAGCCCCATCTTAAATTTCAATCCAATCCTGGACATCGACACTGGATACTACACTTGTGTCATCCAGAATCCAGTGAGCCAGAACAGTAGCACAGCTCTGTTCGTAAATGTTGCAGGTAAGAATCAGATTAAAATGATGAGATGTGCTAAAGATAGCTAAGACAAAACTAAAATTCAGCATTTTTGCCCATTTAATTTCCACAAGCAGGGCCCTCCTATTTCTTCTGTATTGAACTGTGTTGTAATTGTACTGTCCACCTTTATATTTTAAAGTGCTGAGCAAACTGTTGGCACTGTATATATCCTGTATAATAATCAGGGCTTTTTTTTCTAAAAAAATAAGCACAGGAACTCCCCCTTTTGGATTTAAAGCAGTAGTAAACCCGCTATTTTTTTATTTTTTTAACACCTGCAAAGCAAAAGGCACAATGAGCTAGTATGCACCGCATACTAGCTCATTATGAAATACTTACCTTAGAACGAGGCCCCGACATCTGGCCCGATCCACGCCGAGGGAGCTGACATGCTCCCTCTGCGTTTCTTCCGGGTATCGCGGCTCCGGCGCTGTGAGTGGCCGGAGCCGCGATATCGTCACTCCCGCGCATGCGTGCGGGAGATTTCATTCCGGCCGGTCGGCCACTACCGGATTTTCAGGCCGAGAATCCCCTTGTGCGCATGCGCCGCTGCCGTACAGGTTTAGGAGATATTTTTTTTACCTACAGGTAAGCCTTATTATAGGCTTTCCTGTAGGTAAATGTTAAAAAAATGAGTTTACAACCACTTTAACCCTTGTCTCTGCCCCTACCTACCTTTTGAGCCCCTTTTAGCCCTTGTACACACGGTCGGAGATTCCGACAACCAAATCCGTTGGATTTTGTCCGACGGATTTTGTCCGAAACTGTTGCATACACACGGTCGGACAAAGTTGTTGTAAAATCCGACGTGATGACGTTATTTCGTTACGACGGGACTACGTTCACGCTAGTAGCCAATAGCTTTGGTGTAGGAATTTGATCTGAGCATGCGTGGCACTCTGTCCGATCGGAATTCTCTACACATGATCGGAGTATGTCCGATCGGAGCATTTTGTTGGAAAATTTTACCAACAAGTTGGAAAACTTGGTCCGTCGGATACTCCGACGGAAACAGTCCGATGTAGACCACACAGTAGGAATTTCCGACAAAATGGTCTGATCTCACACATTCTGTCGGAATCTCCGACCGTGTGTACAAGGGCTTAGAGAACGCAGAACCAAGTACCATTTGTGGTACTAAGAAATTTGTTGAAATCTGTTAAAGAGGAAGTAAACCCTGATGAGTTTACTTCCTCTTTTTTTCCCTGCAAAGGCAAAGCATAATGGACTACTATGCATCGCATAGTAGCCCATTATGTGTCACTTACCTGACACAGGAGCCAGCGAAGTCGCGCTGTCCCCTGTAGTCCGCCGCATCCATCTTGCGTGTGGCGTCTCGCAGCTCCGCCGCTGTCATTCGGCGAAGCCGCGATGACGTCACTCCCGCGCATGCGCACGGGAGTCGACAAATGCGGCAGCTCCATTTTTGGAACTGCCGCGTTCAGTGCGCCTGCGCGCCGCTGTCTACGGCGCATGCGCCGTAGACAGCGGTGCCCGTCTTCGGGCAAATATCTCCTAAACCATATAGGTTTAGGAGATATTGCTAGGACCTACAGGTAAGCCTTAATCTAGGCTTACCTGTAGGTCAAAGTGGTTTGTAAGGGTTTACAACCACTTTAATGATAAGAAAGAAAAGCAGTAAAATAGATCCCCTACAATATACAACAATATATAAGAAAGACGTGCAGTGCTAAAAAAAATCTAAAATAAATAAATGAAACGTTCATCAAAAATAAATTGGTTGAAGACAATCAAAACAAAGTCCTCTAATTGATAAATCCGGATAAGGACACATAGGAAAGCCACCACCAGCACCCAATACTACTGATTCTTATGCCCCATACACACTATCAGATTTAATGCAGATTTTTTTCCTTCAGATTTACCAAAACCATGTAGTGGAAGGGCCTGCCTGATTGCATACCAATTAAAACTCATAAGGTTTGACCTCATATTATATGGTTTTGGTAAATCTGAAGGAAAAACTCAGCAGAAAAACTGATAGTGTGTATGGGGCTTTACCATCAGTGTGTAGGGTACACACAATAAATGTATAGGTTATGAACCCAACAATCCTCCTTCACAGATAGATCACCTCCACAGAGAGTCAAAACACCTCATTCAATAAGGGAAAAAGACCTCCAAGACCTCCTCCATAGATAGGAATTCCACGGATAAACTCCAGCATCTTTGGTGATGAAAGATCTGAGAAGTTCATAGGGCTCTTTGATGGTCACTTCTACAGAACCATCAAAGAGCCCTATGAACTTCTCAGATCTTTCATCGCCAAAGATGCTGGAGTTTATCCTTGGGGTTTTTTTGCATTAAAATTTTAAAAAGTGTATTTTTTTCCAAAAACTGCATTTGAAATGTAACCTAAAAAATTGCAAAACCCACCAATTTATTCTCTAGGGCAGTGGTGGCGAACCTTGGCACCCCAGATGTTTTGGAACTACATTTCCCATGATGCTCATGCCCCCTGCAGTGTAGTTGAGCATCATGGGAAATGATCTGAGCATGCGTGGCACTTGATCCGATCAAAATTCTCTACACATGATCGGACTTTGTCCGATCGGCCCAGTTGGTCGGGAAATATTTCCAACATGTTATCAGTGTTCATTGGTATCACACGGAATCAGTCCGATGCATACCACACACAGTCGGATTATCCGACAACACGGTCCGATAGGACACATTCCGACGGATTCTCCGACCGTGTGTACAAGGGCTAAGACTTCCTGAGTAACAGACATTTCGCTATTTGTTCTTGTCTGGGGATTCTTCTAAAACCATATACTGTGTTCTGATTGACAGTCAATGTTTCTGAAGTGACTATTAGCAATAATGCTACACGTCCAAACACTGTGGACAAGGATTCCGTGGCTCTGAAGTGTTCATCATACGGAACAGATGTAAGCTACAAATGGACATTCATGGGGTCACCACTGCCACCGAACCCCCGATATCACCTTACGAACAATGGTTCCACCCTCATCATCAGTCCCGTGACAAGGAACGAACAGGGGCCTTTCGTTTGTGAGGTCGGCAACTACTTGAATAACGACATCAGCAATCCCTACTACCTGACTTGTAAGTGCCTTGCAAACTTCATAGCCATGCTAAAGTGTACCCATTGGCTGTATCTTAGAATGGCCATAAATGGTTACCTATCAATCCAGTGCTAGAAAGCTTGATTCTTAGCCAATGCTTGCAGTACTTCTATGTGCAGGTTATTTTTCCTACATAACATAATGGGATCTCCTTGTGTGATAACGAGAGTTCATTTTTGCTCCTTAGGGAGGTAACTGACAGTTTACTCAATTTAGGGCAGGGGTGCCCAACCTTTTGAAGAGCGAGGGCCACTTAAGTGAATTGGTAACTGGTCGCGGGCCACAATGAGTGGAGTGGGAGGATGACAAATCCGTGTCCACTGACACAGCTCACTCTACTCTGTGAGCTCTCTGATCCAATCCGATTCGCCCAGATGGAAAGGGCAGATCCCTTTCTATTTTTTTTAGGTAGGCGAGTGTAAACAGACACAAGTCCACTTACATCTGCTGTTCCATAGAGGTGAGGTCGGACCAATCATGTGAAATGGGCCTAAGGCTGCTTTCACACCAATGCGCTGCGATTTGCCTAAACCGCAGGTGAAGCTCAGTGTAGATTTTCTGCAGGTTAGCTGCACTTTGCCGTAAACTTCTATTACCGTATTTATCGGCGTATAACACGCACTTTTTTCCCCTTAAAAGTAGGGGAAAATCGTGGGTGCGTGTTATACACCGATCCCCCGTAGTTCTGAGCCTCTGGGCGGTTTTCGGCCACCCTCGGCTCTTCAAGGCGGCCTTTGGCCATTATTGGCGGCTTTAGGCTGCCTTCGGCCGTTCTCGGCAGCTTTCGGCTGCCTTCGTCTCTTCTCTGCGGCTTCCGGCCACTTTCGGCCGCTCTCGGCGGCCGAAAGCTGCTGAGGACGGCCAAAATCTGCTGAGAAGAGCTGAAGGCGGCCCGAGGCTGCCGAGAACGGACGAAGGCGGGCAAAAGCTGCCGAGAAGAGCCGAAGGCGGCCCGAGGCCGCTGAGAATGGCCGAAGGCGGCCGAAAGCTGCCGAGAAGAGCGAAGGCGGCCGAAAGCTGCCGAGAACAACTACGCGCCACCGAGATACACATCCGGCTCTGTATCTCGGCGGCGGCATTTAAAAAAAATGAAAAAGAGACCATTTGAATAGACGAGGCTGCAATGGTGGACAAGGCTGCATAAGGCTGCAATGGTGGACAAGGCTGCATAAGGCTGCATGACAAGACTGCAATGGTGGACAAGGCTGCATGACAAGGCAGATGACACTGATGGGCATTTAGATGTAAGATTTTTTTTTCCTTTAAACTTCCCTCCTAAAAGTTTTTTTCCTTAAAATTCCCTCCTAAACTTGGGGTGCGTGTTATACGCCGATAAATACGGTATATCCTGCAAGTTTGGCGCACTTTCTGAATGCGCAACAAACCCGCAGGTAATAACAGAAGTCTATGGCTCAATGCAGGTAACCCACAGCTGCACTGCACCTGCGGATTAGTTTGAAAGCAGCCCAGTAACCACTGCAAAACAGATATATCAATATATACTGGGAATTTAGTAGTAAACTTACATTTAATAGCCATCTTGCATTCTGGTATCGCTGGCTGTTGCTGTCCTAGGCAGAGTGCATTTGGTATCACTCCGCCTGTGACAGGAGCGGGCACTATACAGAAAGCATTGGCTTATGTGGCTCTGCTCCACAGCCACTTGCTTGCACTACCAGCAGATTCATTCACAAAACTGCTGCTCTGGGATGGCGGGATAGCAACCCGTGATCTGGGCTTGCCAACCTGCCATCTTAGAGCAGGAGGCCGAGGGCCAAATTAAAGGGCTCCGCGGGCCACTGGTTGGGCACCCCTGATTTAGGGTGTGGAAATGAGACATTCATTATTAGATAAGGTGCAAAGGTTTCCCCCCACCGTTTTGGAAATGGGACTTTAAAGGCTCAAAGAATATACATTTGGTTATATTTAAAAGTATCTTTTTATTGATAGAAAAAGTAATTACTATACAATACACAAAGTCACATTATCAAATAGTGCATAAAAGGTAGGGTACGGAAATACTTATAACATAGTAGCACAAAGTTGCTGTAATAGTCACTATGCAGAGGTTGCACAGGCAAATTACAACACGTTTCAGAGTTCTTTTTTTTTTTTGTTTACAAACTTTTTTATTGAGTAAAAAAGGTGGTACAAAACCGACATGGCATAAGTAAAATGAAAGTCACAGAGAGTCAGGTATACACATGGACAATATAACATACATATGTAACAGTAATACATTTCGTTATATAAGAAAAATGAAGATATGTATTATAATCTTTGTTACAGTGATTTATACACGACCTTAAAGAGGAAGTAAACCCTTATGAGTTCCTCTTTCATTCCCTGCGAACGCAAAGCATAATGGACTACTCTGCATCGCATAGTAGTCCATTATGTGTGACTTACCTGACACAGGAGCCAGCGATGTCACCGCTGTCCCCTGTAGTCCGGCGCATCCATCTTCTCGGTGGGGTCTCGCAGCTGCGCCGCTGTCATTCGGCGAAGCCGCGATGACGTCACTCCCGCGCATGCGCACGGGAGCCGACACGCGTGGCAGCTTCGTCGTTGAAAATGACGCGCTCAGTGCGCCTGTGCGCCGCTGTCTACGGCGCATGCGCCATAGACAGTGGTGCCTGTATTCGGGCAAATATCTCCTAAACCGTGTAGGTTTAGGAGATATTTCTTGGACCTACAGGTAAGCCTTAATCTAGGCTTACCTGTAGGTAAAAGTGTGTTGTAAGGGTTTACAACCACTTTAATCTACAAGTTATGGAGGGGTATGTTGTTGTGAGTTAAAGAACCCATTGCTATGTTCGAACCAGGGATCCCATTTTTTATATATATATATATATATATATATATATATGGCTCATGTTCTGAACAGTGTGATACATTTTTTCCATTAAATTAATGTTACTAATTCTCGTTTTGAGATGTACTAATGGGACAGTTGGTGTTTTCCAGTGAAATACAATTAGCCAGTGGATTGCTACACATATAGTGTGTATTAATCTCATATTGTGGGTAGAGAGACCTATAATGGGAGAGAAAAGAAGGCACTTGTGTAAGGTTACAGTAATATTTTTATGAAATTTTGGAGGCAAATTTCTCTAAAAGTGATCTTTTAGCAATTCCAAAAGATGTGTGAGAATGATCCAGTGGAGTTGCATTCTCTAAAGCATGATGGGGAGGAGGTAGGGAAGATGGGGTGGAGTTTGATTGGGGTATAGTACCATCTTGTAAATACCTTCAAAGCAGTCTCTTTGATGGCAATGGATTTAGTGCATTTGTGCAAATTGTTTAAACAGTTATCCCAGTTACGTTTCAGAGTTCTAAGACTCCTTCATCAGGGAGGTTTCTGCACTGTAATGTTGATATGGTCTATGGGTAGAGAAATTGTGTCACATTAAACTGACCACATAGCTATGTACGAACACATACGTGCCATTGCTTCAGTGATTGTGCCGTTACCAGCTGCTCCCACGCGCATAGCTCCGGCCAATCACAGCGCCAGAACATGTGATAACCAGAAGTAACTCCGGGAACGATGTCGGCCGCCGAAGCGGTGTATGAAGACGGCTGCAGGGGCTTCGATCTTAGGTAAGTAATTCATAATGAGGTAGTATGCTATGCCAGTGAGCTTTGTCTTGCAGGGTTTTTTTTTTGTCCTAGGATTTACAACCATTTTAATGTGTTTGTACATAACTATGTAGTTAAATTGCACTTCTAGAGACTCAATTTCTCTACCAGCGCGAGGAAGAAAAATAGGCGATTACCGGCTCTGTTGTGTCACATGATCAGCTGTCATTGGCTGACAGCTGATCACGTGATAAGGGGCCGGGGTCGATCCGTGATCAGGCGAGTCTCATAGACTCGCTGATCACAGAGCATGCTGCGCGTGCCCCTCAGGGGGCGCGCAGGCCACTCGTGTACGGAACGACGTCAATAGACGTCGTGCCGGCAAAGCAGGTCCGCGCTGTAGCCGTCATTCGGCTATAGCGCGGATCTCTAGTGCTTGAAACACTTCTACTTAAAAAATCACCCTTTCATATATATTTTCTTTATAACAAAGTTCTTAGATCATCAGATACTAATTATAATCATCTCTGTGACCTACAATATCATACATAATTCAAATGACTTATAATCACCATATAGGTATTTTGAAATATTTCTGACTTGCATATCCATTCACATCTCTCTAACACCATGTGTTGAGATGGACTTTGAGCAGTCCCATGGATGTTTAAAGATGACTTAGTTTGTCCAAACAGTTCCTAAAAATTCGCACAATGAGTTGTGTTAGCCAAGGTGTTAGCTTTTTAAACAGTTCCTCGCTCAAAGACAATAGTTTAGGCCAGGTGGGGGTTATTTCTGTGTCCAACAACCTTTTGTCTTCATGGCTGTTATTTGTCGCTTCTGTTTATCCACTAAAACCAGGTAAATATCTCCTTGTTTTGTGACGAGATACACTATTATTCCATCGAGTTTCTGTCTCAATGCAGGCTTGTAAAACTTTAAAGATGGTTGATGACGCATTAAGCTTTGTAAAGCGTATGAGTTCACCTATTTTGTATTAAATGGTTCCAAGAGGTGAACAGTTCAACTATCGCAAACCACAGTTCATCTACTTTTTGAGGCCTACTGAAATCTCTCATCTCTGCCATTAAATATTAAATGTATTATTTAAATGTAAATGTATTAAATGTATTATTATTATTTTTTCCTTAAAGTGGTGTTGCCACCAAAAAAAAAAAAAAAAAAGCTTAAAATTCATAAAAAAATAAATAATTGGGAAAAAAAAAGTTTTACTGACCTCTAAATGCCTGTTGCTAGGGGGTCCCTCGTAGTCTGCCTCCTTCAATGCCCGGGCACTGACATCACTTCCCCACACAGTCACCTGGGGCCTGCCACGTGTCCCAGATGACTGTGCGGTGTAACAGCGGAGCAAGGAACGATGGGGGGCTTCGTTCCCCCGCATCGCTGGACCCTGGGACAGTGTTCGATTATTAAAAGTTAGCAGCTGCAGTATTTGTAGCTGCTGACTTTTACAGTTTTTTTTTTTAGGGGCACCCCACTTTAATGCATTCACAACATCGACCACACCCAATATGTTTCGTCAGCACGCTCTGATGACGTAATTTATAGTACTTAGCACACACCTAACAGAGAGCGCGAGTTTAATTAATAAAATCTGCATATGCAGAGCAGATATGGACACAGCCTACTCTGTAGGCCTTCCAATCTGATCGGCCTAGATGGAAGGGGATAAATCCCCTTATGTGAATTGTATTGAAGGTAGGCGGGTGTAAATGGGCACAAGTCCGTTTACATCTGCCGCTTCATAGAGGTGAATGGAGAGTCTGATTTGGTCAGACTGATCGTGTTGAAGGGGCCTAAGGCTTTCACACTGATGCGCTGAGGTTTACCCGCATCGTAGGTGTAGCGCAGTGCACCTGTGGCTTTCCTGTGGGTTAGCTGCACTTTGCCATAGACTTCTATTATATCCTATAGGTGTGGTGCACTTTCTGAAAGCTCACCAATAACAGAAGTCTATGGCTCAGTGCACGTAACCCACAGGTGCAATGCGCTGCACCTGCGGATCAATTTTAAGCAGCCCAGAGTAACCACTGCAGAATCGATATGCTCATATATACACTGTGGTTTTGTAATACATTTACCTTTAAAGAGTTTGTTAACCCAAAAAAATAAATAAATGGATCCTGCTCCTTTAAAGCATGTTATATGATACAGTGCTTGTACTGTGTCATTTGGCCCTCTGTAACACCTAAAAAACCTGGCTGATACTGCCAGTTTCTCCCCACCCCTCTGTAAACTGACCACAGTGTATCATGGCTGCTGAGACCAGACATCGTGGTCAGTTTACGTGCCTCCTTCATCCCCAGCCTGCTATCTGCTCTCCTTTCTGCTCCTGTGTCCTCCTCCCCCCACTATCTGTGTGTGAGCCGCCCCCCCCCCCCCCCCCCCTCCTGCTGCTCTCATAACACTAACCTGTATACACCATCAGCACTGCCTCCTATTGCAGTGTTCCCCTCTGTGAATGATTTATAAGTATAAATGCTGTAAATACCTAATTTAAGAGCTGAGATTGCGATCACATGACCAGCCAGCTCTCTCCTCCTCTCCTCCTCCCATCCAGACTGACATCAGTAGAGGGATCTCAGCACCCTGCTGCATCTCTCAGGGGAGGAAAGGAGAGAGCTGGCCAGTCATGTGATTGCAATCTCACTAGTGAAATTAGGTATTTGCAGAATTTATTTTTATAAATCACATACAGAGGGGGATACTAAAATAAGAGGCAGTGCTGATGGTGTATACAAGTTAGAGTGGCTTAACAACCACTTTAATAACAGTCTTCCATTTAGGTATTGCCGGCAGTTGCTGGCCAAGGCAGAGGGCATTTGGTATCACTTCACTTGAGACAGGAGCCGGCGTTATGCAGGAAGCATCAGCTTATGCGGCTATTCTCTGCTTTCGCTTGCTTCCTCAGCCACTGGCTTCATTCACAACACGGATGCATTGGGATAGCTGATTCCAGAGCAGGATGTCGTGGGCCACTGGTTGGGCACCCCAGGGACTGCAGGCGGCTGATGCCAGGTCAAGTTCAGGTGCTTATGCCATTCATTTAATGCATTTAATGGTTAATTAAAGTGGTTGTATACTCAAATTTTTAACTTTTACCTACAGGAAAGCCTATAATAAGGCTTACCTGTAGGTAAAAAAAAATATCTCCTAAAACCGATATTCCCCTCGGTATGCGCCGCTGACTGCAGCGGCGCATGCGCACAAGGGGATTCTCGGCCTGAAAATCCGGCAGTGGCCGGCCAGCCGGAATGAAATCTCCCGTGCGCATGCGCGGGAGTGACGATATCGCTGCTCCGGCCACTCACAGCGCCGGAGCCGCGATACCCGGAAGAAATGCAGAGGGAGCATGTCAGCTCCCTCGGCGTGGATTGGGCCAGATGTCAGGGCCTCGTTCTAAGGTAAGTATTTCATAATGAGCTAGTATGCGGTGTATACTAGCTCATTATGCCTTTTGCAGGTTTAAAAAAAAAAAATTTGCGGGTTTACTACCGCTTTAATAAAGAGCTGCATTCATGTATGTCTTATATAAATATACATAAGTATGTGTAGATTTGGAAAAACATGTTTATAAAAACTAGAAGAATAAAAATTGAAGACTATGCATTCAAGGAATTGTATTGGTCACTGAGCAAATTTTCCCCTTCTGTAGAGCACAGTCTTTTCTCAGTTATTACTATTTATGTTGGATCTGTCTCAAAGGAACTTGACGAAAAATCCAGCATAAAAAATGCTTGGTCTGATGCGTATTTACAAATGTTAATGCCCATTTATGCACATATGGCATTTCATTTCGTTATAGAGGCTAGAATATGAATTTGTTCAAGCCATTAGAGATGAAATGTCAGGAAACATGTTCGTTTATACGTTCTAAAAGTGGCTTTTATGTCCTACTTATAATCATGAGGCCTTCGTTTTCTTAATATGCTGCTTCTTTTTTTATTTCTCATGCCATAATGACTTTTGTTTTGCAATTATAGGGCTGCCAAATGGGCAGATTACATGTGATGCCCAGGGGTCAGGCCGAAACATCCAACTTTATTGCTCCTGGCCTGGAGGGTACCCACCTGCTCAGGTTCACATGACATACCAAACTGAAAACTTAACAGAGTTGGATGGAGTTAGGCTCGAGATACCATTTGACCAATTCCCCCTTGGAAGTCCGCTGTCTTGCACTGGAACACATCAGGGATCTAATGAAACCTGCACAGTGCTTATCGGTAAGACACATAGGCACGATTTATAAAAGCTTTTGCATGGGTTACATGTGGAGATGTTGGCAGTAGAACGCAATAAGTATAAAGTGGTCATTTTACACATGTGGGCTTAGAAATTAAAGCAGAACTCCAGGAATTATATTTATTGCCAATTTACAGGGGTTCCGCTTGGCAGGCAGCAATTATCCATATCTGGAGGGCCTACATACAGTGATAGCACAAACTTCCGGGGTCCTCCTCCATTGGCTTCCCCTCTGCACACTAAAAACAGGGGGGTTGCTTGCTTGCTAGGCATAGACCCCAACATGGAATGCATTGTATTTTTTTCAGCGCACACAAGGCATTGTCTGATAGGATGAGGCTAGATTGTGACATCAACCACCCCTTCACTCAACCTTGTCCAATCAAAGAACACCTTGTAGTCGCTGAAAAAATGCAAGGCTTTCTCTGAATGGTGATAAGAGATCCCTGTGTTCGGTGTGCTGAGGTGAAGACCCTCAAGCAGGACCAGGAAGATCTCATCTATGACTGTATGTACTAGTTTTCCACAGATCCAGTGGCCCTCCAGATACAAGAAATATAATTACATTGTACCAAGCCAGACCAATGTAAGTTGTAAAGATAATTCCTGAAGTTCACACCTCCTGGGTTTCACATCTACAAGTTTTGTTAGGGCATTACTAAAACACACATGAAAGCATGTGTAGTGCTACAGTGCCACCTGTAATCACTGCACACTTTATTAGGAACACTTGTTCAATTGCTTGGTAACACAAACTGCTAATCAGCCAATCACATGGTAGCCACTCAATGCATTAAGGCATCTAGACATGGTTAAGGTGACTTGCTGAAGTTCAAACTGAGCATTGGAATGGAGTAGTAAGGGGATTTAGGTGACTTTGAACGTGGCATGGTTGTTGGTGCCAGACGGGCTGGTCTGAGTATTTCAAAAACTGCTGATCTACTGGGATTTTCACACACAACCATCTCTCAGCTTCACAAAGAATGGTCTGAAAAAGAGAAAATACCCAGTGGGTGGCAGTTGTGCAGAGTAAAATGCCTTGTTGAGGTCAGAGGAGAATAGGCAGACTGGTTCAAGATCATAGAAAGGCAACAGTAATGCCGTGTCTTCCCGACGGACTTTCAGCGGAGGTCCTACGGACTTTCTGAACGAGCTGACTTGCGTACACACGAACGGACTTTCGCGTGTCATTGCCGTCTTCTTCTTCTTACTTCTTCTGTTCTTCCGATGTTGACATGACGCAATGTCTTATATAGGCATAAGGAGCGGGGTCACCGGGTGATGTCACGTGGTTACCCTGCCCCTTATGATGTCACAGTCCTAGCATGCCCCGGGAAGAAAAAGTCCAACGGAGCCCACACACGATCTAATTGTCTGACAGATTCTGGTCTGCCAGACCAAGTCTGCCAGAAAATCCGATCGTGTGTACGCTGCATTACTCAAATATCCAAACAAAAGAACTTGCCACTCCAGGTGAGACAGGAAGCCTAATGATATCACAGGTGCCCGCCTCGGCATACGATCAACACTGAAGAAATGGCTGCACTCCAAGATCCATCAAAATTCTTATTTAATAATGAACATCCCAAGTGTTACAGACAGTTCAAATGGTAGACGCGTTTCACACACTAACAAGTGTACTTATTCATTACTGATGAATGAATAAGCGCACCTGTTAGTGTGTGAAACGCGTCTACCATTTGAACTGTCTGTAACACTTGGTGGTTATTCAATGTTGAGTAACTCAAATAACCACTTGTTACAAACAAGGTATGCAGAATACCATCTCTGAACGCTTAACACATCGAACCTTGAAGCAGATGGGCTACAGCACCAGAAGACCACACCGGGTTCCACTCCTGTCAGCTAAGAACAGAAAACGGAGGCTAAAATTCACACAGGCTCACCAAAATTGGACAGTAGAAGATTGGCTGGTCTGATGAGTATTGATTTCAGCTGGAATATTCAGATAGTAGGGTCAAAGTTTGGGTTAAACAAAAGGAAAGTATGGATCCATCCTGCCTTGTATCAACGGTTCAGGCTGGTGGTGGTGTAATGGTGTGGGGGATATATTATAGGCACATTTTAGGCCCTTTAGTACCAATTGATTATCGTTTAAATGCCATGGCCTATCTGAGCATTTTTCCTGACCATGTCCATCCCTTGACTACAATGAGGTAACTGTGCTCCAATGGCCTCCACAGTCACCAGACAGACACAGTCACCAGACCGAATCTCCGTTCCACCACATCCCAAAGGTGCTCTATAGGATTGAGATCTGGTGACTGTGGAGGCCATTGGAGTACAGTGACCTCATTGTTACATAATTACTATATGTAATTATGTAACAATGAGGTCACTGTACTCCCATTTTTAAAGAGCACTGTGTTTAATAAGAAACTTGCACAGAGCCATTTAGAATATCTCTGTACCTTGTGATCACTGTGAAGTGTAACATTTCCAGATATTTACTGTACAAGAATCCCAGCTCATGTCACTGCTTACAAGCAGTCAGTGCCCTCCTCTGCCCTGTATGCATCAGCTGGGTGCTCAAGCCCAGAAGTCCACATTTTCTCCACTATACATTGAAATCAATTGAAAAGGATGGAAGAGCAATGACATTTTGCTCTGAATGTTTAATCTACTGGCAGCACGCACAGACACTCCGGCTGGGAGCCAAGCTTCTAATGGGTTTCAACAATTGCAGGGCTTAGATGTTATGGGTGAAACGCGTTGAAACGCGCTTCCTGTAAGTGGATTAAACATTCAGAGCACGATGCCATTGCTCTTCCGCCCCTTTCAGTTTATGTTCAGGTAATTGTTATCTCTCACAGAGCTTACAGTACTCCCCTTGCTTTAATCAGATTTTCTGTACAGAAGGATGGTGCCATCTTGGTTCTGGCATCATCCAGCATCAACACCTACTTCCTGGATTGAAATGCTGGCTCAGAGTCATGTGATTCTTTATGCCTTTGCAGTTCTTGGTTGTAGTTATAAATGCTTTCTACGGATTAGTCCCTACTAGAGCTTCTCACCTTATGACTCATTACCAAGTGGAAATGTTGCAGCTTGGTCACTGGTGGAGGAAAAGCTTCTTTCGACCTGCAGAAAACTGATGACATCATCTGAGCCTAGACTTCCCTGCCTCCCTCATAAGTACAACACGCATAGCAAAATACATACCTTCAGGGTTGTTCTGGAGATCCTAACTGTGCGGCTTTCCCAGCTTAGCATGAAAAATGTCCCACTGGAACCATGTGCCTACTACAAAAGCAGACTGTAGCCTCATTCATCCCTATGGCTGGGCCCATTCTCTTGGTGGATACAGCCTTCCAAATGAGTATGGAACCGCTACAGAAATGAATGAGGATGTTCTGCACATGCGCAGGGCCTGGCTGGTACATGGGGTTCTGCACAACAAAGATCCCAAGAACAAGGCTGATTTATGCGCACCACACATTACCTGACTGTACAATCTCTTTTAGATCCAACCACAACTATATAGGGGCCTGACTGACTGGATACTGGTTATTTGGATAATTACGTTAGGTCCTTGTATTACAAAGTACTTATAAAGTTTCATAGTTAGTAAGGTTGAATAAAGACACTAGTCCATCCTGAGTGAGTGTCTACCCCTCTCCCTGAACATTGCACACTCACATCGGTCCCTACCCTCAAGGAGCCCACAATCTAAGGTCCCCATTCATATACTAGGGCCAATTTTGTACAGAAGCCAATTAACCTACCTGCATGTCTTTGGAGTGTTGGAGGAAACCCACACAGGCACAGGGAGAACATGCAAACTCCAGGCAGGTAGTGTCGTGGTTGAGATTCAAACCAGCGACCCTTTTTACTGCTAGGTGAGAGTGCTAACCACTACACCACTGTGCCGCCCAGTTGAGTGCAAAAAGATAGTATGTTCAGGTTGTAAAGTGTATGGTGAGTTCTGCACTGATGAGGTAGGTGGTAAAAAATATTTGTTCAACAATTTCTGAGAACATGTAAAAGTTTAGCTTCTTTAATATGTGTTAATTTGCTTTTCAGATAATCCCCAATACCCAGGGTTCAATGCCAGCACAAGGTTCGTAAAGAAGGGCAACAGTGTCTTCTTCCCAGTTACCCTAAGCAGCGCAAAGACTGCCCAGATCTTTCCGTCCAAATTTTCCTGGTTTCAGATGGAACCAACCCAAACAGAGCTGTCCACTGGAGAAAATTTCTCAATTGTATCAAGTGATTATTCGTCTGTACTGATTATTCACTATATAAGTGAAGAATTGGCTGGGCGTTATATGTGCAAAGCTGGGAATGCAATCGGAAACAACTCCTTTATATTTAATGTAGAGGTAGAAAAAGAAGGTAAGCTATTCATAATGGGTTGGACATTTTTTTATTATTTTTTTTTTTTTTTTTAGTATGTCGAATCATTTTTATTAAGAATTTTTAAAACATTTATGTGTCCAGTTCTGATGATATATCAAATCAAATAGGGCACATGGGCGCAACACTCAGAGTACAAACTTAACCATAAGTAGAAATAATCTCCATCTAAAAGACAAAGCTATCAAGACTATCACGTAAATCTGTAGAATGTGTACTATCAACCAATCGAGTACAGGAAAGTAACCATTGGAAAATTCTGTGTACATGGTAGACAGAGGAATTCCACTCAAGCTTGTCTTGCATACACACGGTCACACAAAAGTTATCGGAACTTTCGTCCGTCAAGAACGCGATGACGTACAACACTACGACAAGCCGAGAAAATGAAGTTCATTGCTTTCGAGCATACATCGAATTGTTTCCGAGCATGCGTGATTTTTTGCACGTCCGAAGTGCATATAGACGATCACATTTTCGTATAGGAACTTTTCCCGACCGAAAAATAGAGAACCTGCTCTCAATCTTTTGCTGGCTGGAATTCAGCAAAAGACTGATGGAGCATACACACGGTCGAATTTTCCGACAAAAAAGCTCTCATCTGAGTTTTGCTGGCAGAATTTCCAATTGTGTGTACGCGGCATAAGTTAAAGCGGGAGTTCCGCCGTTTTTTGTTTTTTTTTAAAGCCAGCAGCTACAAATACTGCAGCTGCTGACTTTTAAAATAAGGACACTTACCCGCCCAGCGCGCCCGCGATGTCGGCACCTGAAGCCTATCTCTCGATCGTCTCTCGGGTGCTGCCGCCGCCATCTTATGAATGAATGAATGAATGAATGAATGAAATACTTGTATAGCGCACAATGCGAACTGAATCGCCTCTAGGCGATCTTAGGTGTGGGAATCAGGAAGTGGAGCCTTGCGGCTTCATTTCCCAGTTCCCTACTGCGCATGCGCGCGTCGCGCTGCGCAATAAGGAAGGTCACCGCTGTCTCTGGGATCTGTGTGTTTTCCAGCAGACAGCGGGGGACCTGCGGAAAGGGGCGTAAATATCCACAGATTCTGCGGATATCTATGCCGGAAGTGGGTGGAGATACCTGTACTGTACAGGTACCTGCACCCCCCTCCCCCCTGAAAGGTGCCAATTGTGGTGCCGAGGGGGGGGAGGGTTCCAATGAGCGGAAGCTCCACTTTAGGGTGGAGCTCCGCTTTAAGCCTATTACTGCTGTAAAGAAAAAAAATATATCCACAGCACGTGTAAGCCCATAATTTCGGAGAAAACATCTCTTATTATTCTCTGTTATATAGTTTTTTGTTATATTTTGCATCATTAGGTTCCATGCAATGTTACATTTTTGTCCTTATAGCCACAATAGCTTATATTCAATATATCATATATCAAGATATTACTATAGCAAATATTTACTAGTTGCTCACACTGATCTAAACTACTGAAAAATGTAATAGAATTGGATAATATAGGTTACTGCAAATTATTGTAAGACCATAATACATAAGCAAGGTGGACTCATTATTTGTTTTTTTCATTCAGTTCTTACAGATGATGACATACTCTCAGTTGGAGCTATAGCTGGCATAGTGATTGGCTCGCTTGCTGTTTTGGCGGTGATCGTTCTAATTGTTGTACATGTAACATGTAGCAACAATAAAGGTACAAAAAACCCAGGGTTTCATGTAATTAAATAGTAGGAATTAATACCTTGCTTGTTGAAGGTTGCTGAGAGACACTAGACTAATAAGTATCAGCAGAATACCCAAGCTCAAGTACCATTTTAAAAAAGGTGGCAGGATATCGGATATTTATTCTAGAACCATTTCAAACCAGCATTAGGTTTCCATGATCCTTGCGGGTTCCAGGCCATAATCATTTTTGGACAGCCGTAGTCCAACACTAAGCCCAGGAGATGAAATATTGCCTAAAGAACATGACCTGTGGTATAAATTTTGCCCTGGTTGTGGACCAAAACATAGCAGGTGCAGCAAGTGTGCCAACTCCTGCAAGCATGGACGGAGCTTGAGTGGTTGCAGGGGGCTCGTACGGCCTCCCTGTCATATTTGGTCTTACACTGTGTCACTGGGGAAAAGCACTGTGTTACCCTGAGTAAGTAATTCGGTAAATTCAGAGGTCCTGGGTCAGCTGGGCTGGGGCCTGCCCAGTCCCATCACAGGCCCTCTGAGTGTTCAGTTTCACCTATATAGGGTTACAGGGCAAGCTCTTTCCTCCAGCAGTGTACTCTCTGCTCAGCCTACCTGCCCAGTACTGCCCCTCTCTCCCCACCCTGCTCAGCACTGCTCAGCCCTGCACATGCACACAAGGTGGGGGCACACAGGCCACACTCTAGGCTGCTGGGTGAAAGCAGCGGGCTTGTGAGTGAATCTGGAAGTCAGAGGGTCTGCCCACCCTGGGCATGTATCAGGTCAGGCCCTCTGAGTTTCCTCTTTTATATCCAAGCCTACCGCCTTCACCGGGCAGTTCAGGGTCTTTCCCCATCTTGTGTGCACATGCAGCCGGCCGTAGGAGAGAGAGAAGAGAGACAGTGGAACAGCCACCATACTGCTTCAATATCTTGGTGAGAGTATCTTGGCGCATGGTGGAAGCAGCAGATGGTAGTGGGGGGGGGGGGGGGGGGGGGGCACAGGTCAACTTTTGCATCGGGATCCTCAAGCTATGCCTCTGCCTTCAAGACATTTTAGGTTAAGGTGGCCATACAGGGTCCAGTAAAACTGGTACTCAATTGCCTATTTACCCACTCCTCTGGCTGCATGTGTTAACTAAAGCCGGCCTTATGCCCCGTACACACGAGCGGACTTTTCGACATCCAAACTCCGACGGACTGAGTCCGGCGGACTATCCGATCGTGTGTGGGCTGCAACGCACTTTAGCGAAGCTAAAGTCTGACGGACTTTAGAAATGAAGCATGCTTTAAATTTTCCCGACGGAACTCCGCCGGACCCGGTCCCCTTTGAAAAATCCGCTCGTGTGTGTGCTACTCCGACGGACTAAAACCGACGCTAGGGCAGCTATTGGCTACTGTCTAGGAACTTCCTACGTCGAATCCAGTCGTACGTCATCACGTTCAACTCCGTCGGAGTTTGGTGTGATGGTGTGTGGTCAAGTCCGTTCGGTCGAAAAGTCCGCCAGAACTCCGTCGGAACTCCGGCGGAACTCCTTTGGAGGTCTGTCAGACTTAATCCCTCTCGTGTGTACGGGGCATTAGATGTACATGTATGGACAGGCTAATTGTACCTAAGTAGATCGATCAATCAACTTGGGTACAATCAGCCTGTTGGGTTTTTATGCGATTATTGCCAGCAGCTGTAGCTGCTAGCAAAAATCGCTGTGTGTTCTCCTAGCCAGGATAGCCCCCCCCCCCCGTGCCCCCCCCCCCCCCACCGCCAGGAGAACACAATAGCTCCCCGACTGTGTGGATGGGGGTATTGAGAGATTTTGGTTGCAGGAACAAACTGCTTCATCTATGGCTGGCTTTAGCTTAAGAGTGCTGTATAGTACAGCACTGTAATACAATGCATTCACGATGTGCACAGAGAAAGCAACATGCTACTTCCTATCAGTATGGTTGTAGTCTGTAACTAGGGCAGAGCTGATCTAGATCTGTTCTGCCTCCCCCTGCAGCAAGAGATCATTGCAATATGGATCTATTGCTTGACAATTAAAGCAATGGTGTATGTTTAGAAGAAAGGCAAAATAAAATAATGGCAATATAAATACTAATAAATTCATTACATCAGTCAATCAATTCATTGATAAACCTAAAAACAACTGTAACAGGGTGTACAAACATGGCTACCAGTAATGGTAAATTGTGGTTTGGCGATTGAGGGGCTGTAAAACTGCACTCATTAACTTACCATATTTTACCTTTCCCTGGCTGTCTGTGTAAGCCAATTTGTCCCTTAAAAAAACATTGACTACAAAGCCTAAAAAGGATGAGGTATGGAATAGAAATATCTCCCAAATGAAAAAAAAAAAAACATTCTAGGACTCAAAATAGCATGGAAAGAAAAGTGTTAGCCCTTTTACACACGGTCGGAGAATCCGTCGGAATGTGTCCTATCGGACCGTGTTGTCGGATAATCCGACTGTGTGTGGTATGCATCAGACTGATTCCGTCGGAATATCTGTCAGACCCAATTTTCCAACTTGTTGGAAATATTTTCTGACCAACAGGTCCGATTGGACAAACTCCGATCATGTGTAGAGAATTCCGATCGGACAAAGTGCCACGCATGCTCAGATCAAATTCCTACATCAATGCTATTGGCTAGTAGCCTGAACGTAGTCCCATCGTAACGAAATTACGTCATCACATTCTGAATGATCGTATTTTTCGACAACTTAGTCCGACCGTGTGTATGCAACAGTTTCGGACAAGATCCGACGGGCAAAATCCGACGGATTTGGTTGTCGAAATCTCCGACTGTGTGTACAGGGGCTTAGGGGAATATTTATAAAGTAGTAAATGCAACATTATCTGAATATTTTACTGGAGGCGAGTCAATGACTATTTATTAATAGTGGAATCACTCCTATTGCCACATCCGTAATAATTGGAGGTAGGAGGGAAAGGGAAAAAAACTTAAGGTTTGGACTTTAGAGGTATTTTAGACAACATGAAACATGTAAAAATATAAACTTTATTTGTACAATACAATAAAAATAATTAGCATGAAGCAAAAACATGGAGCTTAAAAACATGTGTTCACATATGTGTAAAATGTAGACAACATGGACATAATACTATAAAAGTGTGCTGTTGCACCATGTAAGATGACTGAGCCCCTGGGCGTCAACGCGTTTCGCTGGTTCGCTTCATCAGGTCACACGCAGGGGTAGTCTGAGAGAAACATGTCTCACTATATTAAAACAAAACCAAACATCATACTTTCATACATCATATTGTCACATATGTAAAACGAAAGAATCATTGGACTCATAAGCAGTATAATAAGCTGGATATATATTCACCTTGTCTGCATCCAAAAAAAAAAAAAACACACACACACACACACACACACACACGTAAAAAGCTCTCCCTGGGCGGAGACCGGAGCAAAAGAACAAACCGAATGGTCTAATTCTAACACACGTCACTGTGAGCAAAAGGCTAATATAATCAGACTAAGTAACAATAGTTACCACATAGAAAAACCAACCGTCATACAAAAAATATATATATACAAAAGAAATCATTGACTGTAATTTAAAACACATGCACTTGTAGTTTATGTCTGGTGAAGGTCACATGCACTTCTTTATAAATATACTCCTTAGGGACTAAAGAGAATAGAAAATATGTACTGAAATATAAATTAAGGGCTTCACACAAACTGCCTCACGAGCTGCTGGTGTGCACTTGGAGAAAACATTAAAGAGTAACTCCACTTTTGTTAAAAACAAAACAAAAAAAACAATCCCCTCTGGGTGATCGATGTACATTGCAGGGGTTTTAACCCCTTCCCACAGAGTGTACGCAGATGTGTGTACTCGGCTTTCGGGGGGGTATACCGGGATGATGCCCACACCTGCAGGCATCATCCCGGTACCGTTTTTCAGAGCCAGCAATCGGCTTTCCAACAATAACAACCGATGCGGAAAAAAGCCGCTCAACTGTTATGCCGGAGGAGCAGGAGGGGACATCCACCCCCTCCCACCGGCTCCCGCCGCTCTTACTGGGGCCCCTGTTCAATCGGGAGCCCCGATCGAACATCTGCTATATCTAGCGGTTAGGGAGAGACTGGCTTGAAGCCGTAAGCGGCTTCATTCCAGTCTCCTAATCGTAAACATGGAAGCGACGTCATGACCTCACTTCCCATTTTCTCGGCTGCCAATGGCGCCGGTTTTAAAAAAAAATACAGTATTCAGAATCACCGAAAATGGCGATCTGAATACATTGAAGTGTAAAGGAGGGGTGGGGGGTCTTTTAGACCCCCGATCCCTCCATAAAGAGTACCTATCACCACCTATTACTGTCACAAGGGATGTTTGCATTGCTTGTGACAGCAATAAAAGTGATCAAATTTTTTTATTTTTTTTTAAAACAATGTATTAATTGTAAAATAAATAAGGAATTTTTTTTTTTAAACGCCCCCGTCCCCGCAAGCTCACGCAGCAAAGAAAACACATGCGGAAGTCACGCCCGCATATGTAAACGGTATTCAAATCACACATGTGAGGTATCGCCGCGATTTTTGTTCAAAGAATGTTGGCTCCCACTTGTCTTGCATACACACGGTCACACAAATGTTGGCCAACAATTACGAACGTGGGAACGTGGTGATGTAAAAGACGTACAACAAGCCGGGAAAACAGGAAGTTCAATAGCCAGTGCGGCTCCTTCTACTTTTGTGCGTCGGACTTGTGTACACACGATCAGAAATTCCGACGACAACGTTTTGTTGATGGAAAATTTGAGAACCTGCTAGCCAACATTTGTTGGCGGAAAGTCCGACAACAAATGTTCAATGAAGCATACACACGGTCGGACTTTCAGCCAACAAGCTCACATCCAACATTTGTTGTCGGAAAATCTGATTGTGTGTACGGGGCATTACAGTGGATAATAGAAATGCTGTATAATTATTCAGAAAATAGGTGCAGCACTCTATAGCCTCATACACACGATCGGACTTCAGACAAACTTTTCCGTGGATTTCTGTCCAAAGGCCGTTGACCGTGAACTTGGTATGCATACACATGGTAGGACATTTTCAGCCAACTTTCACCAAATCACGTGGTTTTTCAGCTCTTTACTGCCACCCTTTGGTCAACTTCTGTATTGTTGTCTGATCTTTTGCATTGGTTCTGAGCATGCGTGTTTGTACTTTGGACTAAAGTCCGATGAACTTGTGTACACACGATAGGATTTTGCACCATAAGACTTTTGTTGCCGGAAAGTTTATCTGTTTGCACAGGGAACATTTGTCCGAGGAAAATCGAAAAAGTTTGTCCGATGGAGCATACACATGGCCAGATTTTTCCTTAAAACAGGTAATTTGCATGTTTGTTGTCAAAAAGTCTGATCGTGTGTATGGGCCTTTAACCCCCCTGACGGTATTCCCCAGTCTGGCTTGGGTGGAATTTTTATACCAAAAGCGGTAACCCCGAGTCAGACTCGGGACCGCATCGCTGGATCCAGGAGGAGGTTTACTTACCTTCTCTCTCGGATGCAGCGTTGTCTCCCCGCTGAGACACGGCTCGCTCGATCTATCACATCGCCGATCTCTGTTCCCTGCGAGCGTTGCGACGCACGGGGACGGAGATCGGCGCCAAATTAAAAAAGTGAAACACACAGTATACATACAGTATAATGTAATTTTACAGATTGCATTGCTGTATGTAAATATTTCACATCCCCTTTGTCCCTAGTGGTCTGTCCAGTGTCCTGCATGCAGTTTTATATAATAAAAACTGTTCTTTATGCCTGGAAACTGGAGATTGTCCATAGCAACCAAAACTGTCCCTTTACATCAAAAATGGTTTTAGACCAGCTAGAAAACAGCGATAATAAATTGGAATCACTCGCAGAATTGAGCGATAGCGATTTGTGGGGAGATCCGTCATCAAATACTGAAAAGTAATGACAGTGACAATTCTGCAACTCAGCAAATTTCAGTGTTTTTGATTTGATTACATTATTGAATAATTTTTATTATTGTTGTATTATTATTTGGTACAATTATTTATAATTATTTATTATATTATAATTTATGATTTCATTTTTCAAACTTTATCATACCCGGGATGTCTGCTAGACTCTGGTTTGGACAGATTTAACAGAGTTATTACTAAGAATTACAGGACTACCATATAAAACGCCAAATTTTCATGCAAAATAATTGTACCGCTTTTAGCACCTAAAATCCGAAAAAATCGTACCGCCAGGGAGGTTAAGGCCCATACACACGATCGGACTTTGACAACAACGGTCCGACTGTATGCTCCATCGGACAATTGTTGTTGATTTTTCAATGAACAAATGTTCGCTGCGCATGCTCTCAAACTTTCGACAACAAATGTCCGATGGAGGATAATCCGATTGTGTGGGCCAGCTCAGAGAAAAGCAGGATAGTGATGTTGCTATTATTTAGGGAGAGACTTTGGGTTTGATTTACTAAAGCGAAATGGGTTGTGCACTTCACAAAGTGTTGTTGCTCCAAATCTTAGTAAATGAGGTAAACCTTCACTTTGCAAAGAATACCCAATCACGTGCAAGGAAAATTTGAAAAAATGCATTTTTGTTTGAAAATGACTGGATGATGGAAGTCAGCAGAGGTTCTGCTCATTTATTAAGCTCTGGAGCAACTGCACTTTGCATTGATTGGTTATCAACAGATTCTAACTACCTGCTGACATTTTTTTTTTCCTTAGGCAGCACACCAAACACTGAGTCTTCTACTGGAAATACATCTTCTGAACCCATATCTGTACAGGGTACACAACCGGTGAGTGTGGGAGGAGGTTGATAAAGGTTCCTTTTACACGAGGCAGACTCAGTTTTGCTCAGCAGGGGATCTGTCTGCTGATCAGTCCGTGTCTGCCCAGTTTTTAAGAGTGGACACGGATAGAAATTGCTCTGCTCTATATGTCTGTCTATATGTCTCCACTGTCTGTTTACACCCAACTGCCCTCCAAACCAATCCACCTAGATAAAAGGGGGCGGATCCCCTTTTTTTAAATCGGATTGGAGTCAGACTTGTGCGTTTACACCTGTCATTGCATAGGGGTACCCGCCATTCCATAGAGGCCGGGTACAAACTTATGCAAATTTGATGCAGATTCCCCCACATTCAATTCGCATGATAGGAGACTGTGACCGGCTCTCTATGGAGCGGGTTCACACATCTCCGGGATGGCTGCGGAGCGCACTGGAAAGGGGTCCTATGCATTTTTGGCTTTGTTTCAGGTCTGAATTCAGGCAAAAATGTGGACCTGATTTGCCCCTGAAACAGAACAGGAATGGAAACGACCCCTTGGTGCAAGTCGCGGTCATGGCCGCAGCAAATGTGAACCTGGCCTAAATGGAGGGTCCTGATCGAAGCCTTCATGAAAGGGGCCTAAGGATTCAGGAATTAATACCAAATGGACCAATAACATTTAACAAGTATAACCAAAGGCAAAACTTTTTCTGTTTTGGATAGAGTCCAGAGGAATTAGAACATCTATCAGGTTTATGTTTATATACTCACAGTATACTGTATGTACAGTATATATATATATATATATATATATATATATACACATACACTGTACATATATGTATATATATATATATATATATATATATATATATATATATATATATATATACACACACACACAGTATCTCACAAAAGTAAGCACACCCCTCGCATTTTTGTAAATATTTTATTCTATCTTTTCATGTGACAACACTGAAGAAATGACACTTTTCTACAATGTAAAGTAGTGAGTGTACAGCTTGTATAATAGTGTAAATTTTCTGTCCCCCTCAAAATAACTCAACACACAGCCATTAATGTCTAAACCACTGGCGGTTTGTGGGCTTTCTCACAAAAAATGTGAGGGGTGTACTCACTTCTGTGAGATACAGTATATGTGTGTGTGTGTATATATATATATATATATATATATATATATATATATATACACAGTGCCTTGAGAAAGTATTCATACCCCTTGAAATTTTACACATTTTGTCATACAACTAAAAACGCTAATTATTTTTATTGGGATTTTATGTGACAGACCAACACAAAGTGTCACATAATTGTGAAGTGGGAGGAAAATGATAAATGGTTTTCCAATTTTTTTTACTAATAAATATGTGAAAAGTGTGGTGTACATTTGTATAGCGCCCCCCTGAGTCAATACTTTGTAGAACCACCTTTCACTGCAATTACAGCTGCAAGTCTTTTTGGGTATGTCTCTACCAGATTTGCACATCTAAAGAGTGACATTTTTGCCCATTCTTCTTTGCAAAATAGCTCAAGCTCTGTCAGATTGGATGGAGAGCGTCTGTGAACAGCAATTTTCAAATCTTGCCACAGATTTTCAATTGGATTTAGGTCTGGACTTTGACTGGGCCATTCTAACACACGAATATGCTTTGATCTAAACCATTCCATTGTAGCTCTGGCTGTATGTTTAGGGTCACTGCTGGAAGGTGAACCTCTGTCCCAGTCTCGAGTCTTTTGCAGGTTTTCTTCTAGGATTGCCTTGTATTTGGCTCCATCCATCTTCCTATCAACTCTGACTAGCTTCCCTGTCCCTGCTGAAGAAAAACATCCCCATAACATGATGCTGCCACCACCATGTTTCACGGTGGGGAGGGTGTGTTCAGGGTGATGTGCAGTGTTAGTTTTCCCCCACACATAGCGTTTTGCGTTTAGGCCAAAAAGTTAAATTTTGGTCTCATCTGACCAGAGCACCTTCATCCACGTTTGCTCACAAGGCTTCTCGCAAACTGCAAATGGGACTTTTTATGGCTTTCTTTTAACAATGTCTTTCTTCTTGCCACTCTTCCATAAAGGCCAGATTTGTGGCGTGCACAACTAATAGTTGTCCTGTGAAAAGATTCTCCCACCTGAGCTGTGGATCTCTGCAGCTCCTCCAGAGTTACCATGGACCTCTTGGTTGCTTCTCTGATTTAATGCTCTCCTTGACCGGCCTGTCAGTTTAGGTGGACGGCCATGTCTTGGTAGGATTGCTGTTGTGCCATACTCTTTGCATTTTCGGATGATGGATTGAACAGAGCTCCATGAGATGGTCAAAGCTTGGGATATTTTTTAATAACCTAACCCTTGGACAATTCCAGGCCACATGCCCTCAACATGGGAGGTGGGTGCTTTTGGGCAGGGGGGCTCTGCGCACCCCACCCCAAAGCACTTTGTCCCCATGTTGATGGAGTATTTGAAATACCCATTCTTCTCTGTTTTATTCTTACTTTTCTCTGTGCACCAATTCCAGGATGGACCAGAGTGGACTGAAGGGGATTAAAGCATACCGTGCCTAAACCCAAAAACATACATTTTTAAATTGCAGCTTGCCTATCCTTTTGATCTGCTGGCTGCATTCATTTTCTTATTAGGCTTTTTTTCCTTTAATTTTCGCCTGTGACCGTAAACTTTAAAACAAGGATAACATTCAACACTTGAAGTTCTCTCAGTGTTGGTTCCCTAGATGAGATCTCTGATGGAGCCTCTACCAACCCTACCCCGAAGGGAATACTTTCCCTGGGCTGTAACCTCACATAATAGTATTCCATAGGTTACCTTTTCCCATCAACCTCTACCCTAAATTCTTCTGGCCCCAGATTATAAAGAAAGAGGCTAGTCCTACCAACAGTAACCAACCAGGGGAGGGGTTTTGCTAAAAATAAGTATTACCCCCTACTTACAAGAGAAAATTTTGCAACTCATTAGAAGAAGAGCTAAGGGAAAATTTTCTAGTGGGGACTCTTCAATCTCTATTCATTTTGGAGAGATTTTTTATTTATTTTTTCCTGTTCCTTTTTCTAGGACAATAAGTAAGACCCCTTTCACACCAGGGCGTTTTGCAGGCGCTATAGCGTTAGAAATAGCGTCTGCAATCCACCCAAAAAAAGCTGCACCATTGTCTGTAGTGTGAAAGCCCGAGGCCAGCAGCTTCTTTGGAGCGGTGTGTTTACTGCTCCTCCACCGCTGCTCCCCATTGAAATCAATGGGGCAGCGCTGTAATACCACCGGCAAAACGCGTATTGCGGCGCGGCGTATTGCGGCGCGGCGTATTGCGGAGCGGCGTATTGCTGGCGGTTTTAACCCTTTTTCGGCCGCTAGTGGGAGTAAAAGCACCCCGCTAGCGGTCAAAATGTGCCGCAAATCCGGCAGTAAACGCCGCTAAAAATAGCAGCGTTTTACCGCCCACGCTATGGGCGGTGTGGTGTGAAAGGGGTCTAACATGAAGGTTTAATTAAACATTGTTCTCTTTCTGCTGTGTCATGCTCTGAGGTTCTTCAGGTTAACTGTGTTTATGTGTACAGCTGAATGTTACAATGTAGCTTGTTGCAACTGTTGTCCTTATGCCGCCGACACACAACCGGACTTTCCGGCAGAAGAGATCTGACGGTCTTCCCGATGGACTTTCCACGGAGTTATGATGGACTTCCGAACGAATAGACTTGCCCCCACTCGAACAGACTAAAGTCCGTTCGAAAGTCCATTCGTTTTGAACGTAATGAGGTACGACGGGACTATAAAAGGAAGTTCAATAGCCAGTAGTCAATAGCTGCCCTTGCGTCGTATTTGGTCCTTCGGACTTGCATACAGATGAACGGTTTTCTCTATAGGAATTGAGTCCATCGGAGAGATTTGAAACATGCTCCATTTCTAGGTCCATCGGAATTTTTTAAAGAAAAACAATCAGACTATCCCACACATGATCGGACTATCCGACGGAATGATTCCGTCAGACCTATTCTGCCTGAAAGTCCATTCGTGTGTACGCGGCATTAGGTGTTTACCTGCCGAGCTGGTGGACCTGAGAAGAAAAGGTTAACACTGTTGGTCAGGTTTTCCCATCTTTTTTTTTTCAAGAAGTTACTGCCCCCTGCAGGTCATACCATATAAATAGTGGCTCAGTTTTGCCCAAGAGAGAGTTTCCAGATACACTGTCAAGCTGTAGCTATTATTCTGACATTTTGCCCTTTTGTAGCAAAAGTTGACCTTTGGCAGGTGAAGAAAGAAGAGATAGCAGAATTTTGAATGTGTAGGACTAGAATTGAAACCCTAAGTGGCTGTGGCAGTGCCCTTATGGTGTAAGAAAAATTAATTAGATACAAATCGAGTCTAACGCGGGGCAGTTAGACTCGAATCGGACCATAACGTGTGCAACGGAGAAGCGTGGTGTAGCGCCGTGCATGACACACATGGAAACAACTTTGGTTTTGGCAAGTAGATGGGAAAAGGACAGCATTTGAAAGATTCGTAAGTTCCGCTGCGGGAACTGAACATACGACATGGAGGATACAACGAATGGCAACGATTTGAACATGACACAAATACATAGTAACAAATCCTACCTGCGACAGTGAGCAAGGCTTAAAAACCACGAATAAGCAACCGCAACACACTGTATTCGGGAACAACAGATTCACAAACACTAAGTGAGCTGAAGAGTCGGCCTGGTGACTTAACGAATCTTGCACTGGAACTGACAAGGAGCATGGGCGAGTGGGCTGCTTAAATACCCTCCAGGCTACTCCCATAAATTCAGGCCACCATACTAGCCCACTGGGCTGGTTCTGAGAGAAAGTAACCTTAATGCAACTAGACTGTGTTTCCATGCCTGCCGCAAGTGACATCGCCACCTATGGCTAGGCAGAACACTCGGCAGTCCAGTCAGACTGATACTGAGGTCAAATTTTAGAGTAATCAAACCCAAACCAAACTACGGTTTAAGGGTAACATTAAAGCGGGGTTCCACCCTAAAGTGGAACTTCCGCTGATCGGAACCCCCCCCCCCGGTGTCACAATTGGCACCTTTCAGGGGGGTGGAGATACCTGTCAAAGACAGGTATTTACACCCACTTCCAGGCATAGACTCCCGTGGGAGTCTATGCCTCTTCCTGTCCTGCCGCGCTGTCTGCTGGGACACACGCGGGTCCCAGAGACAGCGCGGAGAATTCCTATTGCGCTGCGTGACTCGCGCATGCGCAGTGCGTAAATGGGAAGTGAAGCCGATTCGCTTCACTTCCTGATTCCCTCACCTAGAATGGTAGCGGCAGCAGCCGAGAGCCGAGCGATCGATCGGCCTCGGCTGCCGGCATCGCTGGAACCCGGGACAGGTGAGTGTCCATTTATTAAAAGTCAGCAGCTGCAGTATTTATAGCTGCTGGCTTTTAATATTTTTTTCCCCAGTACAGTCCCGTTTTAAATTTTAAAAAAAACATAGCGCATGCTCTTCAGGAGCCGGCGCTACACTTTCTATATATTTTTCCCAATAAATCTTCATTAATTGTTTGCAAACTTTTTTTTTTATGTACTTTTTATCTGGCGCACACGGAGTGCATTGTACAATGTACACTCCCAATATCTCAAAGATGAAAAGAGTACATCTGAATGCCAGGATGATGAAACTCCGGCAAGCATCCGCAGGAGTTACACCATCACTGACCACCTAGTAAGGAGATGCCAAGTCCAGAACAGGAATTTAAGAAGATGGTAGAAACATGGACCTGCCATTGCTAGAGGAGGGCAGACTACAAGATATGGAGGTACATTTTTCTTTAATGTACACTGCATATTTTAGCAATATGGCAAATGCTACTAGGAACCCTGGCCATCCAATTTCAACTTTAGTACTCAGCATCTACCAAATACTAAAATGTCATTTCTAAGTGGACCTCTTGCTAACATTGTATAACAGTTTAAATGTTAATCTTGCAGCAAATAGCTAATGTATTTTTTTTTTTTTACATACAGGCAAACAGTCCTGGACCCAAACCCGCTGAAGAAGATCCAACTGGTGGGAATATCTATGAGGTATGAAACAGTAAAAAAATGTAAGGTGTACAATGCTTGGTTACATCATGACTCTGCAGCTGCATTCTCACCATCCTCTTTTGCTACTTACATCCATAATATACATATGATATTTTAATGATATTTTAATCAGCATACATTTGTCGGTTATATGCTGAAGTGAATATCTAGCTGTGCGCAATTTATGTAAATGTTGGGAAAAAAGTACAGAAAAATGTTCAAGGTTGCATTGGTTTACTTTTTATAGGCTTCTGTTCCCCTCTACTTTCAGCTGTTGATCCTCCCAGTAAATTTGATATTTTTCAATTTCCTTTAACAACCCAAGCTGTCCTGTAAAAGTGTCAGCTAGAGGGCTGAGACAAACCATTTACTCACGAACACGGGGTGCTTAACCACTGGGCAACTGCCCATGTACTGCAGACGAGCGGGCACAGCAACGTACCTGTACATCGCTGCCTAAATCCGGGTTTAGAGCACTCATGCGTGCCCCCCCGGCCGGCCCTCCGCTGTGATTGTACACAGCGGGAGCCTGTCAGCAAGTTCCGTCCATGATTCACGACCGGGACCTGCTGATCGGCTGTGTGCAATCACTGCCCAGAGCTCTGGGTTGTTTACCAGAGGGAGCGATCTGTCAGCAGAGATGAGAAACTGAGAGATCTAGTAGTAACACTGTACACACAGTACACATAGTTAGACACCTATTCAACCCTTTGATCACCCTAGATCAGTGTCCTCAAGGCACCCCAACAGGTCATGTTTTCAGGATTTCCCTCAGATGAAACGGCTGTGGTAATTACTAAATCACCTGTGCAAAATAATGGAGAGCCTGAAAACATGACCTGCTGTGGCATCTTGAGGACTGGAGTTGAGAAACACTGCCCTAGATGTTAAACCCTTCCCAGCCAGTGTCATTAGTACAGTACAGTGACAGTGTATTGTATTATCACTGTATTAGTGTCACTGGTGATGTCAGTTAGTCAGTCCCTCCCCCCCAGCGTCAGTTAGTGTCAGATTGGCCGCCGCACTATCGAGCTCTGTTATAAGTCGTTGCCATTAGTAGTATAAAAAATAAAAATTCCAGTATATATACACCATAGTTTGTAGGTAAATACATTAAACAATATAAACTTACTGCGATTTTTTTTTTTTTTTTATCAAAAACATAGCAGAATAAATATTGGCCTAAATTCATGAAGAAATTAGATTTTTTTTTATTTTTTATTATTGGATGTGTTTTATAGCAGAAAGTAAAAAGTGTTTTTTTTTAAATGTGGGTCTTATTGTATACCGTAGATGTTTATATCACAAAAAAGAAGAAAACTAGTGGAGATCAACTACCATCAAATGAAAACTCTATTTGTGTGAAAAAAATTGCTAAAAATTTTGTTTGACCGCACAATTACCAGTTAAAGTAGCGAGGTACTGAATTGCAAAAAATGGCCTGGTCATGAGAGCCGAACAAAAGTCGGTCCGACTTTGAAAATGGTCCCTGTACTACTTCATGTGAATGAGTATGGGGAACATTGTACCTGTACCCATTCACCTAAAAAAAAAATGTCCTCGTACGCATTCACATAGGGTGGAGGGCCGGGATCTGGGGGCCTCCTTGTTAAAGGGGGCTTCCAGATTCTGATAGACCCCCCCCTGCAGACCCTGTCAGCCAATGATCAGGGTTGTCGGGAAGAGGCCCTTGTCCCCATGAATATGGGGACAAGGTGCTTTGGGGTTGGGGCGTAGGGCCCCCCTTCCCCAAAGCATGGTATGTTCAGGAGGGGGGGCTCGCTTGTCCCCTCCCCCTTTCCTGAAATCCCAGACAGCATGCTCTGATAAGGGTCTGGTATAGATTTTGGGGGAATCCACGCTGTTTTTTTGGAGTGAGGAGTTCCCCTTAAAATCTATGCCAGACTGAAGGGTCTGGTATGGTCTTGGAGGGGGAACCCATCCCATTTTTTTTTTTTTATTTGGCGAGGAGTTTCTCCTAAAGATTCATACCAAACCAAGTGCCTGGCAGTTGGATCGCCGTTCATTGAAGTCGGACTTCAAGTCGCAGGCCAACGTCGGATCCACAGTCGCACGACTGTCATGTCATACCAGTGTGAACCCGGCCTCACACAGATTTCTGATCAGGTCCACCTGTCAGTTTTTCAGGTGGACCTGATCGGAGCCTCCATTCACCGCTATGGGGCAGTGGATGACATGTCCGCTGACACCCTGTGAAATCCAGGAAACCATATTTTCCATCCATCTGGTGGATTAGATTGGATGAAAACAGACAGACGGTACATTTTAATCCGATCTCCCCATAGAGGAGAATGGGGGCTTTGACAGGTCCCTCTCTGCACAGTCAGTGGAGACGGACCTGTCATCCGCCTGCTCAGTGGGGATCAGTGGAAAAATCTCCCACTTTGCAAAGCGGAGCCCGTCTGGCGGATCGACTGTGTGAAAGGGGCCTTATGCAAAGGAAATAAAAACTTTGCATAATTGTGTAAAAAGTGTTTGCTGAAGTTGGGTTTTAATTTTGTCACCTAAGTACACAGGGGGTAGGGGAACAACTCAGCCCTAGACCTCCTCTCTGCTCCTCAGAACTCCCAAAAAACCCTTTGCCACTTAGATCCTTTTCTACAAACATTGCATACATTTTGTTTCAGTGCACCGTGCATGCTACTGTAGCGATGGACACGTGGGGTTGCTACGTGTTACAGCATCCACACATTTCACCCTGCTGCCAGACATCCATTAGACACACTTCTCAGTCAATGAACAGTCTCTTGCTTTTTGTTATTTTTATTAGGGGATTCAACTTGGTTGGCGAAAAGGGACATGGGATGCCCATAAGATGAATTTTACTTTGTAGAATAAAAGTAACTATGTCACACTTCTCAGCAGAACAAGATGGCTGACCCTAAACTTGACAGACTTTTACCTCAGAACACTTCTTCCAGCACTCTTCCTCCAGCACACTACTTCACTGTCCAATTTTAGTATCCTGTCACACCATCAGCATGACTAGGCTTCACTCTGAATAAGTTCCATTTTAATTGATGACCCTTTGTAGGCTGGGGTCTGCAGTACCCATTGTGGCAGCAACCGATTTACTTAGGAAGAATAAATGGTGATGGACTACTGATTCCAAGTCCAACTTGCAAATCCTGCCCGCCCTCCTGGCTGCAGCCACTTGACACAAACTCTCAGAGTCTCTCCCTCTGGCTCTACATCCAGCTCCTCTGGCACGTCTCTTCCAGAGCTTTCCACTGTGCTTTCCACTCACCGACACCTACCCTGGATCCTTCCTGAATGACTTTACTCCAGACTAGCGGACCAACTGTCTCCTCCTGCTCCTGTTCCAGGACACCTTTCTATGACTGTGTAAGGAGAGGCTCCCCCCCAGCTCCCGAGCTCCCCACCTGAGGTACACCCCCCCCAGAAAGGGGGATCCCTCTGACATGGCTTACACTCCATCATCCAGTTCACCCAGCCGATAACTCCTTCCTTCCCCAGCAGGCTGACCATGGGTATATTTAGGGGGCTTGCCCCCTGCCAATCCTTGTTGGAGATTGGTCAGAGCTCCTCACATGCACCCCATGTCACTTCAGCTCTCGGCCCTGCCCCTTTTCCAGAACCTTCTCCCTGGAAACAGAGGAGGCGCACAAGAGCTGAAGTACATTTCAGTCACCTACTAAACCACTCCCCTGCCCCCAGATCAAAACAAACAGGCCTATCTCATAGCATAGGCTTGCTTAAATTTACCTGCACTGGTAGTTTACACAAAAACCTACACTAGCACCAACCTACCTAAGGTAGAGGGTGCTACACTACTATTAGTTCCATCTCCTACCTCACATAGGGAAGTGGGTAGGGTTGCCAAATTTAAACCCAAACACATATGAATTACACCTGTTACACCGGTTCTGGGGATAATTTAATGCAGATAAGACACCAAGTGAGTTTAATTACCACCTTAATCAGCCATAGAACCTATGTAATTCATGTGCGTTCAGTTTTAAAGGGGTAAGGTGGCAAACCTAAAAGGGGGAGGGGATGTAGTTTGCAATTCTCACCCTGGGCACCTGAAAACCTTGTCCCTGAAGTGGGTTCATCTCATCTCATCAACACTGACTTCTCCACAGTTTGACCATGCTACTGCCCAAAGGTGTCTACAATTACCCTCCATAAATACAGTGAAGGGGTGAGCATAGTCACCTTAAGACAGGAAGTGTAATACTGGCTGGACCAACAGGGAAAAATAACGGAAAGAAGACTTATGCCCTGTACACACGGTCGGACATTCCGACGACAAGCTAGTCCTCATAGAAAAAAAATAGCCGTCATGCTGTAGTAATTCCCAATTATTTTATTTAAAAAGCTAAAAAATTGTTACACTCACATGTTATGTGCCAGTATGCCGGCATGAAGCTTGTTCAGCCGTGTGAATGGGTTCCAGTTAGCCGGCATGCATTCCCCTTTGATTTCCCGTGCTGCGTACTCTGCAAGCCTCACTCTCGTGCGGAAGGCGTTCACATCACAAAGTCCTAGCAGCCTTCCGCACGAGAGTGAGGCTTGGAGCACACGAAGCTTTTTAAATAAAATAATTGAGAATTAATACACCATGATGGCTATTTAATTTCTAGCAGGAATAGCTAAGCACTATACCCAATAGCACATTGCCTGAAGAGTATACAGACTAACCCGTTGTGAGGAGTGGTTATCCGTTTAATGAACCAAAGGCAAGCATTCATCTGTATCTTCTGAGTCTCATATATATATATATATATATATATATATATATATTTTGGGGGGGGGGGTTTGAATACAACATATATATATATTTTTTTAGGTATTGCTCATACAATATTTGGCACAATGGATATGGTTTAAAGGTTTATTGCAATCAGTGCAAACTGGCTGGCTTGATTTAGATGGGGTGTTAAGGCACGGTATTTTATATTAGTGGTGAAGTATATATATATTATATACAATTCATTTCCTTGTAAGGTTGGCGCAGTCCACGTATATTATATATAAAATCGTTTCATAACCCACTCACGAAGGGGTTATTTTGACTACAGCAAACTCAATTAGCATATTATATCTGTGCGCCGGTATCTCTCTTTAGATATTTATCCCTCCAATTGCCCTGGTGACCATTATCACCAAATCAGGAAATAAGGGGAAACCCAGTAATTTTCAGTTTTCATCAGAGGAAGCCCCCGTACACATGGTCGGACATTTCGACAACAAAATCCGTTGGATTTTTTCCGACAGATTTTGTCCAAAACTGGTGTTGCCTACACACAGTCGGACAAAGTTGTCGTGAAATCCGATCATTCAAAACGTGAGGACATTCGTTCGTTACGACAGGACTACGTTGCAGCTAGTAGCCAATAGCTTTAGTCTCGTAATTTGATCTGAGCATGCGTGGTAATTTGTCCGATTGGAATTCTCTACAAACGATCGGACAAAGTCTGATTGGATCATGTTGTCAGAAAATGTTATATCCAGCTCTCAAACTTTGTAGGTCGGACATTCCGACGGAAAAAGTCAGAAGGAGCCCACAAACGGTCGGATTATCCGACAACATGGTCCAATCGGACATTTTCCGTTGGAATTTCCGACCGTGTGAACAAGGGCTAAGATTTGTAGTCTTACACACAAGACATCTATGGCAAACAAATATCAAGAAGGAGGATATAAAATATTGACTAGATGGTGCAGAATACCGGCAGTATTGAACCGGATATATCCACAAATATCCAACCTCTGCTGGCGATGCCAGGGGGCAGAGAGTACTCAGGTACACATATTCTGGGAATGCCCTGGAGTGAAAGAATTTTGGAAGATGGTCGCGGAAACAATGAAGAAAATGACTGAAGTGTCTCCAGCAGACGGATTTTGTGGTCAGAATGTCCGACCGTGTGTACAAGGGCTTTGTTTTCTATAGGTCTGATAAAGTTACCCCCAGGTCTCTTTCCCATGATTGTAGAAACACTAAATCTTGTGGTGCTTTCGACTCCACCTACAGGGAGTACATAGCTGATAATGCAAGTTTCAAAGGTTCCTCCTTTAGACATATCTGCTCAAATTTAGATGGTGTACGTACTGTTAACTGTCGTGATGTTATTGATCGGAGATAGGCCTTCAGCTGTATTTGCCTAAATGGATCTAATTCCCCTGAAAACTCTCCTTCAACCTCCTCACCAGTCATCACATGATTATCTCTTACAAAATCTCGCAGCCTGCTATCTCCTCTTCTCGTTAAATTCCTAAACCCATGGTCTAGCAGACCTGGTTCGAAACTCGGTGTGCCCAAGATTGGGATCATGGGACCTGGATACCTCGACATCTCGGTTTTCTTGAATATCTTTTTAACTGATCGAAGAGCTGCACCTATTGTAGGGTGTCTCTTCACTACCTGAGGTATCTCAGCATAAATGAGCCATGCAATCCCCTCCAAGAGTATAGCGGTAACCGCTTGTTCCATGCAGATCCATGGTTTTCCCTTTTTCAATGTACACCACTCCATTATGCGTGCTAAATGTGACGCTTCGTAATATCCAACCTCTCCTCTTTCTTTTGGTGGAACTAGGATGTCCCTCCACACTCTCGTGGGTTTCCCTGCCCATATAAACCTCACAAACCTTGCTCTCAGCTCTATCAAAAATCCTGGGGTAATCTTATTATAATCAGTAGGGTCTGGAACAGATATAGCAATTTGGGCATGACATACATTTTTATGATGTTAATTCTACCAAACCACGTAAAGACTTCCTTATCTCACCGCTGTAAGTCTGATTTTATCTGTCTCACTGACGGAGTGAAATTGAGTTCAAATACTCATCTAACAATCAACTAATCAACCAATCAACTCATCTACTCAATCTAATTTATTTGGTAGTTTTGTCCCTAAGTAACATATATGCGAGTCTGTCCATCTAAGCCCTTGTACACACAGTCGGAGATTCCGACAACCAAATCCGTCGGATTTTGTCCGTCGGATTTTGTCTGACGGATTTTGTCCGAAACTGTTGCATACACACGGTCGGACGAAGTTGTCGGAAAATCCGATCGTTCAGAACGTGATGACCTTTTTCCGTTACGATGTGACTACGTTCACGCTAGTAGCCAATAGCTTTGATGTAGGAATTTGATCTGAGCATGCGTGGCACTTTGTCCGATCGTAATTCTCTACACATGATCGGAGCATGTCCGATCGGAGCATTTTGTCGGAAAATATTTCCGGCAAGTTGGAAAATTTGGTCCGACGGATATTCTGACGGAAACAGTCCGATGCAGACCACACACAAAACGCTCCGATCGGACACATTCCGTCGGAATCTCCAACCGTGTGTACAAGGACTTAAAGTGAAATGAGAGGACAATTGATTTTGTAGGCCAGTGTTTACTTCCACTCCCATTGCTTCAGATTTGCTATAATTTATCTTAAAGTTGGAGATCTCTCCATATTTGCGCATTTCCGATATTAAGGATGAAAGCAACATAACTGGAGCGGTTATAAAAAAATAGCAAATCGCCTGCATAAGCCGCAAGCTTATGTTCTTCTCCTTTGGTTGAGATGCCTCTGATATCTGGATTAGCACGTATGCTTCTCAGGAAGGGTTCTAGTGTAAGGATAAAGATAATAGGTGAGAGTGGACATCCCTGCCACGTTCCATTGTATATAGAAAAGGGTTCCGATATTATGTCATTTATTTTAACCCTTGCTCTTGGACAAGAGTATAGACTATTAATCCAATTGAGCATTCCACTACCCAGTCCTATATGTTGCAATGTGGGTTTCAGGAATGTCCAGTCTACTCTGTCAAAGGCTTTTTCTGCGTCTACAGAGATAAGTACTAAAGGTTTCTGATGACATTGAGCATAGTATATTGCACTCAGAGCCCTTTGTGTATTCTCTCTGCCTTCTCTATCCGGGGTGAACCCCAATTGATCAGGATGTATTAGGGCCAGGATATGTGTCATTAATCTAGTGGCGAGTATTTTCGTTAGAATCTTAAGGTCCACGCTTAACAATGAGATTGGGCGATAGCTAGCGCATTGTGCTGGCTCTTTTCCCTCCTTAGGGATTACTGTAATATGAGCCCTCAATGTCTCTACAGGCATCTTTTGTCCTTCCTGAATTGAATTAAACGCTACTAGATATTCCGGTGCCAGTTTTTCAGCATAGGGTTTATAATAAAGCAATGTGTACCCATCTGGTCCTGGTGCTGGTGCTTTACCTGTTTTTACTGATTTAAGGGCCTCTATATATCCCTCTTTTGTAATTGGTCCGTCTACAGCACTTGTTCCCTCTTCAGATATCTTCGGCATTCCCGACGCTAGTATATATTCCTTTGCCGCCTCCCCTCTTTTAGAAATCGTCCCTGCCAATACTTGAGGCTCAATTTGATATAGACCCGTATAAAAGTCTCTAAATTCTTTTGCAATTGCCTGTGAGGAACTCACCAGTGCGTCCCCAAACTTTTGGATAAGATCGATATGGTTCCGTGCTCTCATCTCTCTAAGCGCATTTGCCATCAGCCTGCTTGGTTTATTTCCATTTATTTCCAAAGCTTTTGCTTTGTCCATTAATAACAAATTTTATTAATCTCAAAGGCGTGTTAATATCTCTACTCCGTTTGCAACGCAAGAGTTTTCTTATGTGCCCTTTCAAGTGCACGGATTTCTCCAAGCAGGGAGTCAAGCTTTGCGCCCATTGAGCGTTTTCTATATGCTCCTAAAGTTATTAGAACCCCTCTAATATAACATTTATGCGCTTCCCATATACATAATGGGGTTGTTTCCTCTGATTTGTTCTGTTGACTTCATACTCCAATGTACCTAGTGACCCGATCTGTGGATTACGTGTGCTGGGTACTTACATTGCACCCCTTTAGTAACTTCAAACCAGACAAGGGCAAAGTTTCAAACATTTCCTTAAGCGTGTACATGTGGCAGCACAGTGATGTAGTGGTTAGCACTCTCACCTAGCAGTAAGAAGGGTCGCTGGTTCAAATCCCAACCACGACACTACCTGCCTGGAGTTTGCATGTTCTCCCTGTGCCTGTGTGGGTTTCCTCCGGGTACTCCGGTTTCCTCCCACGCTCCAAAGACATGCAGGTAGGTTAATTGGCTTCTGTCCAAAATTGGCCCTAGTATGTGAATGGGGACCTTGGATTGTGGGCTCCTTGAGGGTAGGGACCGATGTGAGTGTGCAATGTACAGGGATAGGGACAATTGTAGACACTCACTCAGGTTGAACTGGATGGACTGGTGTCTTTATTCAACCTAACAAACTATGAAACTATGAGACAACCTCTTGCAGCGAGGGAGATGTTGTTGGAGCTCCTTTACCCCCGCGATCCATCTCTCATAGCGATGGGAGCACATCTTCATTGCTGAGGCCCTGAGCCTGCACACAGGTACAGAAGAGTTACGTGAAATGAAGTGCACGCATGTTGTCCGCACTGTGTGCACGGCAGGACCCCAATACTGGGAGTGAGGTAGCGGTGATTATACTGGACAGGTGGAAAGTTCATTGGCTCTGTGTGTCCCTCCTAAATGGACGAGTGACCGTGTTGGTGTATATGACATTGGTAGAGTATACTAGAGTATGTTCATGTTTAGTCATCTGTCCAGGTTGTGAGTGTGGATCAAGTAAAAGGTACCCAATATATATGGCAGTGACCCTGTGCAAATTGCATAGCGTAGACCAGAAGAACATACCCCAGGGCGAGCCTCCCATGTGACCCTTGCTTGGTGCCCAATGAGGAGAGAAACATGGAGGATATGATGACCACCTTGTCACCATCGAACGAGTGGCTTAGGGGGAGTGTTGACCTAGCATCTCTAGAAGAGGGCAGATTAAGAGATAATGAACTACGTTTTCTCTCATTTGCAATTATGCACTTGATAGTTTAACATCATGGCAGGTTCAGCTAGGACCCTTGTCAGCTTAGTTCCACTTTAGCGCTCAGCCTCTACTAAATACTAAAATGTTATTTCTAAGGAGACGTCAGTGTAGCATGTGTAAGAATTTAAATGTTGATCCTGCAGCAAATATGAATTATATTACATTTTTTTTTTACATACCTGACAGCAACCTGACCCTCAACCCGTAGACCCAGTGCAGTCTATGAATCCTCAGACGGTCTCTTTCAGGTATGAAATAGTTACACACTATGTAAAAGTGCTTGCTTCATGACTCTGCGGCTACCGCTTTAGCCCCATACACACTATCAGATTTTCTGCTGATTTTTGTCTTCAGATTTACCAAAACCATGTAGTGGAAGGGCCTGCCTGATTGCATACACATTGAAACTCTTAAGGTTTGACCTCATATTATATGGTTTTGGTAAATCTGAAGGAAAAAGTCAGCAGAAAATCTGATAGTGTGTATGGGGCTTAAGTCAAGCTAAATCACTTCAGGCTGGCCTCTTTTGCATATATAGCTAAGTAAAACATTAATAATAAGTGCCTTTACTGTTTAAAATCCAGTAATACACTGTCTCATCCTACTCTGCACATGCTCAGTTGCTCTTTATTTTTAGGGACTATACCTAATTTGTAGAGGCTGATCTGCTGCCAGTCTAATTTCAAGATTTACTGCTACTCAGGTGCTCTGGGCTTCAGAAAAAAATGGTAGCCTCCAGCAGAAATAATGCTGGAGGCAATTTACAGCACACACTAATGTTGGTAGCAAAATTATTACTGTGGAATGTATGTTACTTGCTAAAGAGCATTATTTTTATTGGTTATAGGTAAAGTTCAACTTTAAACATTAATTGTTGGTTACGTTGTGGAATATATTTCGAGGGGTGCGCAAATTATGTAAATATTGTGTTGTAAAAAAGTACGTAAAAGGCATAGTATCCAAATCTGCTACCAAATTACAGCCCTATCTGTCACAAAAAAAAAAAAAAATGTTTGGGGAAGACAAATGATAAAAGGTATGAGGTGCTGAACCAAGACATCTTCAAAAGGAAAAATGATTAACCACCTCAATACAGGGCACTTACACCTCCTTCCTGCCCAGACCAGTTTTCAGCTTTCAGCGCTCTTACAGTTTGAATGACAATTACTCAGTCATGCAACACAGTACCCATATGAAACTTGTGTTCTTTTTTCACACAAATAGAGCTTTCTTTTGGTGGTATTTAATCACTAGGGTTTTTTTTTTTTTTTTTATTTGTTGTGCTATAAATAAAAAAAGGCCGTAAATTTTGTGAAAAAAATGCTTTTTTCTTTGTTTCTTTCATAAAATTTTGCTAATTGGTAATTTTTCTTCATAAATTTTGGGCAAAATTTATACTGCTACATTTCTTTGGTAAAAATTACCCAAATTAGTATATATTATTTGGTCTTTGTGAAAGTTATAGAGTCTACAAACTATGGTGCCAATCACTGAAAATTGATCACATCTGATGAGGCCTTCAGTACATCAGGTGTATCTCATTTCTTGAGACACTAACTAGTCAGGAAAGTACAAATACCCCCCGAATGACCCCTTTTTAGAAAGTAGACATTCCAAGGTATTAAGTAAATAGCATGGTGAGTTTTTTTAAGTTGTAATGTTTTCCCACAATCCTTTGCAAATTGAAGATTTTTTTTTTTTTTTTTTTTTACAAAATTGTCACATTATCAGGTTATTTCTCACACACAGCATATGCATACAACAAATTACACCCCAAAATACATTCTGCTACTTTTCCCGAGTATTCCATTTTGGAAAGCAAACAGCCCAACGTATAATCTATGAGGGAGAATGCGTCTTTTGAATGGTTAATTTTTTTCCAGAAGTTTTTGGAAAACGTGGAAAAAAAATGAAAACACATTTTTTTTACGCAAAGTTGTCAGTTTATAATATATCTCCAACACATAGCATGTATATAGCAAAAATGACACCCCAAAACATATTCTGCTACTTTTCCAGAGTATGGTCATATGATATGTGTGATCCTTTTACACAACCTGGCCACATACAGAGGACCAACATTGAAGTAGTACCTTCAGACGAGCTAGGAGCATAAATTACATATCTCATTTCATTCCTACCTATCACACTTTTGAAGGTCCTGGAGCACCAGGACAATGGAATTACCCACAAAATGACCCCATTTTGGAAAGCAAACACCCCAACGTATATTCTGAGGCATGGGCTGAAGATAGGTACTCGGGTACTCTGATGGGCTGGAGACAGGTACTCGGATAACTTGATGAGGTGCAGACAGGTACTCTGATGGCCTGGTGACAGGTATTCAGTTATTCTGATGGGCTGGTGACAGGTACTCGTGTACTCTGATGGGCTGGTGATAAGTACTCGGGTACTCTGATGGCCTGGTGACAAGTACTTGGGTACTCTGATGGCCTGGCGACAGGTACTCAGGTACTCTAATGGCCTGGTGACAGGTACTCGGTTACTCTGAAGGGCTGGTGACAGGCACTTGGGTACTCTGATGGGCTGGTGACAGGTACTCGGTTACTCTGATGGCCAGGTGACAGGTACTTGGATACTCTGATGGGCTACAGATAGGTACTCGGGCACTCTGATGGGCTGGTGACAGGTATTCGGGTATTATGAAGGGCAGTGACAAGTACTCAGGTACTCTGTACTCATATGGACTGTGACAGGTCCTTAAAGGACTTTTATGGACCTAATAGCTAGCGATTTGTGTCACTACAGTCTGTCCCTGCTCCACACAGCAAGCTCTCCCTACACTGACAAAAGACAGAATGTAAAATGGCCACCAGATCAGGTCTATTTATAAGGTATGGGGAATGTCCAATTGTCCATGTGCTGAAATGTCTCAATTGGCTGTCCTGTACCCCATCATGGATGTGTAATCATGGGTCAAAGTTCTTTCACAATGTAAACGCATATGTCCGCCGTGCGAACAGCGCCAGAAGTCCGCCAGTTTGGCGAATTGCAAACATGCAAAATTTGCCGCAAACCGACCGCCAGGCGAACCGCAAGGCCATCCCAAATGGGCACTCGTAGGTGGCACTGATGGGTACTTATGGGTGGCACTGATGGGTACTTATGGGTGGCACTGATAGGTGACATGGATGGGCACTGATATGTGGGCACTTATGGGCATGGATGGGCACTTATAGGTGGTGCTTATGGACACTGATGGGTTGCACTGATGACACTGATTGGTGGCACTGGTGGGTGGCATTGCTGGGCATCACTAATGTCATGTTATATAATGGTGCCAGTCAGTGCCCATTTGTGGACACTGATTGGCACAGATTGGGCATAATTTGCACATGTGGATGGCCATAGGGTACATACCTGGCCATCCACATGTTGCCCCCTTCCTTGGGGATCCTGGCAGCTTTCCTGATGGTCCAGTGTGGGCATCCGAGGGGGGGGCTGCGCTGATAAACAATCAGTGTAGACCCCCCCCCCATCAGGAGAGCTCCCGATCAGCTCTCCTCTACTCATGTCTTTCAGACGCGAGTGAGGAAAAGCCAATCAACGGCTTTTCCTGTTGACATCGTGATCAGCCGTGTTTGGACATGGCTGATTACGTGGTAAAGAGCCTCCTTTAAAATGTGTTTTTAAAAGAAAAAATATACACAAGAAAACTGTACGATTTTTGTGTGTTTTATATTCTGCATAAAACATCAATGATGTTCTTCAGTTTTTGTTGAACATCATTGATGTTTTCCTTTATATTTTCTACATCATGATTGTACCCCATTATCTCCCCGATGAGGATCTGGGCACTTTCACCTGTGAAATGAGATTCTTCTTCCACAACATCCACATCACCTAAAATGAAAAAAAAAAACACACCATGGGGGTTATTTATGAAAGGCAAATCCACTTTACACTACAAGTGCAAACTACGAGTGCAAAGTGCACTTGGAAGTGCAGTGGCTGTAGATCTGAGGGGGACATGCAAGGAAAATAAAAAACAGCATTTTAGCTTGCACATGATTGGATCATAAAATCAGCAGAGCTTCCTCTCATTTCAGATCTACCCCTCAGATTTACAGTGACTTTACTTCCAAGTGCACTTTCTGTGCAATTTCTAGTGTACTTTGCACTTGTAGTTTGTTCTGGTGTCCCACACTAGTGCTCCTGCGTCCAGATGTGTAAAAAGCTGCTGAGTGTCCTCTCCTTACACTGAATCAAGTTTCCATTTCATTCTAGTTACAAACCCATCTAGACAACAAACTTATTTTAATACAAATAGACCTGAACAAATGTAGTTAACCTGTATCTGCCAAAAACATCTTATAAGTGGGCGAATGAACGATGTTTGCTATGATATGACCGTCTACTGTGCCCATGAACATGAAAGTTGCCATTTTAAACTGTACAACTGTAAAGAAAAGCACATGGAGCAGCATGTAAGTAATAATAATAATAGGAACACACGACAACGACTTACTTTTTTGAAGAACTCTCTTGATTTTTCTATACTGTTCCTGCTCCCTCAATTTCAGGTCTGACCAGTGTTTCCTCAGTTGCTCCTTGGATCGTCATACCCCAAAATTCCTGTGCAGACTTTTCACAACTTTAGTCATGATCTTGGCCTTTCTGACACTTGGGTTTAGGTAAGGTCCATACTTCCCATCATAGTCGGGTCCTCTTCAAGATGTCCACCATCTCTATAAAGGACATATTTGAGGCCTTAAATCTCCCCCGGATCGGGACATTAGTTTCTGCAGGCTTTCGTCATTGCTGCTCTCTTCTGCAGGCAGTTGCTCTTTCTCCGCCAAGTGCTCTCCCACTGGGCTGAAAGACAAGGGGTGGGGAATAGACTAGAAAGAACGTCAGGGGCGGGCGGAGTTTCACACATGCGCAGTGTATATAAAGCATAACACACGTGCGTCGTATGTACGATCTGTGAGAGGAGGAAGGAGTATCGGAAGCGCCGATCGTTGGAATGAATGTACAATTTTAATTTGGTGCATCGGTGGCCTATACTGCTTATAGATTGAGGCCTATATTGGGTCAAGATTAGGAGAGTTTTGCCTGACATTAGGGTTTGTCTTGTTTAGTGTCTTGCAGAGAAAATGGATCCCTTCATTGATATGGAATTTCTATCAATATTCATTGACATGTTAAGGCAGCTGCCCTGTCTGTGGCAGGTGAACCACCCATTTTTTTTATAACAAAACTGTCATGGTTATGCAGTGATCTTCCTGTGTTTGCTTACCTTCCCTCATGTCTTCAGACTAAGAAGCCAGCCATTTCCACCTGGTGGTTTTTATAACCTCTCCTCTAAGCATGGCTCCACCCCAGGCCCTATCAGGGAGCCCTATATTAACCTGTGCACTGCAGGCTTCAGTGCGGATCAACCATTGTGTATTCTTTGTGTGTTAGCTTCCGCTTGCCTGCTGTGTGCTCTGCTACTGGTTTCCGTTACCGACTTTGGCGTGTTCTGACTATCCCTGCTTGCCTGTGACCCTGACCTTTTGGCGTGTACCCAACTATTCTTGTCTGCCTGTGGCCCCGACCTTGGCTTTGTCCCTCACCATCCCTATCCTCCTGTTGCCTACTGTGGGTGTGAGCTGGGGGACCCTGGGGGTCCCGACCTGGAGCCAGTTGCAGCCAAGTCCATCCTCACCACTCGAGGCTCTGGTGAACACCTGCTGGCTCTTAGACTCCGCGCCCCAGGGAATCTCACGCTCTATCCCCAGTGGGATCTGTCCCCCATCTGCAGCAGTCACTTGTAGGGTCCACAACCTTGTGGTGCACTCCGGATCCCTACGGTGTGCACCTGTCACCTCGCCTCAAGGTGACCTGACAAAAACAAAGAGGCAGGCAGCGCTGGAGAAACTGCTTGAATTTGTGAAGCCAATTATCCCCATGGCAGACATCAAGTATTTAAAGTCCAAAATTGGTGCCATGAGGAGTACTTATGTTAGGGAGCTCAAGAAGGTCCAGGATTCTCTGAGACCAGGAGCTGCAGTAGGTGACATTTTTGTACCCAGGCTGTGGTACTATGACAGACTACATTTTCTGTCAGACCAGAGTGAACCCAGGCCAGCACTCTCCGGTCTTCCTTAAGGCTTCCTTCCCCCCCAGCTGAGGCTTCCGATGACCAACCTGGACCTATCAACATATGGAGGAGCCCAGCTTGAGTCAGGTATGGTATTCTTAAAAATATTTCTGGTTGTCAAATTAATGATGTTAAATAGATGTTATTTTTGATCACTAATTTATGATTTCACAAAGTGTTTTACATATCAATAGACAGTAGTAGACAAAAATGATTGTGACAAGAATGCAAAATGCTGGGATCAGAATGATAGTCGTTTCTATTTATTAACATTCAATTTGCAACAGTCATAAGCTGAAAATTGTGTGTAATTGCTGAACAAAAAAAAATTAACTATATCCCTTTTTCTCGTTCAAAAGATTTATTTGTTTTGGAAATAATAAATAACAACAAATACAGAATATTTGACAAAAAATATTAAAATATAACATTGAAGTACAGAAGTTGTATATAAAATAAATACATAAATAAATAAATATATGAATAAATAAAAATAAACACACAAAAACAAGAGAACTTTACTCAATCATTTCAAACCCATGGAAATGGATTCAATTTATAATAAACTGCAGTTATCCAAGTGATAATAAAAACAAAGAATGATAAACACTCTGAATTGAGGTGAGAAGTTTGTATAAGCTAAAGTAAACTGGAGCATAAGAGTTGTTTATAGCTGAAGATTTGAGGATCTCAATAAACTGGAGAAGGCAAGAATATATCTATTTTACATATTTGAACAAAGCTGAATCTTGGCCGCAGGTTCAATTATATATGAATAACAAATACTGCAATATAAGAAAAGGTTGTATTTGGAAAATAAAAATAAAAATAATAGTAGTCTTTGAAGAAGCAAGGAAGAAGAAAATGGTAAAAAGAAATAAGGCCAAAAAGGAGGGGAAGAGATGACTACTTAACTCCATTTTGGCATGTATGAAAGATTGGTTCATTCTAATTTTGGTTTCTGCAATATTCACAACTGATGTTTTCCATGCATTGGCTATTGTCTGTTTTGCGGCTATCAGAAACGTGAAGAATAGCTTGAATTGATTCTGTGTGAGAGAAACTGGTTTTAGATTAAGGAGAGCTGACATTGGGTCCGGTAAAACAGAACAGTCGAATAGTTTTGAGATAATCAGGAAGACCTTCTTCCAGAATGTGTGCACAATAGGACAATGCCACCAAATGTGCATATATGTACCCTGTTCCAGACAGCCGTGAAAACAGAGGCCTGAATCATCTATTGTAAATTTGGCTATTCTGACAGGACCCAAATACCATATTGTAAGCACTTTATATGATGTCTCAACCGCCAAAATGTTTGTAGAAGAAGGTTTAGTGTTAGACCAGATATGAGACCAAGTCTTGGGATCAATCGTACACTCAAGATCTTTTTCCCAATTGGATATATATGTAGGTAACATTGTGTTAGATTTAGTTATCAATTGGGAATAGATTATAGAGATACAACCCTTAACGTGAGATTCTTTGAGGCAAATTCTTTCAAATTGGGAAATAGTATGTAGATTATCACTAGAATTGAGGAAAGCAGTATAAAAAAATTAAAAAAATTTAATTTGTAGATATCTGAAAAGTTCAGATTGGGGTAGCCCCGAGGTTTCACATAATTCTGGGAAGGGTCGTATCGAGGATGATGAAGTTATATCATATAGGCAAGTAATGCCAGTCTTAAGCCGCGTACACACGGGCGGACTGTCTGGCCAACTTAGTCCGTCAGACAATCCGACGGACAGTCCGTCCTACTTTCGAATGAACGGACTTGACCACACACGGATGCACAAACAGTCCGTCGAAAGCTTGCGTGATGACGTGTACAGCACGTACGACGGGACTAGAAATAGGAAGTCCAATACACAGCAATGCAACCTTTCGCCGTGTAAATCCTTTCTGAGCATGCGCCATTCTTAGTCCGTCCAACTAGCCTACTGACGAGCGGCTTGTCCGCTGAAACCAAAGTATGACGGACAGTATTTCGAAAAATCCGAAATACTTAGTCCGCCAGACTGCACGCTGAAAAAGTCAGCTGAAGCCCACACACGAGCGGACTGTCCGCTGAAATGTGTTTCGACTGACTAAGTTGGCCAGACATGCGGCTTTAGACCAGGCTTTAAAAGTCTTGGGATATTTCCAGAATTATGATAGAAGGTTGGATTTTTATGGAAAGAAAGAAGCGGTTTATGTGGAGATTGTAAGCCATGTGAGATTTTATGTCTATCCCGCAATGATAAGGAATGTCTAGAAATTGGGTTCTTTAAAGCTTTGCGATCTGCAGGTTGTAACGATAGTAAATTATTTATAGTAAAAGGGTCACAGTCTATAGCCTCGATGGAGACCCACATAGGAATCTCTGTAGTCGAGTGATATTTTGTTAATTGTGCTAACTGAGCCGCTTTATAGTACATTGTAAAATCTGGGAATCCCAGACCAACCATAGATTTAGGGAGAACTAAGGTTTTCTTATGTAGCCGGGGTTTTATTTTATCCCAAGTGAATTGTATTGCCCTTTGCTGGATCAAGCTGAGAAAATAAGCAGGAATATGAATTGGAAGCGTTCTAAATAAATATAAAAATTTGGGAAGTATGGTCATTTTTATAATGTTAATTTTTCCAAACCACGAGATCAGTAGGGATGACCAGTTAGATTATAAACTGGTAACGTGTTTCAATAAAGCCGGAAAATTAGCTACAAATAAATCTGAAGTATTATGAGTGAGTTGAATACCTAAATATGGAAGACAGCGATCTGCCCATTTAAAGGGTAGAGAATCTTGTAGAGTTTGTTTAACTTTTTCGTTAAGTGAGATATTTAGTGCCAGTGATTTTTGGACATTAACTTTATGGCCTGAGATAAGTGAAAATTCATGTAATACAACCATAAGGTTTGGGGCAGAAATTTGTGGTGAGGACAAAAATAGCAGAATGTCATCCTCAAATAAGCATATTTTATGATGACATCCACCTAAATCTATACCCGTGATTGTAGGTTCCATCCTTATTCTTTCTGCTAGGGGTTCAATGAGTAGAGCATATAATAATGGAGAGAGTGGACATCCTTGACGTGTCCCTCTCTGTATATTAAATTCATCCGATTTGTACCCTGCATATTTAATGTAGGCTTTGGGGTCATGATATAATGCGGAAATCCATTGCAAAAAATGTGGACCATAGCCCCATTTATTAAGGGTGAATTGCATGTAAGACCATGATACAGTGTCGAATGCTTTCTTAATGTCTAAAGAAAGAAAACAGGTTGGGATACAAAATATTTTAGCGGCATGTGACAAAAGTGCTGCACGTCTTATATTATCGCCAGCTTGTCGAATAGGGATGAAACCTACTTGGTCACGGTGTATAAGGTTACCAATAATCTTATTTAATCTATTGGCTAAAATTTTGGCCAGAATTTTTACGTCCAAATTTAATAAAGAAATAGGGCGATAGTTTGACCAAATTGATTCATCCAAATGTGGTTTGGGTATCATGCAAATAATTGCAGTCAGATTCCCTCCTGAAGGAATGACCCTCCAAGAGGGAATTGAAAGTATTCATCAAAACCGGTGATAGAATATCTGCATATGTTTTGTAATAAAGAGCAAAATCCATCTGGACCAGGCCTTTTGTTTAATTTCAGATTCTTAATAACTTCAAATACCTCCTCAATAGACACAGATTCCTCCATCATTTCCAATTGTGTTTTAGATAATATAGGGAGGGATATGTGAGGGAAAAAAATCATTTGCTTTGGATGGGTCTAACTCATTATCGGATGAGTATAAGTTTTTTAATTGTGATTTAAATTTATTTAAGATTTTCAGTGGATTGTGTATATATCTCTGGAAGTTTTAAGACGGATAGGTTTAGTTGGATTATGGCAGGATTTTAGAACCTTGGCTAAAAGTGTGTTTGGTTTGTTTGCGTTCATATAAAAGTTACGTTGTGATCTTTTAATGGTTTTGCCTGCACATTCGGTAAGGAATAAATCAAATTCCAATTTGGCTTTATCTAATTCTGCTTTGGAAAAAGAAGAGGGGTTACATTAAAACGCCATATGGCATGACTTAAAATTTGTTTCTAAAGTGCGGCAAAGGGCTTTTCGTTCTCTGTTGAATATATTGGCTTGTTGTAAACATATGCCATGGATAACAGGTTTGTGTGCTTCCCATATAGTGGTTTGAGAAACGTCAGGTGTAGAATTATGTAATAGGTAGTCCTTAAGTGCGAGTTCAATATTATTTTTATGTACTGGGTTTTTGAGTAAAAAATCTCTTAATAGCCATGTTGAATCCTTTGCTCTTAGAACTATAGAAGACATAGTACTGTATATTGCACTGGTCCAATGGTCCGACCAAGGGATGGGAACTAGTTTTGAAGTTAAAATTTCTGGCACCATACCGTGGATATAAATATATGGTCTATTCTTAAAAATGAACGTTGGAGGTGTGAGTAATGTGTGAATTGTCTCTTGGTAGGAGTTACTGTCCTAAAAAGTGTTTGGGGACCTGGGTCCTGCCCCAGGGGACATGTATCAATGCAAAAAAAAGTTTTAAAAGTGAAAGTTTTTTGGGAGCAGTGATTTTAATAATGCTTAAAGTGAAACAATAAAAGTGTAATATTCCTTTAAATTTCATACCTGGGGGGTGTCTATAGTATGCCTGTAAAGGGGCACATGTTTCCCGTATTTAGAACTGTCCCTGCACAAAGTGTCATTTCAGTAGGACAAAAGGTAATTTAAAATCACTCGCGGCTATAATGAATTGGCGGCTCCCCGTAATACAGAGAACAGCCATTGAAAGTCATTGATAAAAAAAAAAAAGTGGGGTTCCCCCAAATTCAATTACCAGGCCCTACAGGTCTGGTATGGATTTTAAGGGGAATGCAATGCCAATTTATTTTTTTTAAATGGCGTGGAGTTCCCCCTAAAAATCCATACCAGACCCTTTATCCAAGCACGCAACCTGGCAGGCCGCAGGAAAAGAGGGGGGATGAGAGAGCGCCCCCCCTCCTATACCACAGGCAGGCAGCTGCAGTAATTACAGTCGGTGTACTGTGTCACCTGCCCAGTGTGCACCTAAAGCTACCCCAATTGCTGGTTTTCCCATCTCCCTGCAGGCCATTAGTATGTCTGGAAGGCCAACAAGAAGAGGCAGACAGTCACGAGCCAATAAAAGAGGGCAAGCAGGCTCTGTGTCTAGAGACAACAGTGCTGGTCATGGACGTGGTGCATTGTCATCAGCACATGGCCATGGGAGGACACGCTTGTCCTTATTTTCGGCAGCTGGATGTGTTGAGCTGCATCATGCCGAAGACTTGGTAGAGTGGATGACCAAGCCCTCCTCATCCTCTTCATCCTCTCTCACCCAGGCTCAGGGTACTGGCAAAGAAGCTGAAAACATGTCATCAGTCACTCCTTCCCTAGACCCACCATGTCCTCCTGAGGAGTCCCCCGAACTGTTTGAGCACAGTGTTGGGTACATGCTCCAGGAGGATGCCCAGCATTTTGAAGGCTCTGATGATGATACCCAGCTAGAGGAAGGCAGTAGCTTGAGCACAGAGAGAGGGGATGCTCAAGAAGGACAACAATCTTGCAGTCATGTTTCACCAGCTGCAGCATACTGCCAGGTTTGCTCCAGTGATGAAGAGGGAGGGGATGATGAGGTCACTGACTCCACATGGGTGCCTGATAGGAGAGAGGAGGAGGAGGCACATCTCCCACGAGGCAGGCCAGCTTAAGGGCAACACACCGACTGAATCACACCGCAGAGCTCCGTCTGTGCAGGGAGCTGCCTCTGCGTGTTATTCCAAAAGTTCTTTGGTGTGGGCCTTTTTCGAGATGAGTGCATCAGATCGCATCGCTGCTATTTGCAACAGATGTCTCAAGCGTGTCTCGCGTGGCCAAAACATCAGCCGCTTGGGCACCACATGCTTGACCAGACATATGTTGACCTGCCATGCAGCTCGTTGGCAAGCATACCTTAAAGACTCACACCAAAGAACAAAGAGGACCTCTCCTTGCTCCTCATCAGCTGGCATCTCCAACCCCACTAGACCTTCAGTCCTCTCTGAAACCTGCTCTGAGAGGAATGAAGGTGTAGAATTAGGTGTGTCACAGCCAAGTGCTTCCGGGAACTCTGCTAGCAGTACGCCAATGTCCGATTGTACCAGGCAAATTTCCCTGCCCCAGCTGCTGGACCATCAATAGAAGTTCACTCCCAGCCATCCTCATGCCCAGTGGTTGAATGCTAGCTTGGCTAAATTCCTAGCACTTCAACTGCTGCCTTTTCAGTTGGCAGACTCGGTCCCCTTCCGTGAGTTTATGCAATGTGCGGTTCCTCAGTGGCAGGTTCCCAAACACCACTTTTTCTCACGGAAGGCAATTCCGGCTCTCTACCGGCATGTGGAAGGCAATGTCCATGCCTCGCTGGACAGGGCGGTCAGCGGTAAGGGGCTGACTTATGGTCCAGCAGGCATGGACAGGGACGTTACCTATCTTTCACGACACATTGGGTCGCTTTTCTGGCAGCTGGAAAGGATGCAGGACAAGGTGCAGAAGTGTTTGAGGTTGTTCCGCCACCACGCCTCCAAAATTCTACTACTGGTTGTGACACACCTCTCTCCTCCACCCCCTCCTCTTCTTCTTCCTCCATGGTCTCTTCCTGTGCTTTGTCCTCGGAACCAGCGGTGCTCCGAAGGCGTTCAAGGGGCTACGCAAGTACGCAGGCAAAAAGATGCCATGCTGTGCTTGCGCTGGTGTGTTTGGGGGACAGGAGCCACACTGGGGAAGATATTTGGACAGCTCATACCCCAGACGAAGTCACTTTATGACGAAACATGCGTCGGGTGGTCCAGATGTGCTGATGCAATTACGTTGACCTTCTGAACGGGCTTTCGCATGCCGACCGGCATTTCATGCTTTTTTACTGCTATGTTTGTGATTATATTTTGTTTATTTAAATAAAAATATCCTGCCTGGTTTACGCTATGGGAGGCTTTCTTTGTGTTTTCCGAGTTACCATCTAAACCATTGCCTACTTATGTGGAAATCTCCATGGTCCATTCGAAAGTGTTTCCGTAATTGGAGTCGGGATTGGTGCAGTTCGGGTGACAAATTCAATGAGCGTTTACATACCACTTTCTGGTAAGCGTGCATTCCCAATGTTGACTCACGGGTTTCTGGCTTGGTGAAGGTGGATCGCACGGCTGACTGGCACCCTCTCAACCACTTCAGCCCCGGACCAATTGTCAGCTTAAGGACCAGAGATCTTTTTACAATTTCGCACTGCACTGCTTTAACTGGTAATTGCGCGGTAATGCAATGTTGTACCCAAACGAAATTTGCGTCCTTTCCTTCCCACAAATAGAGCTTTCTTTTGATGGTATTTGATTGCCTCTGCGATATTTATTTTTTACGATATAAAAGGAAAAAGACTGAAAATAAGAAAAATCAAATAAACTAAATTTTAGTCATACATTTAGGCCAAAATTTATTCAGCCACATGTCTTTGGTAAAAAAAATGTCAATAAGCGTATATTTATTGGTTTGCGCAAAAGTTATAGCGTCTACAAACTAGAGTACATTTTCTGGAATTTACACAGCTTTTAATTTACGACTGCCTATCTCATTTCTTGAGGTGCTAAAATGGCAGGGCAGCACAACCCCCCCCCCCCCAAATGACCCAATTTTGGAAAGTAGACACCCCAAGGAAATTGCTGAGGGGCATGTTGAGCCCATTGAATTTTTTTTTTTGTCCCAAGTGATTGAATAATGACACAAAAAAAAAAAAAAAAAGTTTACAAAAAGTTGTCACTAAATGATATATTGCTCACACATGCCATAGTTATATGTGGAATTGCACCCCAAAATATATTCTGCTGCTACTCCTGAGTACGAGGATACCACATATATGGGACTTTTTGGGAATCTAGCTGCGTACGGCACCCCGAAAACCAATCACTGCCTTCAGGATTTCTAAGGGTGCAAATTTTTGATTTCACTCCTCACTACCTATCACAGTTTCGAAGGCCATAAAATGCCAAAATAACACAAACCCCCGCCCCCAAATGACCCCATTTTGGAAAGTAGACACCCCATTGAATATACTGAGGGGCATGTTGAGCCCATTATATATTTTATTTTTTTGCCAGAAGTTGCAGGAATATTACAATTTTTATTTTTTTTGCACAAAGTTGTCACTAAATGATATATTGCTCACACATGCTATGGACATAAGTGAAATTACACCCCAAAATAAATTCTACTGCTTCTCCTGAGTATGGGGATACCACACGTGGGGGACTTTTTGGGAGCCTAGCCATGTACGGGACCCCGAAAACCAAGCACTGCCTTCAGGATTTAAATATAAAACGCTACCAAAAAAAACTGTTAGCGATCGCAGGGATTAGGCCTGACTCTGCGAACGCTGCAGTTATGTGTTTAGTGTTTTGTAAGTGACAGTGATCGATTGATACTGCACTTGGGTGGGCTGGGCAGAGGGGAAAACGCAGGTGCCAGCAGGTATCTGGGCTGATCCCGCTAACAATGCGTTTTTTTGGAACCCTAAACTGCTGGGGACGCTAGTATAGATCTGATCAGATCAGATATTGATCTGTTCAGATACTATACCACTACGGGAGGTGTATGCTTTGCGTGTGGGTGTTAGCGGTACTGGCACTAACCTAGCGCTGCCTGGGGCGACGCAGACCCTCACCCTAAAACCTAATTGATATCACCTGCCCGGTGATCAGGGGGTTAAACCTTTATTGGGTAATAAATGGGGGGTGCCCTGATGCTATAAAAAGCAAACTAACTAACCAGAGTCACCCGTAACACTTATACGGTGATCACTGGTGAAAGGGTTAACTAGGGGCAATCAGGGGGTTTAAATCTTTATTAAGTAGTATATGGGGGTCCCTGCCGCTATATAAAAACCTGACGGGGAACCTAAATAACTACCTGGCTAACCAGCGTCACCAGTGGCACTTATACAGTGATTGCTGGTGAAAGGGTTAACTAGGGGCAATCAGGGGGTTAAAACCATTATTGGGTAGTATATCGGAGTACCTAGCGCTATAAAAACCTGGCGGTGAACCTAAAAAAATAACTAGCTACCTAGCGGCACCAGTGACACTAATGCAGCGATCATAAAAACGATCGCTTAGTGACACTGGCAAAAGGGGGGGAAAGGGTTAACTCTAGGGGCAATCAGGGGGTAAAATCTTTATGGGGGGTAGGGGGCTACCCTGGACCTAACACTAACTGCCCTGACAGTTTTTACTGTCACAACTGACACTAAATGCAGTAATCAGTAAATAAATGATCACTGCAATAAGTGACACTGTGACTGGGAGGGGGGGCGGGGGGGATCGGGGGGGATTTGTGTGCCTATGTGTACCTACATGTCAGTGTAGTGTTGGTGCACACTTACTATGTGTTCTCCTCGCATTCCGGTCAAAAAGACCGCACCGAGGAGAATGACATTACTTCCTCCCTGCCTGTGTTTACACTACACAGACGGGGGAAGCTTCTCATTCGCCAGGAGCGATCGAGAGGGGATGGCCAGAAACCAACGGCCATCCCCTCATCCCGGTTTGCTCCTGAAGCGAAACGGACCGCCGCAGCCAGCGGGAGGGGGTCCGATTGGACCCCCCACCCGCTGGAAGGCAAGCACGTACATGTACGTGCTTGTGCCTGTCGGTGCCATTCTGCCGACGTACATTGCCATGCGGCGGTCCTTAAGTGGTTAAAGAGATATCTCTTCCATTATAAAGACTTTTTTTTGGACTTTTTCCTCATTGGTTGTGGTTCACTGGTTCACCTTCTTTATGGATATAATTTTTTATTAATTTGTCACTGTTTTTTTATCTTATTTAATTATAATTAATAATCACTGTATTTATTTATAATTATTTATTGATTATGATTAATTTAAATTAGTTTACTTATAGTCAATAATTAATGAATTTATTTATTCATTTATAATTATTTATTCACTTTTTGAATATAATCAACTGTTATTAATCACTATATTAATTTAATCATATTTAATTTTTGAGCATTTATCACTTAATTTTGAATGTATATGAATTGTTTTAGCTGATTTCACTTAATTATATATACTATTGGAATTATCTGATTCATTTTCATTTTCTTGCACAAACAGTAATAGCCTCAGCGGGGGTAGGTAGCGCAGCTAATTTTGGTCTCTATATGCGTATGGACAGCTCTGCAGGGGCAGGGTGAGAAGTGGTTGACGCCAAGCCAGCTTAAGACAGGAATGGTGGTTTGCGACAATGACACCAACCTCCTCTCCGCCCTCCAACAGGGACAACTGACCCATGTGCCCTGTGTGGCTCACATCCTTAACCTGGTGGTGCAGCGGTTCTTGGGCAGGTACCCGGGCTTACAGGATGTCCTGAGGCAGGCCAGGAAAGTATGTGTGCATTTCCGCCAATCATATAATGCCTGTGCTCGGCTGGCTGAGCTCCAAAAGGAGTTGAACCTGCCCAAGAACCGCCTTATATGTGACATGCCCACCAGGTGGAACTCAACACTGGCCATGCTGCAGCGGTTTCACATGCAGCAGAGGGTCATCAATGAGTACCTGTGTGACTACGGCATCAGAACAGGGTCAGGGGAGCTTGTTTTTTTGTTCACCACGCCAGTGGGGCATGATCAGGAATGCATGCACTGTCCTGTCACCATTTGAGGAGGCCACGAGGATGGTGAGCAGTGACAGTGCATGCATCAGTGACACTGTACCTCTTGTCCACCTGTTGGAGCATACGCTGCATGGAATAATTGACAGGGCACTTGAGGCAGAACAGAGGCAGGAAGAGGAGGACTTCCTTGCCTCTCAAGGCCCCCTTTATCCAGACAGTGTTCCTGCTGTCCCACCCATCACACAGGAAGAGGAGGAGGAGGAAGAGGAGGAGGGGTGTGTCAGCATGGAGGTGGAGCCTGGCACTCAGCATCAGCAGCAGTCTTTTAGGGATGATTTACAGTCCCAAGAAACCAGTGGAATTATACATGGCTGGGAGGAGGTAGCTGCAGATCGTGTTGTCCTTAGTGACCGAGAGGACTCCGGACCGAATGCCTCAGCTATCCTACGCTGCATGGCCTCCCTGATCCTGCAACGCCTGTGGAAGGATCCTCATATTCTTCGGATCAAGGAGAGGGATCATTACTGGCTGGCAACTCTCCTTGATCCACGGTACAAGGGTAAGGCTGCGATCTTGCCGTCACAGAGGGAGCAGAGGATGAGACATCTCCGGGAGGCCTTGCAGAAAGGTCTGTGCAATGCGTTTCCAGAGACTGGGAAGTTACAAACTCCTGGTCCTGGACAACGTGCTGCTGAGGCTTCGGTCAGTCACAGAAGGAGCGGTGGAGAAGGTGGGCGTCTGATCGATGCGTTCAGACAATTTTTTAGTCCGCAGCCCCAAGGTATGATCGGTTCCAGCAACCATCGCCAGCGTCTGATTTACATGGTGCAGGAATACCTAGGGGCAAGGTCGGACTTGGACACATTTCCCATTGAAAATCCTCTGGCTTACTGGGCACTAAGTGTAAGGGTAAGCAATTGAGCTACTGGCCTGTCCTGCATCCAGCGTTCTTTCGGAGCGCACACTCAGTGCTGCTGGAGGCTTTGTAAATGATCACAGGGTGCGCCTGTCCACCAACTCGGTTGATCGACTGACCTTCATAAAGATGAATCAGTCTTGGATCACCACCAGTAACCAAATAATTTTTTTTTAATTGTCACATCCCTTCAAGACTGCCTATGCTGATGCTGAGTGACTGTCCTGTTATGTTGACTGACTATCCTCTTCCTCCTCAATGATCCTGCTGATAGCTTGGAAGAACATTTTTTGTTCTGGGTGCCGCCACCAGTGGCTAAGGCCCAATTTTTCAGCCCCTGTTTAACAGGGGCGTGTAATTAAAATTTTTGATGCAATACTTTGCAGCAGGGCTCATTCCTGCACTCCAACTAGAGTATCTGGGAGAGGTTGTAGTCTCGTGGCACCAGCACCAGTGCCTAAGGCCCAATTTTTCAGCTCCTGTTTAACAGGGGCATGTAATTAATTTTTTTTGATGCAATACTTTGCAGCAGGGCTCATTTCTGCACTGCAACTAGAGTATCTGTGAGGGGTTGCAGTGTTGTGGCACCAGTGCCTAAGGCCCAATTTTTCACCCCCTGTTTAACAGGTGCATGCAATTACAATTCTTGATATAATATTTCACAGCAGGGCCCGTTCCAGCACCCACTGAGAGTAACTGTGAGGACTTACAGTGTTGTGGCACCAGCACCACCACCACCACAACCAACAAAGGCCCATTAAGGGCAGGCCCCTACTTTCAAGCATCCAACTTACAAACGTCTCCTACTTGCAAATGGAAGGAGACAACAGGAAGTGAGATGAAAAAAGACGGACGGCAAAAAAAATTATACAGGGGTGATAACCCTTCCCTATGTTTTCCAAAAAGCTTAAAAATTGATTTTTTGACTGGAGCTACACTTTAAAAATGTACCAGTTCAAAATTACAAACAAATTCTACTTAAAACAACAAACCTTCACAGTCCTTGTCTTGTTTGCACCGCCTGTATACTGCTGTTCTGTGAATATAGGGCCTGGGGGACCCCACGCAGCTGGTAATGGGCCATATTGCCAGAACCAGACATTACATTAAAACCGCAAGCAGTTTTAAATGACTTTTTTTCCATTAAATGTCATTTTGTGCAGGGACTGTTCTAAACACAGGAAACGCATGCCACTTCACAGGGATACTATAGATACCCCCCAGGCATGATATTTAAAGGAATATTTCACTTTTTTTTTCACTTTAATCGTCATTAAAATCAGTGCTTGATTTTGAACATTCAAGTCACATAGACTTTAATGGGGTTCTAAAGTTCGTACGAATCTTGGTTCCGTTCGAAGGCTCTGATGGGAACGAACCGGGGGGGGGGTGTTCGGCTCATCCCTACTCTTCAGTGGTGTTGCTTCAACAAATCAATAAGCCAGAGGCCTACAATACCTCTCCCCGGTGGCTAAGTGAATTTGGTAACTACACAGTCTCTTGGACTGTATTACCAGAGTGCTTTACCAGGCCAGAGATACTCCGTACCTCTTCCTGATGGCCTAGCACGCGGCAATAAGCGGACTACTGCTCCCAGCCAGTCCATAACTGCAAACGCTGCCTTCCCCGGCCACAGCACTCTGCACTACTCTCGTCAATCAATCCTCCTTTAGGTTCTTTCACACTGATCTTCTCCAAAGGGCAAGTTCTGTGTTCCCCGGTCGCAGAACTTTGTTCTACTCTCATCAGTCCTAATTTTGCTTCTTCTTCACTAACCTTCTCCAAAGGACAAGTCTTGTGTTCCCCGGTCACAGCAGCTTGACACCAACTCCATGGTAATTATCTTTATCCGGGAATAAATCCTAGCAGCTACTCCAGCCCTCCTCCGCGCTCGGTGTGCCCCACACATGGGGACTCCCTGTGGCAGCTACCTAAAACTCCATTCTCCTTTTTTTTCCTGCACTGTCACAATCCCCTTAGCAGCATGTGACCCCAGCTTATATGGGAGGCCTGCCCCCTGGCAATACCGAATGCAGCTCCTCACATGAGCTGCCTGCCACTCAAATCTCAGGTCCAACCTCTGTTCCTGAACAATCTTCCTGAAAGCAGGGGAGGCGCCTCTGAGTCAGAGCACAGGTGATCACACCCACTACTACACTAAACACTCTCAACCTCAAATCAAACAAACAGGCCTAACCTAAAGCACAGGCCCATCTAAATTTGCCTAAACTGATATCTTAAACCCATAAAAATCCTATTCTAACACCTACCTAAGGTTAGAGGGTGCTAGACTTGCAATGGGCATATTAACACATATAAAAGGGTAACAACTGTTAGGCTGCTTTCACACTGATCTGCAAAAGCATCGCAGTGCACCTGCGGCTTTCCTGCAGGTGAACTGCACTAAGCCATGGACTTCTATTACATCCTGTAGGTTTGGTGTGCATTCTGAAAGCACACCAACAGTCCTGAATGCAGGCGTTCAGAAATGTCCATTATGCTATTAAAAATTTATAATTTTAGGTTTGCCTCTCAACCCCAAAAACAGTCTCAGCCCCTCTGGCACACCTGGCACTGTGCACTGGTGAGCAGTCATGTTGAAACAGGAAGGGGCAATCCCCAAACTGTTCCCACAAAGTTGGGAGCATGAAATTTTCCAAAATGTCTTGGTATCCCGATGCCTTAAGATTTCTCTTCACTGGAACTAAGGGGCCAAGCCCAACCCCTGAAAAGCAATCCCACATCATAATCCCCCCTTCACCAAATGATTTGGACCAATGCACAAAGCAAGGTCCATAAACACACGGATGAGCAAGTTTGGGGTGGAGGAACTTGACTGGCCTGCACAGAGTCTTAACCTCAACCTGGTATAACACCTTTGGGATGAATTAGAGAGGAGACTGCGAATCAGGTTTTTTCATCCAACATCAGTGCCTGACTTCACAAATTCGCTTCTGGAAGAATGGTCAAACATTCCCATAGACACATTCCTAAACCTTGTGGACAGCCTTCCCAAAAGAGTTGAAGCTGTTATAGCTACAAAGGGTGTATCAACTCGATATTGATTGAACCCTATGAACTAAGACTGGGATACCATTAAAGTTCATGTACATGTAAAGGCAGGTGTCCCAATACTTTTGGTAATATAGTGTATGTATATGTTACACAAGGTTGGGTAGTCCATAAGCCCAGCTGGTGTACAAATGTGTACATGGGAAACCACCCTTTTCTGCTTCTGTACCATCCACGGCAGTGATGATGAGCTGTCATGGACATTTCTGGTCTTTGGTAGCTCCTGAACATGTGACCACTGTATGAGCCAATCACAGTGGTCACATGATGTAGGTTTGAAGCACTCTTACCATTTAACCACTTGACCACTGGGCACTTAAACCCTCTTAATAACCAGACCAATTTTCAGCTTTCGATGCTCTCACATTTTGAATGACAATTAATCAGTCATGCCAGTCATGCCTATAACACCTAACACCTATGAAATGTTTGTCCTGTTTTTCACACAAATAGAGCTTTCTTTTGGTGGCATTTAATAACCGCTGGTTTTTTTTATTTTGTGCGCTGTAAAAGAAAAACAGAACATTCTGTAAAAAAATGCATTTTTTTTCATTTCTGTTATAAAATTTAGCAAATTAGTAATTTTCCTTCATATATTTTGGCTAAAATTTATACCACAACATATCTTTGGTTAAAAATAACCCAAATCAGTGTATATTATTTGGTCTTTGTGAAAGTTATAGAGTCTACAAGCTATGATGCCAATCTCTGAAAATTGATCACATCTGAAGTACTGACGGCCTATCTAATTTCTTGAAACCCTAACAAGCCAGGAAAGTACAAATACTCCCCAAATGACCCATTTTTGGAAAGTAGACATTCCAATGTTTTTAGTAAGAGGCATGGTGAGTTTTTTGAAGTTGTATTTTTTTCCCACAATTCTTTGCAAAATCAAGATTTTCTTTTCTTTTTTTTTTCACAAAATTGTTATATTAGCAGGTAATTTCTCACACACAGCATATGTATAGCACAAATTACATCCCAAAACACATTCTACTACTCCTCCTGAGTATGGCGATACCACATGTGTGAGACTTTTCCACAGCGTGGCCACTTACAGAGGCCCAAAATGCAAAATCAGGCGTTCTTGGAGCATAGATTACACATATAATTTCTTGACTACCTCTTACAATTTTGAAGGCCCTGGAGAACCAGGACAATGGAAACGCCCCAAAAATTACCCCATTTTGGAAAGAAAACAACCCAATGTATAATCTATGAGGCATATAGAGTCTTTTGAACATGTGATTTTTTTTTGTACAAGTTTTTGGAAAATGTGTAAAGAAAATGAAAACGCATTTTTTTTTTTTTTTTACACAATGTTGTCAATTTACACAATATTTCTAACACATAACTTGTACATACCAAAAATTTCACCCCAAAATAGATTCTCCTACTCCTCCTAAGTACGGCAATACCTAATGTGTGAGACTTTTCCACAGCATAGCCACATACAGAAGACCAACATGCAGGGAGCACCATCAGGTGTTCTAGGGACATAAGTTTCAAATCTAATTTGACTACCTATTACAATTTTGTGAGGCACTGTAGTGGCATGGATGTGGCATGGATGAGCATGAATGGGTATGGATAAACCGTGAATGGGGATGGCTAAGCATGAATGAGTATGGATGGGTATGGCTGAGTATGGCTGGGTATAGATGGGATGGCTGGGTACAGCTGAGTATGGCTGGGTATGACGATTGAGTATGGCTGATTACGGTTGGGTATGGCTGGGTCCGGCTGGGTATGGCTGAATATGGCTGAGTACGGCTGGGTATGGCTGAGTATGGAGGTGTATGACTGAGTACGATTGAGTATGGCTGGGTATGGCTAAGTTCGGCTGGGTATGGCTGCGTAAGGCTGGGTATGGCTAAGTATGGCTGGGTATGGCTGAGTATGGATGGGTATGGATAATTATGGATGGGGGTGAATGGGATGGCTGAGCATGGATGGATGAGTATTGCTTAGGATGGATGGATGGATGGATGAGTATGCTGAGTATGGATGAGGATGGATGGATGAGTATGCTGAGTATGGATGAGTGAGCATGGATGGATGCAGGGGTCCTGGGGAAAAAAGTGTGGGAACTCCCACCCAAGATTCACTCGCCCACCAAAAGAAAAAGAAAAATGATACGCTCACATGCACGAACGCTTCAAAAGTGGTATTTTTCATCCAATTTTCGTATTGTGTGTATGAAGCTTAACTGTTAGTACATAAAAAAACAATACTCAATAAACATAAATACGGTAATTCTCAGAATAATCAGCATTCATTCAATTGTGCTTCCATGCAAATGTGAACATCGTGTTCTGATCTTTATTGGGGAATTTTATTTTGTATATAGAGTGTTTATGTGGAGAGTTTACACTTTTCATTGAACAGAGTTTGGATAACACAGGGTTAAACAGAAAGGTGATAAATGAACTGCACATTATCTGGACAGAATGCTTGGGGAGATAGTGATGTGTTCCTGCTTAGGAGATGTATGTTAGCTTGGGGGGCTGCAAACTCTGCAGGGGCTCCAACACACACTCGCTGCTATTCCAACCCTTCACATATTTCCACATAAACTTCCCTCCTGGCATTAAACTTTGCCAGGTATTGTGTTCAGCTTACCACCCCAAACTGATGTTCCTCCCTCAGCTCACCTCTCTCCCGGCATGTCCTGTGAGCAGAATAGCTGTGCTCCTCCTCTGGGTTCTCTCATCATATGGCACTGAAGATAGAGGAGGGGGGGATTCAGCGGGACACACAGAGCAAGTATGCAGGAGACTGGGGGGGGGGGGTGTGAGGAGACAAAATCAGGAGGGGCCGGCGGGGAGGAGCTCCTCACGAGAGGTCTGACTAAATACAATCTCTTAGCAGCAGGGACCTGATCTACCTGTCAGCTAGCTGTAATTGTCAGGTAGATCGAAGCGGAAGCTGTCATGGGGCCCCCTACTGGCAATGCCTGAATGGTCAGGTGTGCGGCACTTACTATTGCGAGCTGTGTCGGTGGCTGCTGGTGTAGCACCTGTCACACAGCTTTCATACTTCAAAGTCTCGCAGGACACGGCTGCTAACGGGAACTGAGTTCTTGTTGTGGAAAAAGTACAGGAACTCCGTTCCCATGCATTCCGGCAGGTCTTGAGCCTTGGATGGATGAGTATGCTGAGTATGGATGGGTATGCAGAGTATGGATAGATGGGTATGCAGAGTATGGATGGATGGGTATACAGAGTATGGATGGATGGGTATGCAGAGTATGGATGGGTATGCAGAGTATGGATGGTTATGGATGGGTATGCATTGTATGGATGGGTATGCAGAGTATGGATGGGTATGCAGAGTATGGATGGGTATGCAGAGTATGGATGGGTATGCATTGTATGGATGGGTATGCATTGTATGGATGGGTATGCAGAGTATGGATGGGTATGCAGAGTATGGATGGGTATTCAGAGTATGGATGGGTATGCAGAGTATGGGTGGTTATGGATGGGTATGCAGAGTATGGATGGGTATGCATTGTATGGATGGGTATGCAGAGTATGGATGGGTATGCAGAGTATAAATGGGTATGCAGAGTATGGATGGTTATGCAGAGTATGGATGGTTATACAGAGTATGGATGGGTGAGCATGGATGGATGTATGGATGGATCTGTCACTGAGCAGCTCTGTGGGTACTACACATGCAGCCCACAGCGCTGCTGCCGCCATCTCTCCCCTCTCCGCTCACACTGGACGGAGAGGGGAGGGAGGAACCGAAAATCACGCTGATTTCTTTGCATGTGATCGCTCCGTCATTTGACGGAGCAATCATGTGTTAAGCGGCCGCAATCAGTGGCTGTTCACCGTGATCCGCAGGGGGCGTCTGAGAGCGGGATTCTGGGAGGACCTCACTGTACGCCCTCCCAGAGTAAGCAACCACCCTGTAGCCGTCATTCGGCAATGGGCCCGTTGCTAAGTGGTTAACATGAATCCATTAAAACTTTTTATAAATGGTTATATGAACCATGACCAACTTATTTTAAATATTAATGTATACCAATGTTGTCAAAAAATTACATTTTATAGTTCTTATTTGTGTTTGTGAGGGATTGTGAAGGATTTAAATCTGCTCATTGCATATTTCCGCTGTATTTTGATTAATGACTTAAATAGGAACTCTGCACTATACACTAAACATTTTCTCTCTTCTTATAAATAGCCCGTATTAGGACGCTACTCTACACTTATTAACAAACTATTTTCAAGTCAAAGCAACAAATAGTAAGTAACCAACATATATTGACTGATATATAAAATGATAACGAGCAACACTGTCTTCTCTAAAGGCAACAACTAGCTATCAGCTGACTGGGTCACAGGAGAATAAAATGACTCCTGTGACCCACAAGAGAAGTATGGCCACAATTGTTTTAGACATACAGTATCTCACAAAAGTGAGTACACCCCTCACATTTTTGTAAATATTTCATTCTATCTTTTCATGTGACAACACTGAAGCTACAATCTAAAGTAGTGAGTATACAGCTTGTATAACATTTGCTGTCCCCTCAAAATAACTCAACACACAGCCATTAAAGTCTAAACTGCTGGCAACAAAAGTGAGTACACCCCTAAGTGTAGAGGGGTGTACTCACTTTTGTGAGATACTGTATATGCATATATAACCCATAGTGCTTTGGGAATCTTTTCTTATTTTATTTGTAAAAAGTACTGCAAGCAAAAAGTAATGTACACACGATCGGACTATCCTGCAGACTTAGTCCGGTGGACCAGAGTCCGCCGAACAATTCGATCGTGTGTGGGCTCCAGCGGACTTTCTCTTCCCAAAAGGCCGGCGGCCTTAGAAAGAAGACTTGACTCAAAATTGTCCGCCGGACTCGACTTTCTAGAGGACAATCCTCTCGTCTGTGTGCTAGTCCACCGGACTTTCCAAATGAACAGACTTGCCCACACACGGACTAAAGTCAGTTCATTTTGAACATGACTTCAGGTACAACGGGACTAGAAAAGGAAGTCAATGTTGACGCTCCCATCTGCAAGACTGACACCTCGAGAGCCCGGTATGGGTTTTAAGGGTAATCCCTATGCCAAAAAATGGCGTGGGGGTCCCCCCAACATCCATACCAGACCCTTATCCGAGCACGCAGCCCGGCCTGTCAAGAAAGGGATGGGGACGAGTGAGCGCCCCCCCCCCCCTCCTGAACTATACCAGGCCGCATGCCCTCAACATGGGGGGGTGGACACTTTGGGGAAAGGGGACGACCTGTGGCCACAGTCCCAGCATCCCACATTCCCAGCATCCCCCGGGACTGTGACGTCATAAGGGGCAGGGTCACCATGTCACATCACTTGGTGACCCTGCCCCTTATGCCTATATAAGTCGCCGCACACTGTGTCCACGGCATTACAGCGGGAGAGAACGTTGTGTCAACATCCGAAGAACACAAGAAGGAAGAAGAAGACAACGACGAAGACGACAAACGAGAAAGCCGGGCTCCTCCGATAACAAAAGAGTGGCAAAAGAGCAGAAGATAGCGGAGGAGCCCCGGCAAGAAGAACCAGAAAAGTCGGAAGAAGACCCCCGGAGCTGCCTAATAAACTACTTTAAAAACCTGTGTAGTGTGTTTTTTTATTGACACTTTTTCCCACAGGTGAATGGGTAGGGGTACAATGTACCCCATGCTCATTCTCATAGGGTGGGGGGGCCGGGATCTGGGGGGCTCCCTTATTAAAGGGGTCTCCAGGATTCCGATAAGCCCCCTGCCCGCAGACCCCGACAACCAACGGCTAGGGTTGTTGGGAAGAGGCCCTTGTCCTCGTCAACATGGGGACAAGGTTCTTTGGGGTGGGGAGGCCGCAGGGCGCCCCCCTTCCCCAAAGCACCCACCCCCCCATGTTGAGGGCATGCGGTCTGGTACGTTTCGGGGGGGGGGGGCGCTTGCTCATCCCCCCCCCTTTCCTGACCAGCTGGGCTGCGTACTCAGATAAGGGTCTGGTGTGGATTTTGGGGGGACCCCCACGCCGTTTTTCGGCATAGGGGTTAACCTTAAAACCCATACCAGGCGACGAGGCTCACAAGGTGTCAATCTCGCGGATCGAAGCGGCGACATTGACTTCCTTCTCTAGTCCCATCGTACCTGAAGTCACGTTCAAAATGAATGGACTTTAGTCCATGTGTGGGCAAGTCCGTTCATTTGTAAAGTCCTGCGGACCTCCGCTGCACAGTCCGGCGGATTGTCCGATCGTGTGTATGCAGCATTAGAAATAGGGTTAAAGCCCATATCCAGCGTTTGCATTTTCCCCCAGACTTCCCCCAGTATGAAAACCTCTTTCAGGTGATTGTAAAGCTTTAATTTATTTTACATTAAAATAATAAACATGTTATACTTGCCTGCTTTGTACAGTGGTTTTGCAGAGTGGCCCCGGATCCTCCTCTTCTCGGGTCCCACGCCGGCGCTTCAGGCTCCTCTCTCCTGTCGAGTGCCCCCACAGCAAGCAGCTTGCTATGGGGCACCCGAGCCCCTGCTCTGTGTGTCCATTCACACACGGAGCTGTGGTCATGCCCTCTCCTGATTGGCTATTGGCAGCAGCAGCAGTCAGTGAGCCAATCAGGAGTGCAAGTCCCTGGAAAGCAAGGCTTTCCTAGACATCGCCAGATCAAGAGGTGGCTCGGGTAAGTATTAAGGGGGGTTGCTGCACACAGAAGGTTAGAATGCATGAAAGTAAAAAATCATGTGCCCTTACAACCACTTTTAGGTTGCTAGATTATAAATTGGCCTTTAAAGTGACTCTCTTACAAAAATTCAAGTTTAATAGTCCTCTGCCTGCTTTGTTTTGGGGCCCAGCTTCCAGAGTTCAGTTCCTCTTAAAAATATATAATTTTCCTTAAAGTGGCTGTGAGTCCTCATCTTAAAATAAAAAATAAAACAAACCATTCAGTTTAACCACTTCAGCCCCGGAAGATTTGGCTGCTGAATGACTGGGCCATTTTTTGCGATTCGTCACTCCGTCGTTTTAACTGATGGTTACGCTGTCACGCATCGTTATATCCAAACAAAATTGATGTCTTTTTTCCCCCACAAATAGAGCTTTCTTTTGGTGGTATTTGATCACCTTTGCAGTTTTTATTTTTTGCGCTATAAACGAAAAAATAGTGACAATTTAGAAAAAAACACAATATTTTGTACTTTTTGCTATAATAAATATCCCCATTTATTTTTTTTAAAAAGCTAATTTTTTTACAGTTTAGGCTGATATGTACTCTTCTACAAATTTTTGGTAAAAAAAATCACAATAAGCGTATATTGATTGGTTTGCGCAAAAGTTATACCCTACAAAATAGGGGATAGATTTAGAGCATTATTATTATTATTATTTACTAGCAATGGCAGCGATCTGCGATTTTTCTCAGAACTCCGACATTATGGCGGACACATCGGACACTTTTGACACATTTTTGGGACCATTAGCATTTATACAGTGATCAATGCTATAAAAATGCACTGATTACTGTAAAAATTTCACTGGCAGGGAAGGGATTAACACTAGGGGGTTCTAACTGAAGGGGGAGGGGACTGACCTAGAGGTGACAGATCATGGTTCCTAGCTAATAGGAACTCACGATCTGTTACGCCTCACAGAACAGAACAGGGATTTGTGGGTTTACACCCACACTTCCCTGTTCTGCCTCTCGTGCCCATAATCGCTCGTGGCCGGCAGTCGTCGCAACCATCGGCCACGAGCATCGGCACCCCCGCTGTGCAGCGGGAGTGTGCGCGCACTTCCTATCCCGATCCCGTGACCCGAGGTATAGCTATGATGGCTCTCGGGATTGTGCCGACCTGCCATACCTGTAAAATTATGGCGGCTGGTTGACAAGGGGTTAAAATATACATGAAAGGCAAAACATTTGTATATACATATAAAAAAAAGGGTATTTATGATGTTTTTATAAGTGACCACATACCCTCTGGTTTCAGCTGCATAAGAGCTAGGGGAGGAGAAACAGCAGCACACTGAGCTTTCCAGTGAAAGGCTGTAAAGGAAGGGGTATGTCAGGAGAAGTCTGAGGAGAGAAGGCTGAGTTCCCAGCATAGCTAGAGAGCTGACCACTGTGTGTTCTCCTGCTTAGTGTGGTCAGTTTTTAATAGGAAAGCAGAGGGGACTACCAGGAACACCAGGGATTTCACATAAAGGAAGAAATACAAAGAGAACAGGATACTTTTTCATACAAGTTCCTGGTACAGCAGACACATATCAGGAATATGAAATGTTTGGTTTACATGCAATTTAGGGTAGGGTGCCCAGACATCCCCGGTTTCCAGGGACAGTCCCCGGATTGAGGACACTGTCCACGGACCAAGTCTGTCCCCGGTTTTGTCCCCGGATTGGATTTGAACAGAGACTGGGGGAAATTTCAAAAACATAAACCCCTTTCTGATGATCCTGTGCTGGTCGGAGCGGAGGGAATATTTTTTTCAGTATCGGGGTCCATGTTCTTCTGCCTTGGCTCTAGTCCCGGCCAGCTGCCTACCTGCTTATCTCTTTGCCTTCCCTGGCGGAGTGATCTTCCTCCGCTCCTAACCCAGTAGTAGCCGGGGCCCGGAGAGTAAGACTTCACAGGCTGTGAGTTGGGCGGCGGCGGCGAAGGGCAGAGAATTGCTGATTGCCGCCATTACTAGTAAAAAATAAAAATAAAATATGTCCCCGGATTTCATTTTAAAAATCTGGTCACCTTAATTTAGTGACTTAGTTAGACTTGCAGTTAGGGGGAGTAAAACCACCTGCATCCCCCTATGTACAAGCGCAGCTGGATAGGAATTTATACATGCCCAGACCGCTATGCTTTGTGGCCCAAGCAGAAATGATCCCCCCCTGTTGCCTTCAATGTATGGAACCACCCTACAACTGACTAGGGCCATGAATGGGGACGCTGGGGTTGACATATTGCCTCTTCGCTACGTGCCATAAACCTCTGAAAAGTGATCTGTCGTGATTCACTTCTCAGAAGTGGGGCAATAACAGCTACATGTCTGAACGTAGCCTTAGTGGTATAATAATTTAGAATGAAAGAAATAAATGTGTAAAAAGCTAAGTGTGTGACATGGAGAAACTTGTTATGATCTGCAATCACCATTTATATTTCAGGAGATAGGACCTGAAGACGGCAATACGGATTCAGCAATACAGAGCAATGTGGCGAGAATCCAAACTCAGCTTCGGCTTCAGAGGAAAGAAAATGCATCCTATAATCACAGTGAACTAATGGACATTACTAAAGCATTTTCCTGCTAATTTGGTTATAATGAAAGCCATTGAATATTTTGGATTATGAGTTTATATTACCATAGACACAAAGAAGCAGTGGAAGGAGTCAGCCACTGATATACAGTCCCTGTATAGCAACCTTCAAAAGGCTGGATCCATCTTTGGGAAATTTATCTTCATTTGGGGCTGATGCCTTACTCCAGCCATTGAACTTCATCTACTATCTTGGTGTTCTTTTTTTTAACCATTTGAACTGCAGGTGCCCATTTAAAATTGCATTGGATGGCATTAAAGTTGGACTACCAGCTGACGTTGTACACTCTTACGGCTACCCAATAAAGTCTATTTAATAGGTTATTAATACCCACCAATGCCCTTCCCCGTGGTCCTTGGCTCACTTGTCTTCTAAAGAAGCCACTTTATATCACCCTTGTAGTAGTAAGTTAAAGTGATTGTAAAGTCTCGTTATACCTACCTATTCTGTTGCAGTGGATTTGCACAGAGCAGCTCCGATCCTCCTCTTCTCATGTCCCTCTTCTGTTCACCTGGCCCCCCCCTCCTGTTCAGTACCCCCCCACAGCAAGCAGCTTGTTATAGGGACACCCGAGTCACAGCTCCCTGTGCCCATAGCTCCCAACTGTCCCTGATTTGGAGGGACTGTCCCTGATTTGGAACAATGTCCCTCTGTCCCTCTTTCCTCCTCATTTGTCCCCCTTTTTGGTCTGATCTATATAGTTGTATATAAAATGCACTTTTTATCTTTCAAAATAGTTTCCCGGTGCTAAACCTTTCATCCAATTTCTAAATTGCTGCATTTGCAAAAAAAATAAAAATTTTGTAACAATCAGGTTCTTTTTATTGAGAAGATAAATTGCAGAACAAGGACATAAAATAAAGAAAAGTAATCAAGATACAACGGCTAGATTACCAACAGACATGACATTGTAGGTGGCAGATGAATTCAATTAAAGGGGTTGTAAAGGTAAAAGTTTTTTCACCTTAATGCATTCTATGTATTAAGGTGAAAAAACATCTGACAATACTGCCCCCCCCCCAGCCCTCCATTATGAAATTTAAAAGCTAATATAAAGGAATAGGAGTAGTAAAAAAAAGTCCTAGTGGATTTAATTAACCTTTTTTTTGGTTAATTCTCCTTTAAGGGGGTGTGTCAGGGGGCGTGTCCCATGCCTACATACGTTTGTAAATAGGCGTCCCTCATTCCCATCTCAAAATGTTGGGAGGTATGCCTGTGCCCATTCAGACACGGAGCAACGGCCCCACCCCCTCTCTCTCCTGATTGGCTAACTGACTTTGAATGACAGCAGCGGGGGGTCAATGGAGCCACTGCTGTGTCTCAGGCAATCGGGAGGGAGAGTCTTGAATGGCCAAGACACTCGTGGATGTCGCTGGATAAAGATGGGGCTCAGGTAAGTGTTAGCGGGGTTGGACGAGGCTGCTACACACAGAATGCTTTTTTTTCTTAACCACTTACGGACCGCCCATCGTCATTATATGGGGGCACTTTGAAGAGGAATATCGTTGTTATGGCAGCAGCTAGCTGCCATAGCCCTGGTATCCTCTTCAACGGCGGGCCGTCCTCTTTAGAATAAAAGTGGTCTCTGCAGCGGATTCGCCACAAGATCACTTTTGTCGGCAGCGGGAGAGGAACCTCCCCTCCCGTTGTGATCCGGTGCCCTCTGCCACTTACCAGAGCCTCCGGCAGCAGCGGGGGTGATCAGGTCCTCTCCCTTCTGTGGTATGGAGCTGATGAGGGGAAGATGGACCCCACCCGTCTCCATACCATTGCAGGGCGGAAGCGACGTCAAAGCATCAAAACGTCACTTTTGCCCATAGCTCTTAAACTACTTTTTTTTTTTTTTTATTACATTTTAGTGGAAATATGAGATGTGAGGTCTTTTTGACCACAGATCTCATATTTAAGAGGTCCTGTCATGATTTGTTTTCTCTTACAAGGGATGTTTAAATTCATTGTAATAGGAATAAAAGTGACACAATTGTTTTTACTTTTTTTTTTTAAAAGAACAGTGTTAAAAGAAAAAATAAATAATAAAAAAATGTTTTTTTAACGCACCCCGTCCCCCCCGAGCTCACGTGCAGATGTGAACGCATAAGTGAGTAACGCCCGCATATGAAAACAGTGTTCAAACCACACGTGTGAGGTATCGCCGCGATCTACAGAGAGAGAGCAAGAATTCTAGCCCTAGACCTCCTCTGTAACTCAAAACATACAAACCTGTAGGACTTTTTAAAATGCCGCCTATGGAGATTTAAGGGTAAAAGTTTGTTGCCATTCCACGAGCGGGCGCAATTTTGAAATGTGACATGTTGGGTATCAATTTACTCGGCGTAACATTATCATTCACGATATATAAAAAAGGTGTATTTTTTTACAAAAAAAAGTGCGCTTGTAAGACTGCTGTGCAAATATGGTATGACAGAAAGTATTGGAATGACCTCCATTTTATTCTCTAGGGTGTTATAAAATAAATGTATTATGTTTGGGGGATTCTAAGTCATTTTCTATCCAAAAAAAGGATTTTAACCTGTAAACAACAAGTTTGAAAAATAGCCCCGGTCCTTAAGTGGTTAATGCATGAAGATAAAAAAGCTTCTGACTTTACAACCATTTTAAGTTTAAAAGTATAGCCAAGGATAAAATATACTGTAATTTTTTTTTCAAATCACAAGACCCCACTCAAGCACAGACATACTTTATATATGCAGACAGAATGCACATATCTGCAGGAAATATTATATCACACATATTAGATATCCCCACATTATCAATGCCTTTCACACGGGGGCATTTTTCAGGTATTTTAGCATTAAAAATAGTGCCTGAAAAGCGCCTCTCGAGCCACTCCAGTGCAAAAGTGCTTTCACTCTTGTGTGGTGTGCTTGCAGGATGGGGCAAAAGGCCGATTGAACTGAATGGGCATCGCTGCCGAAGTGCCTGCAAAGCGCTTTGGCAGTGGTGTTTTTTGGGCGCTATTAATCCTTTCTGAATAGCACTGCTATAACAGCGGTAAAGTGCTGCTAAAACTGCACCGCCCCAGTGTGAAATGGGTCTTAGAAAAATAATTTTAGGGTCATTCTTTTGGTTCAATTGTAAATTGATGTGTTATAACTGTCTGTATGTCATCTATTTACTATGCCAAATAGATTTTTTCAGAAAATTAAACATATTTATGTAAAAAAAAAAAAAATGGCTCATCAGTTTTTTTTTTAAAGTCCTGTACCTGTACTTTTCGTACGTGCCTGGAGTCCAATTGATTCCGCTCGTATGTTAGGCCGCATTTGCTCTAGATAATTTTAGGCAGGTTTTTTTTCCTTCTTTTGTACCACTGTTTTGTATGTGCCATATTTATCGGTGTATAACACACACTTTTTTCCCCTTAAAATCAGGGGGAAATCGCGGGTGCATGTTACACGCCGATCCTCCGCCATTTTGAGCCTCTGGGCAGCTTTTAGCCACCTTCAGCCCTTCTCGGTGGCTTTCGGACACCTTTGGCCATTCTTGGCAGGTTTCGGCCACCTTCGGCCGCTCTTGGCAGGTTTCGGCTGCCTTCGGCCATTCTCGGCAGGTTTTGGCCCCCTTCGGCCATTCTCGGCAGCTTTCAGCCGTTCTCGGCGGCTGAGTGCGGCCGAGAGCAGGCGAAAGCTGCTGAGAATGGCCAAAGGCAGCCGAAAGCTGACGAGAACTACCGAGGCCGCCGAGATACACAGGACACCCGGCTCTGTATCTCGGCGGCGCCATTTAAAAAAAAAAGCTGCAAATAAAACTGACAAGGCTGCAAATGATGGACAAGGCTGCAATTGACACTGACAAGGGTGCAACGATGGACAAGGCTGCATGAAAAAGCTGCATATGACACTGACAAGGGTGCAATGATGGACAAGGCTGCATTAAAAGGCTGCAAATGACACTGACAAGGGTGTAATGATGGACAAGGCTGCAGATGGACACTGATAAGGCTGCATAGATGGCCATTTAAATATAAGTTTTTTTCCTTAAACTTCCCTCCTAAACATGGGGTACCTGTTATACGCCAATAAATACGACATATATATATGTAGCGGATGACATTTGGGATCAAATTCCACACGCATTGTAAATTTTGTTTTTGCCTCAGGACCCTACAGTACTGAGGGTTAATTGTGTAGGTAAGCCATAACACCAGTTTGGCCAGGCCATGATTGATGTTCTGCCTGGTCATGTGAATGGTGAGGTGCACATGACAGGCTAGAACCAGGCCTGGTTGGATGTTTGGGTATGGCCCTCTCGGAGCCAATCAGCGGGAGTGCCCACTGAGGAGTCTGAGAGGGGGTACTTAAGCAGGTGTGGGTCACGTGTTTGGGGTTCCAGAGTTGTTTGAGAGACCCGTGTGGTCTTTTCTGGTTCCAGGACCGGGGTAGCCCCGTGAGGGGTCCCGGTCACGGGGTGTTTTGATATCCTGCAGAATGTTCCTGTCAGTGGCCCCTGATAGACCCGACTGGTCTGGGGTAGGGATCCGTCTGTTCCTGAGTCTTGAAACCTGTTGGTCCGAGGCACTGTAACTGAGGGAGGATTCAAGTGTCCGGGTGTGCTCTCGGCTTGGAGGGGCATCACAGCTCGTACAAGTGACCGGGGAGGACTCTTCGGAGGAGGGCCGGCAAGTGGCATCCTCAGAAGTGCCTGGTTACTGAATTCGGAAGGACATTGACGAGTCCACACTTTTCCTGTACCTCAAAGCCCACGTACACACGGTCGGAGATTTTGCCAACCAAATCCGTCAGATTTTGTCGGTCGGATTTAGGCCGACGGATTGTGTCCGAAACTGTTGCATACACACGGTCGGGCCAAGTTGGCGAAAAATCCAATCTTTCAGAACATGATGACGTAATTTCGTTACGATGGGACTACATTCAGGCTAGTAGCCAAAAGCTTTGATGTAGGAATTTGATCTGAGCATGCGTGGCACTTGGTCCGATCAAAATGCTCTACACATGATCGGATTAAGTCTGGTCGGGAAATATTTCCAACATGTTGGAAAATTGGATCCGATGGAGATTCGGACGGAATCAGTCCGATGCATACCACACACAGTCGGATTATCTGACGACACGGTCCGATAAGACGCATTCCGACGGATTCTCCGACCGTGTGTACAGGGCAAAAGGAAGCGGGAAACGTTCCAGGTACACTTGGAAAAAGGTTCCTGTTGATCTTCAGTTGATTGTTCAAGTTTTGAGTCAACGTGCTGACTGCCATGACCTCTGGCTAGAGGTCTGTCCAGCCTTGAAGTACCAAGCTGTGAGTGGCTACTCTCTGGGTGGAAGTAGAGACTTTGTTAAACCTGCAGTTCAAGGTACCTGAGTTCTTCACCTTCTGTTCTCAAAGAGACTGTGTTTTGTGAAAGTTCTACTTCCAAATAAAACCTTTTGAAATTACTTTATCTGTGTCAGTGTACAATTCGTTGGGTATCAACCCTGGGAACCCCTAGACACGGAGGAGCAGGCCAGGAGGAGGTAATCGGTAAGCCCATTCAGTCAAGGCCCTGCAACGGTTTATGGCCACTACATGTGGGGGCTCGTAGTCCGGGATTTACCATTACCTCGCAAGGCCTTGGAACAGAGGGTGAAGAATGTGTTGTAGAATCTCATATTAGCCAATGTATTTCATATTATTCACAATGATTTGTATATGTTTTATTGATAATATAATTATTGTTATTATTATTATTATTATTATTATTATTATTATTATTATTATATAGTGGTTTTATCAATACTTTTGGTAAATAGTAAAACAATAATTTTTAATCTTTATTAGTGTATAAATATAGAGAAAATGTTAAATGATGAGCTTTAGATGACCTCTCTGCTTCTTTTTCATACTTCTTTATGAGATAATTTACTGGGTGAAAGTTCATTAGAATAGATTTAAGTTCTATAGAACTGCCCCAGGTCCTTGAAATGCATATAAATCAAACAAATAAGATAACAAAACAGATTAAAATAATTATGTGGAATACAGGAAAGTTATTTACACAACATTAATTAAGTTTGACAGGGTCAAACAAAGGTCTGTTTGTACCCTCATTAAAACTGTTAAAATACATATACTGTATATATAGTGAGACATATAACACATCTGGTGGGGTTATTGAAAGTTCATTCTCTCAAGGTCGTAAATCTGTAATTCTTGAACTTTGTTAAAGCTTATATAGATAAGGAGGGTTTGATAACACAACTGGGTGCCAGACTGTCTCTACACAGGTGTTTTTAATTGGACAAAAGCAGTTATAAATCACTTTAATGAACATATAGGAATTCTGGGAACAATTAAGTTTATCTGGTTATAGAACAGGTGTCAAATTTATGGTTGGTTACATTGACGTAGATCTTAGCGACCAATCAAATGTAGGAGAGATGATTATGATAAGGCTCGTAAAAAAGGTATATAAAAATGCAAGGTCTACAATTGTTAGACAGACAAGTCAGATAGGAGCTCATATGGCTGAACTCTGTGTATCCTGCCCTATTGCAAGGGTCATAGAGGTCAGAACCAATGGACAAATATCCATAATATAATAATCCATGTCCATAACTTGTCTCCTCATATGAGTCAGAGAAGACTTCTTAACTTGTTCCAGATTGTGGTCTCAGGTGAATTTCCCTCACGAACTTGGTCGAGCTGGAACCCAGAACTCTGTTCTCTGTTGACTCTGGTCAATCGACTGGTCCCTGTCAGGTGATGGGTTCCCAAGAATTGGCAGAAAAGACCCATTCTGGCTCAAGGTGAGAACAATTCACAAGTGTTTCAATTTGGTTAGGGAATAAGAATACCTATATCTAATATGCTTGCATTGTAAGAGACTGTATAAATTAGACCTGTATGTTGTAATATTTTGTACATAAACATGTATGTTGTCAGCTGTTAATAAACCTGCATTGCTGCCTGGTTCGATACTTTACTATTCTACTTCAATTGCTGACTGGAGAGGGGCGTTAAGTAGCCAGTCTTGCCTAGGGTGCAAAATAGTCTAGTACGACCCTGATCCTGGACCCAGAATACTCCCCCCCCCCCCCACCCAATCCTTTTACTTGACAGTGAAAGGAAAAGCGATGGTGATGGGTTCATCTCTCATTCACCCTGCTCTCGCTCCTCCTGTTCTAGAGAATGCTTCCTGTCAGAATATCAATTGATTGGCTCCTTATGCTGCATCTTCTTCCCAATCTCCAACCCTGTCTTGCAGTTATGGCGCTGTCCCACCATATAAAAATGTCATTCAGCAAAATAATAAATTAAAGTTAAAAAAAAACAAAAAAAAACAGTCCATTGCAGATTGCTTTGTAGAAGGTGGTAGGCTTGCATGTGTGTAAAAAGCCTTAGCAATAAAGGAATTGTTGATTTTGATATTGATTAGGCTATTTGAAGGTTTGTAATCTTTCCCAGACCAGTAATAACTTAAAGAGAATTTTGTGTCTTTAAATGTGATTTCTTCCTGATTGAGGAGGACCATATCTGGTGAGAAATAATGGCAATAACAAAAAGGACTCTGCTTAAATACCCATGTCACAAGCTTGTTTAGTTAACAACATATGAATTATAAAGTGATGGTTTTGAAAATTTTATATAATAAAAAAAACGGTATTTGTCCCAAAAAGTTGGTTGGTGGATCATTGGGCTGATCCAAAAACAAACCTTCTGAGTCACTGTACCGAAACCCTGAGCCAGAGTTCTAGATTTAGATCTCAAGTGATATTAAATAAATAAATAAATATATATATATATATATATATATATATATATATATATATATATATATATATAAAATATATATTACTAAAAATATTTTTTTTAAAATAGAATACTTACTGATTGGTAGCAGGAATAATAAAATAAGGAAGACACTGTTGGGTTTCAGTTGCTCAGTGGTGTTGGGATTTGGAGGCTTCTCAAATTGTTGGAGTCCACCTTAGCTTTGGATATTTATATGTTGTTTTATGGCTTTGGGATATTGTTACAGCACAGTAAATAATTTCAATATACAAAACTCTTTGTATGGATAAGCATTTGCAGTTATACAAATCCCTGTATGATACACTCAATGTAAAGGTTATGTTGACAATGAATGTGAACCTAGTTCAACAGTAATACCTCCAGTGAAATTCTTAGTTGCTAAATAATTGGCCCAGATTTGTTTGCTAAGCCCTAAAGCTGTAAGCATGTTTCTCCGTATGGACAGATAGTCACATAGCCTGTATAGACGATACAAACCGGATCCAAGATGAACTATATTACCAAAAGCATTGGGACGCCTGCCTTTACACGCACATGAACTTTAATGGCATCCCAGTCTTAGTCCGTAGGGTTCAGTACAGGCATACCCAACTTTTAAGTACAGCTGGAAAGTGTAAAATCAGGCTTGCTTCTGCATAGAAACCAATGTGCTTCTAAGCCCAGCTTGTTCAATTAAGCTTTGGTAATAAAACCTGGAAGCTCATTGCTTTCTATGCAGAAGTGAGCCTGATTTTGCACTTTCCAGCTTTAGTAAATAAACCCCATTGTGTACTAAAAAGTTGGGTATGCCTGTATTCAGTTGGCACGCCCTTGCAGCTATAACAGCTTCAACTCTTCTGGGAAGGCTGTCCACAAGGTTTAGGAATGTGTCTATGGGAATGTTTGACCATTCCTCCAGAAGTGCATTTGTGAGGACAGGCACTGATGTAGACGAGAAGGCCTGGCTCGCAGTATGTGCTCTAATTCTTCTCAAAGGTGTTCTATCAGGTTGAGGTCAGGACTCTGTGAAGGCCAGTTAAATTCCTCCACCCCAAACTCACTCCTCCACATGTCTTTTTCTTTCCTTGTGTTTTTTGTTTTTTGCTTGTGATGATTGTAGCCATAATAGCACACTTGCAACAAAAAAACAACTGAATGCTGTCCATAATATGTTTTTATTTGCACTAACATTCAGAAAAAAAGTGATGTTGCCTTCTTGATCCAAGCAGCACCGTTTACCCCAAATGCTTTTCCAGAAAATTTTAAATTCCTTGTAAATCTCTTGTACAAATCTTTTTTTGCTGAGGACAGAAGACAAGTGACATCCTCAGATCCCGAAAAGTGGTAATAACAAGTGGGAAAGCATAGAATCATATGACATACATTCCATTATTGTCTGGAGACGCCCTTAAAAGCATCAAAAGACTACACTATACACTATACATTTTCCATTGATAAGTAAAATAGTGCTTTTTGAAAGAATGAATGCAAAACAGCTAAAGTTTCAGGAAAGGTCATATTGTTTAAGTGCATATTTTTGCATGTGAGTGTGTTTTTGACCTAAAAAAGGCAAAATTTCAAATAATGTTAAGACGTCAGCCTGGTAGGCTATTTGTGCATCCAGACCCCTCGGCATTAATAAAAAAATAAAAAAAATCTTAATATTTATTCAAAGCAGACCACAGCCAATTTCATGGAACAAATTGTGGTTGTTCCGTGCTGTGTGGCTCTGTGTACCAAATAAATAAATATGTTCTCATAAGGGCACAATGTCTTCTGGCATAAATAGCCTGGTGAGTTGGCTCCTTATACCTAATACCAACAGGTGCGTGCAGGAAAAGTTTTTTCTTGGGGTTGTGTATGTTACCAAGTGTTGGCTTTTCACTGCCAACAGAAAGAGAGGGACAAAGCAAAACAACAAAAAAGTCAAGACCATGCCAAGTTCAAGGAGGACAACAATTTAGTTAATCTTACAGTGTATATTAAAACTGTTGGTGGGAGATAACATTCTACTTTTGCTGATTTTTGGGATCAAAAGCTAACTGGAAATCAAAATTGGTAGAAATTTAATTAATATAGCTTTGTGTTCGGCCACCATAATTTGTAACAATTCTGAAAGCTTTAATTATATCTCTCTGCCATTCTTAGTTGACATTGGCTCTAGTTTAGGAGCAAAAAAGTGTATCAAAAATGTGGCGTGACTTGATAAAAACCAAGATTATGCCAACTGAAAAGCCTTTAAAGCAACAAATCACTTGATACTGAAGTAGAGTTTTAAACTGTGAAATGATTGATATCTTTGGAGGCAGAATACTGAGGTTGGAAGGTGATGGAAATCTCCCAAAATTTCCACAAATCCCTAACTGTTTATCCAATATAAATGCTATTCATTACAAAATGAGTTAATTGATTTATATATGATACATGTGTGTACAGTCCCACACACTATTAACCTGCAATAATTCCATAAAATATCTGTTTCAAGCCCCTCTTTTATCTCAAAATAGTGGCAGAAAATCGACTGGCCACAGTGCTTAGTGTCATAATTAAATCAGTTACAGGTTCAGGCAAAAAAGATTATATTATTGTCTGTGAAATTTTAATCATAGTGCTATGTTCATACACTTGTCTTGAGAGAAAAAAACAATTCTAAAAGATGACTGGGTAAGCTAAGGAAGAAAAATGGAGTAGTTAACCAAAACCAGAAGACCTTCAGGCCGCGTACACACGCGGGGACTGTCTGCCGAAACTAAGTTTGTCAAACAGTCCGCTCAAACTTTTGAATGAACGAACTTGCCCACACACGGCACTTTTTGAGCGGACAAATACGGCAAACTAAGTTCGTCGTACTAAGTCCGCGCAACTTTTGAAATGAACGGACTCGCTTACACACGAGGGAACAGTCCGCTCATTTCGAGCGCGTCTCCAGGTAGGCGGGGCCCGCGACGGAGACGTCGCGGGCTCCGCCGCCTGGAATGGACTTAAAGGGGAACCCCAACGCCGAAAAAAACGGCGTGGGGGTCCCCCCAAAGTCCACAACAGACCCTTGTCCGAGCACGCTACCCGGCCGGCCAGGAAAGGGGGGCGAGCGAGCGCGCCCCCCCCTCCTGAGCCGTACCAGGCCGCGTGCCCTCAACATGGGGGGTGCCTTGGGGAAGGGGGGGCCGCACGGCCCCCCCACCCCAAAGCACCTTGTCCCCATGTTGATGAGGACAAGGGCCTCTTCCCGACAACCCTGGCCGTTGGTTGTCGGGGTCTGCGGGCGGGGGGCTTATCGGAATCCGGGAGCCCCCTTTAATAAGGGGGCCCCCGGATACCGGCCCCCCACCCTATGTGAATGAGTATGGGGTACAATGTACCCCTACCCATTCACCTGTAAAATAAAAGTACCCAAAAAAATACACAACACACGAGATAAAATACTTTATTGCACAGCTCCGGGGGTCTTCCGTCTTCGGGGGTCTTCTCGCCGGACTCCTCCGCTATCTTCTTGTAGCTCTTTTGCTAGCGGAGGAGTCCGGCTTTCTTCCTCCCCGCCGCCGGCCTCTTCTCCCGACTTCGGGGGTCTTGTCCCCCTCTTCGGTTCTTCTGCCGGGCCACCGCGCCTTCTTGGAGCTCTTTTGTAGGCGGTGGCCCGGTCTTCTGTCGCCGCTGTCGCCGCCGCCTTCCATTCTTCTTCTTCTTCTTCTCCTTCTTCTTCTTCTCCAGGAGATGTTGACACGACGATCTCTCCGGCCGGAATGCCAGAGCCGCCCTGCGCTGCCACTTATATAGTGACAATGGGGCGGTGTCACATGGTATATGTCACATGGGTTGGTCACATGGGTTGATGTCACATGGGGACTATGACATCGTAAGGGGGCGGGGTCACCATGTGACCAACCCATGTGACATATACCATGTGACACCGCCCCATTGTTACTATATAAGTGGCAGCGCAGGGCGGCTCTGGCATTCCGGCCGGAGAGAGCGTCGTGTCAACATCTCCTGGAGAAGAAGAAGAAGAAGAAGAAGAAGGACGGAAGGCGGCGGCGACAGCGGCGACAGAAGACCGGGCCACCGCCTGCAAAAGAGCTACAAGAAGGCGCGGTGGCCCGGCAGAAGAACCGAAGAGGGGGACAAGACCCCTGAAGTCGGGAGAAGAGGCCGGCGGCGGGGAGGAAGAAAGCCGGACTCCTCCGCTAGCAAAAGAGCTACAAGAAGATAGCGGAGGAGTCCGGCGAGAAGACCCCCGAAGACGGAAGACCCCCGGAGCTGTGCAATAAAATATTTTATCTCGTGTGTACATTGTACCCCATACTCATTCACATAGGGTGGGGGGCCGGTATCCGGGGGCCCCCTTATTAAGTGTGGGGGCCGCGCTGCCCCCCCTTCCCCAAGGCACCCCCCATGTTGAGGGTACGCGGCCTGGTACGGCTCAGGAGGGGGGGCGCGCTCGCTCGCCCCCCTTTCCTGGCCGGCCGGGTAGCGTGCTCGGACAAGGGTCTGTTGTGGACTTTGGGGCGACCCCCACGCCGATTTTTTTCGGCGTTGGGGTTCCCCTTTAAGTTCATTCCAGGCGGTGGAGCCCGCGACGTCTCCGTCGCGGGCCCCGCCTACCTGGAGACGCTTTTGAAATGAGCAGACTTTTCTCCGAGCGGGAACAGTCCGCTCATTTTGAAAGTACAGCGGACTGGCCCACACACGAACCACACAAACCAAGTTTCAGCGGACAGTTTTTCGGATTTTCCGAAAAACTTTGTTCGTCAAACTGTCCGCTGAAACTGTCCGCTGAAGCCCACACACGAGCGGACTGTCCGCTGAAACACTGTTCAGCGGACAAAGTTGAGCGAACAGTCCCCGCGTGTGTACGCGGCCTCATGAAGACATTGTGGCAACGCTAGGGAAGATTCCCATAGAAGTTGGTAAAGAATGGTAGGTTCCAACGCACCTAATACCCGAACAAAAGACAGAACATGTCACAGGACATGTTTCACTGTTTAAATATAATCCAGTGCCACTTTCCCCACTGGGAGGCTATCCTTGGCTTTCCCCAGGAGAAGACTTGGCCTTTTTTAAGTGTTGGGGAGGAGCTCAAGAAATCTGTTGCTTCCACTTTATCACAGGTAATAACTTGAAATCCCTAGCAGACCTCCGTAGAGAATGGGTAACGTCGTCCTGGGGTGGTTGGAAGTGTATCCAGCTAAAAAGATTTTTTTAAACATTACGGGATGGTTTGAGACTCAGTGATTCCCTAACTGGGTTTGAGGTTATGTACCTGGATAGAAATAACTCAACCCACTTACTCTCCAAATTGTATAAACTTTCACTAGAGAAGCTAACCACTACGTCCCTCTATTACATTAAGGAATGGGAGAAGGAATTGGGTAAGGGGCTATCTGATGGTAGTATTAAGAAGATTACAACATTAGCTCACACTTCTTTAGTCAACTCAAAAGCTCAAGAATGTTGTTATAAATTCTTCTCGAGGTGGTATAGGGTACCTGGCAAACTGTCTCGCATATTTCTGACAGTGTTTGATCTTTGCTGGATGGGTTGTGGATAGAAAGACGCCTTCTTACATTCGTGGTGGGAAGGTCCTGTTATCTGACCTTTTTGGGTTTAAGTCTGTAACCTAATTATTAAGGTGACAAACTACCAGATTGCAGATGACACTCTCTCTATGGTATTTCACGACACAGTGAAATCGGTGGGTTCCTATAAACGGTCCTTGATGGCTCACCTCCTCAGTGCTGGCAAATATCTTATCCCAATCCACTGGAAATCGCCAGTGGCCCCTGCAATTGAAGAATGGATATTGAGGGTACAAGATATTATGGAGGGGAGGAATGGAGGCATCGTTGCACCAATACCTACAAATGTTGGGCCTTATAGATAAAAAAAATTTCCTCTTACTTGTATAAACAATTAATGTTGTAATGATGGAGAGCTGTTAAGTTATATTTTGCTTTTTTTGCTTCATACTGAGGCTTGCTGACCAGGAATTGTCATGTATACTTTTTCTTTTTCCTTGGAGCTGGATGGGCTTTGATGCCCCATCCTCTCCACTATGTGGTCCAGGCATTTTCTTCTGCTATTAGTCTGACGGTGTTTTTTTGCCCATCCCATCTTGTTTGTAGAACCCTGATGATGTCTCTTCACGGAATATTTTTGTAACACTCTTGAGAATGTTTGTGTTTGTATTATTTTCCCATTTTCCGAAACATGAAAATAAAGATTTTTAAAAATAAAATCCAGAAAGATTTCTGCAACAATTTGTGAAACACAACTACATTCTACAGTTAAAATGGCATACCAAAAAAAAAAAAATCATAAAAGAAAAATCAAAATGGTCTGAAAGTTAAAGAGAATTTAACGAACAGAGTCATTCTCAAAGATACATATATACATACATATAAATGTGCACATATAATATCCTAGATGTTTAAACAAACTGTCATTCTCATGTCAGAGCAGGAGGCAGGATATCAATGAAAGGAGAGCAGGAGGCACAACCATACTGGATGGAAGGTGGGAGCCAGAACTGCAAGAGTTAAGTTTCCATGATTAACTAGCTTGTGATTGGTTGCTAGGACACCAGGCAGTCCTAGCAACCAATCACCAGCTTGTAAATATGAAAAGTTAAAGTGGTTGTAAACCCTTACACTTACCTACACGGTTTAGGAGATATTTGCCGAAAAAGATGCCGCTGTCATTCAACGGAGCGCATGCGCCGTAGACAGCGGCGCACAGGTGCACTGAGCGTGCCGTGGTCAACGGCGATATGCCGCAAGTGGCAGCTCCCGCGTGCATGCACGGGAGTGACGTCATTGCGGCCCCGTTGAACGACAGCGGCGGAGCAGCGAGACCCACCGATAAGATGGATGCTCCGGACTACAGGGGACAGCGGTGACTTCGCTGGCTCCTGTGTCAGGTAAGCGACACATAATGGACTACCATGCGATGCATAGTAGTTCATTATGCTTTGCCTTTGCAGGGAATCAAAGAGGAAGTAAACTCATCAGGGTTTACTTTCTCTTTAACCCCTGCAGCTCCTGTTTCTGCCCTCCATTCAGTGCTGCTGTACCTCCTGCTCTCGGCTCTGTGTAAGCTCGAAACCATGGGCAAGAGAACATGGCTGTGAAGATGCATGGGGGGAAAGTACTGTGTGTGTGGGAGTGGTGATTTAAAGGAGAGCATTTGTGAATAGGGCAGAGTACATTATTGTGGGTGGGCGAGATGGTGATATGAAAGGGAAGCAGTGCTGTGTCTGGGGGGCGGGGGGGGGGGAGGTGTAAAGGATAGCAGTGCTGTTGGCGCTGATGTAAAGGGTGGCAGTGCTGTGGGGGGGATGTGAAGCAGGACAGTGCTGTGGGGGGGTGATATAATGAGGTTTCAGTGCTGTAGGGATGGTTGATGTAAAAAAGGGGTATTGCTGGGGGGGGGGGGGGGGGGTGTTGATCTGAAGGGGCAGTGCACACGAATGAGAAGGGAAAAGCAATGTGAAGTGGGGGACTGTGGTGTGCGGTGGACTGAGGATGACATTGTGATATAAAATGAGGGGGACTGTGATGGGGAGGATCTGAGACATTGCACAAACATACGATTTAGACCCCTGCTGGAAGAAAAGTTTAATGATCGGACCTCCATAAATTTCAATTCAATATCTCTATTTTAGAGTGTCTAAATCTGCCTTCTAAGAAAATTATGGCTAAACACCAAGAGTTTGAACGTTTTAAACATCCTCGATCTTGCTTTCTCAAAAACCTGATAGTTGTAATCTAAATAAAGAGATTTTGAGATGGTCAATATCTTGGAACAGATTAATTGTTATGGATTCTGTTGGAACCTAATTAAAAACCCCAATACATATTTTTATTAGAAGAACTTTATGTGAGGACCACCACAAATGATAATTATTAACTAATGATTTAACTGTAATTATATCAAATCAATGCTGTTTTTTTACAAGTCTACACAGTTTTGAAGAAAATATCTTAAGTAAAGTTAACTCAAGTTGAGTTGAATTACTTCACTTACAGTAGGACTATCGACACAACATAAAATGTCCTAGTTGTATCCAATAGGGGATTGTAGCACTTAATCCTGTGTTGATCAGTAGTCCGGTTGTGTGTTAAAGGCAAATTTTTATTACGACCTATGCTTGGTGTAGCTGCACCCTAAGTTGCTTGAGTTTTAGTAGGGCAGTTTCAGTGTAACGTTGTGGGCAGGACCTGGACTGTAGGGGATGGAGAAGGTTGTTGTCAGTGAGGTAGGAGCTCATATTGTTGTGGACATGGTGTTCAAGAAGCTTGAAGGAAGATGGGTCTTAAGTTATTCAAACAGGTGGGGTCCAATGAAATGATTGGTAATCTCCTGGGCAGTAAGCAAATTGGTGTATGGAGGTAGTGGGGGGGGGGTGCAGTAAGGAATTAAGGGTAGAAAGAGTTGACAAGGTTTGAATGAGTGAGTTTTGATGAGTGTGGTGTAGTAGGTTTGTTAAGCAAGTGTAAAGGTAGGAGTTGTATGAGGGTGACGTTAAGAATGTTGCCATTGGAGTGAGTGGGAGTTTGCATCCATTGTGTTAAAAGAGGAGATCAAGTTGAATAGTTGAGAAGTGACTTAGGAGTTAACATTGATTGGAATGTTAAAGTCACCTGGATTATGGCAGGTACTTCAGATGAGAGAAAGTAGGGTAGCCATGGGTAGAATTCATCGAGAAAGCGTGACACTGGCAGAGGTACATCGCTGACTTAAATAGGATTTATCATTTGTTAATTTATGGAGAACATTTAATACTAAAGACTGGTTCCTATGTGATACTTTTAACATTTTAATAATATGGAGTTGTACTGAGCCCCTGGCTGAATTATAGTAGACTGATGCTATCTGTGAAGCGTGAGTTGGGGAAGCACATAGTCAGGCCACAGAACTAGACAGGAGACATCTCATGTAGGACTCACACAGTAAGATATAGGATCCTGAGGAGAATTACAGAACTTCAAATCTGGTTGGGTTGTTGCTGATGGTGGATAGGGGACAAAGTCACTCTCTTGTCAATGAGGAGCAGACCACCTCCACGTAACATGCGACAAGTGACCTAGGCCCCCTTGTCACATGGGCCTCAGGTGTTCAGCAGACAATCTAAGCCCCACCCTAAAACCATGAAGGAGATGCAGGGGCCTGTGGACAGAGCCCCAGCCATTAGTGGGTGATTGCTATGGTGACCAGGAGAATAGTAAGTGAAGGGTTTATAACTCGCCATTCTTGCACACATTGAAGAAAGAGAGTTCTGTCTGAGCTGTGGACTGTATCACTGTTTCTTTTCTAGAGGTTACAACACATGACTTCTGATTGTTGATTGGTTGCTAGAGATTACTGTACATCAATACTGCTAACTGATTGATTGCTAGAGGTTACTGCACATCTATACCACTCACAAATTGGTTTCTAGAGGTTACTATACATTATTACTGCTCACTGATTGGTTGCTAGAGGTTACTGCATATCCTTACCTCTCGATGATTGATTGCAAGAGGTTAGTGCACATCATTACTGCTCACTGATTGTTTGATAAAGGTTACAGCACATCATCTCCTCACTGCCTGTACACCATGGACTGAGGAGATGAGGGGACCCATTAATAGACAGAAAACTCCTAGGAATCCTAGGACTCCTGGGATCAGTTGCAATGCTGGGGGAGGGGGGTGATCAGTGGCAATGCTGGGGGGTTGATGGGATAGTGGCAGTGGTGGGGGGATGGAATTAGTTAGGAGGCAGTACACTGTGGCGAATTCTGAATCATGCAGATCAAAGCTGGAAATCGTTGGCAATTATATAGTGGGGGATTCTACCAATGTAATGGGGAATTTATAATGACCGCCTATGACAGGGGGGATTTGCATTGACCACCATGTAAGAGGGGATTTTATGCCACCCACCAATAGAAAGAATGAATTTCTACACTGACACTGATGTAATAAGAGCATTTACACCAACCACCAGTGTAAGGGGGGATATACAATGACCTCAGTGTATGGGGGAATTTACACTGACAACCATTGTCAAGGAGATTTGTACTGACCACCAATGTAAGGTGACACGTCTACACCGACCACCAAAGTTAGGGGGGATCTATACTGAGCACCAATGTAAAGGGGGATTTACACTTACCACCAGTGTAAGTGCAATTCTGCACTGCAATGTAAAGGGAAATGTACACTGATCACCAATGTTATGAAGAATTTACACTGACAACCAATGTAATGGGGGATTTTACATCAACAGCCAATAAGGAGGGATTTTTACTCTGGCCATCAATGTAAGGGGGACTTACAATCACCACCAATTTAAAGGGGGCTTCTACATGGACAACCAATGTCAGGGAGGATTCGAAACTGACCACAAATGCAAGTTTGGATTTTCTTAATGTTTACCAATATAAAGCAGAGTTTCTACACTGGCCACCAATGTAATGGGGATTTACACTGACCACTAATGTAATAGGAACATTCACAGTAACCACCAATGTAAAGAGGGATTTACACTGACCACCAATGTAAGGGGGGCCTTCAAACTTGCCACTAGTGTGAATGAAAGAATTTTATACCAAGCCTAAATGTATTAAGAAGATTTACAATGACCACCAATGTAACTGAGACATTTAGCCTGCGTTCACATTTGTGTGTGTCGGGAATACATGCAAAATCGCTTTCCTGACACCTCAGAAACATGCTGCACTTTAGCAGATACACAGCAGTGCCAATGGCTTACCTTTACAGAACACGCTGATGGTAGGCTTAATGACTATAGTTGCAGGCAGGACGTTCAAGCATGCTCCTTTACCTCCCCAGTGGGCAGCATTCAGCAGAAGTGATGGTAGATATGACCTCAGGGGGACAATGATATACATATGAATGCCGCCTCTATTTACAAATCAATGCAGGTTATTTACATGTAAGCACAGGGTCTACAGGTGAGTCATCTGTACATGGCAATAGGGCAGAGCTGGGCAGTAGCAACTTTACACTGAGATTTCAGAACCAAGCACAGGACTAAAACTTCAAGTGGTGAGGGAATTTAAATTGGGATAGTTGGCAAGTATGAAGCAGCTGCTTTGGGCCCCACAACAAGGATGGGGCCAAGGGCAGCTGCCCCTTTTGCCCTGCCTTAAAAACGGTCCTGGGTGGTGGCAGCATCATGTGGTAGGGATGTTTTTCTTCAACAGGGACAGGGAAACTGGTCAGAGTTGATGGGAAGATGAATGGAACCAAATACAAGGCAATCTTAGAAGATAACCTGTTAGAGTCTGCAAAAGACTTGAGACTGGGGCGGAGGTTCACCTTCCAGCAGCACAATGACCCTAAACATACAGCTAGAGCTACAATGGAATCATAAGCATGCACAGGGGGCATGCCAATCTGACAGAGCTTGAGCTATTTTGCAAAGAGAAATGGGCAAAATGTCACTCTCTAGATGTGCAAAGCTGGTAGAGACATCCCCAAAAAGACTTGCAGCTGTAATTGCAGAGAAAGGCGGTTCTACAAAGTATTGACTAAAGGGAGCTGAATATAAATGCACACCACACTTTTCACATAATTATTTGTAAACATTTTTAAAAACCATTTATCATTTTCCTTCCACTTCACAATTATGTACCACTTTGTGTTGGTCTATCACATAAAATCTCAATTAAATACATTTATATTTTTGGTTGTAACATGACAAAATGTGGAAAATTTCAAGGGGTATGAATACTTTTTCAAGGCACTATTAGTGGTGCCGCGCTGCTATTTGCAAAGTGCCTTAAGTACAGGGCTTTTTTTTCAGCTGGAACTTGGTGGGATTCAGTTCTACCACCTCTTGCTCAGGCCCTCTGCTCCCTGACCACCGCTATCACTTGTAAACACAGAAGTCCGTCTTTACATTTACGTGTTTACAAGTGACAGCTCCTCCCGTGAATCTGATCTCCTGAATGTCTCCCACTGAGTACATGATGGGGACAAGCAAGATGCAGGTGCAATGAGGATGCCGATACCCCCAATGGATAATTTCCTGCAAGCGAGAGAGAAGGAGCCACCTACAGCGTGTGGGGAGGTACTAGAGCCGGCTGGGTGATTCAACTTAATACAGCAAAAGTAAGGTGGAAGATGGTGGAGCTTTTAAGGAAGGGTGGAGAATATGGGGGCAGTAGAGGGGGTTGCATGCAGATGTCAGAGCTGAAGAGGGGTGAAATTGAGATGTGGATGGGGAATGCAGAGGTTAGCAGCTGTGGAAGAAGGCTGAATCCTGCACTCTGTGTGTAGCACACCCCTGAAATATGCACTCTGTATGCAGCGCAACCTTGAACTCTGCACTCTGTGTTACTCCCCCCCCCACACACACACTCTGCACGTGATGCACTCCTGGTTTTTAATGCCCCTTTAAACCCCGCCCCCACTATTAATTAAATTTGACCACACCCACTATTTGATTCAGGTTGCAGTTTGGAGGGTGTGTGTGTGGACGGAGTAGCTCGTGGTTGAGTTCCTGCACCTATTTTCTGAGAAAAAACCCTGCCTAAGTATATTACCAAAAATGTTGCTGTCCCTTTAAATCTGTATTATTAACCACTTTCAGACCGGACCATTTTGCTGGTCAAAGACCAGACCACTTTTTGCGATTCAGCACTGCGTCGCTTTAACTGACAATTGCGCGGTTGCGCGACGTGGCTCCCAAACAAAATTGACGTTGTTTTTTTCCCACCAATAGAGCTTTCTTTTGGTGGTATTTGATCACCTCTGCGGTTTTTATTTTTTGCGCTATAAACAAAAATAGAGCGACAATTTTGAAAAAAACGCATTATTTTTTACTTTTTGTTATAATAAATATCCCCCAAAAATATATAAAAAAACATTTTTTTCCCTCAGTTTAGGCCGATACGTATTCTTCTACATATTTTTGTTAAAAAAAATCACAATAAGCGATTATTGATTGGTTTGCGCAAAAGTTATATCGTTTACAAAATAGGGATAGTTTTATGGCATTTTTATTAATAATTTTTTGTTATTTTTTTTTACTAGTAATGGTGGCGATCAGCGATTTTTATTGTGACTGCGACATTGTGGGGGACCCATCGGACATTTTTGACACATTTTTGGGACCATTGTCATTTATACAGTAATCACTGCTATATAAATGCAGTGATTCCTGTGTAAATGACACTGGCAGTGAAAGGGTTAACCAGTGGGTGGCAGTGTAGGGGTTAAGTGTTCCTAGGGGTGTGTTACTAACTGTGGGGGGGGTTGGGCTTTCATTTAGTGAACACTGATCTCTGCTCCAATCACATGGAGCAGAGATCAGCGTCACTAGTTGCTAGGCAGAATGGAGAAATGCTGTTTACACGGCATTGCCTCCATTCAGCCGTCCCGTTAGATGATTGCGGGGATGCCCGTGGCGATCGAGTCCGCGGGTCCCGCGACCGGACTCACGGGGGTCCCGACCAGCGCGGGAGCGTGCCGCCGGCGGCGCGCTCCCGATGGCAGGGCGGCATTGAAGATTGGACGTACATGTACTCCAATATGCCTGCCCGTGCCATTCTGTCGACGTACATCGTCGTGCGCTGGTCGGTAAGTGGTTAATAAAGAGGAGTTCCATCCAGAAGTGGAACTTCTGCTCATTTTACTCCTCCCCCCCTCCGGTGCCACATTTGGCACCTTTCAGGGGGAAGGGAGAACAGCATGCCTGTCTTTCACACCTTTCCCCACTTACAGGAGCCTCAGCCGTGGAAATCTATGTTTAATGGTTGATGCACATTTACCGTATTCATCGGTGTATAACACGCACAGGCGTATAACACGCACATTCATTTTAGGAAGTTTCAGGAAAAAAAATGTAATTTTAAATAAGGAACTTTCAAGCAAAATAAGGGTCAGTGCCCATCTGCAGCCTTACCATTGCCATCAATGCAGCAGCCTCACTATTGCCATCAGTGCAGCCTGATTGGATTCCCATCTGCAGCCTAGAGGGGACAGGGAGGGGGACTGGATGAGCGCCCACAGATTACATACAGTGAGAATCTCCTATGATAGACAGAACAGTGGTCCAATGGCGGCCCAGGAGACGGGACTTCCTATTACAGAGGCCTCCAAGTAAACAGGAGACTCTCCTGTGTGTAATCTGACGGCGCTTGTCTCGCCCCTCCCTGTCCCCTCCGAGGTAGCTAAAATTGAAGTATTGGCGTATAACACGCACACACTATTTGTACCCGATTTTCATGGTGAAAAAGTGAGTGTTATACGCCAATAAATACAGTATATAATGTTTTAATAATGTCATTGGTTTTAAGGGAGATTAACACTTTGGTTACTTTCTTAATAATAATAATTCAGATTTAAAGGAACAGCAAAAATTGTTGGTTAGCCTACTTAGGGCACTTTGCACATAGGAGCGCGGCACCACTTAAGTTATAAATATTTTGAATGCACAATTTATGAAAGTGTGTTTAGGTGTGAGCAATCCAAATTTCACTACAAGTGTCATCTTACCATCGCGCCAGTTGTTTTTTTTTTCTTTTCTTTCTGGTAAAAATAAATACACTGATATGGTCTAGATGGCTAAGAAAAACAGCAAAGGGGTTACAATCTAAGTGCAGCAAAGTGCAGAGGAGGACACAGCACACATAAAGTGGCAACTCACAATGTATGTATGATCTCATGACTAACATAACAGTCATTGGTGCATCTAGAAGTGGGAGGAGAAGGCATCCAGGATTCCAAGATAGAGCTGATACGGTGGGGGTGGAGTGTGGTAGCAGGGTGACCAGGCTTCCTCAGGACAGGAAGGAGCACATGCAGATTGATGGAGTGCAGGCGGAGACCAGAAGTGACAAAATCGGAAGTGACGTCAGAGGGATGTGGCCACGCGTTTTAAGGCCAACGCCTCTTTTTCAAGCAGGCATGGCAGCAGCAGCTCCATCTTGGGATCCTGGATGCCTCCTCCTCCTAGCTGCAGATGTTATTCATGATAATCCATTGCCAACCAGCCTTATAGCACACGTTCTCTCCCCTCCCAAAGCTCCCTCTAGCACATACAATATCCTCTTTGTCAACTTGCCCCCCCCCCCACTCACCCCCTTCCCTGTGTCCCCTTCCTCTGAAAGTCTTATGTATCCCGTACTTACTACATACCTCTGATCAGCACGGCACATGTACGACAGAGACCCTCCTCTTCCTGTCTGTGTCGAGGTGGAGGTGGCTTCAGTCCTCTCTGCAGTGCGCTAATGTGAGAAGCAGCCGGAATTGAGAGATGTCGGCTACCATATAGAGATTGTAGCATGTGGGACCTCAAACACACCAAATAAGCTACATGTAGCCTGTGCTCACACTAGCGCAATGGGCTCCTCTCTGGGATTCAGCCTCGATTCACCGAAAATTACATCAAATCCCGGCACAGTCCTGGCGAATCCAAAATGGTTGGGAGGTATGGAAAGAGAAGACAGGTATTTTAAATACCCGAATCCCCAACAAATAGCTGGGGATTTATGATTTTACCTCCCCCTGAACCTGGTACCCTCAAGCCTAAGCAGTTTTATGCTGGCGCTTGCCCTGGTGGGGTGTGGGTATTGTGAAATAAGATACATCATTATGAATGTATGGATTACAAGTATGCATATTAACCCTTCCATGGCGAAGCCTATTTCAGGCATTTGGTGTTTACAAGTTAAAATCCGTATTATTTGCAAGAAAATTACGTAGAATCCCCAAACATTATATATATATATATATATATATATATATATATATATATATATATATATATATATATATATATATTTAGCAGAGAATCTAGAGAATAAAATGGCGATTGTTGCATTATTTTATGCCACACGGTATTTGTGCAGCAGTGTTTTAAACGCAACTTTTTGGAAAAAGGGACACTTTCATGAATTAAAAAAAAAAAACAGTAAAGTTATCCATATTTTTTTGTATAATGTGAAAGATGATGTTACACCGAGTAAATAGATACCAAACATGTCACGCTTTACAATTGCATGCACTCGTAGAATGGCGACAAACTACAGTACCTAAAAATCTCCATAGGCAATGCTTTAAAAATGTTTTACGGTTACCAGGTTAGAGTTGCAGAGGAGGTCTAGTGGTAGAATTATTGCTCTCGCTCTGACGATTGCGGCGATATCTCACATGTGTAATTTGAATACCATTTACATATGCAGGTGCAACTTCTATATGCATTTTCTTTGCTGCGCAAGCTCGCAGTGATGTGGGGTGCTTTAAAAAAAACTATTTTTTCTTATTTATTTTATTTAATTTTATATAATTAAATTGTGTTTTTAAAAAAAAAAAATTGATAATTTTTATTCCTGTCACAAGGAATGTAAACATCCCTTGTGACAGTAATAGGTGGTGACAGGTACTCTTTATGGAGGGATCGGGGGTCTAAAAGACCTCCGATCCCTCCTGTGCCCTTCAAAGTATTCAGATCGCTGAAAATGGCGAGTAAACCGGAAGTGTCGTTGTGACGTCACTTCCGTGTTTACATTCAGGAGCCGTTTCCAGCTTCTTTCCAGTCTGTCTCTAGGCGCCGGAAGTGGAGCCTCCCAGATCGGAACTCCCGGCGGAACGGGAGCCCCGGGAGGCCCGGGAAGAGCGGCAGGAGACGGCGGGAAGGGGGATGTCCCGTCCCGCTCCCCCGGTATAACAGCCAAGCGGCTTTTACCTGCATCGGTTGTTATACCTGGAAAGCCGATCGCCAGCTCGAAAAAACGGCTGTGGGCATCATCCCGGTATAACCCCCGAAAGCCGAGTATGCACATCTGCGTACACTCGGTGGGAAGGGGTTAAAAAGAAAAATTGGTTGAGCCATTTGAGCTAGAGCAGAAGAGATACAATGAAACGATTGTGAAAACATCCCATGACTAGTCAACAAACACTGATGTTCTTTTGGCAGTTAATCTGTTGGACATTTACACAATTTAGGAGCCCTGGGCAAAATATGATGTTTGCAAAGTCTCTGCATATACGGAAGCTTGTGCACACATGGTAAAAGCCCGGCAGGCCACCCATTGCTTATGAGACACGTATGGGATTTTGGGGCAGGGCTGAGCTGCACTCTATGTGTTTTATGGACACAGAGAGCAGGGCTGGGAAACGAGCATGCATGAGTGCCCCCCATAGCAAATAGCTTACTATGGGGGCACTCAGCAGGGGGAGGGCCCAGAGCGCTGACAGAGTACCAGAGAAGAGAGGGATTAGGCTGCTCTATGCATGACCTTTGCACAGAACAGGTAAGTATACAATGTTTATCTAACCCCTTCCCGCCCGCTCTAAAGCCGAATGATGGCTACAGCCCGGACCTACTTTGCCGGGAGGCGTCATATGACATCCTCCCATGCTCGAGCGGCCTGCGCGCCCCCTGCAGGGCGTGCTCGCCGCTCTCTGTGATACGCGAGTCTATGAGACTCAGCTGATCACAGATCAGAGTAACGGTCGATCTCAACTCCTTACCACGTGATCGGCTATTAGCCAATGACAGCTGATTATGTGATGTAAACAGAGATGGTAATCGGCTATTTTTCTCCTCACGCTGATAGTGTGGGTAGAAAAAAAAAGCTGATCACAGGTGGCTTTCAGAGGGACATCGGTTTCCGATCACGAAGAGCCGCCGCCAAGTGAGCTTGCCCACCTGTGCCACCTGCCAGTGGCACCTACCAGGCGGCACAACAGTGCCACCTACCAGTGCCCACCAGCACCACCTACCAGTGCCCACAGTGACACCTATCAGTGCCCACAATGACACCTATCAAAGTCACCAATCCGTGCCTCATCACCAGTGCTGCCTATCAGTGCCCTTCAGTGCCACCCATCAGTGCTCCCTCATCAGTGCCGCCTTATCAGTGCCCATCAATGCTGCCTTATCAGTGCCCATCAGTGCAGCCTCATCAGCGCATATCAATGAAGGAGAAAAATTACCTGTTTGTAAAATTTTATAACAAACTATGAAAAATATATATATATATTTTTTGTTTGTTTGATTAGCACAAAATAAAAACTCCAGTAGTTATTGAATACCACCAAAAGAAAGCTCTATTTGTGTGAAAAAAAATTATAAAAATTGAATTTAGTATTGGTAGTTGAGTTTTTTTTGTTGTTTGATTTTCTTTGATCCTAGAGCGCTTTTATCTGTGTTCCATTTTTTGGGACTTTTATTAATTTTTTTCATAGATGTTGGCAGTGAGTGTGAAGTTGTTAGTGGCATTGCAATAGCAGCTCTTTGTACTTGAGCACCGCATACTATTGTTGTGCAGTTTAGTCCTCTAAAGCAGTGATATCCAAACTGCAGCCCTTTGCTTGTCCTTGGAGCACTATTCCTCCCACTGTCACCAACAATGGGGCAATCATTTCTGTACTGACTCCAACAATGGGGCACTATTCCTCCTATTGATATCAATGATAGGCAGGCCCAGACTGGGATAAATAATAGGGCCAGGCATTTTAGATTGAGCAGCCCATACAAGGCAAGAACTGACAACTCCTGGGGCCTCAGGGCAATAGGAGATCAGGGGGCCCCCTGTGTCCCCGCCCACACTCAAGCCACAGATACACAGACTCCACCTACAGATTGCAGCTAAGATGCATAGAGTGGACATTTAAATATTAACTTCAGCATAGCCTGCTGGGAGTTCCTGGCTTTTTTCCATAGAAGCTGTTTAACCACTTGACCTCTGGAAGACTTACCCCCATTCAAGACCAGGCCATTTTTTTTTTCGATATGGCACTGCCTTATTTTAACTGATAATTACACGGTAATGCAACGCTGTACCCAAATAAAATTGATGTTCTTTTTCCCCACAAATAGAGCTTTCTTTTGGTGGTCTTTGATCACCTCTGTGGTTTTTATTTTTTGGGGGCTATAAACAAAATCTGACAATTTTGAAAAAAAACATTTTTTTTTTACTTTCTGCTATAAAATATATGTAAAAAAATCAAAACTGTGTATTCTGCTACATGTTTTTTGGTAAAAAAAAAATCCCAATAAGTGTATATTGATCGGTTTGCTTAAAAGTTATAGTGTCAACAAACTATGGGATATATACTGGAGTTTTTATTTATTTTTAATAGTAATGATGGCGATCAGCGACTGTGATATTGCGGCAGACATTTGGACACTAGCTGACACTTTGTGGGAACCAATGACACTAATACAGTGATCGGTGCTAAAAATATGCACTGTCACTGTGCTAATGACACTGGCTGGGAAGAGGTTAAACATCAGGGGAATTCAAAGGTTTAAATGTCTGCCTAGCCAGTGTTTGTGTGTACTGTGATTGGTGCTTTTTCCTAAGGGAAGTCATGGATTTTATTTCCTCCTTTGCAGGTAAAGAAAATCTATTACTTCTCCGCTGACAGGACAGAGCTCTGACTTGTTTATACTGGCAGGGCTCTGTCCTGTGTAAATTCATGATGATCGGCGGGGACACCTGCACCCAGTGATTGACATCTGCTGCGTTTAGTCACAGCATGGCCGGGTGGCCAGTGGTGTGGACTCCCTACCTGGAAGTGTCAGATCAAGTTCATATGAGGCCACAGCAGACACAGGAGGAGCATGAGGAGTAGTATGGAGGCTGTGGTGGCTTTGAGGAGGAAGAGAACATGGGACAGACTTCCGGGGGGGAGTTCATCCTTCACAAACCCTAGGACTTGTATATGGTTGGGCAGATGGCTGAGGGCAAAAAATTCCTGGATTGGGATGTCACAGAGTGGTTGATTCCCATCTGCCATGTATTTACAGTATCTCACAAAAGTGAGTACACTCCTCACATTTTTGTAAATATTTTATTATATCTTTTCATGTGACAACACTGAAGAAATTACGTGTAAAGTAGTGAGTGTACAGCTTGTATAACAGTGTAAATTTGCTGTCCCCTCAAAATAACTCAACACACAGCCATTAATGTCTAAATCGCTGGCAACAAGAGGATACAACCATAAGTGAAAATGTCCAAATTGGACCCAATTAGCCATTTTCCCTCCCCGGTGTCATGTGATTTGGTCTCAGGTGTGAATGGGGCTCTGAGGAAGAAGGGGTACCTTCGAAATGTGTCAGCCAGCAGCGGTTCGTATGTCCTCTCCCTAGGACCTGGAAACTGCTACCAGTGGACAACAGACTGCCATATGATTACTACAAACATGATTTTGTTTCTACATTTGTGAGTAGTTTTCAACTATGTCTTTTGAATAAATGTACTAAAGGATAATGCGCTAGGCTGGTGCGCCCTCTCTTTCTTTTTCTTTGTGAATGGGGAGCAGGTGTGTTAAATCTGGTGCTATTGCTCTCACTCTCTCATACTGGTCACTGGAAGTTCAACATGGCACCTCATGGCAAAGAACTCTCTGAGGATCTGAAAAATATAATTGTTGCTCTACATAAAGATGGCCTAGGCTATAAGAAGATGTCTTTGGGAAATAGACGTATGAGTGCTGCCAGCATTGCTGCAGAGGTTGAAGGGGTGGGGGGGGGGGGGGGTCAGCCTGTCAGTGCTCAGACTATACTCTGCACATTGCATCAAATTGGTCTGCATGGCTTTTGTACCAGAAGGAAGCTTCTTCTAAAAATGATGCACAAGAAAGCCTGCAAACAGTTTGCTGAAGACAAGCAGGCTAAGGACATGGATAACTGGAACCATGCCCTGTGGTCTGATGAGACGATAAACTTATTTGGTTCAGATGGTGTCAAGCGTGTGTGGTGGCAACCAGATGAGGAGTGCAAAGACAAGTGTGTCCTGCCTACAGTCAAGCATGGTGGTGGGAGTGTCATGGTCTGGGGCTGTATGAGTTCTGTCCGCATTGGGGAGCTACAGTTCATTGAGGGAACCATCAATGCCAACATGTACTGTGACATACTGAAGCGGAGCATGATCCTTTACTTTCGGAGACTGGGATACAGGGCAGTATTCCAACATGATAACGACCCAAACGTACCTCCAAGACAACCACTGCCTTGCTAAAGAAGCTAAGGGTAAAGGTGATGGACTGACCAAGCATGTCTACAGACCTAAACCCTATTGAGCATCCTCAAATGGAAAGCATCCACCAGCTCTGTGATGTCGTCATTGAGGATTAAAAAGGGACTCCATGGGCAACCAGTGAAGCTCCGGTGAACTCCATGCCCAAGAGGGTTAAGGCAGTGCTGGAAAATAATGGTGGCCACACAAAATATTGACACTTTGTGTGTGCGGCTTAGGTAAATTAGGCACCTCACATTTGTTGCCAGCAGTTTAGACATTAAGGGCTGTGTGTTGAGTTATTTTGAGGGGACAGCAAATTTACACTGTTATACAAGCTGTACACTCACTAATTTACATTGTAGACAAGTGTCATTTCTTCAGTGTTGTCACATGAAAAGATAGAATAATATATTTACAAAATGTGAGGGGTGTACTCACTTTTGTGAGATACTGTGAGATACTGTATGTGTTTGACTATTTTTATTTTGATGTGTATTAGTATTGTTTGTTTGTATTTTTCTGTACTATTTGCTATTGATTTCATTATAGTCAGGGCCCTAGAAGCATACCTGAAAGGGGGAAAACCTATGGTCATAGCCTGCCCACCCTTCCACAATGCAGGAGGAAGGCTGGGCAGCAGCAAATGGAAGGGGGGATTCAACAGCGTAGGCAAAAGTCAGGCAACAGCAAAATTGAAACATGTAATAATACAGCCCTTTCCCAAATAAGATCTGTGCAAAAAAAAAAAAAATGTGATTCCATGGTAAGTGGTGAGCAATGATGAGCTGAACTGTCCTTTTAAAGAAATTTGGATGGCAAACTGGAAACCAATTGGCCAAGTCTGTCAAATTAAAAATGTCAATTTTCTAGTTTAATAGGCAAGGAGGTGACAAAAAATAGCATGGGGGGTGTTAGACACCAGGGGAGAGGAAGTGTGTTACTTTCATGATTATTAGGAGAAAATAAAGGGAAAAAAATATTAAAACTCACACAGTCACCTCATTTAAATATTTTCAATATATTACATTTTTCATGAAAAGAGTTTATTGGAGTAAAGAACAATACAAAGCAGGAAAGCAACAATGCGATCCAATATCCATACTTAGGTAGCATGCATGAGGTACAATATCATCTATAACCTTCTGAAACAATTTGTCACAAAAAGAAATAAGACATTTTGCTGGAATATATGCGGTAATCAAGTTGTTGTCTCCTGAAAACTTCTAAACTTTAACTAAATAATATCTCCTCTTGTCCGAATTGGGAAGCGGCTATTGTAGGTTGGCTCATGTAATCACCTGACTTGCTAGTCATCTTTTTAGAAAAGAATAAGAGAGGTAAGAGAGGGAAAAGAAAGGATAAGGGAGAGAAAAATGTAAAGAAGAAGGGAGAAGGGTCAACCGTTGTACTTGGTCATTCTATGGCATTCAGGTCTCATCGGCCTTGGCAAATATCTTAGATTGGACCAGGTGTATCATTTTGTTTATCTGTAATGCCCGAGAAGGTCTCAGAGTATTTGAAAACAGTCCAGGGTTGCCAAGTCTCATGGAACCTCTCGACTCGCTCAGTGGATTGTGCTAGGGTGTCCTCCATTTCATAAATTTTTGCCACTCTATGAAGCCAGTCAGTTATAGATGGAACCCGTGGAGAGTTACAATAGATTGGAATAAGAGATTTAGCTGCATTTATTAGGTGTTTTGTGAGTGAGTGTTTGTATTTTTTCAAGGTCCAATTTGATATGTACCAATGTGGTTTCTGTTATCATTTTGATTCATTTTAACACTTTGTCCCAGAAAGGAGTAATTAAGGGGCCACCAAATTAACTGCCACCAAATATGTAATAGAGAACCAGTATTCCCCATGCACCTCCACCACTGATCGGGAATTTGTGGGTTCCATTTGTGTAGTTTCGAGGGTGTTAGGTACCACTGTGTCAACAGTTTATACGCTGTTTCCTGTAATTTAGTGCTGATGGAGCACTTATGAGATAAAATGCAGGCATTCTTCCACTGTTTGGGTGATATGGATACCTGTAATTCATCAGACTACCATCTCCTGAGTCTGTCATCTTTTGGCTTTTTAGCCTCCTGCAACCAGGCATATGCAATTGAGGTTGTCCTGCTGATCTGTTCACCTGTAAGACACACCAACTCAAACTCTGTCAAGGGTCTAGAAAAGTCGCCCAACTTTTCATTACTTTGAAGGTAACTTCAGATCTGCAAGTATGCCCAAAAAGGTAAATTGTTTAGATTGTTATCTTTTTCCATATTGGAGAAATCTTTAATCTTGTGTAGATAGCAATCCCCAGCCAAGAGAGGTTTATTGCTGCTTGGTGACCTAAGACGTGAGTTTCCTACGCCTGTTATAAAATCTGGGTTAACTTTTAACTGGAGTAAGTGGGCCAAGTGAGAAGGTGATCCCTATTTCCTTGGGCAGCTCGTGAATTAGCTTTAGTGTGGTTCCTGTTAGTGGATGATGTTTTAGGTCATCTGGATATGAAGACCATGGTATCCAAGGGGCAAATAGTAGGGGAAACTGAGTTACTAGCCATTTCCAAGTTCACCCAATCTTTAATGTCCCTGTGGCAGTGCCAATCTAAGATCCTCGCCAGATGGGAGGCCAAGTAATAGTCTCGAAAGTTGGGTATTCCAACCCCAATATATTACATTTTTATTTTCGGTTTTAGATATGTTTTTGTGGCACACATTCCTGCTGTCAAACCAGTGCCTCAGGCTTTGTCCTGGGTTACCAATCACACCCTTCAGGGATAGCAAAGGGGTATGCATTTGCCCTGATGCCTGGGTACATAGGCTTTACTATTTTCTCACTGTGCGTTTGCTAGTTTGTCGGTGAGGGCAGGGGTTAAGTTCTTCCTTGAAATGTAGAAGATTGTTCTTGGATACAAAGTAACATGTACAAACCATTCCAAGTCTTTGCACAGGTGTCCAAACATTATAGAACATTTGTTGAACAAACAGTAAAATGCAATTGTGTAAAATATGTATTTTGCCAAAGAGGAACTGCTTGTACACCTTGTACCTTGTACCTTGGCACAAAATGAAACTCAAATTAGTATAAATAGCTCTCCTATAATCCCAAACCCTCACTCAACCTTCAAACCTGAACCATCACTTCCATAACCATGAATAAAATCTTCATCTTTTTGATCGTCGGTGCTATGGTAACTACAGGTAAGAAATACTTATGGCACAAAATTGAATTTTTTTTTAAATTTGTGTTGCTCCATTGTACTAAATGTTTGTACTCTAATACAAATTGGAAGTAGTAAATTGGAAGCCCCAGAGTGTTTAAATCCTGACAACGAACTGGTCTTATTTACTCCAATTGTGTCTGTTAAATATATAATTAAAAGCATAAAACTATTTATAAAATACAATAGAATACTAGTTGATTCTGCCAGAGATACAGAGCTGATAATATTTCAAAAAGGTCAGTTACAGAAAAAGAAGTTTGTTGATAAGCAATATAACCCTGAACTTATAGAGAGGGTCCACCAAAAATGTCTTACTGGTCCATCCAGGGCTAACAATAAAGACACCCGGCCCCAAATTAATGTTAAAAGAGAAGTATGGGTTTCACAAAAAAAATAAAAAATCTATACCCACTTGGGTGGATGCAGCATTGGTCCAATCCTTCATCTGTCCATCTCTAGCTCTAAGACCAAGAATTGGGCAATCAAACAATACTTTAGCAGGCTTTCGAATGAACTGCCCTCCTATGATCCATAGGACAAGAACAGCCAAAAAAAGATTTGGCTATACTTCTCAGATATATTGCATAACACGTAGATGTGTGTGTCAATGCCAGATCCAATATATTGGACGAACCAAACAACCAATGTGTATGAGAATTAGGGAACATATCCAATACATTACAAAAGGTTACTCTAAGCATAGCATCTCAAACCATGACACAACTCATTACGATAAAGACTTCTCCTCCCTAATTATTTGTGGAATTTAAAAATAACCCCCATTGGGTGGGGAAGTAATAAAATGACTACCCTTAGCCAGTCTTTTTGGATACATGAGACCCTTCATCCACTAGGCCACAATATTGAATTTGGCATTAACTGTTTTATCAGTAATTATTATCTTAGGATATATCAATTTTATAATTTTTTGCCAATATGTAATATTTAGTTCATCGTGTATTATTATTTTCCTCATCTCTCTCATGTAATTTTATTAAATTTTTAAAGTAAACATTGTAGTTGATTATTAGTGAATTTTGGGGAATCATTTCTGAGCTGCACAGAACTCTACATTATTATTTATTTAGCATATTCCAATCAGAATATAATACTCAATAGGATTATTTTAAATCAGATCATTTATATATATTTTCACATTTACATTCATTTTGACCATATGAATGTTTTATTTCCTAGACATTCGTTTTGTTACAAATTTGTTTTTTAGTGAATTTTGACGAATTTGTTAATTTGTTAATATCCGAATTAACGAAAAACAAACTTTCAAATATTCATAATTTTGAATATTCAAAAATTCATAAAAATTCGTAAAATAAAACAAATTTGGAAATTTGAAAAAAATCGGAAATTCAAAAACCTGAAAACCCAAAAATCTGAATTAACTATCTAAAAACGTAACTATTACTAACTATTAAATTATAGGTATTGGTATTGTAATTTCCTTTCAAATTTGGCTGTTAGTGAATGTAAAGAATAGAAATTCATCCAAAGTTATGAATTATCCGAAATGAGAAAAAAGGGGGGAGAGGGGAATTGGGACTTTAAATGAAATTACGACCTGGTAAGGTCGCATATTTCCATACCTGTCATTCTGACTAAATATTATTCGGCACGCAGGCAATTTGCTGGCCGAGCTAAAGGAAAAGAAGTTGGGACTTTAAATAAAGCCAATGGTTTGCAAGACAACACAAAATGGTGGATAAATAAGCTGTTTAATAATTCATATACAAAGAATGGTATCAAACAATATCCTATTAATACGTGACAAGATATTTAGAATGAGTAGTAGCACTGATAAACAGTGAACAGCATACAGACTGTGATGTCAAATAGCAAGATAGGTAAAAAAAGGTAATAAAAATGGTACAGACATCATTGCTGGGTAAAATCAAGGGACCACCAGTGTCAAATGAGGTAAACAATTATTGCACGATCATGCCTGCCTAATCTCTGGCCTCAAAGATCCTGTTAAAAGGAGTAATCCATATTGGCACAATGAAATTGATGAATAATAGATAACTGGTAGCTCAACGCATTTCGTAGTTCAACACCACTCATCAGGAGCAGACACGTCATATGTCTAAAATTTAAATTATATAATAAACTAATAAGTCATCATAGTTAAAGGGTACACAAGGGGTAAATAGATCCCTTGAAGGGATAAAATACTCACTAAGATACGTTTGTTGGTGGTGGATGGCCAGGAGTGGTAACCCGTCCAAAAAGACTGCAACCGGGAGCTGAGGCGGGTACCCCAGCAACAAACACAGGCACCCATTGAGGAGACACAGGACCACAAGGCACTCTAGAGGAAAGGTGGCAAGTGAACAATAGGAAGTATGTGTGAATGAGAAGAGAGTGTGTTGGGAAGGAAGGGTGCCATGTAAAATAATGAGGGTGAACTGGGGTGAAAAAGCTGAAGAAGGGGGAAAAAAGTGGTAAATAATAAGAACTATATGATAGAGGTGAACAAGTGTATGTCAAATAAAAGGCGAACACAGTTGGTTGTGATAGAATGCGAAGAATAAAAGTGCCTGGAATGATGCTAATTACCTAATGTGGCATTATAAGGCACATGGTGTGGTCAATTCGTAAATTCAAAAAAATTAGTAAATTTGGAAATTCTAAATAAATCTGAAATTCTGAAATTCTAAAAAAAAATTGGAAATTCGAAAACCTGAAAAAACGAAAATCGGAAATAATTAACTAATAACTTAACTATTACTAACTATTAAATTATAGGTATTGTAATTTCCTTTCAAATCTGGCTGTTAGTGAATGTAAAGAATACAAATGTATCCAAAGTTATGAATTACCCGAAATAACAAATGTCATATCTAAATGAATGGAACATAACAAAATATAATAATATAATAATAAATTACAATAATAATAATAAAAAAATGTTTTATTATTGTTTATTATTAATTTGTTCCGTTCCATTTGTTTAGATGCAGAATTTGTTATGTCAGATAATTCGTAACTTCGGATCAGTCACTAACAGACAAATTTGAAAGGAAATTCCAATACCTATAATTTAATAGTTAGGAATAGTTAAATTATTATTAGTTAGTAATTATTTCAGATTTTAGAATATTCTGGTTTTCACATTTCCATTTTTTTTCACCATTTTTCAGATTTTTTTTTGGGGGGGGGGGGGGGGGGGGATTTCCAAGAATTTCGAATTTCTGAATTTTTTCGAATTTACAATTTTTTTCAAATTTACAAATTGCAATCACAACAAATGACCAGAAAAACAACAAAAAAAAAATTTCAGCAGTGCACATGTTTATTTTACCTTAATATTTTTAATTTCATATATATAACTATGCCACTGATTATGTCTCAGCTTTGCTCCATACCATACTCTTATTTATTTGATCTCATAAGCCTTTGTTTTTTGTTTTTTATATTAATATATTTGTATATATAGTTTTACATTTTTTTAAAATTTTTATACCTATTCATATATATATTTCTTACACATTTTATATCAATTTTATAACACTTTACTGTCTTTAAAAAACCTTCAGCCGTTAGAACCACTTTAAGTATATTTTAAAGCATTTCATTTAATGATAAAAACATTTAATGATTTCGAGGATATATATTTTATGTGAATTTTTATACATTTAATGATCAGTTAGTATTGTATACCATTGTGTTACATTCCTTTATGCACAATCTTCTCCGTTTAATAAGTTTGATGTTATGCTGGTGCTTGTAGTCTGCTTTGTAAATGTAATTAAAGTAATACTAAACACACCCAGTTTAATTGATATTATCCCTTCTATTCCTGTATATGGATGATGGCACTGTAATTATTTTAATTAAAAAAAAACTATATATAGCTCTCTCATGACCCAGATAGTTCCCAGCCTGTCTGCAGGGAAACATAAGCAGGAGGAGCTTCTAGCCCTCCACTGCTGGTCACATGTTCAAAAAAAACAGCCTTTGGAATACAGAGTAAAAATAAATAATTATTATCAATAAACCTGTTATAAATTATCATACAAATATAATATTTGAAATCAAATCTTCATTATTTTTTGGCAATAACATGGTGTAGGTGAATTTATGCCAGTCATAGGCTGCATCACAGCTTTCTAGCCTGTGTCTTAGAATAAGAGGGAGGTGAAGCCTCCATCAATCTACATGTGTTTAGCTGGTTAATGGGCGTGGAGGAGGAGGGAGGGAGTGGGCTGTCATTTACCACTGTGTATATGCCCACATGTGTGACTCTATAGTAACATGGGCTACTCAGACGAGATAGGGAGGAAATGCTCAGCATAGAAACTCACTGAAAAAAGAGCATGTGCAGAGTTGCCAACCATGCTCTGCAAAATCCTGAGCAGAATTGGGAACTTGAGCAGAAGAGGGAGATAGAGAGCAGCAGGATCAACCATTTTATTTTTTACAGAATACGTAAGTGAATCTCATAGTGACTGAGTGAGTATGAACAGCATGTCATACACCATGTATTGATAGAGTTTTATGATGTGCTGGCATATTCTCCTTTGGGTAGGCTTGGCAAAGGGGGCTGTGCTCCTGAAACATGTTGCCACCCGCCCCTTTCCTGAGACTCTGTGCTATACCAGGTCCATGCAGTGCTGTGGACACCGCCAACTGTCTTCCTCCAAAGCAGCCAGAGGAACAAAAGGAGGGAAGTAATAGTTAGATGAGGAGAAGCAACAGTTAGCTGAACTGATAACTTTGCCCTGAATGAGAAAATCAACGATTTTTCAATTTAATTCCATCATGTTGTCTTTTTGTATTTTAGGGCATCTCAAAACCATGTGCAAAAGGTGTTGGAATATTGACTCAACTGAATGCAGCACAGCAAAGGATATTGAATGTGATGGAACCAAGTGCATGACGCTGTCAGAAAACTTCAATATCAGTAAGTACGGGTTGTGTTCTCGTGTTGCATCTATTACCAGATTACCATCATTCATATCAGTGGCACATCTCTTATTGGGAAGGAGGTAAGCTTGTTAGCATTGGGGAACTGCATGCTGCTGATATATACTATGTTACCAAAAGGAAAGGGACACCTGCCTTTACACGCACATGAACTTTAATGGCATCCCAGTCTTAGTTCATAGGGTTCAATATTGGGTTGGCTTCTTCTGGGAAGGCTGTCTACAAGGTTTAGGAGGGTGTCTATGGGAATGTTTGACCATTCTTCCAGAATGGCATTTGTGAGGTCAGGCCTCTAACCTCTCTAGGCCTCTAACCCTGGCCTCCCTTCCTCTCTAGCTTTCCTCATCCTCTCCCTGGCTCTCTACTCCTCAGGTGCGCATTCTTCCTTCCCTAACACCGCTTTTCTGCCTAACTTCTTCCCTCTCCCTCCCACCGGCTGCTGCAATGTGAGCCTTGCAAGGGATAGGTTCCACTAATCGCCCCCCCCCCCCCCCCCCCAGCGCACCAAGCACTCTCCTTGAACACCAAACATTTCCCCCTGTGTACCCCTGCCACCACCACCATGCCTCCTGCTTCCCTCTCCTCTTTCCAACTGGCTGATGCGGGGACACCATGGGATCCTTTAGGATGGAGGGACGGTAAATATGTCACATTTACCAGCCCCTTCCTTTCCTTAATGAACACAATGAGTGATTGGTAGCGATCACTCACTGTGTTCATCCATAGCTGAAGCATAGTAAACTGTCTTTATTTGGGATAAGGGGGGCTGTCGGGTTGGCTGTATGGGACCCCGTGGGTTCTCACAGTAGCCCTGGGTGTGGCTAAAACCATTTTCCCTGATGAGTCCCAAGCCTGTAGCTTGTAAATCATCACCTGGCCACACCTAGTCCTGTCCTCTGCTTTTTATATTGACAGCACTGCCTGTGTTGTTGAAACCCTCCCTTCGTGAGCATAGTGCTGTATGTGGGAATGGGGGGCATGTGATACACAAAATCTAGGAGGATTCAGATCAGTGAGGGAAGGTAAAGGAAGGTTTTTGGACTTCAACATTTGGAAGGATTACTTAACACTTAACTAAGCTCCCTTACCCACACAAAACTTAGCCCTTAAACGTAACACCTATCAATGAACCGGACCCTGCTTAGCTCTCAACCTCAAACCTATTGGGGTTGATTTATTAAAACTGGAGGGTGCAAAATCTGGTGAACTTACAGTTTTTTTTTTTTTTTGTCAAAGCTTAAGTGAACAAACTAATATTAGAAGTTAATAGGCTACCATGCACAACTGTACCAGATTTTGCACTCTCTAGATTTCGGAAATCAATCCTATTGTGTAACTAAAGCTATACCTTACACTCAAACGTTACCATTTAACCAACCCCCTAATGTGTAATCTACCATTTAGCCCCATAACCTTGACCTTCACCCTAACCACTAAGCTGGAAAACATTTCTCGATCTCGATTAAGTCCAACAAGATGTATGCCACCTCATGGACTTATCGCTTTGATTTACAATTACATTTTTACTGTGCCAAGAGCATAGATTTTGCTATATTTTCTCTGTCACTGGACCTTCTGGTCTTAGCTCTACAACTGCATTGTCACCTGCAGCCACTGTAGCTGCCCCTCCTCTTGCCCAGTCACAGAGAACATTGTATTATATTAACTTATTCACAAAATAAAAACGCCTTCTGTGAATGAACAGCAGAGTGGAGGATTGGAAACAGTGGCGGCCGGTCCATAAGGGGCGCAGCTCTACTAATTCCATGTGGGGCCCCAGACTCATCGCCTGACTTTTTGGAAGCACATGATTAGTACCAGGGGCGGACTGACCATTGGGCCACTCGGGCACTGCCCGAGGACCCCATGCCACTAGGGGGCCCCATCAGGGTTGCCAGCCTCAGTAAAACCAGGGACAGTATGTAAAAATTTGTGTTTTTTTTTTTTTACATCGGTCTCTGAAATGTCCCTTACCGACATCCTTTTGGTCTAAAAATCACCAGATTATAGCTGCCCCACCTCTCCAGTACCTTCTCAGCCAATAGAAACATGTCTGTGTATACCGTGTGATTGTATACTGTGTGTGTGTGTTTGGGTCTACTGTGTGGCCCCATAATCTCTGATTGCCTGGGGGCCCCATAATCTCCTATTGCCCGGGGGCCCCATGAGTTATCAGTCCACCCCTGATTAGAGCCTGAGGCTCTGATTGGCTTTAAAAAAGTCAAACTCACCCAATATTCGCTATGGTCTTCCGGCTTCTCCTCCTGGTCAATCAGAACAGGAGGCGGACCTTAAGACCAGATTAGCTGGAAGGAGAAGCTAGGGAAGCCATGACCGTATATCGGGTGAGTGCAGACCTGGCCGGGGGGAGGGGGGTTTCCGCCCCTCCCAAAACAATTGAGCACAAGCTGCCACTGGGTGGGAGAGTTGCTGTTATATAGAAGGCCGCATCTCTTCTGTTTTTTTTTTTTTTGTCAAAGCTTAATTAAACAAGCTGATGTTAGAAATGAATTGGCTACCATGTACAGCTGCAATGGATTGTGCATTCTCCAGTTTTCATAAATCAATCCCATTGTGTCACTAAACCTAACCCTAACACTCAACTGTTACAATTTAACCAACCCCTAATGTTTAACCTAACAGCCTCATAAACCCTAGCCTTGACCTTCCCTCTAACCACTAAACTGGAAAATGTTTCTCAATCAGTGGCTACAGCCTCTGATCAGTGTATTTTGGCAACAGCACAATGTCCCGACAGGGGGGCATTCCTTCAGGGGAATCCCATCCTTTGTTCAGGCTAAAAAAAATACTAAGCCCTTGTACACACGGTCGGAGATTCCGACAACCAAATCCGACGGATCTTGTCCGAAACTGTTGCATACACACGGTCGGCCGAAGTTGTCGGAAAATCCGATCGTTCAGAACGTGATGACGTTATTTCGTTTCAACGGGACTACGTTCAGGCTAGTAGTCAATAGCTTTGATGTAGGAATTTGATCTGAGCATGCGTGGCACTTTGTCGGATCGGAATTCTCTACACATGATCGGAGTATGTCCGATCGGAGCATTTTGTCGGAAAATATTTCCGGCAAGTTGGAAAATTTGGTCCGACGGATATTCCGACGGAAACAGTCCAATGCAGACCACACACAGTCGGAATATCCAACAAAACCCCCTCTGATCGGACACATTCCGTCGGAATCTCCGACCGTGTGTACAAGGGCTAACAGTGTATCGCCAACTTTAGATTTAGCACTTGCATACTTACCTTATCCAATGCCAGTTTTTATCCCCCCAGTCATCTCTTGTAAGAAGAATGTTCACTTTCATGCTTTGTGATATTTTTTTCAGGCAATGTGATTTATACCAGTGTGAAAAAAACGTGTGCAAACGAGATGTGTGATAATTGCTTCACCGTATCAACAAACCATGGCTTCAAACTCCGAAGCGGTGGTGAATGTAAGGAAGGAGACAACAGTAACGCCGAAATGAAGTATAAGGGTGAGTTTATTTATCCTTGTCTGTGAAAATAATTATAGTTTCACTGTCTTCCTCCAATTTTTTGAAGCAAAAAAGAAGTGCAGTAATTCAGCAAGCAACTGTATTTTTGAAAGTATTTCAAGCCCATTTTTGTCATTTTGGGTAGAGTAGGTAATTTTATTTGCCATCCGTGTGCCATTAGGATTTCCAGCAACAACAGTCACCAAGATAAATAAAGAAAGCACATCTCCACAATCTGGACCCTTCATCACTTTATGTAAAACTAAAATATTCATCATTTTTAAGGACAAAGTCTACATCACTACAGGGAAAGTGGTTGTAGATGATGAATTGTTACTAGGAATGTCTTTAATATTGACTGGACCCTGGGCAAAACATTTCTTGCCCCCCCCCCCCCCCTTCTTGCAGTTTCGCTCTCCATCTGCTTTGAGGCATACAGTAAATAGCAGCTAGACTCAAAATCAGTTTACTGAATGAGATCAGGCAGCTATTGCTTTTGGTTGCCAGAGGTTACAGTGTATTGTTACCACTCACTGATTAGTTGCTAGAGGTTACAGCACATGATTTATGCTTGTTAATTGGTTGTTAGAGATTACTGTACATCAATACTGCTTACTGATTGGTTGCTAGAGGTTACAGCATATCATCTCCTCACTGCCTGCACACCATGGACAGAGGAGGTGAGGGGACCCATTAATAGACAGAAAACTCCTAGGGATCCTAGGACTCCTGGGATCAGTTGCAGTGCTGGGGGGGGGGGGGGCGGCTGGGTGGGTGTGATCAATTTCTAGCATGCCCCTTTATCTCCCCAGTGGGCAGCATTCCATATAGGTGGATATGACCTCAGGGGGGCATGATATACATATGAATACTGGATATATTTACATATGGATGCTGCTGGTCTGCCGCTATTTACATATCAATGCTGGTATTAACATGTAAACACCGGGGCAGAGCTGGGCAGCCTTAGTAACAGAAATTCACACTGAGATATCAGGGCACAGCACGGGACTAAAAACTTAAGGGACGAGGGAATTTAAACTGGGATAGTTGGCAAGTATGGGGCAGCTGCTTTGGGCCCCACAATAATGACAGGGACCCTGGCAGCTGACCCCTTTTGCCGTGCCTTAAAGACGGCCCTGATTGTTACCCATGAACTACTATGCTGAGCAGTTTATACAGATAAGTGCATGCAAAGGATTTTCTGTTTGAAGCTAGGTGAACCTAGATAGAGCTTCTTCAGTTGCATTAATCACTAGCAAGCAAGAGTATTAGCATTAGCCAGGTAGCCTGACCTAAAATAAGATTGCATCTAAAACTGAAGTTGAAAAGGTGCGCTAAACTGTTTTCTATACAGGACACTATTCCCTCAACATCCACCACTGGAGGTTATAAGCTGAGGACAATTAGGTGAAGAAATACCAACAGACAGAAAGACATACCTGGGAACTTGCCATAGCCAGGCCAGCAATGTTGGCGTTTCTTGCCAGCTCATTACTGACTGGGCTCAGTTCTCCAGCTCTATGTAATGCTCAGCATCCGTTGACTATAAACATTGTAGGTGGTGGTTGCTTGGATGCACACATGTCAAACTCCAAGAGGTGGAAAAGTGCAGGCGGTTTTACATGGTATCCATCCAATAGTAGCCTGAGAGCAAGAGATGTGTGCAGGAACAGGCAGGTATCATTATACAAGGTCTGCCTGGAAGTTGAACCCCCCATACTGCTGCGCCAGAATAAGGCTTAATGCAAATTGGTTTAAAAAGTTAAAAACTCACCTAAGCTGCATTTTTTCAACCAGTTTAGGTAGGTTTAGCAGCATTTGGTGTTTGGGTGTTTATTTATTTCTTTGGCCTGCAATTGTAATTTATTCTGGCCATTGAAATGAATAAGTTCCTAGCAGTGTTTGGAGTTTTTTTATGCCCAAAAGCTTGAAGAATCAGCAGAAGAATTGCATTTGGGAGAGGAGAATTCCAATGCCTCTAAATTCTGCTGCTCCTAAACTCTGGTAAGAGCCTATGGGGGTTACTTACTAAAGGAAAATCTACTTTGCACTGCAAGTGAACTTGGAAGTAAAGTCGCTATAGATCCGAGGGGGACATACAAGGACAATAAAAAACAGCATTTTAGCTTGCACATGATTGGATGATTAAAACAGCAGAGCTTCCACTCATTTCAGATCTACCCCTTATATTTAGAGCGACTGCACTTCCAAGTGCACTTTCAGTGCAAAGTGGATTTGCCTTTTTCGTAAATAACCCCCTATGTGTGCATGAACATCCCGTCATAAAAAAAAAAAAGCTCCTATGTTTGAATTTAGGTGCAGCGGTGTGTCCCAGGCTAAAGTGTTCGGATTTAGCTTGAAGTAAAGGTGGCAATCCTAAGCCTGACCCACCTCTACCCAGTGGTGCACCAGCCCAAAACCAACCAGATGAGACTGGCTCCAATCTGCAGCATTAATTCCCTCTACTACACTCTCCATGGAACACTGAAAGCTCTGCTATGGCCTTCCCTGAACAGCAGCATAAGGCTTGATTCACACTAACGCGTTTTTTGATGCATTTTGCATAAATGCAGGGACATTTTTTTAACATGGGTTCCTATGGAACATGTTCACATCAATGCATTTTTGTGCCTCTGCGTTTTTGGAAAGGGTCGGGGACTTTTTTTCATGCAAAATGCAGCGTTTTGCATGTAATAGAAGTCAATGGACCTGCAACAAAAACGCAAGTACCGCGTTTTACCACAATTTTGCTGCGATGTGCATTTTGCAGGGTTTTTTTTTCATTTTTTTTCACTGTATATAGTGTAAAAAAAAAAAAACGCAAAACGCAGCAAAATCGGGGTTAAAAACCTGCAAAAAGCACTGCAAAAACACTCAAAAGCAATATGCATAGATGTGATTCGAGCCTTAAGGTGGGCCACCAGACCCACCTCTTCTTCCTTGTTTCATCTGCATCCACAGTTTGCAGAGGTGTGGCCAAACATATTAAAAGTTCTGATGCCGAGTCTAAACCACATTGATATCAATAAGAGCCGAATCTGTCAAATTAATTTCTCCTTTCTTTAAGGCTAATAGCCAGTGGATTGGCAAAAGAAGTGCATGGGGCACTGCCCCAGGGGGCTTTCACCATTGCAAATACAATTTTGCAGAGCAGTGAAGTGCAACATTAAAAAAAATAGCAAAATTTTTATTTTTTTACGAAGGAAAAGAAAAAAAGCCATTACAATGTCGTTAATTCAAGCTTACTTGCAAGCTTCCTTTGTTTTAGAAATAAAGTATAGGGGTTAAGAGTAAGGGTGGAAGCTTGGGAAGGGATGTTATCAGGGAGAATTTACAGTTACATAGGGAAGTGGTCCCAATGCTTTGGTGCTCCCAAGGAGGAGAGTCAAGAGGGAAGATGGCTAAAAAATGTATAATTGTGCTCTGCACTTAAATAACTGTTAAAGAATGTTTAACCTTTCACATGACGTTCTACACTAAAGATTCTGATAGCATGGTCAGATGTTGGCACCAAGTTGTACCAGTCCCACTCCTCTTCTCCTTTTGATTAGAGCACTCATTCAGCTGCCACTATATGCCTCCTGGTCAAATTCCTAGCCCTATGACTAACACTTAATAAAGGAATGTCCACACATTAATTCATTTTCAACTCTCTACTGCACCTTCACATCTTCACATTATTTCCCATGCCATTTCACATTTGACATACTATCAGATCAGATCAGCAATGTGAAAGGCTAAACATTCTTTAGCAGTGCAGAGGACCAGTACACATCTTTTAGCCATCTTCCCTAATGAATCTCCTCCATTTGGACCACTTCTCTATGTATACAAAGTCCACTAACTTATGCTGTCCATCACAGAGTCACGGGACCCACAGCTGAAAGCTAGGGGGACAAGATGCCTAAAAGCTTGAAGATGCCTCCTTTAGTATACTAGTCTCTTCCAAATGTCCCTTCTATAGCTTTGCCCATCAGGAAATGCTCCCTGATGACATTAATTCCCAAGCGTCCACCGTTACTCTTACACAAGGACACTGTTCAGGCCCCTGTTACCTCACTGCACCTGGTGTGAACAAGCCCTAAAATGTAGTCTGTGAGGCGAAGTTCAGTGATCTTAGATTGTAACTCCTCCAAATTTCCCCTTCTAGGATGAATCCCCCCAGATTCCTCCTCGTAGCACAAAGCCCCCCAAATTCCCCCTCATAGCAACCCCCCCCCCAACCTCCTCCTAGCAGAAAAGCTCTTAAATCCCCTGTCCTAGCGCAAAATTCTCACCAAATCCCCCCTCCTAGCACAACCCCCCATCCCCCCTCACAGCACAAACCCTCCAGTTCCTAAATCCTCACTCCTAGAGCAAACCACACTCAAATTCAGCCCCCCCCCCCCCCAACAAATTCCCTCTCCTAGCACAATCCTCTTAAATCCCCCCTGCCTAGCACAAATGTGGGCTGTCCTTAAACATGTTATACTTACCTACCCTGTACAGTTGGTTTTGCACAGAGCAGCCTGCATCTTTCTCTTCTTGGGTCCTTAACGGGAGCTTCTGGCCCCTCCCTCCTGTTGAGTGCCCCCACAGCAAGCAGCTTGCTATGGAGCACCTGAGCCCTTCAGACACAAACTGCGGTTCAGCCACGCCCCCTCTCTATTGATTGGCTAACTGAGTTTGATTGACAGCAGCTCAGGTAATTATTAGGGTGGCTGAGAGGGGGCTGCTACACACAGAATGCTTATTATTTTAATACATAAAATGCATTAAGATAAAAAAAAACTTCTGACTTTACAACCACTTTAACTCTTGTGCAGTGTTCCCTCCCTCCATGTTTCATGATCAGTTCTCTATGCTTCCTCTTCCTTCATTTCCCATTGAATGACCACCTACTGCTCTGTATCCTCTCCCAGTAAAATATGATCAGCTGCTGTTGATCTTCTTCCTCCCAATTTTGCTTCACCAATAATACTGCAGCTGCTGACTATTAATAATCGGACACTTACCTATCCCAGGGTCCAGCAATGCGAGGGAACGAAGCCCCGCTCATCTCTCCCTCCTCTCTGCGGCACCGGCATGGTAACTGTGGGCACCCAGCTGTGGCTACACAGCCAGGCACCCACTGCGCATGTGCGAGCTGCTCCTCAAACCGTGACTGGCTGGGCAATCATCTGGGACCTGTGACGTGTCCCAGATGATGGCCGAGAGGGAGGGGGGAGAGGGGATCTCCCTTCCGGTGCTGTGGTGTGCCGGGAGGATGTGGGAGCTGGGACCCTCTAAGAAGAGGGTATCGGCTCCCCCCACCAAAAAAATGACACGCCAAATGTGGCATGTTAGGGGGCCACCTCCCTTAAAGCGGAAGTTTCATTTTTGGGTGTAACTCCACTTTAACTCCCATGCAGTGCGACTATGCGAGGAGAGAGAGAGAGCACAGTATGCACAGATATCTCCTCCTCCCTGCAGCTATGTGTACTATTGCCAGCAAAGCAGAAAGCTTAACCTTAACAATTGATGAGTTATTGGTTGGTAGGATGCAGGCAGGCGGTACACACAGCTTTCTGCTTTGCTGACAATAGTACACATAGTTGCAGGAGAGAGCCGGGCAGGCTGTGCTCCCTCTCTCCTCGCAGAGTCACACGGCATGGGAGTTAACACAGAGTAGCGATCAGATCAGGATCTGTCCACGGCACCCTGGTTGAAAAACCATGATCTATACCACCTCGCCTGGAAATTCAGCCCACATAGGGCCCATTAGCTCTTCTCAGTGTAGATCTATATCTTCGAATCCCTAGGGAGGGATTTCTCCAAAAAGGGAGCTAACACCCGCTTATAACTTTTCCCTTACCATACCAAAATTGCAACAGAGTCATCTAACGGTAGATAAGAAAACGGCATCTGCTACCCAATGAGGTATGGGGGCCCACACCCCCAAATACATACCAGATTCTTATCAAGGGTGTGTATCATACAGAAAGTAGGTAACACACAGACAACAACTGTACAACCACAACTGACCTTCCCCTGACAGTCCACTGCTGCTACAATTGTATGGCTGTATAAATCCCCTCACCTCCTCCTCTGATATTATATGGATGTGCAGGGCAGTGGCGGCTGGTGAAGTTTTAGGATGTTGGGGCGCCAGACCCGTCCCTCCACTTATAAGCCCCACCGCTATAGCATCCACCCACTCCATCCCCTATATTCCACTTGCTTCCACCAATAGTGTCAGGAGTATACAGCTCAGCATCACAGGACAGAGTATACAGCCCCAGAATCACAGCAGAGTATACAGCCCAGAACCAGAATATATATACACACACACACTATTTTACCAATCTATTTTACATGCACATGGCATCCCAGTCTTAGTCTATAGAGTTCAATATTGAGTTGGCCCAACTTTTGCAGCTATACCTCTACTTTGAAGGCTGTCCACAAGGTTTAGCAGTATGTATATAGGAATGTTTGACCATTCTTCCAGAAGCACATTTGTGAGGTCAGGCACTGATGTGGATGAGAAAGCCTGGCTCGCAGTCTCTAATTCATCCCAAAAATATTCCATCGGGTTGAGGTCGGGACTCTGTGCAGGTCAAAATTGCTTGGAAAGTTCCCGGGGATGTACATAGATAGATAGATATATTTAAAACGAAAAGCAGCAAGGATGGACTTTGCAGGCACCAATTATAAGTTGTATTAATTTCTTTTTATTTTCCAGAACAATGTGGTGATAACATGCCACTAAACAACTTCATGTGTCCAAGCTGCTATGTGAATACATCTATTGATGGCTGCAAAAGCAGTGAAATGGTATTGTGCCGTGGGAACGAATTTGAGTGTGTGAAGTTTAGGTCATTTGTTCAGCTGCCTGGTATGTATCTATTGCAATTATGATTCTATTGTGATTACCATATAAACAGTATTGCACAAAAGTGAGTACACCTCTCACATTTTGTAAATATTTTATTATACATCTTTTCATGTGACAACACTGAAGAAATGACACTTGTCTACAATGTAAAGTAGTGAGTGTACAGCTTGTATAAACACACTACACAGGTTTTTAAAGTAGTTTATTAGGCAGCTCCGGGTGTCTTCTTCCGACTTTGATGACTTCCAACCCTTCCTCAAAGCACCCACCCCACCATGTTGAGGGCATGTGGCCTGGTACGGTTCAGGAGGGGGGGGGCTCGCTTGTCCCCACCCCCTTTCCTGACCGGCCGGGCTGCGTGCTCAGATTAGGGTCTGGTATGGACTTTGGGGGGACCCCCACATCATTTTTCGGCATAGGGGTTACCCTTAAAACCCATACCAGGCGATGGGGCGGCGAGATTGACTTCCTTCTCTAGTCCCGTCGTACCTGTTCAAAATGAACAGACTTTAGTCCATGTGTGGGCAAGTCCGTTCATTTGGAAAGTCCAGCGGACCTCAGTCAAAAGTCCGGTGGATAGTCCGATCATGTGTACGCGACATTTGAGGTTCATTGATCATAAAAATGGTATAAGGCTCCAAAGATCCCCTTTACTTTAAGATGCAACACAGAGTGCCTATGCCTACTTAAATGAAATAAATATAAAATTAACCCTGTATATAGTTTAGACTGCATATGTACAATATTTAAAAAAAAATTTTGAATTTTTAATAAAACCACGCAATCAAGAACACATTTTTGCTACTATTGAACATCAAACAAATGAGCCTTCCCTTTTCATACTCTTTTATCCCTATCTAAATTTTAGAACTATACATACTGTATGTGATAGGAATAGGGAATGATCCCTCCTGTCTCCTCCCTCTCAAGTCACTTGAACCGTCCAATCATGTAAGGAATTCCCCGTGTTTTAAAGCAACAAATCCCTGCAATGTAACATTTTGATTAGAAGCAAAATCTAGTGGGTTGATTCACCCTATATTGTTTCACCCAATGAAGAACCCATCAGTCAGATCTCCTTACTACAATTTAGGGATCTGCCCCCCTTGATGTAGTTACAGCTTGGAACAACCAAATCCTAAAATAAAAATTAAAAATATTGCAGCTTACCAATCCTTATCCTTATGTATCCTTATCCTTCTGTGGCGGCTGCATTATTTTCCCTTTTTTAGGGGTTTTCTCCTATTTTTACCCAGGGATCCTTCAAGTAAGAAATTACCTGTTTTAGGGTGACAAGGTTCAGGGGAAATCATGTTTAGCAACATTATTCACTGTACCCTATTTAGAAGTATTTGGTAAAAATAACATCTTATCTTGATTTTCAGATGGTAAGGAAGTACCAATGTCAATGCAAGCCTGCATTACAGAAGGTGCTTGTAAAATGGGGGATGCAGTTGTATTCGGAGCAAAGCAATTACAAGCAGTGGAGAAGACGTGTACCCCAGCAATACCTGTTAATACTGCTAAAACCGAACCAAACCAGCTGTAAACCATGCTTGGTTCTTTGTTAGGAAATTGATGCATGTGTAAAACGTCATAAGCTTTGGTTGCTTTAGAAACAATGACAACTGAAAACAGCATTGAGATGTATCAAACAGTAGATGTGCTAAATGCATGTTAATAAAATATTTAACTCATCATCAGTGTTACTTTGTTTTTTCAAAGACAATTTGTAATTATTACACACAGTAATTGGTATATGCAGTACACTACACAATGCCATTTCCTTAATGATGTGTCATGAAGAATTAATTCCTGCAGTAGCCTTTCTCAACCTTTTTTGCCCTGGAGGAACCCTTGAAATCAGTTTAGATGGGAAAGCCATAGGGATGTTCCCGTGCGTCAGAGGGGGCGGGGCCACCCAGCGATGTCATTATGTGGCCCTCAGTTATAAAAGAACTGTCACCTGAGAGGCCCGTCATTACGGCGGGTGCCTCCCGTGGAGGCAGATCATAGGCGGCTTGCAGCGTTTTTTTTTTCTTTTTCGGTCCGTCGGAGCACGAGAAGAAGAAGAATCCGTGGGACAGATTTATTTTTATTTAATAAAGGAATTGTCCCAAGGTGTGTATTGTCTTTTTTTTTTTACCATGTTCACACATTTTTTGTGAAATGGTAGGGGTACATTTACCATGTCACAAGGGGGAGCGGGATCTGGGGGTCCTCTTGTTAAAGGGGGCTTCTAGATTCTGATAAGCCCCCTGCCCGCAGACCTCCACAACCGCCGGGCAAGGGTTGCGTGGATGAGGCCCTTCTCACCCCCCACTCTCCCAATGTTGAAGACATGTGGCCTGGTACGGTTCAGGAGGGGGGGGCGCTCTCCCTCCCCCCCCTCTTTTCCTGCAGCCTGCCAGGTTGCTCCGATAAGGGTCTGGTATCGATTTTTGGGGGGACCCCATGCCATTTAAAAAAAAAAATTGGGCACGGGGTTCCCCTTTAGGGTCTAGTATGGATTTTGGTTCGGGGTTCCCCTGTGGGGGAATCCCATGCTACTTTTATCAATGAACTTTTATGTGTATTGCTGGGTCCGACAATTCATTATAGAAATGTAATTTTGCTCTCGGACTGTTGTAAACACAGGAAACATGTGCCACTTTACAGACATACTATAGACACCCCCCAGGTATGAAATGTAAAGGAATATTACATTTTATTGTTTCACTTTAAGCATTATTAAAATCACTGCTCCTGAAAAAATGGCAGTTTTTAAAACTTTTTTTTGCATTGATACATGGGGCAGGACCCGGGTCCCCAAACACTTTTTATGACAATACCAGCATATAAGCCTTTAAAATTAGCACTTTTTATTTCTCCCATAGACTTTTAAAGGGTGTTCTGCGGCTTTCGAATTTTCCGCAAACACCACAAATTGTTCGCTATGTTTGACTCGAACATCGGGACCATCCCTACTCAGGATGCAAGATGCAGTGTAGGAAGCCTCGATATCAGAACTTTTAGGAAACAAAAGGACTCCACATAGTGTGATACTGTCTCAACATCTGGTTTATTAAGCAGTACACTTACATAAAAATCCAAGCTATGATCATGTCACAATCAACGGATCAAACAGATAAAATTCTTGCAAGTTTCAATCAGCGATCGTGCAAGTGCAGCAGCATGTGTACGTTGCTATCCCTATGATCGTTTCATCATAAATTACATTATCAGGGGGTTTGTTCACATGCCTAGTGCTGCTCTTTAAATAGTCCCATTGAGAGACAAGGAAGCGTTGCCATAGTTCACATGGAAATGACCTTTACACCCACTGGTAAACAAAACATGTCCCACCATAGGTTAAATAAAAGAATGACCTGTGCAGCCATTGGTAAGAAAGTATATCCATCAATTAAGGCAAACAGTTGTTCTTAAAGCGGGAGTCCACCGGGACTCCGCGTTTTTTTTTTTTTTTTAAAAGCCAGCAGCTACAAATACTGCAGCTGCTGACTTTTAAAATAGTGACACTTACCTGTCCAGCGGGCCCGCAATGTCGGCACCCGAAGCCGATCTCTAGATCATCTCTCGGGTGCTGCCGCCGCCATCTTGAGTATGGGAATCAGGAAATGGAGCCTTTCGGCTTCATTTCCCGGTTCCCTACTGCGCATGCGCGAGTCGCGCTGTGCAATAAGGACGGTCCCCGCTGCCTCTGGGATCTGTGTGTTTCCCAGCAGGCAGCGGGGCACTTGCGGAAAGGGGTGGGCACTTGCGGAAAGGGGCGTAATCTACACCCCTTTCCGCAGAGAGCTATCCTGGAAGTGGGTGCAGATACCTGTACTGTACAGGTATCTGCACCCCCCTCCCCCCTGAAAGGTGCCAATTGTGGCGCCGGAGGGGGGAGGGTTCCGATGAGCGGAAGGTCCACTTTAGGGTGGACCTCTGCTTTAATCATCTAAAAAAGGAATTGAATGCGCCACCTTGTGGGTCATAACAAAATCTCCATAAAAGGCAAAAAATATGCCCATCACTCAAGGTAAACAGTTGCTCCTAATAAGCTAAAAAAGGATTAAATGCACTGTGCAATCCTGTGGGTCATAACAAAATCCCCATAAGAATAGAAAAAAAATAAAAATTAAAAATGTATTAAGTAGACACGATTCCTTGCCATCCCAAATGATATATACTGTATAACAATAAATTCAATGAAATAGGATGCTAATTTGAGAATAATTAAAAATTATTAAAAATAATGGGATTTTTATATACAGCTTACCTGTAAAATCCTTTTCTTGAGAGTACATCACGGGACACAGGAGCTTCTTTACATAGTGGGTTATATAGGCACCTCTGGTGATTGGACACTGGTTAACCCCAATTGAGGAGAATTCCTCCCCTATATAACCCCTCCCATATGGGAGGCACCTCAGTTTTGTAGCAAAGAAATAAGAAACCACGTAAAACCCAAGAGGGGCGGGAGCCCTGTGTCCCGTGATGTACTCTCAAGAAAAGGATTTTACAGGTAAGCTGTATATAAAAATCCAATTTTCTTGATCATACATCACGGGACACAGGAGCTCATTACATAGTGGGATGTCCCAAAGCAATGCTCAGATTGAGGGGAGGGAGACACAGATCATAATTATAGACCGCCAGGGACCGGAGGACCCAAACTGCAGCCTGCACTGCCGAAGGCGATATCCTCTTGCCCTCCGACATCCACCTGATAGAATCTGGTGAATGTGTGGACTGATGACCAAGTTGCAGCCTTACAGATCTGAGCCAGGGAGGCCTGGTGATGCACTGCCCAAGAATCACTTACAGCCCTAGTAGAGTGCGCTTTCACTTGAAAATGAGGTATTTTCCCTTTAACACTATAGGCCTGAGAAATAACCTGTCTAATCCACCTTGAGAGAGTTGATTTTGACGCTGCCTGGCCCTTCCTAGGGCCTTCCGGCAAAATAAACAAGCAATCAGTTTTTCTTATCTGAGCAGTTGCTTGAAGATAAATACTGATTGCACTAACCACATCCAAAGTGTGCAAAGATTCTTCTTCTGCGGACTGTGGGTCCGGAAAAAAGGATGGTAGGATTACGTCTTGATTCAAATGGAATCCCGAAACCACCTTAGGCAGAAAGGACCTGTTGGGACGCATGAGAACCTGGTCCCCATGAACAACCAGATACGGCTCTTTGTTGGAAAGAGCTGCTAGCTCTGATACTCTTCTAGCCGTGGATATGGCTACCAAGAAAACCAATTTTTTAGTCAGGAGAACTAATGAAGCCAGATGCAAAGGTTCAAATGGTCGCCCCTGCAAAGCCGAGAGAACCAAATTCAGATCCCATGGGCATACCGGAGGTTTGACTGGCAGTCTTATCCGCATGGCCCCCAGGGAATGCGATGCAAGTGGCTTCTGAAAAAATACTGACAAGGCCAAAATCTGCACCTTGATAGTGCTTATGGCCAAATTCATTTCTAGGCCTGACTGGAGAAAGGCCAAGATCCTGCTAATGACATACTTTCTAGGATGCCATTCCCTGAGTTCACACCAGGAAACATATGCCCTCCAGATTTTGTAATAAATAAGCCTGGAGGCCGGCTTTCTGGCATTGACCAGAGTAGAAAGGACTGGCCCCGAAAGGCCACGGTCTCTCAGAATGTGGGTCTCAGCAGCCAAACCGTCAAATTCAGACTGTGTAAAGCAGGATGGTAAATTGGACCCTGTGAGAGCAGATCTGGCTGGAGAGGGAGGATCCATGGCCTGCCTACTGCCAACTTCATGATCTCTGCGTACCACGGTCGCCTGGGCCAAGCCGGGGCTACCAAAAGGACCGATTTTGTCTCCCTCTTGACTCTTCCCAGGAACCGCGACAGAAGCGGGCACGGGGGGAGGCATAGATCAGATTGTATTGATCCCAGGGAACTGTCAGAGCATCTGACCCCTGAGCAAGTGCATCTCTTGTCCTTGACACAAAATTGTCCAGTTTCCTGTTGAACCTGGACGCAAACAGATCTACGTCTGGAGTACCCCACCTGTGACATATGTCCAAAAACACGTCGGGGTGCAGAGCCCATTCTCCTGGGCACAACTGCTGGCGGCTCAGAAAATCCGCCTACAATTTTCCACTCCTGGAATGAAGACTGCAGAAAGACACAGAACATGCTTTTCTGCCCAGACAAGTATGCGATTCACCTCTTTTTGCGCAACCAGACTCCTGGTACTGCCCTGGTGATTGATATAAGCCACTGCTGTGGCATTGTCGGACTGAACCCGAACAGGGAGACCCCGTAGTCTGTAAGACCACTTTATGAGAGCCATATAAACTGCCCGGATCTCCAAGACATTTATGGGCAATAGCTTCTCGATCGCAGACCATTTCCCCTGCGAGCACGTCTCCTCCAACACTGCTCCCCAGCCTGTCAGGCTGGCATCTGTCGTGATAATCTTCCATGGAAGAGGAAGAAAAGTTTTGCCCTTCAGTAAATTCTTGGTTTTTAACCACCAGACGAGACTCTTGCGTGTCCCTGGGGATAGATGCATAAGAAGATCCAAGGATTGGGGCTTCCTGTTCCAAGCCGCAAGGATGCATCTTTGCAGAGGCCTTGAGTGGAACTGGGCAAATGGGACGGCCTCGAAGGAGGCGACCATTTTTTCCTAACAGTCTCATGCACAACCGAATGGGGGAAGATCTCCTGCCCAGAATTAGGCGCACCAGATCCCCAATGGCCAAGGCTTTTGGCCTTGGAAGAAACACCTTGCCCTGAGCGATGTCGATCATCATACCCAGGTATTCCAACCTGGTGGTAGGCTGTAGGGATGACTTTTCTAAGTTTATAATCCAACCTAGGCGTTCCAGGTGTTCTAGCGTTCTGGTAACGCTGTGGTTCAGGAACACTACTGTTTTCTCCATGAGGAGCAAATCGTCTAGATAAGCCATGACGGCTATACCCTGAGCTCTTAGGTTTGCCAAGAGAGGGTCCAGAATCTATGTGAAGACTCGAGGGGCCGTAGCAAGCCTGAACGGCAAGGCCACAAATTGAAAATGGCGCTGCTCTACCACGAACCTTAGATATTTTTGGTGTGCGTGAAAAATTGGCACATGGAGATATGCATCCTTGATGTCTATTGATGCCATAAACTCTCCCCCTTGCAGGGAGGAGACCACAGTGCGAATTGACTGCATTCGGAAGGACCGGATGCGTAAAAACCTGTTCAGATCCTTCAGGTCCAGGATAGGTCTAACACTTCCATTAGGGATAGACGCATAGGAAGATCGAAGGATTGGGGCTTCCTGTTCCAAGCCGCAAAGATGCATCTTTGCAGAGGCCTTGAGTGGAACTGGGCGAATGGGACAGCCTCGAAGGAGGCGACCATTTTCCCTAACAGTCTCATGCACAACCGAATGGGGGAAGATCTCCTGCCCAGAATTAGGCGCACCAGATCCCCAATGGCCAAGGCTTTTGGCCTTGGAAGAAACACCTTGCCCTGAGCGGTGTCGATGATCATACCCAGGTATTCCAACCTGGTGGCAGGCTGTAGGGACGACTTTTCTAGGTTTATAATCCAACCTAGGCGCTCCAGGTGTTCTAGCGTTCTGGTAACGCTGTGGTTCAGGAATGCTACTGTTTTCTCCATGAGAAGTAAATCGTCTAGATAAGCCATGACGGCTATACCCTGAGCTCTTAGGTTTGCCAAGAGAGGGTCCAGAATCTTTGTGAAGACTCGAGGGGCCGTAGCGAGACCGAACGGCAAGGCCACAAATTGAAAATGGCGCCCCTCTACCGCGAACCTTAGATATTTTTGGTGTGCGGGAAAAATTGGCACATGGAGATATGCATCCTTGATGTCTATTGATGCCATAAACTCTCCCCCTTGCAGGGAGGAGACCACAGTGCGAATTGACTGCATTCGGAAGGACCGGATGCGTAAAAACCGGTTCAGATCCTTCAGATCCAGGATAGGTCTGACACTTTCATTTGGCTTCGGAGCGGAGAAGAGATTCGAGTAAAACCCTGAACCCTGTTCTTTTGGGTCCACTTCTACTATCACCCCCTGGGATAGTAAGTGATCTAAGGCCAGAAATAGCGTTTTTTGCTTTACTGGATCCCTGGGGATCCTTGACCTTAGAAAGCAAGAAGGTGGACTCTCCTGAAACTCTAACCTGTAGCCCAGAGATACCGAAGAGATCACCCACTTGTCCTGGATCTCTTCTTAGGCCGAGCGGGGGCGCCCCTTCACAAGGAAGCTTTTGGGCTCTGCTTGGCAGGCTTTCGCCCCCAAGTCTTTTTCTGCCCCTGGGCCCGGCCCTGAGCCTTTCCTGTAGAGGAGGGTTGAGAAGGCCATCACCACTGTTTAGAGCTTGATGCTCCGGGAGAGAGAGCACGCCTAAATGATGGACGTTTGCTCCTTTTAACTGGAAGGAGAGTAGATTTCCCCTCTAATTCTTCTCCAAACAAACGTTTCCCCTTAAACGGGAACCCAATCAAATGCTTCTTGCATGACAGCTCAGCTGCCCAATTCTTTAGCCATAGGGCCCTTCGCATGTGTACCAACAGGAGAGACAAACGAGATGCTTGTTGACAGAATCCAAAATCGCATCAATCATGAAACACAGAATTTGAGGTATTTCTGCATAATTCTCTACTTCCTCACTGGGAAGGAGGCCAAGCATCTGCTTAACCTGTTCCTTGAGGAACTGACACAACTCCACGGCTGCGACTGTAGGTTGCACTACAGCGCCAGTCATGGAAAAGGAGGCTTTTAATAAGGTTTCCAGCTTCTTATCAGTTGGATCTTTAAATACCTGAGCATTATCCAACGGACAAGTCAGGTTTTTATTCACGCAAGAAACAGCCGCATCGACAGATGGGACCCCCCACTTCTTGGTGAAACTTTTCTCCAGAGGATAATGCATAGAAAACCTTTTAGGAGGAGCAAACAGTTTATCGGGATGTCCCATATCCTCATACAACAAGTTATCTATTAAGGGATGAATTGGGAAGGAATAGGCAGTCTGTGGGACTTTCCTGACTCCCAGGGAAGAAACAGAGGACGTAGCGACTTCAGCAGCAGGCATTCTGAATGTGGTACGCACCAATTCAGTATAATACTGCACCTTTTTTCTGAGCGCCTGGGAGGAGGGGACTCTCTCCTCTTCCTCTGATTCCTCTGACTGCTCAAGATCCCTGTCCCAGGATAGGGATCTGTCCTCATTGTCAGAAGAGTCATCTGAAAGAGGAATCTTAGCAGAGGGAGGAGATCTACCCCTTTTCCTGCTCTTTCAGGGAAGCAGAAATAAAATTCATTATTCTCCCTTCAAAACCCTCCAATGTAGCCCTAAGGGAGTCCTCAGTGACATATACCGGGGCTGACACATTAGGAGAGGCTGCAAAACCTGACAGGGGCACTGACTCATCCTGAGAGGCTGGCTCCAGTCTTGCAGGGGGGGATGGTAACTTACAGGCATTTTTAGAACCCCTGGACCTAGGCGGTGATTTACCAGTGCCCTTGTTACCTCCCCCTGAGACCCTCTTATGAGGAGACATAGTCCTAAGCTACAAAGCAGAGGTACTAGTACAAAGTGCAATCACTGTTGTGCTTAAAGTCTCACAATAAATATATATGCTTAAACTGCACAACCTGATGCTGAGTAGGTGTCTAAGTTTGCCTGGATCCAATCCCTTGGGATGTTTACTGCCCACAGCTCCTGTGTCTCCACTTACAGCCCCCTGACGCTCTGTGCTTTTTAAATCTGCCACCTGGCACCTGCACAGTACAGCGCCGTGCACACTGACGTGCACGGCTCACAACCACACTCCCCACTCCTCCATTAGGCTGGGAGCGCGCCCGGCGTGCGTGCACGAGGACCGCGGAATCCAGGGGGGAAAGGGAAATTCCATCCGAGCTGTGTGGGACCCCCAGACTACGTGGGACCCCTGTATTACCTCTATTGTGGCAGGGATTGCAGTGGAGACGTGAGACAGCTGGAGAGCCAGGCTTCACTGAGCGTGTGTACTGAAAAGGCATGTAAGTATGCATCAGGCTGCTCTTACTCCCTCTAGTGGTGGATGCCAGGTAAGACATACTACTACTCAATGAAGAAATCCATAATATATATAGGATTAACTTCCCTTACCTGTCCTCGCCGCAGGAATTGCTGAAAACAGACAGATTCCAGCCTTCACCCATCATGGTGGGCAGAGTTGTGCCAACCTTCAGGTTTTTTGGGGTTCTTTCTCAGAAGAACCTCCTACCTGGACCATGTAAAAGACTCTGCCAGAAACTTTCGTGCCACTATGTAAATATTACACCAAGTCTGGTTTTCCTAGAGCCCAGTCTTCCAATAGGATAGGACTTACAGGCCAAACCTTGTTTCTTCGGATGACGAGGCCCGGGTACCATACCATCTTGGGAGTCAAATATCGGCCCGAGATATGGATCCGGTTTGTTGTAGCCCTTAGGCCCCCGCAGGGACCTGCACAGGGCTTTCTTCATAGCACATGTTTTACGTGACCAACCACCATAGACACTGGCGAAAAAACTGAGGTGCCTCCCATATGGGAGGGGTTATATAGGGGAGGAATTCTCCTTAATTGGGGTTAACCAGTGTCCAATCACCAGAGGTGCCTATATAACCCACTATGTAATGAGCTCCTGTGTCCCGTGATGTATGATCAAGAAATAAGGTTTATAAACCACACATGCATACACAACATTTGTATCTCCAACGGCATCTATCTGATTAAATCCCAACATCGTACATGATGTGATGAAATTGTTTCCCTAAGGTGATCTAACCATCCTATTTGACCACAAAACTAGAAGAACATATGGTAATGAATGTATGATGGAGGGGACCTCTACTGTTATTGATAAAACAGCTGATGTTTCCCCGGTCCACATTCAAACCATGGAGCCCAATTTATAGATCCAATTGGTTTCGGCTGGAAATATTCTGCTACCTCGTCAATGGGGAATATATATTTCATGGGCAATAAAAGTAGTGCCCTTGGGGTCCCTCTTGTGTTTTAAATCATAATGTTTGGAAACATTATATTTGTCGAAACCCTTTCGGATATTGGCTATATGTTCTACCAGTCTAATATGTAGCATTCATACAGTATGTCCTACATATTCCAAACCACAGGGGCACCTAAGAAGATATACGACACAGTCATACATGAGATGAAAGACTAAAGAGAAATGGAAAAAAGAGCAACCAACCAACAACCTTGTGCAATATCCCTGGATATATTTTATTAAAAGAGTAAATTAAAAACTACTCACAAACATGTGAAAGAAAACCACAATATAAATAGCCTTCAGATGATGGCAATCGGTCTGACGACAAGAGACTCCGGATGGTAATGGAGAAGGTTTTGAGGGCCACTGCCGGCTGATGCGTTTCAAAGGGATACCTTCTTACTCAGAGCCCAGAGCCCAGGCTATTTATATTGCGCTTTTCTTTCACATGTTTGTGAGTAGTTTTTCATTTACTCTTTTAATCAAATATATCCAAGAATAATGCACAAGGTTGGTGCGCCCTCTTTTTTCCACTTCTCTTTTGACTGCTAGGATACTTGAGGACAGCAAGGCCTGAAGCATTGTCCACTACGAACTTTAGTCCACCTGGTTAACTCACTTGTGTGCAAGAGTATTTGTTTTCTGCTATCAAAAAATGAGATGAAAGACTTAATGGGATAAACTAAGGCCGCGTACACACGCGCGGACTGTTCGCCCAACCTTGTTCGTCAAACAGTTTGACAAACAGTCCGCTCAAAATTAGCATGAGCGGACTTGACCACACACGATGAACGAACAGTCCGCTGAAACCGTGCGCGATGACGTGAACGGCACGTACGACAGGACTAGAAAAACGACGTCCTATACACTGCAATGCAACCTTCGGCGTGTAAATCCTTTCTGAGCATGCGCGGAACTTAGTTTGACGAACAAGCCTACACACGAGCGGACTGTCCGCTCAAACCAAGTTTCAGCGGACAGTTTTACGGAAATTCCGAAAAACTTTGTTCGTCAGACTGTCTGCTGAAACTGTCCGCTGAAGCCCACACACGAGCGGACTGTCCGCTGAAACACTGTTCAGCGGACAAAGTTGGGCGAACAGTCCGCCCGTGTGTACGCGGCCTAACTCCTGTGTCTACTGAGGTGAATTCAGTTATTTTCTTCCCCCATGTGTATTAATTCTACAGTCCTGACATTTTCCACAAAGGTAATAACCCTTCAGATCACCAAAAAAAAGTAGGTCTGGTGCGGGGGATTTAGGACATTAGGTGCTACTGTATTTCCTAAATTAGGTGCTCCCTTAACCATTTCCCGACCAGCGCACGCCAATGTATGTCGGCAGAATGGCACGGGCAGGCAAATGGGCGTACCTGTACATCCCTTTAAATTTGCGCTCCTATACTGGTCGGGACCCCCGTAAGTCCGATTGCGGGTCCCACGGTGATTGGAGCAGAGATCAGTGTTCACTAAATGAAAGCCCAGCCCCCAACAGTTAGTAACACAGCCCTAGGAACACTTAACCCCTACACTGCCACCCACTGGTTAACCCCTTCACTGCCAGTGTCATTTACACAGGAATCACTGCCTTTATATAGCAGTGATTGCTGTATAAATGACAATGGTCCCAAAAATGTGTCAAAAATGTCTGATGTGTCCGCCATAATGTCGCAGTCACAATAAAAATCGCTGATCGCCGCCATTACTAGTAAAAAAAAAAATTATTAATAAAAATGCCATAAAGCTATCCCTTATTTTGTAAACGCAATAACTTTTGCGCAAAGCAATCAATAATCGCTAATTGCGATTTTTTTACCAAAAATATGTAGAAGAATACGTATCAGCCTAAACTGAGGGAAAAAAATGTTTTTTTATATATTTTGGAGGGATATTTATTATAACAAAAAGTAAAAAATAATGTGTTTTTTTCAAAATTGTTGCTCTATTTTTGTTTATAGCGCAAAAAATAAAAACCGCAGAAGTGATCAAATACCACCAAAAGAAAGCTCTATTTCTGGGAAAAAAAGGACGCCAATATTGTTTGGGAGCCACGTCGCATGACCGCGCAATTGTTAGTTAAAGCGACGCAGTGCCGAATCGCAAAAAGTGGTCTGGTCTTTGACCAGCAAAATGGTCTGGTCTGTAAGTGGTTAAAGATAACACGAGATGAGTCAGGTACTTGAGGGCCAAAAACACGGTCACTTTTTATCACTGGCCAGTGTCTCTCATGCCACGTACACACGATCAAACAATCCTGTGGAAAAGTCCGGCGGACTAAGAAAGTCGTTTTGCACCAAAATATGTCCGCCGGACTCGCAGTCTGGCGGACAATACGGCCGTGTGTGTGCTAGTCCGCCGTACTTTTAAAATGAACAGACTTTTCCCTCCCGGAGAAAAGTCCGCTCATTTTGAGGTTGGGGACAGGGTCTGGCTGTCATCTAGCAAGCTCCGACTTCATGTTCCCCCTCTCAAGTTTGCACCTTGGTTTATTGGGCCTTTCTGTATTCTTTGCAGGATTACCCCAATTCTAATATGCGTATTTCAAATGTATTTTATGTCTCCTTATTAAAACCTTTGGACTGCAACCGCTTTACCACCTCAGTGCCTTGTCCTCACCCTGTTCAGGTTGAAAATCATGAGGAGTATGAAGTACAGTCCATTCTTCACTCCCGTAGGTTCCGTGGGCACATACAGTACCTTGGAAAGGGTATGGTCCAGAGGAACGCTCTTGGGTCCCATCCTCAGACAGTACATGCCCCTGTTCACCTCCGTGATTTCCGTAGATGCTTTTCCCTCAAGCCTGGTGGTTCTCCGAGGAGGAGTCATTGAGGAGGGGGTACTGTCAGGGCTGGGCTCAGCCCTTCCATCCCAAAGCTGGCTGCTCAGCTGTCGGCTAATTGCCAGCTCCTATCTCTCCACTGTGACTCACCTGTTGATGATATCCTGCTTGTCAGTCCTGCCTACTTAGCTGTCCAGTCCAGATGATCACGGCCTTCACCTTGGTCACCATCACAGAGACTATCTCCTGCGTTCCTGTTAAAGATTTGCTTGGCTGACATTCCTTCTGGCTCCAGATCCTATGTGCTGTTCCAATACTCTGATCTCTGGCTTCCTGACTTTCTTTCTAAGTGCAGCAAAGTGGAGAGGAGGACACAGCACACATAAAGTGGCAACTCACAATGTATGTATGATCTTATGACTAACATAACAGTCATTGGTGCATCTAGAAGTGGGAGGAGAAGGCATCCAGGATTCCAAGATAGAGCTGATCCGGTGGGGGTGGAGTGTGGTAGCAGGGTGACCAGGCTTCCTCAGGACAGGAAGGAGCACATGCAGATTGATGGAGTGCAGGCGGAGACCAGAAGTGACAAAATCGGAAGTGACGTCAGGGGGATGTGGCTACGTGTTTTAAGGCCAGGCATGGCAGCAGTAGCTCCATCTTGGGATCCTGGATGCCTCCTCCTCCTAGCTGCAGATGTTATTCATGATAATCCATTGCCAACCAGCCTTATAGCACACATTCTCTCCCCTCCCAAAGCTCCCTCTAGCACATACTTTGTCAACTTGCCCCCCCCCACTCACCCCCTTCCCTGTGTCCCCTTCCTCTGAAAGTCTTATGTATCCCGTACTTACTACATACCTCTGATCAGCACGGCACATGTATGACAGAGACCCTCCTCTTCCTGTCTGTGTCGAGGTGGAGGTGGCTTCAGTCCTCTCTGCAGTGCGCTAATGTGAGAAGCAGCCGGAATTGAGAGATGTTGGCTACCATATAGAGATTGGAGCATGTGGGACCTCAAACACACCAAATAAGCTACGTGGCAGGTGTAGCCTGTGCTCACACTAGCGCACTGGGCTCCTCTCTGGGATTCATCCTCGATTCACCGAAAATTACATCAAATCCCGACACAGTCCTGGCGAATCCAAAATGGTTGGGAGGTATGGAAAGAGAAGACAGGTATTTTAAATACCCGAATCCCCAACAAATAGCTGGGGATTTATGATTTTACCTCCCCCCTGAACCTGGCACCCTCAAGCCTAATCAGTTTTATGCTGGCGCTTGCCCTGGTGGGGTGTGGGTATTGTGAAATAAGATACTTTATGAATGTATGGATTACAAGTATGCATATTAACCCTTTCATGACTAAGCCTATTTCTGACATTTGGTGTTTACAAGTTAAAATCCATATTTTTGCAAGAAAATTACTCAGAACCCCCAAACATTATATATATATATATATATATATATATATATATATATATGAGAATCTAGGGAATAAAATGGCGATTGTTGCAATATTTTATGCCACACGGTATTTGTGCAGCAGTGTTTTAAACGCAACTTTTTTGGAAAAGGGACACTTTAATGAATTTTAAAAAAACAAAACTGTGAAAGATGATGTTACACCGAGTAAATAGATACCAAACATGTCACGCTTTACAATTGCACGCACTCGTGGAATGGCGACAAACTACAGTACCTAAAAATCTCCATAGGCAATGGAAAATGAAATGAAAATGTTTTACGGTTACCAGGTTAGAGTTGCAGAGGAGGTCTGGTGGTAGAATTATTGCTCCCGCTCTGTCGATCGCGGCGAAAAAAAAATTGATAATTTTTATTGCTGTCACAATGAATGTAAACATCCCTTGTGACAGTAATAGGTGGTGACAGGTACTCTTTATGGAGGGATCGGGGGTCTAAAAGACCTCCGATCCCTCCTGTGCCCTGAAAACGGCGATTCTGAACACTATATTTATTTTCAAAAGCGGAATCATTGACAGCCGAGTAAACCGGAAGTGATGTTGTGACTTCACTTTCGTGTTTACATTCAGGAGCCTGGAAAAAAGCCGTTTCCGGCTTCTTTCCAGTTTGTCTAGGCGTGGGAAGTGGAGCCTCTCAGATCGGAACTCCTGGTGGAACGGGAGACCCGGGAAGAGTGGCAGGAGGCGGCGGGAAGGGGGATGTCCCGTCCCGCTCCCCCGATATAACAGCCAAACGGCTTTTACCCGCATCGGTTGTTATACCTGGAAAGCCGATCGCAGGCTCAAAAAACGGTGGCGGGATGATGCCTGCAGCTGCGGGCATCATCCCGGTATAACCCCCAAAAGCCCAGCATGCACATCTGCGTACACTTAGCGGGAAGGGGTTAAAAAGAAAAATTGGTTTAGCCATTTGAGCTAGAGCAGAAGAGATACAATGAAACGATTGTGAAAAGATCCCATGACTAGTCAACAAATATTGATGTTCTTTTGGCAGTTAATCTGTTGGACATTTACACAATTTAGGAGCCCTGGGCAAAATATGATGTTTGCAAAGTCTCTGCATCTACGCAAGCTTGTGCACACATGGTAAAAGCCTGGCAGGCCACCCATTGCTTATGAGACACGTATGGGATTTTGGGGCAGGGCTGAGCTGCACTCTATGTGTTTTATAGACACAGAGAGCGGGGCTGGAAAGCAAGCATGCATGAGTGCCCCCCATAGCAAATAGCTTACTATGGGGGCACTCAGCAGGGTGAGGGGCCCAGAGCGCTGACAGAGTACCAGGGAAGAGAGGGATTGGGCTGTTCTATGCATAACCTTTGCACAGAACAGGTAAGTATACAATGTTTATCTAACCCCTTCCCGCCCGCTCTAAAGCCGAATGATGGGTACAGCACGGACATACTTTGCCGGGAGGCGTCATATGACATCCTCCCATGCTCGAGCGGCCTGCGCACCCCCTGCAGGGCGTGCGCGCCGCTCTCTGTGATACGCGAGTCGATGAGACTCAGCTGATCACAGATCAGAGTAAGGGTCAATCTTGACCCCTTACCACGTGATCGGCTATCAGCCTATGACAGATGATCATGTGATGTAAACAGAGATGGTAATCTGCTATTTTTCTCCTCACGCTGAAAGCGTGGGGAGAAAAAAAAAGCTTATCACAGGTGGCTGTCAGAGGGACATCGGTTCCGATGCCGGAGAGCCGCCGTCAAGTGAGCTTGCCCACCTGTGCCACCTGCCAGTGGCACCTACCAGACGGCACAACAGTGCCGCCTACCAGTGCCCACCAGCACCACCTACCAGTGCCCACAGTGCCACCTATCAAAGCCACCAATCCATGCTTCATCACCAGTGCTGCCTATCAGTGTTATCTACCAGTGCCCATCAGTGCTACCTATCAGTGCCCTTCAGTGCCCATTAGTGCTACCTATCAGTAACATCTATCAGTGCCCTTCAATGCCACCCATCAGTGACACCCATAAATGCTTCCTATCAGAGCCCACAGTGCCACCTATCAAAGCCACCAATCCATGCCTCATCACCAGTGCTCCCTATCAGTGTTATCTACCACTGCCCATCAGTGCCACCTATCATTGCCCTTCAGTGCCCATTAGTGCTACCTATCAGTGACACCTATCAGTGCCACCCATCAGTGACACCCAACAATGCTACCTATCAGGGCCCATCAATGCTACCTCATCAGTGCCGCCTTATCAGCGCCCATCAATTCTGCCTTATCTGTGCCTATCAGTGCAGCCTATCAATGCCCATCAGTGCAGCCTCATCAGCGCATATCAATGAAGGAGAAAAATTACCTGTTTGTAAAATTTTATAACAAACTATGAAATATATATATATATATATATATATATATATTTTTTTATTTTTTTATTTTTTTTGTTTTGTTTTTTTGTTTAGCAAAAAATAAAAACTCCAGTAGTTACTGAATACCACCAAAAGAAAGTTCTACTTGTGTGAAAAAAATAAAAATAAAATTTAGGGTTGGTAGTTGTTTGTTTTTTTGTTTTTTATCCTAGAGAGCTTTTATCTGTGTTCCATTTTTTGGGTCTTTTTTTTTTTCATAGATGTTGGCAGTGAGTGTGAAGTTGTTAGTGGCATTGCAATAGCAGCTCTTTGTATTTGAGCACCGCATACTATTGTTGTGCAGTTTAGTCCTCTAAAGCAGTGATATCCAAACTGCAGCCCTTTGCTTGCCATTGGAGCACTATTCCTCCCACTGTCACCAACAATGGGACAATCATTTCTGTACTGACCCCAACAATGGGGCACTATTCCTCCCATTGAGATCAATGATAGGCAGGCCCGGACTGGGATAAATAAAAGGTCCAGGCATTTTAGATTGAGCAGCCCATACCAGGCAAGAACTGACAACTCCTGGGGCCCCAGGGCAAGAGGAGATCATGGGGCCCCCTGTGTCCCCGCCCACACTCAAGCCACAGATGCACAGACCCCACCTACATAATGCAGCTAAGATGCATTTAAATATTAACTGCAGCATAGCCTGCTGGGAGTTCCTGGCTTTTTTCCATAGAAGCTGTTGGGCACTTCCAGGTTTAACCACTTGACCTCTGGAAGACTCAACCCCATTCAAGACAAGGCCATTTTTTTTTTCCGATATAGCACTGCGTTATTTTAACTGACAATTGCACGGTAATGCAACGCTGTACCCAAATAAAATTGACGTTCTTTTTTTTATGACAAATAGAGATTTATTTTGGTGGTCTTTGATCACCTCTGTGGTTTTTATTTTTTCCGGGCTATAAACAAAAACCGACAATTTTGAAAAAAATAAATAAATAATATAATATATAATAATATATATAATTATAATAATATAAAAGTCAGCCAGTAGTGGTTCGTACGTCCTCTCCCTAGGACCTGGAAACTGCTACCAGTGGACAACAGACTGCCATATGATTACTACAAGCGTGATTTTGTTTCTACTTTTGTGAGTAGTTTTCAACTATGTCTTTGAATAAATGTACTAAAGGATAATGCACTAGGCTGGTGCGCCCTCTCTTTCTTTTTCTGTGTGAATGGTGAGCAGGTGTGTTAAATCTGGTGCTATTGCTCTCACTCTCTCATACTGGTCACTGGAAGTTCAACATGGCACCTCATGGCAAAGAACTCTCTGAGGATCTGAAAAAAAAAATTGTTGCTCTACATAAAGATGGCATAGGCTATAAGAAGATTTTCAAGACCCTGAAACTGAGCTGCAGCACGGTGGCCAAGACCATACAGCGGTTTAACAGAAGAGGTTCCACTCAGAACAGGCCTCGCCATGGTCGACCAAGGAAGTTGAGTGCATGGGCTCAGCGTCATATCAAGAGGTTGTCTTCGGGAAATAGACGTATGAGTGCTGCCAGCATTGCTGCAGAGGTTGAAGGGGTGGGGGGTCAGCCTGTCAGTGCTCAGACCATACTCTGCACATTGTATCAAATTAGTCTGCATGGCTGTTGTACCAGAAGGAAGCCTCTTCTAAAGATGATGCACAAGAAAGCCTGCAAACGGTTTGCTGAAGACAAGCAGACTAAGGACTTGGATTACTGGAACCATTTCCTTTGGTCTGATGAGACCAAGATAAACTTATTTGGCTCAGATGCTGTCAAGCGTGTGTGGTGGCAACCAGATGAGGAGTACAAAGTCAAGTGTGTCTTGCCTACAGTCAATCGTAGTGTGGGGAGTGTCATTTTCTGGGGCTGCCTGAGTGCTGTCGGCACTGGGGAGCAACAGTACATTGAGGGAACCATGAATGACAACATGTTCTGTGCCATACTGAAGCAGAGCATAATCCTTTATTTTCAGAGACTGGGCCGCAGGGCAGTATTCCAACATGATAACGACCCCAAACACACCTCCAAGACAACCACTGCCTTGCTAAAGAAGCTAAAGGTAAAGGTGATGGACTGACCAAGCATGTCTACAGACCTAAACCCTATTGAGCATCTGTGGGGCATCCTCAAATGGAAGGCATCCACCAGCTCTGTGATGTCGTCATTGAGGATTGAAAAGGGACTCCAGTGGCAACCTATGAAGCTCCGGTGAACTCCATGCCCAAGAGGGTTAAGGCAGTGCTGGAAAATAATGGTGGCCACACAAAATATTGACACTTTGTGTGTGCAGGTTAGGTAAATTAGGCGGCCGCGAGGCCCCTGTAAGAGCGGGGCCTTAGGCGACTGCCTAATGAAAGCGCTGTCTTTGCTTTGAGCCCAATTTGGACATTTTCACTTAGGGGTGTACTGACTTTTGTTGCCAGCAGTTTATACATTAATGGCTGCGTGTTGAGTTATTTTGAGGGGACAGCAAATTTACACTGTTATACAAGCTGTACACTTACTACTTTACATTGTAGCAAAGTGTAATTTCTTCAGTGTTGTCACATGAAAAGATATAATACAATATTTACAAAATGTGAGGGGTGTGCTCACTTTTGTGAGATACCGTGAGATACTGTATGTATTCGCCTATTCACCTATTTTTATTTTGATATGTATTATTATTGTTTGTTTGTATTTTTCTGTACTATTTGCTATTGATTTCATTATAGTCAGGGCCCTAGAAGCATACCTGAAAGGGGGAAAACCTATGGTCATAGGCTGCCCACCCTTCCACAATGCAGGAGGAAGGCTGGGCAGCAGCAAATGGAAGGGGGGATTCAACAGCGCAGGGAAAAGGCAGGCAACAGCATAATTGAAATAATACAGCTAAAGGCTGCCAGCCCTTTCCCAAATAAGATCTGTGCAAAAAAAAATTAAAAAATAAAGAAAAAGCGGGTATGCCCTAAAAGAGAAGGAGAGGTGATTCCATAGTAAGTGGTGAGCAGTGATGAGCTGAACTGTCCATTTAAAGAAATTTGGATGGCAAACCGGAAATCAATTGGCCAAGTCTGTCAAATTAAAAATGTCAATTTTCGAGTTTAATAGGCAAGGAGGTGACAAAAAATAGCATGGCGGGTGTTAGACACCAGGGGAGAGGAAGAGTGTTACTTTCATCATTATTAGGAGAAAATAAAGGGAAAAAAATATTAAAACTCACACAGTCACCTCATTTAAATATGTTCAATATATAAAAATTTTCATGAAAAGAGTTTATTGGAGTAAAGAACAATACAAAGCAGGAAAGCAACAATACGATCCAATATCCATACTTAGGTAACATGCATGAGGTACAATATCATCTATAACCTTCTGAAACAATTTGTCACAAAAAAAATAAGACATTTTGCTGGAATATATGCGGTAATCAAGTTGTTGTCTCCTGAAAGTCGCTGAACTTTAGAATTGGGAAGCCGCTATTGTAGGTTGGCTCATGTAATCACCTGACTTGCTAGTCATCTTTGTAGAAAAGAATAAGAGAGGTAAGAGAGGGAAAAGAAAGGAAAAGGGAGAGAAAAAGGTAAAGGAGAAGGGAGAAGGGTCAACCGTTGTACTTGGTGATTCTATGACATTCGGGTCTCATTGTCCTTGGCAAATATCTTAGATTGGACCAGGTGTATCATTTTGTTTATCTGTAATGCCCGAGAAGGTCTCAGAGTATTTGAAAACAGTCCAGGGTTGCCAAGTCTCATGGAACCTCTTGACTCACTCGGTGGATTGTGCTAGGGTGTCCTCCATCTCATAAATTTCTTCACTCTATGAAGCCAGTTAGTTATAAATGGAACCCGTGGAGAGTTCCAATGGATTGGAATAAGAGATTTAGCTGCATTTAATAGGTGTTTTGTGAGTGTTTGTATTTTTTCAGGGTCCAATTTCATATGTGCAGTAAACAACATGCTGCGTCAAGTGCAAATGTGGTTTCTGTTATCATTTTGATTCATTTGAACACTTTGTCCCAGAAAGGAGTAATTAAGGGACCACCAAATTAACTGCCACCAAATATGTAATAGAGAACCAGTATTCCCCATGCATATCCAGCACTGATTGGGAATTTGTAGGTTCCATTTGTGTATTTACGAGGGTGTTAGGTACCACTGTGTCAACAGTTTATAGGCTGTTTCTTGTAATTTAGTGCTGATGGAGCACTTATGAGCTAAAATGCAGGAATTCTTCCACTGTTTGGGTGATATGGATACCTGTACCGTCTCCTGAGTCTGTCATCTTCTGGCTTTTTAGCCTTCTGCAACCAGGCATATGCAATTGAGGTTGTCCTGCTGATCTGTTCACCTGTAAGCCCTTGTACACACGGTCGGGGAGATTCCGATGGAATGTGTCCGATCGGACCGTTTTGTCGGATAATCCGACTGTGTGTGGTCTCCATCGGACTGTTTCCGTCGGAGTATCCGATGGACCAAGTTTTCCAACTTGTTGGTAACATTTTCTGACAAAATGCTCTGATCGGTCATACTCCGATCATGTGTAGAGAATTCTGATCGGAGAAAGTGCCACGCATGCTCAGATCAAATTCCTACATCAAAGCTATTGGCTACTAGCCTGAACGTAGTCCTGTTGTAACGAAATAACGTCATCACGTTCTGAACGATCGGATTTGCTGACAACTTTGTCCGACTGTGTGTATGCAACAGTTTCGGACAACAGTTTCGGATTTGGTTGTCGGAATGTCCGACCATGTGTACAAGGGCTTAGACACATTGACTCAAACTCTGTCAAGGGTCTAGAAAAGTCGCCCAACTTTTCATTACTTTGAAGGTAACTTCAGATCTACAAGTATGCCCAAAAAGGCAAATTGTTTAGATTGTTATCTTTTTCCAAGAAATCTTTATTTTGTGTAGATAGCAATCCCCAGCCAAGAGAGGTTTATTGCTGCTTGGTGACCTAAGACGTGAGTTTCCTACACCTGCTATAAAATCTGGGTTATCTTTTAGTGGGGTAAGTGGGCCACGTGAGAAGGTGATCCCTATTTCCTTGGGCAGCTTGTGAATTAGCTTTAGTGTGGTTCCTGTTCCTGATGATGTTTTAGGTCATCTGGATATGAAGACCATGGTATCCAAGGGGCAAATAGTAGGGGAAACTGAGTTACTAGCCATTTCCAAGTTCACCCAATCTTTAATGTCCCTGTGGCAGTGCCAATCTAAGATCCTCGCCAGATGAGAGGCCAAGTAATAGTCTCGGAAGTTGAGCATTCCCATCCCATTTTTATTTTCGGTTTTAAATATGTTTTATGAGGCATTTTGTGGCACACATTCCTGCTGTCAAACCAGTGCCTCAGACTTTGTCCTGGGTTACCAATCACACCCTTCAGGGATAGCAGAGGGGTATGCATTTGCCCTGATGCCTGGGTACATAGGCTTTACTATTTTCTCACTGTGCATTTGGTAGTTTGTCGGTGAGGGCAGGGGTTAAATTCTTCTTTGAAATGTAGAAAATTGTTCTTGGATACAAAGTAACATTTACAAACCATTCCAAGTCTTTGCACAGGTGTCCAAACATTTCAGAACATTTGTTGAACAAACAGTAAAATGCAATTGTGTAAAATATGGATTTTGCCAAAGAGGAACTGCTTGTACACCTTGTACCTTGTACTTTGGCACAAAATTAAACTCAAATTAGTATAAATAGCTCTCCTATAATCCCAAACCCTCACTCAACTCTAGTTTCAGGTACTAGATCTGTCAGGCTACTCGAAATATTCGCCTTCAAACCTGAACTATCACTTCCATAACCATGAATAAAATCTTCATCTTTTTGATCGTGAGTGCTATGGTAACTACAGGTAAGAAATACTTATGGCATAAAATTGTATTTTCTTTTAATTTGTGTTGCTCCATTGTACTAAATGTTTGTACTCTAATATAAATTGGAAGTAGTAAATTGGAAGCCCCAGAGTGTGTAAATCCTGACAACGAACTGGTCTTATTTACTCCAATCGTGTCTGATAAATATATAATTAAAAGCATTTTGCTAAAACTATTTATAAAATACAATAGAATACTAGTTGATTCTGCCAGAAATACAGAGCTGATAATATTTCAAAAAGGTCAGTTACAGAAAAAGAAGTTTGTTGATAAGCAATATAACCCTGAACTTATAGAGAGGGTCCACCAAAAATGACTTACTGGTCCATCCAGGGCTAACAATAAAGACACATGGCCCCAGATTAATGTTAAAAGAGAAGTATGGGTTTCACACAAAAAAAATCTATACCCACTTAGGTGGATGCAGCATTGGTCCAATCCTGCATCAGTCCATCTCTAGCTCTAAGACCAAGAACTGGGCAATCAAACAATACTTTAGCAGTCTTTTGAATGAACTGCACTTCTATGATCCATAGGACAAGAACAGCCAAAAAAAGATTTGGCTATACTTCTCAGATATATTGCATAACACGTAGATGTGTGTGTCCATGCCAGATCCAATATATTGGACAAACCAAACGACCAATGTGTATGAGAATTAGGGAACATATCCAATACATTACAAAAGGTTACCCTAAGCATAGCATCTCAAACCATGACGCAACTCATTACAATAAAGACTTCTCCTCCCTAATTATTTGGGGAATTTAAAAATAACCCCCATTGGGAGGGGAAGTAATAAAATGACTACCCTCAGCCAGTCTTTTTGGATACATGAGACCCTTCATCCGCTAGGCCACAATATTGAATTTGGCATTAACTATTTTATCAGTAATTATTAGCTTGGGCTATATCAATTTTATAATTTTTTGGCATTATGTAATATTTAGTTCATCACGTATTATTATTTTCCTCATCTCTCTCATGTAAATTTATTATATTTTTAAAGTAAACATTGTAGTTGATTATTAGTAAATTTTGGGGAATCATTTCTGAGCTGCACACTTAGTGACATCATGCTTGTCATTTTTACTTATCCTGCCTTTACTTTTTTACCCTGTATTATTTTTTACTCTACATTATTATTTCTTTAGCATATTCCAATCAGAATGTAATACTCAATAGGATCATTTTAAATAAGATCATTTATATATATTTTCACATTTACATTCATTCTGACCATATGAATGTTTTATTTCCTAGACATTCGTTTCGTTACAAATTCGTTTTTTAATGAATTTTGACAAATTTGTTCATTTGTTAATATCCGAATTAACGAAAACCAAACTTTTCCAAATATTCATAATTTTGAATATTCAAAAATTCATAAAAATTTGTAAATTCAAAAAAATTCGGAAATTTGTAAATTAAAAAAAAATCGGAAATTCAAAAACCTGAAAACTCGAAAATCTAAAAACGTAACTATTACTAACTATTAAATTATAGGTATTGTAATTTCCTTTCAAATTTGGCTGTTAGTGAATGTAAAGAATACAAATTTATCCAAAGTTATGAATTATCCGAAATGAGAAAAAAGGGGGGAGAGGGGAATTGGGACTTTAAATGAAATTACGACCTGGTAAGGTCGCATATTTCCATACCTGTCATTCTGACTAAATATTATTCGGCACGCAGGCAATTTGCTAGCGAGCTAAAGGAAAAGAGGTTGGGATTTTAAATGAAGCCAATGGCTTGCAAGACAACACAAAATGGTAGATAAATAAGCTGTTTAATAATTCATATACAAAGAATGGTATCAAACAATATCCTATTAATACTTGACAAGATATCTAGAATGAGTAGTAGCACTGATAAACAGTGAACAGCATGCAGACTATGATGTCAAATAGCAAGACAGGTAATACAGGTAATAACAATGGTACAGACATCATTGCTGGGTAAAATCAAGGGGCCACCAGTGTCAAATGAGGTAAACAATTATTGCACGATCACGCCTGCCTAATCTCCGGCCTCAAAGATCCTGTTAAAAGGAGTAATCCATATTGGCACAATGAAATAGATTTATAATAGATGACTGGTAGCTCAACGCATTTCGTGATTCAAGACCACTCATCAGGAGCAGACAGGTCATGTTTCTAAAATTGAAATGATATAATAAACTAACAAGTTATCATAGTTAAAGAGGAAGTAAACCCTGATGAGTTTACTTCCTCTTTCATTCCCTGCAAAGGTAAAGCATAATGGACTACTATGCATCGCAAAATAACGAAATGTCATATCTAAACGAATGGAAGAATAATAATAAATTACAATAATAATAATAAAAAATGTTTTATTATTATTTATTATTAATTTGCTCCGTTCCATTTATTTAGATGCAGAATTTGTTATTTCGGATAATTCGTAACTTCGGATCAGTCACTAACAGACACATTTGAAAGGAAATTCCAATACCTATAATTTAATAGTTATTAATAGTTAAATTATTATTAGTTAGTTATTATTTCAGATTCTGGTTTTCAAATTTCCATTTTTTTCCATTTCTTCGATTTTTTGAGGGGGGGATTTCTAATTTCAGAATTTTTTCAAATTTTTTCAAATTTTTCAAATTTTTTCAAATTTACAATTTTTTTCAACTATACAAAGTGCAATCACAACAAATGACCAGAAAAACAAAAAAATTATGCAGTGCACATGTTTATATTACCTTAATATTTTTAATTCCATATATATAACTATGCCACTGATTATGTCTCAGCTTTGCTCCATACCATGCTCTTGTTTATCTGATCTCATAAGCCTTTGGTTATTTTTTTTAATATTAATATATTTGTATATATAGTTTTACATTTTTTTCAAATTTTTATACCTATTCATATATATTTCTTACACATTTTATATCATTTTTATAACACTTTACTGTCTTTAAAAAACTTTCAGCCGTTAGAACCACTTGAAGTATATTTTAAAGCATTTCATTTAATGATAAAAACATTTAATGATTTTGAGGATATATATTTTATGTGAATTTTTATACATTTAATGATCAGTTAGTATTGTATACCATTGTGTTATATTCCTTTATGCACAATCTACTTTTTTTATTAAGTTTGATGGTATGTTGGTGCTTGTAGTCTGCTTTGTAAATTTCATTGAAGTAATACTAAACACACCCAGTTTAATTGATATTATCCCTTCTATTCCTGTATATGGATGATGGCACTGTAATTATTTTAATTAAAAAAAAACGATAAATAGCTATCGCATGACCCAGATAGTTCCCAGCCTGTCTGCAGGGAAACATAAGCAGGAGGAGCTTCTAGTCCTCCACTGCTGGTCACATGTTAAAAAAAAACAGCCTTTGGAATACAGAGTAAAAATAAAAAATTATTATCAATAAACCTGTTATAAATTATCATACAAAAATATTTGAAATACAATCTTCATAATTTTTTGGCAATAACATGGTGTAGGTGGATTTATGTCTGTCAAAGGCTGCATCACGGCTTTCTAGCCTGTGTCTTAGAATAAGAAAGAGGTGAAGCTTCCATCAATCTACATGTGTTTAGCTGGTTAGTGGGCGTGGAGGAGGAGGGAGGGAGTGGGCTGTCATTTACCACTGTGTATATGCCCACATGTGTGACTCTATAGTCACATGGGCTACTCAGATGTGATGGGGAGGAAATGCTCAGCATAGAAACTCACTGAAAAACGAGCATGTGCAGAGTTTCCAACCATGCTCTGCAAAATCCTGAGCAGAATTGGGAACTTGAGCAGAAGAGGGAGATAGAGAGCAGCAGGATCAACCATTTTATTTTTTACAGAGTACAGAAAATGAATCTCATAGTGACTGAGTGAGTATGAACAGCATGTCATACACCATGTATTGATAGATTTTTATGATGTGCTGGCATATTCTCCTTTGGGCAGGCTTGGCAAAGTGGGCTGTGCTCCTGAAACATGTTGCCACCCGCCCCTTTCCTGAGACTCTGTGCTATACCAGGTCCATGCAGTGCTGTGGACACCGCCAGCTGTCATCCTCCAAAGCAGCCAGAGGAACAAAAGGAGGGAGGTAATAGTTAGATGAGGAGAAGCAACAGTTAGCTGAACTGATAACTTTGCGCTGAATGGCAAAATCAACGATTTTTCAATTTAATTCCATCATGTTGTCTTTTTGTATTTTAGGGCATCTCAAAACCATGTGCAAAAGGTGTTGGAATATTGACTCAACTGAATGCAGCACAGCAAAGGATACTGAATGTGATGGAACCAAGTGCATGACGCTGTCAGAAAACTTCAATATCAGTAAGTACGGGTTGTGTTCTCGTGTTGCATCTATTACCAGATTACCATCATTTATATCAGTGGCACATCTCTTACTGGGAAGGAGGTAAGCTTGTTAGCATTGGGGAACTGCATGCTGCTGATATATACTATGTTACCAAAAGGAAAGGGACACTTGCCTTTACACGCACATGAACTTTAATGGCATCCCAGTCTTAGTTCATAGGGTTCAATATTGGGTTGGCTTCTTCTGGGAAGGCTGTCTACAAGGTTTAGGAGTGTGTCTATGGGAATGTTTGACCATTCTTCCAGAAGGGCATTTGTGAGGTCAGGCCTCTAACCTCTCTAGGCCTCTAACCCTGGCCTCCCTTCCGTTCTAGCTTTCCTCATCCTCTCCCTGGCTCTCTACTCCTCAGGTGCGCATTCTTCCTTCCCTAACACCGCTTTTCTGCCTAACTTCTTCCCAGCTTCTTCTCCTCTCCCTCCCGCCGGCTTTTGGCTGCTGCAATGTGAGCCTTGCAGGGGATGGGTTCCACTAATCGCCCACCCCACCACACAAAGCACTCTCCTTGGACACCAAACATTTCCCCCTGCTGCCCAGGCCCCCCTGTGTACCCCTGCCACCACCACCATGCCTCCTGCTTCCCTCTCCTCTTTCCAACTGGCTGATGCGGGGACACCATAGGATCCTTCAGGATGGAGGGTCCGGTAAATATGTCACATTCACCAGCCCCTTCCTTTCCATAATGAACACAATGAGTGATTGGTAGCTATCACTCACTGTGTTCATTCATAGCTGAAGCATAGTAAACTGTCTTTATTTGGGATGAGGGGAGCTGTCAGGTTGGCTTTATGGGGCTCCCGTGGGTTCTCACAGTAGCCATTTCCCCTAAAGAGACCCAAGCCTGTAGCTTGTCAATCATCACCTGGCCTCACCTAGTCCTGTCCACTTCTTTTTATATTGACAGCACTGCCTGTGTTGTTGAAACCCTCCCATCGCATAGTGCTGTATGTGGGAATGGGGGGCATGTGATACACAAAATCTAGGAGGATTCAGATCAGTGAGGGAAGGTAAAGGAAGGTTTTTGGACTTCAACATTTGGAAGAATTACTTAACACTTAACTAAGCTCCCTTACCCACACAAAACTTAGCCCTCAAACTTAACACCTATCAATGAACCGGACCCTGCTTAGCCCTCAACCTCAAACCTATTGGGGTTGATTTATTAAAACTGGAGGGTGCAAAATCTGGTGAAGTTCTGCATCGAAATCAATCAGCTTCCAGTTTTTTTTTTTGTCAAAGCTTAATTGAACAAACTAATGTTAGAAGTTAATAAGCTACCATGCACAACTGTACCAGATTTGCACTCTCTAGATTTCGGAAATCAATCCTATTGTGTTACTAACGCTATACCTACACTAAAACGTTACCATTTAACCAACCCCCTAATGTGTAACCTACCATTTAGCCCCATAACCTTGACCTTCACCCTAACCACTAAGCTGGAAAACATTTCTCGATCTCGATTAAGTCCAACAAGATGTATGCCACCTCATGGACTTATCACTTTGATTTACAATTACATTTTTACTGAGTGCCAAGAGCATAGCTTTTGCTATATTTTCTCTGTCACTGGACCTTCTGGTCTTAGCACTACAACTGCATTGTCACCTGCAGCCACTGTAGCTGCCCCTCCTCTTGCCCAGTCACAGAGAACATTGTATTATATTAACTTATTCACAAAATAAAAACGCCTTCTGTGAATGAACAGCAGAGTGGAGGGTTGGAAACAGCGGCCATAAGGGGCGCAGCTCCCCTAATTCCATGTGGGGCGCCAGACTCATTGCCTGACTTTTTGGAAGCACATGATTAGAGCCAGGGGCGGACTGACCATTGGGCCACTCGGGCACTGCCTGAGAACCCCATGCCACTAGGGGGCCCCATCAGGGTTGCCAGCCTCAGTAAAACCAGGGACAGTATGTAAAAATTTGTGTTTTTGTTTTACATCTGTCTCTGAAATGTCCCTTACCGACATCCTTTTGGTCTAAAAATCACAAGATTATAGCTGCCCCACCTCTCCAGTACCTTCTCAGCCAATAGAAACATGTCTGTGTATACTGTGTGATTGTATACTGTGTGTGTGTGTTTGGGTCTACTGTATGGCCCTATAATCTCTGATTGCCTGGGGGCCCCATGAGTTATCAGTCCGCCCCTGATTAGAGCCTGAGGCTCTGATTGGCTTTAAAAAGGTCAAACTCACCCAATATTCGCTATGGTCTTTTGGCTTCTCCTCCTGGTCAATCAGAACAGGAGGCAGACCTTAAGACCGGATTAGCTGGAAGGAGAAGTCAGGGAAGCCATGACCGTATATCGGGTGAGTGCAGACCTGGCGGGGGGGTTTGTTTTTGCCGCCCCTCCAAAAACAATTGAGCACAAGCTGCCACTGGGTGGGGGAGTTGCTGTTATATAGAAGGCAGCATCTCTTCTGTTTTTTTTTGTCAAAGCTTAATTGAACAAGCTGATGTTAGAACACTCAACTGTTACAATTTAACCAACCCCTAATGTTTAACCTAACAGTTAGCCTCATAAACCCTAACCTTGACCTTCCCTCTAACCACTAAACTGGAAAATGTTTCTCAGTCAGTGGCTACAGCCGCTGATCAGTGTATTTTGGCAACAGCACAATGTCCCGACAGGGGGGCATTCCTTCAGGGGAATCCCATCCTTTGTTCAGGCTAAAAAAAATACTAACAGTGTATCGCCAACTTTAGACTGACCTAACCCATAACTATATCCCAAAATCAGATTTAGCACTTGCATACTTACCTTATCCAATGCCAGTTTTTATCCCCCCAGTCATCTCTTGTAAGACAAATGTTCACTTTCATGCTTTGTGATATTTTTTTCAGGCAATGTGATTTATACCAGCGTGAAAAAAACGTGTGCAACCGAGATGTGTGATAATTGTTTCACCGTATCAACAAACCATGGCTTCAAACTCCGAAGCGGTGGTGAATGTAAGGAAGGAGACAACAGTAACGCCGAAATGAAGTATAAGGGTGAGTTTATTTATCCTTGTCTGTGAAAATAATTATAGTTTCACTGTCTTCCTCCAATTTTTTTAAGCAAAAAAGAAGTGCAGTAATTCAGCAAGCAACTGTAAGTTTGAAAGTATTTCATGCCCATTTTTGTAATTTTGGGTAGAGTAGGTAATTTTATTTGCCATCTGTGTGCCATTAGGATTTCCAGCAACAACAGTCACCAAGATAAATAAAGAAAGCACATCTCCACAATCTGGACCCTTCATCACTTTATGTAAAACTAAAATTTTCATCATCTTCAAGGACAAAATCTACATCACTACAGGGAAAGTGGTTGTAGATGATGAAATGTTACCAGGGCCGTTTTTAATATTGATTGGACCCTGGGCAAAAAAAATGTCTTGCCCCCCCCATGCAGTTTCGCTCTCCATCTGCTTTAAGGCATACAGTAAATAGCAGCTAGACTCAAAATCAGTTTACTGAATCAGATTAGGGAGCGATTGCGATTGGTTGCCAGAGGTTACAGTGTATTGTTACCACTCACTGATTAGTTGCTAGATTTTACAGCACATGATTTATGCTTGTTGATTGGTTGTTAGAGATTACTGTACATCAATACTGCTCACTGATTGGTTGCTGGAGGTTACTGCACATCATTACTGCTTACTGATTGGTTTCTAGAGGTTACGGCATATCATCTCCTTACTGCCTGCACACCATGGACCGAGGAGGTGAGGGGACCCATTAATAGACAGAAAACTCCTAGGGATCCTAGGACTCCTGGGATCGGTTGCAGTGCTGGGGGGGGGGGGTCAGTGTGATCAATTTCTAGCATGCCCCATCATCTCCCCAGTGGGCAGCATTACATATAAGTGGATATGACCTCAGGGGGGCATGATATACATATGAATACTGACTATATTTACATATAAATGCTGCTTGTCTGCCGCTATTTACATATCAATGCTGGTATTAACATGTAAACACAGGGGTAGAGCTGGGCAGCCTAAGTAACAGAAATTCACACTGAGATATCAGGGCACAGCATGGGGCTAAAACCTTAAGGGGCAAGGGAATTTAAACTGGGATAGTTGGCAAGTATGGGGCAGCTGCTTTGGGCCTCACAATAATGGCAGTGCCCCGGGCAGCTGCCCCCTTTTCCCTGCCTTAAAGACAGCCCTGATTGTTACCCATGAACTACTATGCTGAGCAGTTTATACAGATAAGTGCATGCAAAGGATTTTCTGTTTGAAGCTAGGTGAACCTAGATAGAGCTTCTTCAGTTGCATTAATCACTAGCAAGAAAGAGTATTAGCATTAGCCAGGTAGCCTGACCTAAAATAAGATTGCATCTAAAACTGAAGTTTAAAAGGTGCACCAAACTGTTTTCTATACAGGACACTATTTCATCAACATCCACCACTGGAGGTTATAAGCTGAGGACAATTAGGTGAAGAAATACCAACAGACTGAAAGATATACCTGGGAACTTGCCATAGTCAGGCTGGCAATGTTGGCTTTTCTTGCCAGCTCATTACTGGCTGGGCTCAGTTCTCCATATCTATGTAATGCTCAGAATCCGTTGACTGTAAACATTGTAGGTGGTGGTTGCTTGGATGCACAGTTGCCAAACTCCAAGAGGTGGCAAAGTGCAGGCGGTTTTACATGGTATCCATCCAATAGTAGCCTGAGAGCAGGAGATGTGTGCAGGACCAGGCAGGTGTCATTACACAAGGTCTGCCTGGAAGTTGAACCCCCCATACTGCTGCGCCAGAAAAAGGCTTAATGCACACTGGTTTAAAAACTCACCTAAGCTGCATTTTTTCAACCAGTTTAGGTGGGTTTAGCAGCATTTGGTGTTTGGGTGTTCATTTCATTGGCCGGAATTGTAATTTATTCTGGCCATTGAAATGAATAAGTCCCTAGCAGTGTTTGGAGTTTTTTTATGCCCAAAAGCTTGAAGAATCAGCAGAACAATTACATTCGGGAGTGGATAATTTCATTGGCTCTAAATTCTGCTGCTCCTAAACTCTGGTAAAAGCCTATGGGGGTTAATTACTAAAGGAAAATCCACTTTGTACTGCAAGTGCACTTGGAAGTAAAGTCGCTATAGATCCGAGGGGGACATGCAAGGACAATAAAACACAGCATTTTAGCTTGCACATGTTTGGATGATAAAATCAGCAGAGCTTCCACTCATTTCAGATCTACCCCTAATGCCGCGTACATACGACCGGACTTTCCGGGCAGACTAGGTCCGACGGTCTTTCCGACGGACTTTTGGCGGAGTTCCGACAGACATCTAGAATGAACGGACTTGGCCACACACGAACGGACTAAGCCTGTTCGAATATCCGTTCATTTTGAACGTGATGACGTAAACGGGACTAAACAAGGAAGTTCAATAGCCAGTAGCCAATAGCTGCCCTTGCGTCGTATTTGGTTCGTCGGACTAGCACACAGACGAATGGTTTTCCAGATTTTTAGTCCGTCGGAATTGAGTACATCAGATAGATTTGAAACATGTTCTATTTCTAGGTCCCTCTGATTTTTTTCAAAAAACGATCGGACTAGCCCACACATGATCGGATTGTCTGACGGACTGAACCTGTCGGACCTAGTCTGCCGGAAAGCCCGGTCATGTGTATGCGGCATTAGATTTAGAGCGACTGCTCTTCCAAGTGCACTTTCAGTGCAAAGTGTATTTGCCTTTCGGAAATAACCCCCTATGTGTGCATGGACACCCCGTCTTAAAAAAAAGGGCAAAAGCTCCTATATTTGAATTTAGGAGCAGCAGTGTGTCCCAGGCTATAGTGTTTGGTTTGGCTTGAAGTAAAGTGTATAGTGTTCGGGTTTGGCTTGAAGTAAAGATGGCAATCCTAAGCCTGACCCACCTCTACCCAGTGGTGTACCAGCCCAATACCAACCAGATGAGACTGGCTCCACTCTGCAGCATTAATTCCCTCTACTACACTCTCCATGGAGCACTAAAAGCTCTGCTATGGCCTTCCCTGAACAGATCCACCTCTTCTTCCTTGTTTCATCTGCATCCTCAGTTTGCAGAGGTGTGGCCAAACATATTAAAAGTTCTGATGCCGAGTCTAAACCACATTGATATCAATAAGAGCTGAATCTGTCAAATCAATTTCTCCTTTCTTTAAGGCTAATAGCCAGTGGATTGGCAAAAGAAGTGCATGGGGCACTGCCCCAGGGGATTTTCACCATTGCAAATACAATTTTGCAGAGCAGTGAAGTGCAACATTAAAAATGCCCCTAAACCCCGACTGGCAAGTGATGCATTTGTGAACAAATAATATAGAAAAATTTATATTTTTAGGAAGGAAAAGAAAAAAAGCCATTACAATGTCGTTAATTCAAACTTCCTTGCAAGCTTGCTTTGTTTTAGAAATAATGTGTAGGGGTTAAGAGTAACGGTGGAAGCTTGGGAATGGATGTTATCAGGGAGAATTTACTGCTGGGAAAAGTTACATAGGGAAGTGGTCCCAATGCTTTGGTGCTCCCAAGGAGGAGAGTCAAGAGGGAAGATGGCTAAAAAAATGCGTAATGGGAGGAGAGAGAGAGAGCACAGTATGCACAGATATCTCCTCCTCCCTGCAGCTATGTGTACTATTGCCAGCAAAGCAGAAAGCTTAACCTTAACAATTGATGAGTTGTCAGTTGGTAGGACGCAGGCGGGCGGCATGCACAGCTTTCTGCTTTACTGACACTAGTACACATAGTTGCAGGAGAGAGCCGTGCAGGCTGTGCTCCCTCTCTCCTCGCAGAGTCACACTGCATGGTCGTTAAAACAGAGTAGCGATCAAAGATCGGGATCCGTCCGCGGCACCCTGGTTGAAAAACTGTGATCTATACCACCTCGCCTGGAAATTCAGCCCACATAGGGCCCCTTAGCTCTTCTCAATGTGGGTCTATATCTTGGCATCAATAGGGAGGGATTTCGCTAAAAGGGAGCTAACACCCGCTTAGAACTTTTCCCTTACCATACCAAAATTGCAACAGAGTCATCTAATGGTAGATAAGAAAACTGCATCTGCTACCCAATGAGGTGGGGGCCCACACCCCCAAATACATAACAGAGTCTTATCAAGGGTGTGTATCATACAGAAAGTAGGTAACACACAGACAACAACTGTACAACCACAACTGACCTTCCCCTGACAGAGTTAATCCCCCCACCCCAAAAGATTCCTCCTCCTACAGAGTGGCAGAGAAAGAGGCTGTTTCAGAAGAGCAGCTATAACTAGAGAAGGAGTAGAGAAGTCCACTGCTGCTACAATTGTATGGCTGTATAAATCCCCTCACCTCCTCCTCTGATATTATATGGATGTGCAGGGCAGTGGCGGCTGGTGAAGTTTTAGGATGTTGGGGCACCAGACCCGCCCCTCCACTTATAAGCCCCACCGCTATAGTATCCACCCACTCCATCCCCTATATTCCACTTGCTTCCACCAATAGTGTCAGGAGTATACAGCTCAGCATCACAGGACAGAGTATACAGCCCCAGAATCACAACAGATTATACAGCCCAGACTCACAACAGAGTATATAGCCCAGAATCACAGAAGAGTATACAGCCCAGGCTCACAACAGAGTATATAGCCCAGACTCACAGCAGAGTATACAGCCTAGACTCACAACAGAATATATAGCCCAGAATCACAGCAGAGTATATAGCTCAGAATCACAGCAGAGTATATAGGCCAGACTCACAGCAGAGTAAACAGTCCAGACTCACAGCAGAGTATACAGCCCAGAATCATAGCATTCTGATCATCACTGTTCACATCATTGATTATCATCACGTTGCATCACTGATCATCATCCCATTACTGATCACCAATGATCACATCATCAATGAACATCACATTGCTGGAACACAGTGTGCCCTTGTAAACCCTGTGCCCCATAAAGTCCATGAGGCTATATCTGTACAAGCTGTTATATGACAACCCAATGACCTGTAGTAAATAGACAGGACTGTAATCACCACTGGCACTGTCGGCCCAGACACCTCCTGATCAGAGGACTTGTCTGCTGTTAGTGGGCTGAGTCAGTTGCTGGGACAAGGACAAGGACTTGGGACGAGTCCTGTGTCTGAACTGTACAGCACCCTTTCCCCCTTCTTCATGTCCAGCAGCTCAGGGACGGCTCAGTTCGGGCCGTGCATTCCTCGTAGCTGCTGACGTCATGTCCAGTTTATCACTAGCCATGGAAACCAAAAGTGATGTCGTAACTTGGAGCGAAAGCACCGCCCATGTCCTAGGGTGGTGCCAATTAAGAACAATGCACCCGTAGTGATACTACGGGCGGAAGTATTGCGGTGCAATGGATTGCACTACAAGGCTGGTCAAAACCCTGCAAATGAAGCGTCTCATCTGCAATCCCGTGATTGTATAGACATTGCACCTCCCATAGTGCAATTAAGGACATTTTTTTTAAAGGGCTCCTTTTTAAAAATGATTTATATATCTATTTTGTGACTGCCGGGGGGGGGGGGGGGGGGGTTTGCTTCGCCCATGCGCCCCCTATGGACAGGCCGCCACTGGTGCAGGGCAGGAAGGGTTCTGTGTAAGCCACCAGAAAAGGTGCTGCTCTTTCACTTGCCGGTAGAGGAAGAGATTATTGCAGAAAACGTCCTGTACTGGCTTCTGTGTTTGAAAGTGACAGCAGTTAAAGGTGAGCACAGGGCCAGTCCTGGAAGTTCTGCCTATGAAATATTATATATATATATATATATATATATATATATATATATATACACACACACACTATTTTACCAACCTATTTTACATGCACATGGCATCCCAGTCTTAGTCTATAGAGTTCAATATTGAGTTGGCCCAACTTTTGCAGCTATACCTCTTCTTTGAAGGCTGTCCACAAGGTTTAGCAGTATGTATATAGGAATGTTTGACCATTCTTCCAGAAGCACATAAGTGAGGTCAGGCACTGATGTGGATGAGAAAGCCTGGCTCTCAGTCTCTAATTCATCCCAAAAATGTTCTATCGGGTTGATGTCAGGACTCTGTGCAGCTCAACTTCCTCCACCCCAAAATTGCTTGGAAAGTTCCCGGGTATGTACATAGATAGATAGATAAATTTAAATAGAAAAGCAGCAAGGATGGACTTTGCAGGCACCAATTATAAAAAGATAGATAGATAGCAAATGTATTAATTTATTTTTATTTTCCAGAACAATGTGGTGATAACATGCCACTAAACAACTTCATGTGTCCAAGCTGCTATGTGAATACATCTACTGATGGCTGCAAAAGCAGTGAAATGGTATTGTGCCGTGGAAACGAATTTGAGTGTGTGAAGTTTAGGTCATTTGTTCAGCTGCCTGGTATGTATCTATTGCAATTATGATTCTATTGTGATTACCATATAAACAGTATTGCACAAAAGTGAGTACACCCCTCACATTTTGTAAATATTTTATTATATCTTTTCATGTGACAACACTGAAGAAATGACACTTTCCTACAATGTAAAGTAGTGAGTGTACAGCTTATGCCTATCATTATGCCTATCATTTGGACAGTCCGATCGTGTGTACGCGACATTTGAGGTTCATTGACCATAAGAATGGTATAAGGCTCCAAAGATCCCCTTTACTTTAAGATGCAACACAGAGTGCCTATGCCTACTTAAATGAAATAAATATAAAATGTACCCTGTATATAGTTTAGCCTGCATATGTACAATATTTTAAATTTTTTTACCATTTTTAATAAAACCAAGAGCATATTTTTGCTACTATTGAACATCAAACAAATGAGCCTTCACTTTTCATACTCTTTTATCGCTATCTAAATTTTAGAACTATATATACTGTATGTGATAGGAATAGGGAATGATCCCTCCTGTCTCCTCCCTCTCAAGTCACTTGAACCATCCAATCATGTAAGGAATTCCCCGTGTTTTAAAGCAACAAATCCCTGCAATGTAACATTTTGATTAGAAGCAAAATCTAGTGGGTTGATTCACCCTATATTGTTTCACCCAAGGAAGAGCCCATCAGTCAGATCTCCTTACTATAATTTAGGGATCTGCCCCCCTTGATGTAGTTACAGCTTGGAACAACCAAATCCTAAAAGAAAAATAAAAAAATTGCAGCTTACCAGTCCTTATCCTTATGTATCCTTATCCTTCTGTGGCGGCTGCTTTATTTTCCCTTTTTTAGGGGTTTTCTCCTATTTTTACCCCGGGATTCTTCAAGTAAGAAATTACCTGTTTTAGGGTGACAAGGTTCAGGGGAAATCATGTTTAGCAATATTATTCACTGTACCCTTTTTAGAAGTATTTGGTAAAAATAAAATCTTATCTTGATTTTCAGATGGTAAGGAAGTACCAATGTCAATGCAAGCCTGCATTACAGAAGGTGCTTGTAAAATGGGGGATGGAGTTGTATTCGGAGCAAAGCAATTACAAGCAGTGGAGAAGACATGTACCCCAGCAATACCTGTTAATACTGCTAAAAAAACCCAACCAAACCAGCTGCAAACCATGCTTGGTTCTTTGTTAGGAAATTGATGCATGTGTAAAACGTCATAAGCTTTGGTTGCTTTAGAAACAATGACAACTGAAAACAGCATTGAGATGTATCAAACAGTAGATGTGCTAAATGTATGTTAATAAAATCTTTAACTCATCATCAGTGTTACTTTGTTTTTTCAAAGACAATTTGCATTTGTCATTATTACACACAGTAATTAGTATATGCAGTACACTACACAATGCCATTTCCTTAATGATGTGTCATAAAGAATTAATTCCTGCAGTAGCCTCTCTCAACCTTTTTGCCCTGGAGGAACCCTTGAAATCAGTTTAGACGGGAAAGCCATAGGGATGTTCCCCCCGTGTGTCAGAGGGGGCGGGGCCACCCAGCGATGTCATCGTGTGGCCCTCAGTTATAAAAGAACTGTCACCCGAGAGGCCCGTCATTACGGCGGGTGCCTCCCGTGGAGGCAGATCATAGGTGGCTTGCAGCGTTTTTTTTTTCTTTTTCGGTCCGTCGGAGCGCGAGAAGAAGAAGAATCCGTGGGACAGATTTATTTTTATTTAATAAAGGAATTGTCCCAAGGTGTGTATTGTTCACACATTTTTTGTGAAATGGTAGGGGTAGATTTACCATTTCACGGGGGGGGCAGGATCTGAGGGTCCCCTTGTTAAAAGGGGCTTCCAGATTCCGATAAGCCCCCCACCTGCAGACCTCCACAACCACCGGGCAAGGGTTGTGGGGGTGAGGCCCTTCTCCCCCCCACCCTCCCAATGTTAAGGGTATGTGGCCTGGTATGGTTCAGGAGGGGGAGGGGCGCTCTCCCTTTCCCCCCTTTTCCTGCGGCCTGCCAGGTTGCTCGGATAAGGGTCTGGTATGGATTTTTTGGGGGACCCCATGCCATTTTTTTTTTATTTGGCACGGGGTTCCCCGTTTAGTGTCTAGTATGGATTTTGGTTCGGGGTTCCCATGTGGGGAAATCCCATGCCACTTTTATCAATGAACTTTTTAATTTGGCACAGGGTTCCCCGTTTAGTGTCTAGTATGGATTTTGGTTCGGGGTTCCCCTGTGGGGGAATCCCATGCCACTTTTATCAATGAACTTTTATGTGTATTGCCGGGCCCGACAATTCATTATAGCTGCGAGTACTTTTAAATTACTTTTTTTCCTTTAGAAATGTAATTTTGCTCTCGGACTGTTGTAAACACAGGAAACATGTGCCACTTTACAGGCATACTATAGACACCCCCCAGGTATGAAATTTAAAGGAATATTAGATTTTTATTGTTTCACTTTAAGCATTATTAAAATCACTGCTCCTGAAAAAATGGCAGTTTTCAAAACTTTTTTTGCATTGATACATGTGGCAGGACCTGGGTCCCCAAACACTTTTTATGACAATACCACGCATATAAGCCTTTAAAATTAGCACTTTTTATTTCTCCCATAGACTTTTAAAGGGTGTTCTGCGGCTTTCAAATTTTCCACAAACACCGCAAATTGTTCTCTATGTTCGACTCGAACATCAGGACCATCCCTACTCAGGATCCAAGATGCGGTGTAGGAAGCCTCGATATCAGAATTTTTAGGAAGGAAAAGGACTCCACATAGTGGGATACTGTCTCAACATCTGGTTTATTAAGCAGTACACTTACATAAAAGTCCAAGCTATGATCATGTCACAATCAACGGATCAAACAGATAAAATTCTTGCAAGTTTCAATCAGCGATCGCGCAAGTGCAGCAGCATGTGTACGTTGCTATCCCTATGATCGTTTCATCATAAATGACATCATCAGGGGGTACGTTCACATGCCTAGTGCTGCTCTTTAAATAGTCCCATTGAGAGACAAGGAAGCGTTGCCATAGTTCACATGGAAATGACCTTTACATCCACTGGTAAACAAAACATGTCCCACCATAGGTTAAATAAAAGAATGACCTGTGCAGCCATTGGTAAGAAAGTATGTCCATCAATTAAGGCAAACAGTTGTTCCTAATCCGCTAAAAAAAGAATTGAAAGCGCCACCTTGTGGGTCATAACAAAATTACCCATAAAAGGCAAAAATATACCAATCACTCAAGGTAAACAGTTGCTCCTAATCAGCTAAAAAAGGATTAAATGCACTGCGCCATCCTGTGGGTCATAACAAAATCCCCATAAGAACAGAAAAAAATGTAAAATTAAAAATGTATTAAGTGGACACGATTCCTCGTCATCCCAAATGATATATATAACAATAAATTCAATGAAATAGGATGCTAATTCGAAAATAATAGAAAATCTAAGGTTTATAAACCACACATGCATACACAGCTTTTGTATCGCCAAGGGCATCTATCTAATTAAACCCCAATATCGTACATGATGTGATGAAATTGTGTCCCTAAGGTCATCTAACCATCCTATTTGACAACAAAACTAGAAGGACATATGGTAATGAATGTATGATGGAGGGGACCTCAACTGTTATTCATAAAACAGCTGATGTCCTGGCCCATATTCAAACCATGGGTGCACATGAGAGCCCAATTTATAGATCCAATTGGTTTTGGCTCCGTTAAATATTCTACTACCTCGCCAATGGGGAACATATTTCATGGGCAATAAAAGTAGTGCCCTTGGGGTTCCTCTTGTGTTTTAAATCATAATGTTTGGAAGCATTATATTTGTCTAAACCCTTTCGGATATTGGCTATATGTTCCAGAAGTCTAATATGTAGCATTCATACAGCATGTCCTAGATATTCAAAACCACAGGGGCACCTAAGAAGATATAAGACACAGTCATACATGAGATGAAAGACTGAAGAAAAATGGAAAAAAAGAGGGTGCACCAACCTTGTGCATTATCCCTGGATATATTTTATTAAAAAAGTAAATTAAAAACTACTCACAAACATGTGAAAGAAAACCACATGTGAAAAAAATCTATTACGTATATACTCGAGTATAAGCCGAGATTTTCAGCCTCTTTTTTGAGGCTGAAAGTGCCCCCTCGGCTTATACTCGAGTCACCGCTGTCTGACTGCTCGATCAGCGTATCGAGCAGACAGACGGCGGACATTAAAATTTAAAAGCCGCGCCTCCTTCTCCGCCTCCGCCTGTGATAGGCGGAACACTGAATTTCCCAGCAGTCAGTGTTCCACCTATCACGGACATCCGCTCATTCTCATACTACGGACGAGTATGAGAGGATGTCCGTGATAGGCGGAACACAGGCTGCTGGGAAATTGAGTGTTCCGCCTATCACAGGCGGAGGCGGAATTTTGAATTGTAGAATGGCCGCCGAGAAGAGCGGCGATCCATCGGCACGGCACGGGACGGAGGAGGCACGGGACGGAGGAGGCACGGCACGGGACGGAGGAGGCACGGCACGGGACGGAGGAGGCACGGGAAGGAGGAGGCACGGCACGGGACGGAGGAGGCACGGGACGGAGGAGGCACGGCACGGGTCGGAGGAGGCTCGGGACGACGGCGGCTCGGGACGGAGGCTTGGGACACAGGTAGGCTGGACACACACACAAGGCTGCACGGACACACACACACACACACACACACACACACACACACACACACACACACACACACAAGGCTGCACGGACACACACACACACACACACACACACACACACAGGGATGGATGGATGGATGGATACACACACACACACACAGGGATGGATGGATGGATGGATACACACACACACACACACACACACAGGGATGGATGGATGGATGAATACACACACACACACACACACACACAGGGATGGATGGATGGATGGATGGATACACACACAGGGATGGATGGACGGACACACACACAGGGATGGATGGACACACAGGGATGGACGGACACACACACAGGGATGGACAGCCATGTCTCACCCTCGGCTTATACACGAGTCAATAAGTTTTCCAGTTTTTTGGGGGTAAATTGGGGGCCTCGGCTTATATTCGGGTCGGCCTATACTCGAGTATATACGGTATTCTCTATGGAGATGGTTCACATCTCCACTCCAAAATGCCTGAAGCCAGAAGCTCCAAGACACCTGAAGCTTAATTAGGTTCTGAAACTTTTTTTGTAATCAGATTTGGGTGTTTTTCTGCTTTTTAAATTGGTGACCTTTTGACCTGTACAATCCAGAGGGTTTCTCAACCAGGTTGAGATATATTTTGAGATGCTGCCCCAGGCATTTCCCACGGACAGAAGCAAAGTAAGTTTCATAATATCGGCCTGGGCAAACCCTCTATGGGAGACGAAAAAACTTGTTGTCTCCGAACTTTGCAGTCCCACCCTTGCCTCCCTCACCTCCCATGCCTCCTGGTACTGAGTCGGTCTGTGAAGATGAACCCATGCACTTGGGTTTCACGCGTCTCTCTGCAGATGAGAGAACCCTCAGGAGGAGGGAAAGATTGTGCCTTTATTGTGGCCAGGCTTTTTGAAGTCTTGTCCTACCTATCCAGGGAATGCCCAAACTTTGAGGTCCTGTCACGGACAGACCTTAGGTGGTGTTGTTTTGTCCCCAGTTATCCAGAAGGATAAGCCCCTGGTTTTGGGTACCCTTTCTTGGGCTGAGTCGTCTGTCAAGATACAGGCTCTAATCGACTCTGGGGCTGCAGGCCTATTCATTGATGCTGCCTTTGTATCGAAGCACTCGATTCCACTGCAGCTGTGTGACACTCCACTTGCCATTGAGGCTCTTGATGGAAGACCTCTACAGCCTGCCATTGCAACTTATGAGACTGTTCCGTTGTCCATGGCCGTAGGGGCTCTGGTCAAGCCCCTGACTGATATGACCAGAAAGCATGGTAACCCACAGAGTTGGTCTCCGGAGTCCATTAAGTCCTTTGAGAGTCTCAAGGCTTCCTTTGTTTCTGCTCCTGTGTTGGCACATCCTGATCTTACATTATCTTTTATTCTTGAGGTTGATGCTTCTGAGACTGAAGTTGGCGCCCTTCTGTCTCAACGTCCTACTTCTATGCATCCTTGTGGCTATTTTTCAAATAAATTTTCACCTGCAGAGTGCAATTACGAGATTGGGGACAGAGAGCTTTTAGCGATCATTTTAGCCCTGAAAGAGTGGAGACATCTCCTCGAATGTACCACTGAGCTGGTTCACATTCTTACTGACCATAAGAATCTCACATTCTTGTCTGAGGATAAACTCCTCTCTCCCAGAAGGGTGCAATGGGCTCTTTTCTTGTCTAGTTTCAATTACATTGTCTCATTCTTACCTGGTACTAAGAATGTAAGGGCTGATGCTTTGTCACAACAATTTTCCTCCTCTTCCAAGTTGGAGTCAGTTCCGGTCCTGTGATTGCTCCTGATCGTATTCTGGCTACGGTTCGCACCAGTCTCACTTCTCCTTTGGGTGATGAAATTCTTGCTGCTCAGGTCCATGCTCCTCCTGAGAAACCTTGTGACCGCTACTTTGTCCCAGACAGTCTCCATACTGCCGTGCTCCAGACTTACCATTCTCCCAAGGCTGCTGGCCACGCTGAGAGGAATCAACACTTTTGGATCATTTCCCAACAATTCTGGTGGCCTAGTCTAATGTAACCACCTTCGTAGCTGCCTGTTCTGTGTATGCTCAGAGTAAGGCCGCGTACACACGCGCGGACTGTTTGCCCAACCTTGTTCGTCAAACAGTTTCGGCAAACAGTCCGCTCAAAATTTGCACGAGCGGACTTGCCCACACACGAGCGGACTGTTTGACGAACAAGGTTGGGCAAACAGTTCGCTCAACTTTTGAAATGAACGGACTCGCCCACGTAAGGAGGAGGCAAATCCGCCCATTTCGAGCGCGTGTACAGGTAGGCGGGGCCCGCGAAGGATACTTTGCGGGCTCCGCCGCCTGGAATGGGCTTAAAGGGGAACCCCAACGCCGAAAAAAATCGGCGTGGGGGTTCCCCCAAAGTCCACACCAGACCCTTGTCCGAGCACGCTACCCGGCCGGCCAGGAAAGGGGGGCGAGCGAGCGCGCCCCCCCTCCTGAGCCGTACCAGGCCGCGTGCCCTCAACATGGGGGGTGCCTTGGGGAAGGGGGGGCCGCGCGGCCCCCCCACCCCAAAGCACCTTGTCCCCATGTTGATGAGGACAAGGGCCTCTTCCCGACAACCCTGGCCGTTGGTTGTCGGGGTCTGCGGGCGGGGGGCTTATCGGAATCCGGGAGCCCCCTTTAAGAAGGGGGCCCCCGGATACCGGCCCCCCACCCTATGTGAATGAGTATGGGGTACAATGTACCCCTACCCATTCACCTGTGAACTAAAGTACAAAAAAAAACACAACACATGGAAAAAGTATTTTATTGCACAGCTCCGGGGGTCTTCCGTCTTCGGGGGTCTTCTCGCCGGACTCCTCCGCTATGTGTGTGTAGCTCTTTTGCTAGCGGAGGAGTCCGGCTTTCTTCCTCCCCGCCGCCGGCCTCTTCTCCCGACTTCGGGGGTCTTGCCCCCCTCTTCGGTTCTTCTGCCGGGCCACCGCGCCTGGTCCGGTGGCCCGGTCTTCTGTCGCCGTCTTCCGTTCTTCTGTCGCCGCCTTCGGTTCTTCTGCCGGGCCACCGCGCCTTCTTGTAGCTCTTTTACAGGCGGTGGCCCGGTCTTCTGTCGCCGCTGTCGTCGTCGCCGCCTTCCGTTCTTGTTCTTGTTCTTCTTCTTCTTCTTCTTCTCCTGGAGATGTTGACTCGACGAGCTCTCCGGCCGGAATGCCAGAGCCGCGCTGTGCGGTCACTTATATAGTGACAATGGGGCGGTGTCACATGGTATATGTCACATGGGTTGGTCACATGGGTTGATGTCACATGGGGACTATGACATCGTAAGGGGGCGGGGTCACCATGTGACCAACCCATGTGACATATACCATGTGACACCGCCCCATTGTCACTATATAAGTGACCGCACAGCGCGGCTCTGGCATTCCGGCCGGAGAGCTCGTCGAGTCAACATCTCCAGGAGAAGAAGAAGAAGAAGAAGAAGAAGAACAAGAACAAGAACGGAAGGCGGCGACGACGACAGCGGCGACAGAAGACCGGGCCACCGCCTGTAAAAGAGCTACAAGAAGGCGCGGTGGCCCGGCAGAAGAACCGAAGGCGGCGACAGAAGAACGGAAGACGGCGACAGAAGACCGGGCCACCGGACCAGGCGCGGTGGCCCGGCAGAAGAACCGAAGAGGGGGGCAAGACCCCCGAAGTCGGGAGAAGAGGCCGGCGGCGGGGAGGAAGAAAGCCGGACTCCTCCGCTAGCAAAAGAGCTACACACACATAGCGGAGGAGTCCGGCGAGAAGACCCCCGAAGACGGAAGACCCCCGGAGCTGTGCAATAAAATACTTTTTCCATGTGTTGTGTTTTTTTTTGTACTTTAGTTCACAGGTGAATGGGTAGGGGTACATTGTACCCCATACTCATTCACATAGGGTGGGGGGCCGGTATCCGGGGGCCCCCTTCTTAAAGGGGGCTCCCGGATTCCGATAAGCCCCCCGCCCGCAGACCCCGACAACCAACGGCCAGGGTTGTCGGGAAGAGGCCCTTGTCCTCATCAACATGGGGACAAGGTGCTTTGGGGTGGGGGGGCCGCGCGGCCCCCCCTTCCCCAAGGCACCCCCCCATGTTGAGGGCACGCGGCCTGGTACGGCTCAGGAGGGGGGGCGCGCTCGCTCGCCCCCCTTTCCTGGCCGGCCGGGTAGCGTGCTCGGACAAGGGTCTGGTGTGGACTTTGGGGGAACCCCCACGCCGATTTTTTTCGGCGTTGGGGTTCCCCTTTAAGCCCATTCCAGGCGGCGGAGCCCGCGATGTCTCCTTCGCGGGCCCCGCCTACCTGTACACGCGCTCGAAATGGGCGGACTTTCCGAGCGGGAACAGTCCGCTCATTTCGAAAGTACAGCGGACAGGCCCACACACGGGCGGACTGTTCGCTCAAACACAGTTTCAGCGGACAGTTTTTCGGAATTTCCGAAAGACTTTGTCCGTCCAACTGTCCGCTGAAACTGTCCGCTGAAAGCCCACACACGAGCGGACTGTCCGCCCAAACACTGTTCAGCGGACAAGGTTGGGCGAACAGTCCGCCCGTGTGTACGCGGCCTAAGACTCCACAACACCTTCCAGTGGGCCTCCTACAACTCATACCCAATGGAGAAAGGCCCTGGACCCACCTGCTATGGATTTCATTGTGGTGTTAACCAACTCCCAGGGCAACACAGTTATCCTTATGGTGGTTGACTGGTTTTCGAAAATGTCCCATTGTATTGTAAGAAGTTGCCCACTCCTAAGGAACTGGCTTCCATTTTTGCTTGGGAGATCTTTCACTTACATAGGCTATCCAAGGTTGTCTCGGACAGGGTAGTCAGTTTGTGTCCCGGTTCTGGTGAGCCTTTTTTGCACAGTTGGGAATTCAGCTTACTTTCTCCTCTGCATATCACCTGCAGTCTAATGGGGCCGCAGGACAAGCCAATCAGTCTATGGAGCAATTCCTATGTATATTTCTGACCATCATAACAAATCAGACCTCTTTCCGTGGATGGAGTTTTCTCACAATAGTGCCTTGAATTCTGATTCCCGATTGTCCCGGTCTATGGTGAGCTATGGTTTCCAACCTTCCATGTTGCCTGACTCATTTGTTCTGCAAAGTATTCCTGCGCTAGAGGAGCATCTCTGTGGTCTTCGTTCCACTTGGGCACAAGTCCAGGAGGCTTTGCGACATTGCTAATGATAGGTACAGACTCCATGCTGGCTGCATACAATGCCTGCGTCTTCCTACCAGGTTGGGGACAGGGTCTGGCTGTCATCTTGCAACCTCCGACTTTGTGTTCCCTTTCTGAAGTTCGCACCTAACCCAATTCTAATATGAGTATTTCGAATGTATTTTATGTCTCCTTATTAAAACCTTTGGACTGCCTTGAGGAACCATGAGTATGAGGTACAGACCATTGTTCACTCCCCTAGGTTCCGTGGGCATATACAGTACCTGGTGCATTGGAAAGAGTATGGTCCGGAGGAACGCTCTTGGGTCCCATCCTCAGACGTACATGCCCCTGTCCTCCTCCGTGATTTCCATAGACATTTTCCCCCTCAAGCCTGGTAGTCCTCCGGGGGGGGGGAGTCATTGAGGAGGGGGTACTGTTAGGGCTGGGCTCAGCTCTTCCTTCCCAAAGCTGGCTGCTCAGCTGTCGGCTAATTGCCAGCTCCTATCTCTCTACTGTGACTCATCTGTTGATGACATCCTGCTCGTCAGACCTGCCTACTTAGCCGTCCAGTCCAGATGATCACTGCCTTCGCCTTGGTCACATCTCTAGAGACACTCTCCTGTGTTCTACTATTCTCATTTCTGGCTCCCTGACATTTTGGCCTGTCTGACTATCCGCTTCGGTTACTTAACTCTGGCTATGTTTTGATGTTTGCCTTTTTTATTATTACTATACAAGTGTGATTTAACCATACTTCTGTCTCAGTCTGAAAGTGGTTTCTGACAGTGACATAGAAAATTCAAGCAACTTTAAAATAAAGTTACTTTGTACAGAGGGGACAGCAGAATATCGGGAGAGGAAGCATTGAACTGCTTCATACCCTAGTTTATGTGAGATGGCTATGTACAAGGATGCAGCATCCGCAGTCACTAGCAGATATGTGGGCTTCCACTCAACAGTATTTAAAATAATAATGACATGTTTTGTGTCCTTAAGGAAAGAAGGAGTGCCCATCACCAATGGTTGCAAATAATGATCAATATACTTGCCAACTCAAGATGTAATAAAGTCTATACCACTGATCTTGGGTCATCCTGGAGGGTTTACCAAAGTTTTGTGAATCTTTGGCGATGAATACATCGTGGCCAATCTAGGAGTCAAAGGTACCAAATGCTCCTTCTCCTGTTTGTTAAAATGCCGTATTAAATCCCTCCTCCACAATTATTTTAAGTTCTTTTTTTAATTTCATTGTGGGGTCCATAAAGGAGTATATGTCATTATTTGATAAGAGTCTCTCCATTTCTTGTGAATATGATTCCCTATCTATAATTACAATGGCCCCTACTTTATCCACTGGTCAAACAACTATATCTTTTCTATTACACAAACTATCTAATCCTATTGAGGTTGTATGGGTCATACTCTCAGATTTTGTAAGTTTTTCACAAAACCTGCAAGAAATTGATGTTAGGGGCACTGTTTCCAGGAGGGGTTAAAGAGAGAGGCGTTAGTCAGGCCAGAATGAACAAAATCTGATATATCCCTCTCTAATTGTCTAGTGGGATTGCTTATGAGATATCTTTTAATATTCAGCCTGCGAGTATATTTTTATATGCCTATGAAGGTCTGAAACTTGTTTAGATTACGAGGGGGTGCAAATTTAAGTCCTTTAGTAAGGGTTGTGACCTCTTCTTTAGATAATTCCTTGGTACTTAGATTAATTATACAACTATCACTTAGGTCCTCCTTATTTTTGGGGTGAAGGTGCCTCCCCCCCCTCTGTTCCCTATGGCTGCACAGGTCATTTTTTTATTTAACCTATGGTGGGACATGTTTTGTTTACCAATGGGTGTACAAGTAATTTCTATCTGACCTATGGCAACGCTTTTTTGTCTCTCAATTGGACTATTTAAAGAGCAGCACTAGGCATGTGTACGTATGTACCCCCTGATGATGTCATTTATGATTAAACGATCGGTGGGATAGCTACGTACACATGCTGCTGCACTTGCGCGATCGCTGCTTGAAACTCACAAAGAGTTTACATGTTTGATCTATTGATTGTGACATGATCATAGCTTGGGCTTTTATGTAAGCGTACTGCTTAATAAACCGGATGTTGAGACAGTATCACACTATGTGGAGTCCTTTTATTTCCTAAACATTCTCATATCGAGGCTTCCTACACTGCATCTTGCATTCTGAGTTGCTGTGAACCTCCCGGTGTATACCATCCACGGCTATAGGAGAGGAACGTCCGGACGTCTTTCTTAGTGGATCAGAGATCCAACTAAGCACTGTGTGACCTCTCTGAGTAAGAGGGGTCGCTGGCTTTCTGGCAAGCCTCCATTTTTATTATGGTGATGGGTGTCATGCCTTCAGGTGTATGATCGTAATTTCCAAACACTTTCTTCTTCCATAAGACTTTCTTTGATGGAATCCAGGTTTATATGAACTTTTTGTTTGCACAATTGCACTTTATTCTCATTTTATGTAATTTAGCATATGTGCCTTCAAACTTTATTACAGTTATTATTGTTTATATACTGTTGATTATCTGCACATTCGTACTTGCATTTTATGCACTGATTTTACATATATTATCTGTGGTTATAGCGCACAACTGCTTATTAACCTTAGTTCTTAGCACAGATATACCCTTTACATCTATCCATTAGAATACATGTGCTTTCACTGTTTAGACTTTTATACATTTACAGGAGTTAGGACTACAGGTAATACATTGCGCTGTGAAGAGACCTTGCAGCTTACACATGCGTTTGCAAATGTGTGCTAACTAAACCCTTGTTTTTAACGCAGACTGTTAGGTTAATTCGGTTGCTAAGCAGACTAGTTGGTGAATGGTGAGTTGAGCTGGGAATTTCTCGGGTTTTGTCTTTCATAGGTCTTAAGGAACCCCTGCTAAAACCAATTCATTGGGTGTGAGTGGGAAAAAAATCCACTTACATTGTTGGCCAGTGTAAAGTATGCTCCCATGTACAGCGGTGACCAGAATGCCACCTTTACAGACAACTATAAAGATCATTGATGTCCTGCAGCTATTACTGCCAAGTAGCGCTGACCCTTGGACTAACCGTGCACCATCAAATGGGAGGTTAAATAGCCACAATTCAAGGAAAATCATAAAAAATAGATATATAAATGAAGGCATGGCGCTACTTGCATATAATAAACATATCAACCCCCCAAAAAAATATATCATTGCGAATAATCAAAACAGCATAAACTCAGTCCATAAAATGTATCTTCCAAGTGTCTTCCAACCACCATGCCTCAAACAGAGGAATGTGCTCACATAATTTCACTTAAATTGCTCTCCACCACCGCGAGGGCAAAAGTTATAATGGCCACAATGGCCTCACTCGCTTTTGGTTTTTACTCCAGAGATGCCTCCTCTCAACACACTCCCACAGCTAGTAGGCTATAAAGGTCCCACATATATCAGTAGTTCTTCCACTCTATAGGTAGTAAGTGAATAGCAAAGAGATAAAATGGTGTAATATAGTGTAGTATTTTATTGTTGATAGTGGAAAAGACAAAGTCAAAAAAATTGCACTTTCATTTGGTGGTGCTTTCGGTAAGGACCAACACAGACAGCCTTAGTGTACTACAGAATTGGCGTTCAGCCAACCCGGTGTGCGTTCCACTGGCCGGAAATGACACAGACACCCAAAACCGGATGTGCCGGCAATGGTGGTGACTGCTCAGCCTCAAAGCATTTTGAAATTAGTGCCAAGGAGCTTCCTGATGATGCACTAATTGCAAAATGCATCCACACCTCCAATACTTGTACGGGAAAATCTTGCCAATGGGGTCACAGACAAAAATGAAAACCCAAATAACTTTTAACCCTTTTTAAAAAATAACAGTCAAGCATGGTGGTGGGAGTGTCATGGTCTGGGGCTGTATTGTTGGAGCTTGTTCCGCCACCACGCCTCCAAAAAGTTGGTGGTGATACTGCCACAGATCTATGCTAGACCCTCTATGGCCTCTTCTGCAGAGTTGTCCTCTGAACCAGCAGTGCTCTGTAAGCATTCAAGGGGCTATGCAAGCAGTCAGGCTAAAAGATTGCAGGTGGTGCTTCAGTTGGACTGTCTAGGGGACAGGAGCCACACTTCAGCAGAGCTTCTGTCAGCTCTGCAGGGGCAGGCTCAGAGGTCGTTGACGCCATGGCAGGTTGAGCCAGGAATGTGACAATGGCACCAACCTTCTCTCCGCCATCCAACAGGGACACTTGACCCATATTCCATGTTTGGCACACGTCCTTAATTTGGTAGTGCAGTGTTTTTTGACCAGGTACCCAGGCTTACAAGATCTTCAGAGGCAGGCCAGAAAAGTCTGTGATAATCTCTGCTGGTCATGCAATGCCGGTGCTCGACTGCCTAACAGTCAATGTGAATGTAACCTGCCCGCCAACCGCCTCATTTGTGACATGGCCACCAGGTGGAACTCAGCATTGGCTGTTCTGCAGCAGCTGCACACACACAACAGAAGGTTATCAATGAGTACCTGTGTGAGTATGGCACCAGGACAGGATCGGGGGAGCTTGGCTTCTTTTCGCCACGCCAGTGGCGACTGATAAAAGAAGCATGTACTGTTCTGTCACCATTTGAGGAAGCCACAGGGATGGTAAGCAGCAACAGTGCATGCATTAGTGACATTGTCCCTCTAGTCTTCCTGCTGGAGCACACTCTTCGTGGAATTATGGACAGGGCAATTGAGGCAGAACAGCAGGAGGAAGAGGAGGACTTCCTTTCCTCTCAAGGCCCCCTTTATGCAGATAGCAGTCCTGTGGGGCCACCAACCACACATGAAAAAGAGGAGGAGGAGGATGATTGTGTTAGCATGGATGTAGAGGATAACAGGCAGCAGTCTTCAAGGGATGGTTTTCAGTCCCCAAAAAACCCAAGGAGTTGTACGTGGCTAGGAGAAGGTAGTTCCTGACAACGTCATCCTCCGTGATCCAGAAGACTCAGAATCGAATGCCTCTGCAAACTTACGCTGCATGGCCTCCCTGATTCTACAAAGCTTGCATAAGGACCCTAGGATTCGTAGTATCAAGGAGAGGGATCATTGCTGGCTGGCAACCCTTCTTGATCCACGTTACAAGGGTAAAGTTGCAGAACTCATCCTGCCTTCGCAGAGGGAGCAGAGGATGAAAAATCTTCAGGAGGCCTTGAAGAAAAGATTGTGTAATGCCTTTCCAGACCCTTGCAGAGTGGTGGAGAAGGTGGCCGGTTGACCGATGCCTTTAAACAATTTTTCAGCCCTCAGTGCCAAGGGCCATATATATTATATGAATGAATGTCTCTCACGCTACCTGATGGATCAATAGTGAATATTAAATGTGAAAAATCGTAACAATCAATAAGTAAAACTGCCTGCAAAATCTAAAGTGTTCACAACAAACATAGTATCAAATAGAGAAAAAAAGGGGGGTGATCTTGCTCAGTAATAAATGATCACAACATTTGGCTGTTGTACAGGGGGCCAGGTGATGTCATAGTCTGGAAAAAACAATTGCCAATATCTTAAAAATAAAAGCTGCACAAATGTAAATTTTTACAGCACAAACGTAGCACTAGAGAAACACAATTACGTTTTTATAAAAAAGAAAAGTTCCCAGCCAAAAGGCTAGAAGCAGATGTGAAAAAAAGTGTGATGGTGTAGTGACCTTGGTGCCAATCACTCAAAGTGAAGCCAATACACAGTGAGATTATGAGACCCCTGGACTGCCACTCAATTTTTTAAAGGTATACTTTATTTTGCATAGTAATGGGGTACATTCTACCCTGTACTGCGATGCAATGCATAAATACACTACATAACAATACAGTTCCAAGCATACAAATAAATACATTCACCCTCCGGTATGATGCCTAAAGTGTTGCGCAGAGTAAGAATACCCCGAAACATCACGTCATGCATGATGCCACTTGCCTTGAAAGAATTTACTGGAAAACATGTTACTGTACACAAAACTTTGGATCAAAACATGCAACGTTTCAAACTGAATACAATTTTAACAAGTAATGGGTGTTCCATTCAAGTTCAACATTCCACAGAAAAACCTAAAATCGGTTCTCTCCAGCATTGCGCTTCAACCATCGTATAAGTAATTTTCTC